>NW_026000082.1:19340576-19483389 GCF_001458135.2 Marmota marmota marmota
AGAGACAGCCGACCACTCCGTCTCTAGTACATTGACAACTAAAAAAAAAAAAAAAAAAAAAAGAATATTTTCCAGGGGCTGGAGTTGTGGCTCAGTGGTAGAGCACTTGGCTTACACATGTGAGACACTGGGTTCAATCCTCAGCATCATATAAAAACAATAAGCAAAATAAAGGTATTGTATCCATCCACAACTAAAAAAACTTTTTTTAAATAATTTCCAAGTTTCAGGCTTTGGGCAATTGATATAGGGAAATGGAAGAGAAAGAAAGTTTGAAAGAGATTATAGTAATTTCATTTTAGATGTATTTGCTTTGAAATGCCAGTGAAATACCCAAGTAAAGATAAGCTATTGATTAAATTGCTTTAATGCTCATAAGTGAGGGCCACAGTATTCAGAAGTATACCTAATACAGGCTGTTCCATAACCTCAGAGTATGAATGTGGTTGGTAACTAGATCATCTAAAATGCCATTTCTCATACGTCTAGCAGTTGGCAGGCTACTGGCCATCGAAATGGGAGCAACAAAGCCATATACACCACATCATCCATTAGGCATGCTTGGACTTCTTTATTCAGCAGCTGTAGTGGGTTCCCAAGAACAAAGGGACAGCAACCTCAAAGCACTTGCCAAGTCTCTATTGGTGCCACATTGCCAAAGTAAGTCAGTATGGGAAGTGACTAAAGTTACATGGCAAAGGGGAGTGGATTCAGAGCAGGGAGGAACATGTGACTATCTTTGAATTCTACTTAGGAAAATCAATCTAACTTCCATAGCCTAGTCCAGCTAGAATTAGATTAGCCCATCAACATCATTTCTTTTTAAGACCATTTGTTATGGACTGAATATTTGTGTCATCTCAAAAATGTGTATGTGGGCTGGGGATGTGGCTCAAGCAGTAGTGTGCTCGCCTGGCATGCACGGGGCACAGGGCACGGGGTTCGATCCTCAGCACCACATAAAAATAAAATAAAGATGTTGTGTCCACCGAAAACTAAAAAATAAATATTAAAAAATTCTCTCTCTCTCTCTCTTTCTCTCTAAAAAAAAAAATGCATATGTTGAAATCTTAACTCCCCAGTGTGACTATATAGATGGTCCCTGAATTATGATGGTTTGACTTATGATTTCCTTATTTTACAATGGCTTGGAAATTATATGGATTCAATAGAATCTGTAGTTTGAATTTTGAATTTTGTCTTTTCCCAGGCTAACAATATATTGTATAATACTCTTTCATGATGCTGGGCAGCGGCACTGAGCTATTGCTCCCAGTCAGTCATGTGATCACAAGGGGAGTTAACTAATACTCTACAGTCAACCTATTGCCAAAGTATTTTTGCTCTAGGTATTCAGTAAATTACATGAGATTTTCAATACTTTATTAGAAAATTGGCTTTATGTTAGATGATTTTAGCCAGGTGTAAGATAAAGTAAGTGTTCTGACCACAATTAAAGATAGACTAAGCCAAGGAATGATGTTCAATAGGCTAGGTGTATTAAACACATTTTCAACTTAGAATATCTTCAACTTGTGATGGTTTATCAGGAGGTAACCCCATCATAAGTTGAGAAGCATCTATATTGGGAAATGGTAACTCTAAATAAGTAAAATTAAATATTGTCATAAGGATTAGTGTTCTTATAAACAGACACACCAAAAGTTTCACTCTCTGTCCTGAGATAAAAACAGGGAAGAAGACACAGTGAGATGGTAGAAATCTACAGGCTGGAAGGAAAAACAAAAAAGTACTTGAAAGCCAAACACAGTGGTGTGTACCTGTAGTCGGAGGCCTCAGAAGGCTGAAGTGGGAAGATCACTTGACCCTAGGAGTTCAAGACTAGCCTGAGTGACATAGAGAAACCCTGACTGGGAGTGGGGGTGGGGTGAGGGGAGAAAGATAAGAAAAGAAAAAGAAACATGAATTAAAGCGAGACCAAGAGAGATTGGCTGGATCCTTGATCCTGGACTTCTTGACTTCAGAACTGTGAGAAAATAAATTTCTGTTGTTTAAGTCACCCAGTCTATGGTATTTTATTGTAGCAGCCTGAACAGAGTAATATAGATCACACAGCATGGCCTTCAAGGAAAGGTCCTCCCAATCCAATAGAGATTTTTTTCAGGGAAGACAATTCCATTCCCTCAGTGCTAAACTTAGTCAAAGATGGCCAAACCAGAATTCCCACAGAGGAAGCTCTTAGTCCTTACCCTTTTAAGTTCCATACATAGCACAGTTACAACCCAGGGAAATAGGCAGCCTCAAGGCAAGTTCCCCAAGGAACCCACATCTTAGAGACCTTCAGCTTGCCTCTTAAATGCTTACTATAAAAGGGATAATTATGCTCCCTCTCCCCAGGCAATGATTGCTTGCTAATCCTGTTAAGGGAGCTTGTACTCAGCATTTCTAGGGGGTTGGGGAATCTACACAAACTCTCCAGGAGAAGGCTGCTTTCAGTGATTCTAGCATGCTATACTTTTCTAAGACTCCCTAAGTGATTCAAAGAAGCTCAGATTTCTCTTCTAAAAGTCATCTTCAAGGATTCCTATATTATTATTGTGGCAAAAACGGATAGTTGTCCCCCAATACCCATTCCCTTCTTCCTATTCTTGGACACATGGCTACTCAGAATAAAGACAAAATTTCCAGCCTTCTTTGTGGCTATGTATAGCCATGAGACTAAAATTAATGACATGTGAGTATAGGTTCTGAGTGCAACTTCTGAATTATGTTCTTAAAGAGAAGAAGTTCATCTTCCCTTTCTTCTTTCTCCCTTCTTCCACTTTCTTGCTCAGAAAGTTTCATGATAAAAATCCACCTTGAACCACAAGGATGAAAAAAATTCTATGGCTAACAATGGGATAATATAGAAAGTTTCTAGATTAACTCATACTTGCCCTGCGTATTATTATGTGAAAAAGAAATACAGTTCTCTCTTGTTGAAGTCACTGTTATTTTGTGTGTGTGTGTGTGTGTGTTACACTTAGCCAAATCTCTATTGTATCACTAAATGTGGTGATTTCTTTCTGATATCTCTTTTGCTAGAGAAGCTAGTGGATCACAAATTTGATTCTGGGCAGGACACCAGCTACAGATGAAAAACAAAACCATACTAAATACACTAGGATACACTTGGCAATAAAGGGAAACAGTAATCTCAGGGAAATCTAAAAATAAAAGCCCAGTTGGCCTCAGAGAATTTGGAACTGGAAGCATCTCTAGGACCCCTCAGTGGCAAGTGTTTAGGGCACATTATGTTCTTTATACACATTATGTTCTTTTAGTTTCTCTCTTGGTCTCGCTTTAATTCGTGTTTCTTTTTCTTTTCTTATCTTTCTCTCCCTACCCCACCCCCACCCCCAGTCAGGGTTTCTCTATATCACTCAGGCTAGTCTTGAACTCCTAGGGTCAAGTGATCTTCCCACCTCAGCCTTCTGAAAATCAATTAGCACCTTTACCTACCATGCTATGTCTTTGTTCTGTACCTTCACTTCCACTTACCAATGCTTACAACTCAGCCAAAACTGTCTTATGGAAGCATTTTCTCTACTACTAGACCTCTCTATGCAATTTTTCTGTTTGTTTGTTGGTTGGTTGGTTGGTACTGGAGAGTTAATCCAGGGGCACTTAACCAATGAGTCACATTCCAGCCCTTTTTTTGTATTTTATTTAGAGACAGGGTCTCACTGAGTTACTTAGGTCCTTGCTAAGTTGCTGAGGCTCATTTTGAACTTGATATCCTCCTACCTCAGCCTCCCGAGCCACTGGGATTACAGGCATATGCCACCACACCTAGCTCTATGCAATTTTTAAAGCTTCAATTCTTACCTCTAATATATGACTAATTTCCTACTTCCTTATTCACTTACCTAAGAATAAGAAGCTATTTGGCTAAGCTTTACTTGTCAAGTTGCTTCAATAGCTGCTGGGGAACCTACACTAAGGTTAAGTTCTACACTTCTAAATTAGTATCCCATCCTAATCCAATAAGCAACATCTAGGAATTAAGAATGTGGTATTGTGTGATGTAGAACATGACTGCCTGTGACTACTCTTTGGCAGGGAAATAAGAAGGCTCATTTTCCTTGGGCTAACAGGAGATAGTGAACTTGTCTGGCATGATTAGTAATAGGTATATTGGAGGGAAATAAGAGCAAAAATCAAAAACCACTTAGGAGTCGATTACAAAAGAATACATAAAAGATGACCCCATACTTGTCAGGGTCTTATAGTAGTAGGGCTAGAGAGAAAATTAAGGATAAATATTAAAAATGTAAAACCTATTGGAGTTGATGAACTCACCAGGTACAGGAAATGAACAAATAGGAAGAGTCAGGATTCTAGCTTAAATAATCACGTGGATTTTGATATTTTTCATTGTCCTATGGAATGCTGAAAGAAGGACAAGTATCATTATTTCATTCAGTCATTTATTCACACACTCAGCAAGTATTTAATCTTACATGAAAGAGAAATATTAAACAAACACACTCACTGAACATTACAAAGAAGTGCAATTTGGGGACATGTTGATTTTGTGGTGCCTATAAGATATACAAAATGGATATCTTGGACTCAAGTTTGGGGAAAGTTCTGTTAGAAATAGATATGACAGATGAAAATTACTATCAAGCAGGTGCCCACAACCTTCTCTCTCATTCCTGAGTCTTTACCTAGCCAAGAGAGTTTTATTATATGACAGACTGCTTCTTTAAACTTTGAGAATATAGAATAAGGAGAATCAGGAATAGAAACAATAACTAAAGGGGAAAGAAAGAAAACTTAGTCCAAGAAGCTAAGTTGATCTATTTCAGAAAGAGCTATAAAGAAGAGAGAATCAAAGGTGGAAGGCAGGGGTAGAAAAGCAGAAAAAGAAAAAAACCTTATGGGTTGCCCACAGTATATAAGAGAAGTAGGTAAGAAAGGAGGAGGAGTTGTAATGAGTATTTCTAAAAATCTTCTTCTTAATTCTCAAGCAATACCTTTGGCAGAGAAATAAGAGGGCTCATTTTCCTTGGGCTTTACTTGTCAAGTTATACCATTTTGAAGTTACTTTTGGCTGCTGAACTGTACTTCTCTGGATATCAGTCCATGCAGAGATTGAGTTATACTACCTTCCCCTCATTCATTAAAAGTTGTATATAGGGGTTAGGGTTGTGGCTCAGCAGTAGAGTGCTTGCTTAGCACATGCAAGGTGCTGGGTTCAATCCTCAGCACCACATAAAAATAAATAAAATAAAGGTATCGTGTCTAACTACAACTAAAAAAATATTTTTTAAAAAAGAGTTGCATATAAATTTGAAAACATATAGAAAAAATTATTAGATATTTTTAACTTTAGCCACATATCTTGAGTGATTGATTATATATATTTTCATATATATAATTAACTCATGGTTAAAATATTTGGTGTCTATGACAGAACACGACATACCCTTGAATGGAGAGTTCCTGGTCAAGAAAAGTAATGAGGCCAGCTAGGCTTGGTGGTGCACACTAGCTATTTGGGAAACTGAGGCAGGAGGATTTCAAATTTGAGGCCATTTTGGGCAACTTAGCCAGACATGTTTCAAAATAAAAATAAGAGATAAAAATTAGAGTACTTGCCCAGCATGTGTAAGGACCTAGGTTTAATCCCCAGTACTGCAAAAGAAAAAAGGAACAAATGAAAGAAAAGAAGAAAAAAGAAAAGTGAGGAGGCCTACAGCTTCCAAAATGATCTTAAACTCACAGACATTACATCACTGCAAACATATGGTAGCTTGAGACAAAAATTACTATGGGCCTTGTAATTTCAGAGTATTGTATAAATGTGGATGTTAAATAACAATATGATGAACAGAAGTTGGGAAATAGGTAAATAAATTGGTCTTCTTCATCTTTCATTATTGGGAGGTCAAAAGATGTTGTTTAAAATAATAAGGGTAGGTTTATTTAAAGGATAAGGTATAAAGAAAATACTAAGAAAAAAATTTTTAAGAAAAATTGTTTTAAGTAACGTTTGTCACTACAAGTACATGTTAAAGAAGAAGAAGAGTGGGAAGAAGTGGAAGAATAATAATTTTGTTATTACTGAGTGTGGAGAGATATTAACATCTGAAAATGTTATAGAGGTTAATAAAAAAACCAAAATGCCCATATTAGCAGAAGGTGCATACCCAAAACAAATATACTTTATATATATATATATATATATATATATATGTGTGTGTGTGTGTGTGTATGCAAATATATGCATATATATAACAATATAACTGTGTATTTAACTATATATCAACAATTTGATATATATCAAATACAAATGATATAATACAGACTTTAAAAGGTCACCATCCTAAAATAAAACATTCTTGATTCCTAAGAGCATAAAGAAATTTAGAGATTATCTGGAACAGAATTACCCCAAGTATGGTCCCCAAACCACACTGTGCCAGTCATAAAACTGCTATCAATCTATAAAGCAGTAAATAAAGAAAGAAACTGAGAGCAAGCTCTTAAAAAACCATTTACAGCAATTTGGCAGAGTAATCTTGTCTGTAAATAAATAATAAAAAAGTTACATCTTTTGTGTTATTTCTTTTTTTCTGGTTGTTTATATTGCATTTATAAAAGTAGTCTATGCAAAGATTTTTTAAAAAGTTGCAGATAGTTGCAAAACACTGACCTAGAAGAGTAGCCACAGTGGCATCACTGGGGAACTTAGAAATACACATTTATTGAGTCTCTCTTATATTAGGCAATGTGCTGGGTAACACTCTCTGAAGAAGTCATAGTAAAGTTAATGTAATAGATGAGTAAGCATTAGGCAGGCAAACATCTCCATATATAACTATGTATATCTACAGATAGTGACCTTTAAAATATAATCATAATAGCATTATGCCTAATAAAAGTAATAATTTCTTAATATCACCTAATGCACAGTTTGTGATCAATTTTCCCTCTTTGGCACAAAAACATCTTTCTGCAGTTGTTGAGGAAATTATTTTTAACAACATCTATACATTGATTTGGTGGCTAGTCTCTTTAAGTCTCCTTTAATCTGTAACAGATTCCCCTTTCCCCTATTTAAGGTATAGTTTAAGGTGGTTTGTCTTGTTCTATTTTGTCTCAGTAGAAAGAAATTTAGATTTTAAGAGTTTTCATGAGCCTGCTATAATATTTTCTGAATATCTTTTAGCCTTTTGAGAACTTTAGATAAAATAGGAGAAAGATTTATTCAGGAAACAACAATTACATTTCGGAATCTAATTATCTACTCTTAAGTCAGCGAATCCAGAATTTCAAAGAATTGGAGCAATTCCTTTTCTGTATTTACTACACACTCAAGTTCACCTGGAAACAGAAGCACTGTCTACAGAAGGACATGCTACAAATAGAATTAATACAACAGAATGTGATGATGTGCTTAAAATTTAAGGTGGGTACAAGAAGGCTCAGCAGCTCTTGGAATGATGAAGATTTTGAGGGTAGATTGAACAAGGATGATAAAAACTACTGCAGATAACACCTAAAATTAGGTAGGAAACTATGAATTTGTATTGATACCAACTGTATGACTTTCAAGTAGCCTTATGGGAGTGGATAAAATTGGTTTTAACTGAAGATAATCCGAACAATTGTTTGGACTGAACAATGATGTACTTTTAAATACATGAGGATAACCTCAATAGAATTTGCATGTGGAATCTTCCTCAACCTCGTAAGAATTCAGGACTCTCTGTGCCTATAGTGCCATTCAGCAGTGGTGTGTAGTTCATTCCTAGGCAAACATACTAAAATTAGCAAACTTTAGCTAATTAACACCATGATGGACAGACTTGTCATAAGTTGCACCCTTAAGAACTGGGCATTTGCAGCCACCACATCACACATGTATCTGATACAACTTTGCAAGCAATTCTGGTATGACAGTCTTTGTGTTTCATCAGGCCAGGTGAGTAGGTGGGTAGGGCCCCTGTAGAAGGCAGAGGGCTGGTTACTGCTAGCAGTAGACCTTCAAAAGAATATGCATTACACTGGACTGGTTCTTCCTCCATAGTTCTTGGGTATTTTTTTTCGCAGGGGAGTTACTGGGAATTGAACTCAGGGGCACTTAACCATTGAGCCACATCCCCAGCCCTTTTTTATATTTTATTCAGAGACAGGGTTTCACTAAGTTGCTTAGGACTTTACTAAGTTGCTGAGGATGGCTTTGAACTTATGATCCTCCTGCCTCAGCCTCCCGATTGAATGAACTCTTTATTTTATTTTTTTTTAGTTGTCAATGGATCTTTATTTTATTTATTTATATGTGGTAGTGAGAATTGAACCAAGTGCCTCATACATGCTAGCCAAGCATTCTACCACTGAGCCACAACCCCAGCTCCACTGGATGTATTCTTTTTTTTAAGTTTTTTTTTTAATATCTTTATTTTATTTATTTACTTTTATATGGTGCTGAGGATCCAACCCAGCGCCTCGCACGTGCTAGGTGAGCGTTCTTCTACTGAGCCACAAACCCAGCCCTGCATGTACTCTTAAGTGTTTATTTTGGCTTACTGATGACTATCTCCAGAAGAAAAATCCCCTGTCCCAACCGGTCTTTTTATATTATTTATCTACTAAAGACAACAAACCATTTATTCTATAGCACTTCCCTTACTCTCATTCAGCTGATTGCATCTCATGATGTTGTTCAACATATTGCCCTATCCCTAGTAAATTGGCAATTATTTCTGGGGATTTGATGAGGTTCAGACTCATTTTTCTTTACGAGGATACTTCATGCACAGTGCTGTGTAATTCTCATTGCAGCATATCAGGAAGCACATGATAACTGGGGGGTTCCACTTTCAATGTTGATAAGATACATGAGTAGATTCAGATATTAGTAGCCTGATCCATTTATTATAGATTTTCCCATCAACCATTCACCTAAAGGTTTTGGCAGACATGATGACCATTGCCTAAATATATTATTTCGTTAGGGACTCTAAGTTAATATTTCATTGTACAGAAGGTCCAAAATATGTGCTCAATTCTTTCTATGTTTATCAATTTTCAGAATGAGTGTCCTGTCATCTCCAAAGGAGACCAGTGGGGTTTTTTTCTTTGTTGTTTAAAGACATTTATGGACTCGTGGTTTCAATTCATTTTAGTCATCATCCTTTGCAATTCATGTACCTTATTTTTGACCAGTGGGAGCTCCTTTAGATTGGCTCCTGTGTCTTTTCATTCTTTTGACAAGCCCCAGTAGTCTGATGATTTTCTTGCATTCAGGAAAAGAGAATGTCCCAAGATTATCCTATATGCTTTCTGAATCAAACCTGGAATTAACCCGTTTCCTCCCTCCTGATGTACTTTTTTTACTTAACCACAGCTGATGAATGGCACTTCCACCTATCCAGCTCCTTGAATCTAAATTAGGAGTTATCCCTGATGCCACTGACTTCCTTATTCTCAACATGCAATCAATCATCAAATCCTCTTGGGTCTATCTGTGGAGAAAATCTAATCTCTACTGCCACTCCCATTCCAGGCCACTATCATTTCCCACCTGTACAACTGAAATAACCTTCTAATGGAATCCCCATTTCTGTTTTTGCTCTCAATCTATTTTCTGTATATCACTGATTTTATTATTTATTTATTGGTGGTGCTGGGGATTGAACTCAGGGACACTCTCCCATTGAGCTACATCCTCAGCCCTATTCTATTTGTTTATTTTAAGAAAGGGTCTCACTGAGTTGCCAAGCCTGACCTCTAATTTGCAGTCCTCCTGCCTCAGCCTCCTGAATTGCTGGGATTAGAGGTCTATGTCACTGTTCGGGCTTAAGGTTAGATTTTTAAAAATCCGAATAGACTTGGGAACAGCCTCTTAAATCTCAGCCATTATTAACTGTGCCAGTCTCAAATTCATTTTTTGCTGTTCTTCTCTTCTAATTACAGGGGACTGACTCATACAAGTTATATTTCTAGGGTTTCCTAAACTGATTGTTTTTGGTTAATGGGAGGGATTGGCAGATCTCTACCTTAGGCAGCACCTCTAACATTGACTGTGTCTTTTCTATGGTTTTAGATCTCCCCAGAGTCTCTTTCTCCCAAGTTCAGTTCCCCAAAAGCAATCCTTCCCTGTATAGTTTCAGTTCACATTGAATGGTCCTTACTCGTGGACTGTTAATACCATCTCCTCATTGACTCTTCAGCCCTAGAAGTGGTGGAGACTTCTTGCTGTTGCTCATTTCTCAGTTGCTTTCTCATGCTCTGTTTCACTTCCAACCCATCCAACTAGCTCCTTATATAAAATTCCTTCCATTTAATGACATGGAATTGGCTCTGTTTCTCAGACTAGACCCTGACCTATAAAATTAATCTAAGTAGTACATATAAACCATGAGAATTAATGCCATTCAATTATTCATCAAAGGAAGAGAAAGGAGAGCATTGAGGGTAAGGGGTTCCTGGAACAGAAAGTTTTTCTACACAGTTTCTCTACCAAACAAGAAGGTAAGCTCCCTCCCCTAATATTCTCTCTGTGTTCAATCATGAGTTCTACAACTTTAATTCTTTGGAATGTCTGTTCATGTTGTATACCAGAGAGGCAAAAAAAAAAAAAGAACTAGCTGGCTGTTGAAGCAATGTGCTTGACCTGGGCATTCCCCTGTGTTTCAAAGGGCAAAGGAAGTAGGATCAGCCTTTACAGTAAGCACTGTGGCCAAAATTATTCATGAACTAAAGTAATGTTCCACCCTAATTACTTCATGACTAAAAAAGGATCCTAAGGAAATAAGGCAAGATGTAGAAGAAAGTTTAATACAATAAAGATATTTTTTCATTATATACCTTAAAATAGTAAAAGTTATTAAAAACCTAGACGTAAAGTTTAGGTTGTAGTTCATTGGTAGAGTGAGTACCTGCCTAGTGTGCCCAAGACTCTGAATTTGATCCCTAGCACAAACAGTACAAAATAATTTAGCAGTGAGTATGGTTGAATAAATTATGAAATTATGTTATCATTAAAATTACAGCAGCTTAAAAGTATATAGGGCCAGGTGTGGTGGCACATGCCTATAATCTCACCAGCTCAGGAAGACAAGGCAGGAGGATTTTGAGTTCAAAGCCAGCTTCAGCAAATTAGCAAGGGCCTAAGCAACCAGTGAGATCCTGTCTCTAAATAAAAATATAAAGAAGGACTGGGGATGTGGCTCAGTGTTTGAGTGCCCCTGGATTTAATCCCCAGTGCCCAAAAAAAAAAAAAAAAGTATATAGGGGCTGGGGATTACAACTCAGTGGTAGAGCGCTTGCCTAGCATGCTTGAAGCCCTAGGTTGAATCCCCCATAACACCAATATAAATGAATGAATAAATATAAAAAATAAAAACTTATTTTTAAAAAAAGTATATAGCAGCCAGGAATGGTGGTTCAGGCTTATAATCCCAGCAATTCTGGAGGCTGAGGCAGGGGGTTCATAGGTTTGAGGCCAATCTCAGCAATTTAGCAAGATCCTGTTCCAAGAAAAAGGTGGGTTGAGCTAGGAATGAAACTCAAGGATAAAGCAACCCTGGGTTCTATTGCCAGTAGAGGAAAAATAGATAGATAGATAGATAGATAGATAGATAGATAGATAGATAAATAGATACACACATATAAAATGTTTCTCATACAGCCTTAATTATATTATCAATGCTCCATAAATAAATTCAAATAAAACCAAAGTGAATAAGATGAAGTACAAAATGACCCAAGGTTGCCCCAAGGTAACTATCGTTGAAAGTTTTGTGCATCTGAAAACTTTTTGGAAAATTGTATACCCTGATACTTTTGTCATTGTATGTCAAGCATTTTGCATGTCATTAACCAGTCCTCTAAGACATTTTTGATGGCAGTTTGATAATGTACCATACACATAATTATATAATTACTTACTCAGCCATCCCTTATTATCAGTAAAGCTGATATTAACACTGCCCTATTTTATTCTCTCTGCAGACCGATTTTCTCTTTTCTTCCGTCCATTTGGTGGATAATAGTACTGACATTGTTACAGAATTTTTACACTTCTTTTATTCAAGATAGCCCATACTAACCCAGAATTCCTATGTGAGAAACCCAATATAATTGATCTGGTTTGGTCAGATGTCTATCCCAGTGCAATCAATAGTGGACAATGGGCCAAGATTCTACTTCTGAAGCTGAAATAAGGAAGGTGGCAACATGTATAGGTCCTAATGTTCTCAGAGAAGAGTGAAACATTGGGTACTGGGAGGACACTCAAAAGGTGTCTACTGTGGCCTCCATTTGTCAATTTCCTTTCTAAAATTAACAGCTCTGTGAAATCATAGGTCAAGTGCTTGTGTGCATTTGAAACTAGTTGCTTTCTAATCTACTCTTTCACTGTAGTCCCTGGGAGTTTCTACTTGCCTGAAACCTTCTAAGAAAATGGAAGCTGTGATGTTTCACAAATTGAAAGGGAAAAATTGGTAGTTGTATTATTTGTAATACTGGGGATTGAACCCAGTGGTACTCTACCACTAAGCTACATCCCATTAAAAAAAAAAAATCACCATCGTCCTTGAAAATAAAGTCTTCACTTAAATATTATCTTGTTCTAGCCTTTGGAAGGACAAATGGTCCTTCTTATGCCTCTACTCTACCAATAGTCTCTAAGTTTTATTTTTCTCAGTCAGGAAGCTAATTGAAGAGGAATTTTTACTTTTATTTTTTTATTTTGAGACAAGGTATCACCAACTTGCTCAGACTGGCCTTGAACTTTTCACTCCTCCTGCCTTAGCCTCCCAAGTAGCTGGAATTACAGGTGTGCACCACTGTGCCTGGATTGTTGTTTTCATTGGTATTTTTTTAAAACAGTCGTGGGATTGAGCATTTTCTCAGATGTTTGTAGCCTGGCACTTCTTATAGAGAGAACAGAGCTTCTACCTCCTTTGTGAAGACAGTGAGGATTGCCTCCTACAGGGCTGAAGAATCAGACCTTCTGGTTGGACATGTAATGGATGGGGCCACTGGAGCTATTCTGTCTATATTTCTTCTAGTTTGCCCTGTTCTCCAGCCACTGCTGTCTTCTGCCTGACTCACCACCCTAGCCTGCCACCAGTTTTTCTAGTCCTCTCCTCCTCCCTAGGAGCTATAGCTGTATTAGGATGAAAGTCTTGGTTATTTTGATCCCTCCACTCTGTGTTCTGGAAAGACAGTAGTTGTGGAGAAAGTTCAGAAGTTCCCATTAGTGGGATTCAAGACTGCAGCAGTTTATACTATAGCACAGAAGCTGGGCACTTATATCCACTAGCAGAACCATCAGGTGCCTGGAGAACTTACCTGTGCTGATGCTTCATCTGGAGAATGCAGCTACGCAGACCAAAGTTTCATTCCCCTACCCTCTACCCTACATTTCTTTATGAGGTTTCACCAACTCCCCCGCAACACAGCCCCAGTGTACAATTCTGTCATGGCATTTGATATATTGTGTTGTCATTGTTCATATTTTTGTCTATCTACCCTCTAAAGTATCAACTCCTTGAGGACAGAGACATGAGAGGACAGAGACCACGTCTGTTTTGTTTATCTCTGTGTCCTCAGTTCTGTGAAACTCCTCTGTTGGATTTGCATAGCCAATATTCCCTCAGACTCTCTTTGATTAGTTCCCCTGGTGAGGAAAATAAAAATTAGAGACTCTTGGTAGAATAGAGGCCTAAGAAGGATCATTTATCCTTCAAAAAGCTACAGTATGAGCTGAGCGTGGTGGCGCATACCTGTAGTGGTTCAGGAGGCTGAGACAGGAGAATTTGAGTTCAAAGCCAGCCTCAGCAATGGTGAGGTGTGAAGCAACTCAGTGAGACCTTGTCTCTAATAAAATACAAAATAGGGCTGGGGATGTGGCTCAGTGGTCAAGTGCCCCTGAGTTCAACCCCCAGTTCCAAAAAAAAAAAAAAAAAGAAAGAAAAAGAAAGCTACAGAATGACAGAATCAGAAGATATTTAAGTGAGGACTGGATTTACAAAGCTTATGGTAAAGGGAAACTAACATTTTCTAAGTACCGACTAAGTGCTAGGCAGAGAGAGAGAGAGAGAGAGAGAGAATGTGTTTTGTCATTAAAATTCATTCATTCCTGGGATGGGGTTGTAGAAGAGAGCTTGCCCAGCATGTGTGAAGCACTGGGTTAAATTCTTAGCACCATATATAAATAAATGAATAAAATAAATGTTCATAACATCCTAAAAATTTTTTCAAATTTATTCATTCTTTCAAAATTAATTTATGAAACATCTGACATGTACATAAACTACATGGGCACCTTTAAAAACCTGTAAGATTAAGAAGCCTGCAAATGTTTGAATTGCAGATGTCAGCCTAACCAGATTGTCTGCAGAATACCTTAAGCAGGTTTGAGAGTTAATTTTAGGGCTTGAAAAAAATACCATCTTCTTTCCTGGTACTGAAGTTTTCAGACTTGGACTGAGACATATGACCAATATCCTAAGGTCTCCAGCTTGCAGATGGCCTATTGTGGGACTTCTTAAATCACGTGAGCCAATTCCACTAACAAATTTCCTCTCACCTGTTTATCTACCTGCAGGTTGACTACCCATAATCTAAAATGCTTGGAATCAGAAGTATTTCAGACTTTGAATTTTTTATTTTATTTTGGAATATTTGCATATCTTGGTAAGTATAAGCATGTAATTTATCTATGTTTCATATGCTCTTTATACACATAAGCCTGAAGGTAATTTTTCAAAATATTTTTCATATGCCTACATTTTGACTGCAACCTGTCACATGAGGTCAGGGGTAGAATTTTCCACTTGTTGCATCATATTGACACTCAAAGAAGTTCATATTTTGGAGCATTTGGGGTTTCAGATTTTCAGACTAGGCGTGCTCACCATACCAATAGGTGTGTCCCATATTGATTCTGTCTAAGAACTCTGGCTAATACACCAGGTACATTTTCCAAGCAACCTAATCCACCCACCCTTTTTCCAATTCAGTCACAAGAAAAATAAAGTACATCTTTTTTTAATCAAATAAATAAGTAAACTGACCTAAAGAATTAGGGACTTGGAAAAGATATGGCTGTATTTTTCTTGAAATGGAATATACAACTAACTTCACACATGTACACTTCAACAACCTTCACCTTAACCCAAGGCTGGATGATTCTGACCTCACCAGCTATCCAGTTGGCAGTTTTTCTTTATAACTTACCAACAACATCAATAATAAGGTAGGCCCAAGGCCAGTTGTTCAAGAGTGTCTCTGAGAACTATGGCTTCTTAGTTAGGCAGAAGAAAAAGTCCCTCTCGGCTTCTTCATCTCAATTCTGTTCTGTTTCCAGGCAAAGTAATAAAATCAATTTCCCCCAAGCCACTCCTCAAATACAAGTCATTTCTGAGTAATAACAGGTAATGAGAGTACAATGTCTTGGGTGCTTTTGAATGGGGATATACACTCTCTAGGATCTTCTCAGGATTCAGTGAAGACTCTCAAGCCTGCTCTTGTTCTATGTGTGAGAGGAGTTTGCAAATGAAACCAGTTGACCAGCCAGTCTTCGAGATGAAATCTTTAGCCTATCTAAAATCTTACAGGGTAGACAAGATTATTTTACAATCATCATGGGTTATGAAGCAACATCTTCCCAAAAGCCCTGGGGTCGATGAAAGGCAGAATAGGCAGGAATGCTTAACTAATTATAGTTTGCTTAGAAAATCTAGGTATTAGCTGGATGTGGTGGTACATTCCTGTAATTCCAGAAATTTGGGAGGCCGAGGCAGGAAGATCACAAATTGGAGGTCAGCTTGGGTAACTTAGTAAGACCCTGCCTGATATAGTTTAGATGTGAGGTATCCCCCAAAAGCTCATGTGTGAGACAATGCAGGAGGGTTCAGAAAAGAGATTATTGGATTATGAGAGCCTCAACCCAATCAGTGAAATAATCACCTGATGGGATTAATTGAGTGGTAATTAAAGGTAGGTGGGGTATGGCTGGAGGAGGTAGGGCATTGGGGGAATGGCTTTGGGGTATATATTTGTATCTGGTGAGTACAATCACTCTCTAATTTCTGATCATCACATGAACTGCTTCCCTCCACTACACTCTTCTGCCATGATGTTCTGTCTCATGTCAAGCCCCAAGGAATGGAGCCTGCTGACTGTGGATTGAGACTTCTAAAACTACAAGCTCTCAAATAAATTTTTCCTCCTTTACAGTTGTTCTGGTTGGGTCCTTTCATCACAGCAGTGAAAAGGGTGACTAAAACACTGCCTCAAATTTAAAAATAAGGGGTCTGGGGACATAACTCAGCAGTATAGCACTTGCCTACGATGTGTAAGGCCCTAAGTTTGAAGAAAAAATATAAATAAAAAATAAAAAGGGGTAGGGATGCAGCTCAATGGTAGAACATCCCTGGGTTCAATCTCCAGTACCAAAAAGAAAAGGAAGAAAACAATAAAATCTAGGTATTGGGTCAATGTGAGTGAAAGAAAACTGAGACAAGCCTGTGGGCAAAGCAGAGGAGTGGTCAGAGTGGCTTCTTAGATACTGACTATGTGCAGAGCTGATAAAGTAGTTGAAACAAAAAAAGAAAAGCACACTTCTAAAGTCTGAAGTGTTATCTTGAGAAAACAATCTCTACTGTTTCAGATGAATTGAGACTGTGCTGTAATGAGTCAATAGATATTTTGATAAAGACTGAAGGTCTGTGCCCTAGAAAAATAGTCATATGCCTCCTCTGTCCAGAAGATGAAAACTCTGCAGACCAGTCTCAGGCAGATTAGAAGGGGACAGATTATGCCCAGGGAACCAAATGGAAATAGCTTGGAGACAGAATGGGAATGGATGCCTTTGTTGAAAAGAACAGACCATAATTCATTAGACAGGTGATCTGATATAATTTTACTTTGTGTTTATTTCCCATGTCATCTTCAAGTATTTAGTAAAATCTTTTTGAAAGCCTCAGCCTCATGTCACCATGCTGCTGGTACTAACAGCACTATTGTGACACAATAGCCCATCTAAGCTTCCACATTCAAACCCCACCAAGAGCAAATATAAATAACCCTTAGGCCTGGACCAAGCCCAGATGTACCAAACCTTGGCACAAACAGTCACTTTCCTCCTCCAACACTCAGTTCCCTCTTCTTGCAGGTGTAGCATTGATGTCCCAGATAAAACCAAACTAAATTCTGAGTCTGGCTTGTGGTAGAATTAGTGGGTTGGTGTATGTTATTCATGTGTGAGTTACCACACATCAGGAGGCTCTGGGGAGAGACAAGAATGATGACTGGGCTAGGGATGTGGCTCAATGATGGAGCACTTGCCTGGCACTTGTGAGATTCTGGGTTCCCAGCATCACACACACACACAAAAAAAAATGTAATGCTACTTCTATTCAACATAGTCCTTTAAACTCTCAGAGCAATTAGGCAAAAGAAGGAAATGAAAGGGATACAAATAGGAAAAGAAGAACTCAAGCTATCTCTATTTGTTGACAACATGGTTCTATATTTAGAATATCCAAAAAACTCCACCAGAAAATTTCTAGAACTCATAAATGAATTCAGCAAAGTAGCAGGATATAAAATTAATACACATAAATCAATTGCATTCTTGTACACCAATGATGAATCAACTGAAAGAGAAATTAAGAAAACCATACCATTCACAGTAGCCACAAAAAAAAAAAAAAAAAAAAAAAAAAAAAAACTTGGGAAACAATCTAACAAAAAAGGTGAAAGATCTCTACAATGAAAACTACAGAACACTAAAGAAATTGAAGAAGGGGCTGGGGGTGTGGCTCAAGCGGTAGCGCGCTCGCCTGGCATGCGTGCATCCCGGGTTCGATCCTCAGCACCACATACCAACAAAGATGTTGTGTCCGCCGAAAATTAAACAATAAAAATAAATAAAAATTATTTAAAAAAAAAAAAAAAGAAATTGAAGAAGACCTTAGAAGATGGAAAGATCTCCCATGCTCTTGGATAGGCAGAATTAATGTTGTAAAAATGGCTATACTATCAAAAGCTCTATACAGATTTAATGCAATTCCTATTAAGGTTCTCATGGCAGCTGGGCAAGGTGGCACACATCGGTAATCCCAGCAACTTGGGAGGCTAAGGCAGGAAGATCACAAGTTCAAAGCCAGCCTCAGCAAAAGCATAGCGCTAAGCAACTCAGTGACACTGTGTCTCTAAATAAAATACAAAATAGGGCTGGGAATGTGCCTAGGTGGTCAAGTGCTTCTGAGTTCAATCCCTGGTACCCACCCCCCCAAAAAAGTTTCCAGGGTTGGGTTGTGGCTCAGCGGTAGAGTTTTCATCTAGCATGTGTGAGGCCCTGGGTTCAATCTTCAGCTCCACATAAAAATAAATAAATAAAATAAAGGTATTGTGTCCAACTATTTCTAAAAAAATTAATATTAAAAAAAGGGTTCCAATGGCATTCTTCATAGAAACATAAAAAAAAAATAATAATAAGAGGCCCAGTATGGCCAAAGCAATCCTCAGCAAGAGGAGTGAAGTAGGAGGAATCACAATATCAGTCTTTAAATTATACTGCAGAGCTATAGTGAAAAAAAAAAAAAAAAAAGAGCATGATATTGACACCAAAACAGACATGAAGACAAATGGTACAGAATAGAAGACACAGAGGCAAACGCACATAAATACAGCTATCTCTTACTAGACAAAGGCACCATTAACATTCATGGGAGAAAGGATAGCCTCTTCAACAAATAGTGCTGGGAAAACTGAAAATCCATATGTAGCAGAATAAAATTAGTCTGCTCTCTCTCATCCTGCACAAAACTCAACTCAAAATGGATCTAGGACCTAGGCATTAGACCAGGAAACCCTGCACCTACTCAAAGAAAAAGTAGACCCAAATCTCCATTGTGTCGGCTTAGGAACTGACACTCTCAACAAGACTCCTAAAGCACAAGTAAAACCAAGAATCAATAAATGAGTTAGTGTCAAATTAAAAAGCTTCTTCACAGCAAAGAAAAAAATCAAGAACATGAAGAGAGCGCCTATTATTGGTAGAAAATCCTCACCACCTGCACCTCACATTAAGCATGAATTTCCAGGATATGTGAAGAACTCAAAGAACTTAACACCCCCCAAAATAAATAAATAAATAAATAAATAATCCAATCAATAAATGAGCTAAGGAACTTCTCAGAAGAAGATATACGATCATTCAACAATTATATGAAAAAATGTTTAACTTCTCTAGTAATTAGAGAAATCCAAATCAAAACTATTCTAAGATTTCATCTCACTCCGGTCAAAATGGCAATTATCAAGAATACAAGCAATAATTAATGTTGAGGGGCTGGGGATGTAGCTCAAGCGGTAGCGTGCTTGCCTGGCATGGGTGTGGCCCGGGTTCGATCCTCAGCACCACAGACAAACAAAGGTGTTGTGTCCACCCAACCAACTAAAAATAAATAAATAAATATTAAAATTCTCTCTCTCTCAAAAAAAAATAATAATAAATGTTGATGAGGATGTGGGGAAAAAGGTACACTCATACATTGCTGGTGGGACTGTAAATTGGTGCCACCAATTTGGAGAGCAGTTTGAAGTTTCCTCAGAAAATATGGAATGAACTATCATTGGACCCAGTTATCTCACTCTTCAGCATATACCCAAAGAAATGAAAATAAGCATACTATAGTGACACAGTCATACCAATGTTTATAGCAGCTCAATTCATAATAGCTAAGCTATTTAGGTTGTAACCAACTTAGGTACCCTTCAACAGATGGGTGGATAAAGAAAATGTGGTACATATACACAATGGAATATTACTCAGTCATAAATAAGAATGAATTTATGGCATTTGCCAGTCAATGGATGGAACTGGAAACTATCATGCTAAGTGACACAGCCAATACTAAAAAAACAAAGGCTAAATGTTCTCTCTGATATGAAGATGCTAACACACAATAAAGGGTGGGGAGGGAAGAATAGAAATTCATTGGATTAGACAAAGGGGAATAAAGGGAAGGGAGGAGGATGGAAATAGGAAAGATAGTAGAATAAATTGGACATAATTTTTCTATGTTTTTTTTTTAAAGAGAGAGAAAGAGACAGAATTTTTTTAGTATTTATTTTTTAGTTTTCGGTGGACACAACATCTTTGTATAACCTCAAGAATGGGAAGTTATATATCATATATTTATAATATGTCAAAATATATCCTACTGTCATGTATATCTAAAAACAACAAATAAAAAAAATATTATGGGCTGGGGATGTGGCTCAAGTGGTAGCGCACTCGCCTGGCATGCACGGGGCACTGGGTTCGATCTTCAGCACCACATAAAAATAAAATAAAGATGTTGTGTCCACCAAAAAATAAAAAATAAATATTAAAAAATTCTCTCTCTTCCTCTCTCTTCTCCCCCCCCCCTCAAAAAAAATACTTTCTACTATCATGTATATCTAAGAAGAATATATTTTTAAAAAACATTTTAAAAAGTCAGGGGGCTGGGGTTGTGGCTCAGTGGTAAAGTGCTCACCTAGCAAGTGTGGAGCCCTGGGTTCAATCTTCAACACCACATATAAATAAATAAAATAAAGGTATTGTGTTCAACTACAACTAAAAAACAAATATTAAAAAATAAAATAGGATCATAAATAAATAAATAAATAAAGATTATCCCATGTTTTTTCATGGCTTGATGGTTCATTTCTTTTTAAAATTTTTAAATATATATGTGTATATATATATATTTTTTTTTTTTTTCAGTTGTTGATGGACCTTTCTTTTATTCATTTATTTATATTCAGTGCCTTACACATGCTAGGCAAGTGCTCTACCATTGAGCCACAACCCCAGCCCTCATTTTTTTTAATTACTACTGGTCTATTGTCTGCATGTATCACAGTTTATTCACCTATTGAGTGACATCTATGTTGTTTCCACATTTTGCAATTATGAATAAAATTGCAATAGAAATCCATGTGCAGGCTGAGGTTGTGGCTCAAGCAGTAACGCGCTCGCCTGGCATGCATGGGGCGCTGGGTTCTATCCTCAGCACCACATAAAAATAAAATAAAGATGTTGGTCCACCAAAAAATAAAAAATAAAATAAAAAGAAATCCGTGTGCAAGTTTTTGTGTGTATCTAAATTTTCAGTTCCTTCAGGGAAATACCAAGGAGTATAACTACTAGATAATACAGAAAGGTATGTTCACTGAACTGTCTTCCAAAGTGATGTACTATTTACATTCTGATCAGAAAAAATAAATTATTGTTGCTGAACATCCTCACTAGAATTGAGTGTTGTCAGTATTTAGGACTCTTGCTATTTTAATAGGCATGTATTATTATATTGTATTAATTCCCTAATGATATATGATGTTGAACATCTTTTTCATTTGTTTATTTGTTATCTGTAAATAGCTTCTTTAGTAAGGTGTCTGTTCAGGTCTTTGGTCCATTTTTAAATAAACTTTTTCATTTTCTCAAAAAAAAATGTGATGGGTGAAGGGAATATCATCACTAAATCCCTATATTTGCCAGAGGGACTGATTTCTCCTTGAAGATTGTATGCTTTAATTATAATTCCCTAGAAACAGACCTCAAGACAAGGATTCAAAAGTAAGCAGTTTATTAAGAAGCGCAGGAAACATTGGGAAGAAGTGAGGAATAAAAAAGGGAAGAGAAAGAAGTCAATAGAAAGTGAATTATCAGTGGGAGCATGGCTGGGGTTGTGGCTCCACAGTAGAGCGCTTGCCTAGCACCAGCGAGGTTCTGGGTTCAATCCTTAGCACCGCATAAAATAAATAAATAAAATAAAGTATTAAAAAATGAATTATCAAGCCAGGTGTCATCAAGATTGGTGCTTAATGTAATGGAGAAACTTCTTACCCGGGAAATTGTGTAGAATACAGAGTTATCATGATGGCACACTCTGTAATCCCAGCAGCTCGGGAGGCTGAGGCAGGAGGATTGCAAGTTCAAGGTTAACTTCAGCAATTTAGCAAGGCCCTAAGCAACATAGTGAGACTCTGTCTTAAAATAAAATATAAAAAAGGGCTGGGAATGTGGCTCAGAAGTTAAATGCCCGGGGTTCAATCCCTGACACCAAAAAAAAAAAAAAAACATAAGAGTTAGTGCATGCCAAGAGTGAAGAGCTGTGACAGATTATGCCCAGAAAATCACATGGAGGTAGCTTGGACATATAATGGGAATGGACATCTTTGTCTGAAAAGAATAGAATATAATATATGAAACAGGTGTTCTATTACCATTTTACTCTGTTTATTTTCCATGTCACTTTTAAGCCTTTAAAAAAGTATTCCTGAAAAATATATATATAGGTACATATTTTCCCCCATCAGTCATTTGTTGAGGACTGCCCCAGCTAATTCCCTCCATCCCCTACCTCTGTCACTGTACTTCCAGACTGCCAGACTAAGAGGTTTAGTGACATTCAGGCAAAGAGATGCAGTTGTAGGCAGTTGGAAGTTTGTTAGTGAGCACCTAAGTGAATGGTACAAAGGGTAAGGACGAGGTACCAACAGCATCTGCTACAAAAGGGCTGGAGCACAGTATGCATCAAAATCTTTGTGAGGGCTCTTTTCCATGGGTCATTTTAAATGGTGAGGTCGTCTTCTGCTCAACTCAGCCAATCAGGGCCTTTCTCTTCAGTATAGTACAATTTTCCTAAATATTGCTCAGTGTGAACATGTGAAAGAATTTTTCTTAAACATATACCTAAACAAAGAATTCTCAGAGAGTCACCTTCCCAGGCACTTGAAGTCAAGTCCTTGGAAAAAAAAGTAGATTTCAATAATCTTAGCAGACTGAGAGTAAAAGAGAAATACCATCTCAGACATTCCAAGAAAGCTGGAGTTTTTCCAAGTCTGACCACTGACCAATGAGGCATTGGTGTCCCTTTTTCAAGTACTTCTCAAAGGCCTACTCATAAACTCCCTCAATAGAAGACACTGCATCAGTGCCCCAACAAAATTTTGAGAGACATCTGTCCATTCAGTAGTCTTCCTCCACCTATTTCCACACTAAACATGGACCTAATGCTAAAAAATCCTGACCTCTGGTACAGTCTTCATGGATGAGTTCCAGGACCTCTGGATTGGGACATGGGAATGAGTTCTTCTTGCCTTGCACCATGGACCAGAGCTCTTTAGCTGAGCAGAACCTTGTCAAATACAAAATACAAGTAATGAAGCCCCCAGAAGTACCTGGTCCTGTCCAAGATGCTTCTCACTCTGAACCCAATTTGTGGATGTGGGTAAACCCCAACAAGCCAGGTGTCATCAAGAGGGCACACTGTGTGCCCTCTCAGCAGCCAGGAGGCCCCAAAGCCCAGTAGTAAGGATCTGACAAGCATGGGTTCTTCCTCTCAGTCACCCACAAAAGATGAAGAGTCTAGTTTCTCAGAGGTTCAGGAAGTGGTGGAGTCCCTGCCACTTTCCTCCAGTGATCAGTTTCTCCAACAGAAGCAACGCATCTCTTCCCCAAGTGACTGTGAGCTTACAGAAAAGGATGCTGAGGAATAAGAGGACAACATCTTCTGTGGCCCTCAAGCCCCTTAACAAAAGGGATGGCTTTCAGAAGTCAAAGCTGTGGGTGGCAAGCCAACCACCAGGAAAGGAAATCCTGGCCATGGCCCCCATTCAATTACAGCCACCTAATTGCCCCAGCCTTAAGAAACAGCCTTAACAAACAGCCTTGTGGCCTCAATGTGCAACAGATCTACAACTTCACTTGACATTTTCCCCTTTTCTGGACAGCTCCAGATGGCTGGAAAAAAACACCATTCACCACAACCGCTGCTTCCTGGGCAGCTTTGAAAAGGTGCCAGTCACTCTTCAGGATGAGGCTTATGCAAAGCCTTGCTCTTGCCTCTGGAGGCTCAGGGAGGAGGGACACCTCCACTTTCAGGAGGATACTTGTCTCTTGGCCTCAGCTGGAAGAGAGAGCATCCAACATGCCATGAGCCAATCTGATTTGATGCCCTCCCTCTGTGACCTTTGAACAACTGCTCCCTTTCTGGAATACTGCCCTCCTTTCTATGCCTACCCATAGTCTGACTGACCTTTATTAATCCCTCAGCCTACCCTGCCTGGTTGGTGCCAAGTTGGTCTTTAACTACAAGAATGGTGTTAAATAAGGTGAGAGGTAAGTACAGAGGAGGTGGGGCTTTTATCCAGGTGGGAATTCATAGAGGTTTCATCAAAATAGTGGCAGTTGTTCTACATCTTGAACAGAGGCAGAAAATCCCAGGAATAATGGCTTGGAAACTAAGGAAAGAAGGGAATATTTTTATGTGAAAAAAAAAGGAATTCTGTTTAGTATTTACTTCTCTATTCTGATCTGTTTCAGAAAGCTGAGATTTCTCTAAGTCTGATCTCTGATCAGTGAGATATCCATGCCCCTTTTTCCAGTACTTCTGGTGGGCCTACTGAAGTACTCTCTAGATGAGATATACTACATCAAACAGTGCACCAACAAACATTTCGAGAAATGTCTGAGAGACTTCTGTCCTTTTGAAGCCTTCCTCCACCTATCCCTACACTAAAGACTCAAAGCTGAAAATCTTGTGACTTTTGATACAGTTTTCATGGTCAGGTCCCAGAGCCATGGTAGGCTCACATATGAAAGTAAACACTGCAGTATAAAGCATAAAATATAGGATGGACCCAGACTGTGGGCAACCTTGAGTATCGCCTGAAGGTCTATACATATACAAAGAACTGGGCCTGAGGTTTAGTCACTTTTTAAGTGACCCTTTTTATTCTTCAAATCCTCACTTTCTCTTTCTGGTCTTGGTCTACTCAGCCTTATTCTATTGTTATCCAGTTCCAGTACTGACAAATAATTCCAAGCAACTACTTTTAGTTTGAATATCAAAAAAAAAAAAAAAACTTGAATTGCTCCTTGATTAACTTTTCATGACAAAGCTTTTTCATGACAAAGCTTGGTTTCTCATTCTTTCATTCACCAAATCTTTATTGAGGAAATGCCAGTGTGTCAAGGTCTATCTTAGGTGCTAATGATTAAAAAAAAAAAAACCTATCAGATAACTAGTGGGAGATAGATAATTCTTACGTAAATGTGATGAAACGTATGAAGTTATCATGGAGATGAGGCATTCTTCCTGGGAAAGATATAAAAAACATTGAGAAGCAAATGTTTTTTTGAGCTAGTTTCTAAGAGTAAATATGAATTTGCTGAGCAGATAGAGGAGAAAGGACATTACAGAGCCAATAGTGTTAACAAATTGAATGGAGTGTTTCGGGGAATGATAAGTTCAATGCAGTTTAGTTACATTAGGGCCAGGAATGGCTATAAGAAAAATAGCCACAAGACCTTTTATGTACTACTTAGGTGTTTGGACTTTCTTTTGTGTTCTTTGGGGAATCAAGAGATGTGATTGATGTGTTACAAAAGAACAAAAACAAAACAACAAATGTTTCGGCATTTGGCTTTATAATTTCAAAATTTATCTTTTCTGTGCAAATAAGCTTTTTAAAAAATCAGATGTAAGCATGACTTTTTGCTTTCTATGTTAGTTTATTATTAAACAAATATATGCTAACTAAAATCTAGAAAATAGATTTTAAGTTTCCATTTAGTTGCAAAACTTTCAATAAAGGGGATACAAAAATATCTGTTAAGTACAAAAACAGTTAATTCAATATTTAAACAATTTTTAAAAATTACATTTCTAATGATTTACTATAACTGATATCAAACTATTTAGATTGAATTTCAAAAGCAAGATATTCAAACAATTCCTTCAAAAATATAACTGTAAATGCTACATCTGTATTATACCTGTTCTGACCATTAATAGACTATTTGGGAGTTAATAAAAACATTGTGGATACAAGTAAAAAAAAAATCTTTGTGAGAAAGGGCACACTTGGGGATACTTTGGTGACCCAGTTACAAAGTTGGGGTGTTGATAATTGCCCTCTTCCCTTCCTCTACTACAAAATATGGTGCCAGGGCCACAGGTGGGAGGATGTCTATGCTTGCTGGAGAGTTCTAGGACAGTTCTGGCGGAGCATGTCAGGCAATGGGAAGGTTCCTACAAGAGAGGACTGGAATGTAGGAATAGAAACAATTTTCTTCAACTCCTATGAGACATTCCTGAGTACCCTTTGGAATATCTGGGGAGAATTTTGATGGCAACTGAGGTCATGTATGAGTAGA
Source organism: Marmota marmota marmota (assembly GCF_001458135.2). NCBI lineage: Eukaryota > Metazoa > Chordata > Mammalia > Rodentia > Sciuridae > Marmota > Marmota marmota. The sequence goes on from NW_026000082.1 coordinate 19,366,768, forward strand.
TGGGGACTAAACACCAATGTGGTTAGACATTAATATTAAGATGATCTCATAGCCTAGTCAGGACAGGAATGTTCTCATTGTACAGAGCTGTAGTGAAAACTCAATTAGATGCATATATTAAGGGCATAAAGCAGTGTTGGGCACAGAGTCACATTCAATAAGACAGATTTTGTTACTTTTGTGATTGTAGTCAATGCAAGAGTGAACAAAACCAGAAAGGGGCTATTCCTCAAACTCCCAAGTCCTTATCTGTGTAAAGATGTTACCTATTTGTCTTAGACTTTGGGAATGAAAGGGAACCAGTCAATCACTTTCCTTACTCCATTGAGATCTTCTGACCTAAGATATGTGCATGTCAGTGAGTATTTGTGTGTATATGTTGTATCAATATGTATAAACATGACAATGTGCATGTCTTTTTGTGTGTCTATGATATTTGTGTGCAATGAGTAAGTATTAGAGTGTGCATGTCTTTTTGTGTGTCTATGATATTTGTGTGCAATGAGTAAGTATTAGAATGTGCATGTCTGAGGGCATGACTTAAGAAGATAAGATCATCTTAATATTAATGTCTAACCACAGTGGTGTTTAGTCCCCATCTACTCATACATGTCTGTGGAATAGGGGTAATAGTAATATTTTTCTGTTTTTCTCTATAATTTCTATCAATCCCAGTGGTTTTTCATTCAAAAGTGCCTTGTGATCCTGGATTTGAGAGAAGTTACAGGAGAAATTATTCAGACAGGACTTACTCTTCAGATCAGCTTCATAGAGACTGGGTAAATCACAAAATAGATGATTAAGCTAAACAGATGATTGATGGTCTAGCCAGGCATAGCCTAGGCCAGAGCATGGGTCTGAGTCTAAAGAACACAAGCATAAGCAGGGAAGAAGGAACAAGAAACAGAGAAGCAGGGAGAGGTAAGGAAGGAATGGTATGAAGGAGTTCAAAACCAAGAACAGAGAGCCAAGAATAGAGAGGCCCTTATCTATGATGTACAGGATCCAGGTAATAATTTTCCAACCTCTTTCTCAGGATGCTTACTTAGGTTGGCCTGGCAGCTCTACTTGGATGAAACCTGTTCAATGCCAGCCTAAACTAAAGCCAGACCAGGTCATAAAACAAACTGGATGAACGAGGAAATTCATCTTGGTTACCCTGGATGCACCACAGCAGCTGGAGTCTGAGTAGATGCATACTCCATGTGCTGGAAAGCTATTAAATAATCTAATCTGGCCATACAGGAAGCAATCATCCTTGCAATAACAATGCTGTCTATTTGCACAAAGACAAACAGTATATGAGACCCTTTAACTATTTTATCACTGGGGGTGGTATTATACCCATTTTATAGATAAAGTGATATAAGCTTAAAGGTTAAGTGATTTTTCCTGTGGTCAAATACCTGGTTGGTGGCGCAGTTAGACAATCTCTAAGGCCAGAAAATTCGGCTTTTTCTATTTTCTTCCCTAAATTTGTTTCCTCAGTGCTCCCTTTGTGGAAACACATGGGTATCCCTGGAAAAATAGGGGTGCCCTTCATTGTGTCCAAGAAACTGGTTGTCCTCAAGAAAATAAGATCTACAGCTCAAGCATGATGTGCTTCCTATTAATTCACTCATGGAAACTGGTATAGAAAAGAAGGGAACCAAAGGCTTCAGAACATTTCCAGATTTGTTAGAAACTTTGTTCAGTGTATGCAGCTAGGTCTGGTTCAACTCAAAGCAGAAGAAGGCAGAAGTACCTCTGGGGTTCCTATATCAAAATCAGGGTATATCCCTCACCGCTAGTGAGATAACTGGATGCCCTAATTTCCTGAGTATGAAAATGCAAATTTTCTTCAAGAAGATTATTAGATTACTGAAAAGATTGATCCTGATTTGCAACAGAATAAGTGAGTTAGACTATCCCTATGCATTTTCTTAGACCCCTTTTCTCCCACAATTCAATGACCTTACTGCCTTACAACTTTGGAAAGAAATAACATGTCAGATTTTTTAAAAAGTGTTTCTTGGCTTTGAGAATTAAAGCTTTAGCTACACGTGATAGAAGAGCAAGTTTCCAGTGGTTAAGACTGATTAAGACTGGCTTGGGGTATGTGGAGGTTAGGGAGAAGAGTTAAGGAACAGCAAAAAGGAGAGAGAAAGGATTGAGCCTGGACTTGACTGTTGAGATATGGTTATGGCATAGTATACCTATGTAGAGAACACAAAAAGGCAACAAGCCCAACCATTAACATGGCCAGGTGGTATACTTGGGCATACATATCTGTAGCCTCCTCACAGAGGTTCCTGATCCCCAGGGTAGCAATGGACAATAATAAGATTCCTTTACTCCCAGAAGTAGCATGGAACTGGTACATGATTACAAAAATTCCACCAAGTTTCTTCTGACTCCTGAAAGTTATGAGAATAGAATGATCCTGAGTCTCAAACGGATTTTGAGAGGCCTGACTTAAAAGAGCCAGGGTAACTAGAATGATGAATGACCAATCCACATCCTCCATAAATATAAAACAACATAAGCACAACATGTGCACATGGTTCTTTCCATTTTTCTTTCTTTTCTTTTCTTCTTAATTTAATTTAATTTTTTTAATGTTTTTTTTTCTATATTTATTTTTTAGTTCTTGGCGGACACAACATCTTTGTTGGTATATGGTGCTGAGGATCCAACCCGGGCCGCACGCGTGCCAGGAGAGCGCGCTACCGCTTGAGCCACATCCCCAGCCCTAATTTAATTTTTAAAAATATTTTTCCAGGTACTAGAGATTGGAACCCAGGGCACTTAATCACTGAGACACATCTCCAGCCCTTTTTTGTATTTTATTTTGAGACAGGGTCTCACTAAGTTGATTAGGACCTACTAAGTTGCTGAAGCTAGCTTTGAACTCATTATACTCCTGCCTCAGCCTCCCAAGCCACTGGGATTACAGGCATGTGCCACCCACTGAGACTGGCACACACAGTTATTTTCATTGTGATAATATTTATGATAGCAGAAATTTGAAAATGATACAAAGTATTCATCAAAAAGAGATCACTTAAATAAATTATAATATATCCCTCAGCTCTTGCAGCGACAACAAAAAAAATGAGGAGCCAGGAGCCATGGCATATACCTATAATCCCAGTTATTTGGGAGGCTGAAGCAGAAGGATTACAAATTTGAGGCTAGTCTAGGCAACATAGTGAGACCCTGTCTCAAAATTAAAAGGATTGAGGGATGTAGCTCAGTATTATATTATCCCTGGTTTCAATCCTCAATACTGAAAGAAAAAAAAAATGAAGATAGTTAATAATTCTACTACTGGACATTTTCCCAAAGTAATTGGCTGCAGGGACTCAAAAGATGTTGGTATACTCATGTTTGGAGCAACAATATTTATGGTAGCCAAAGATGGAAGCAACCTGAGCAGGACAAACAAGCAAAACGTGGTACACTAGAACAATGGAACGTTATTCAGTCTTAAAAAGGAAGAAAATTCTGACCAATTCTATACCACGGATGAATCCCAAAGACATCACGCTAAGTGAAATAAACCACTCATCAGAGGACAAGTGTTGTAAGATTCCACTTGTTGAAGGGACTTAGAGTAGTCAGATTTATAGAGACAGAAAGTATAATGGTGGATGCCAAAGGTTGGGAGAAAGAGAGAATGGGGAATAGTATTTAATGGGTACAATGTTTCAATTTGGGAAAATGTAAATGTTTTAGAGAACAATGTAACAACAATGTTAATGTATTTAATGTCACTAAACTATATATTTTAACTGGTTTAACTATTATGTATATGTCATATTATGTAAAATTGTGTATTTTTTATATAATATATAAACTTTTATGATTACTTTACCTCAACTTGAAAGAAAATTTTTAAAAGAGTGAGAATAAGTATTTTAGAGTGTGATCCTCATGACATATGAAGTGAAAAAAATCAAGATACAGAATAAGCATAAAGCATACTACTTTTTGGTTAGAAAAAAGTAAAAAAATAATATTTATGCTCTTTTGCAAAAATATACACTAGAGTGATTAATTGATTAATCAGAAGCTAATGAAAATGGTTATTTATAGGGAGATCTAGGAAAATGGGATGAAGAAGGATAGACAGAAGTGAGATTTATGAGCATAACTCTTTTATTCCTTAAAGTATTGGGGAGCAAAGTCAGGACCTTATGCATGCCAAAGCAAGTGCTCTATTCCAGATATACATCCTCAAATATAATTTTTATGTGTTTGATTTTTGAACCATGTAATGTTTTTACATTTGAAAAAGAATTAAACATTCATACAACTCAGTAGCAAAAAGAAAAAAAATCAAAATACTAACAAAGCAGCTGAATAATCCTTTTTCCAAAAAGACATATAAATGGCCAATAGATATATGAAAAGATACTCAACATCACTAATCATCAGGGAAATGAAAATCAAAACTACAATAAGATATCACCTCAAGCCTGTTGGGATGGCTTTTATGAAAAAAATCAAGGGGCTAGGGATGTAGTTCAGTGGTAGAATGTATGCCTGGCATGGATGAGGCCCTGGGTTTGATTCCCCAGCACTGCAAAAATAAATAAATAAATAAATAAATAACAAGTCAGCCAGGTGTGGTAGCTCACACCTGTAATGCCAGCTACTCCAGAGGCTATAGTAGGAGAACAAGTTTGAGGCCAACTTCTGTGATTTAGCAAGACACTGTCTCAAAATAAAAAAACAAAATGGGCTGGATATGTAGCACAGTGGTAGAGCATCTCTGGATTTAATCTCTAGTACTCCAAAAAGAAAAAGGAAAAATAAAAGAAAAAAAGAAAGAAAGAAAAGGAAAACAATAACAAAGTCCTGGCATATGGAGAAAAGGGAGCCTTTGTAACCCTTTTACAATGTTGGAGGGAACATAAATGCAAATTGGTACAGACATTATGGAAAACAGCATGAGTATTGTCAGAAAATAGAATTACCATATGATCCACCAATCTTACTTCTGGATACATATGCAAAGGATATGAAATCAGTATGTTGAAGAGAAATCTGCACTTCTCTATGTTCATTGCAGGATTATTTATAGTGCCAAGATATGGAAACAACGAAGTGTCCAAAGTGTCCTTCAACAGATGGATGGATAAAGAAAATGTGATATACACACACACCACCACTATCATGGAACAGCCTTTAAAATAAGGAACTCCTGGCACTTATGACAATACAGATAAAACTAGAGACATTATGGTAAGTGAAAAAGCCAGACACAGAAAAACAAATATTTTGGGGGCTGGGGTTGTGGCTCAGAGGTAGAGTGCTTGCCTAGCATGTGTGAAGCACTGGGTTCGATCCTCAGCAACACGTAAAAATAAAATAAAGGTTAGTGTCCACCTACAATTAAAACAAATATTTTTTAAAAAGAAAGAAAAACAAATATTTCATAATCTCACTTATCTGTGGAATCTTAAAGAAAAAAAAAGTCAAACTCATAGTAACAGAGAGTAGAATGGTAGTTACCAGAACCTGTGAGGGTGGAGGAAAGGAGAGATATTGATAAAAGTGTATAAGCTTTCACTGATAAGATAAATAAGTCCTAGGGCTGGGGTTGTGGCTCAGTGGTAGAGTACTTGCCCAGCACGAGTGAGGCACTGGGTTCCATTCTCAGCACCACATTAAAATAAAGATATTGTGTCCACTTACAACTAAAAAAATAAATATTTTTTTAAAAAGGATAAATAAGTTCTAGAGACCTAATGTGCACCACGGTAACTATATATTACATGTAATAATGTATTATATACTTGAAATTCACCAAGGCAGTACAGTAGATCTCAAGTGTTCTCCCCACAAATTTTTTAAATTTTTTTTTTTTTTTTTTTTTTTTTTTGGAGATAGGGACTCACTATGTTGCTCAGGCTGATCACAAACTCCTGGGTTCAAGTCATCTTCCTGCTTCAGTCTCCCAAAGAGCTAGGAGACCCATGCCACCGCGCCTGGCAAAATTCATTTTTAATAATAAAAAATATGTCAGTATATGGTATGATGCAAAAATAATACAACAAAAAACAGCTGGGTGTGGTAGCACACACCTGTAATCTCAGCTACTCTAGAGACTGAGGCAGGAACGTGGCAAGTTTCAGGCCAGCCTCAGCAACTTAGCAAGACCCTGTCTCAAAATGTAAAATGAAAAGGGCTAGGAATGTAGCTTAGTGGTGGAGTACCCCTTGGTTCAATCTCCAGTACCATTAAAGGAAAAAAACACTAAGTAACTCCAAACTTAAAATAAATTATAACAAATGAATTAACAGTCTAACAAAACTATCAACAAATTGTTTCATTTGACTTTTGAAGATGATACTTTATACATCTTTAAGTCAGTAAAACTTTTTTTAAATTTTTTTTTTAGTTCTAGTTGGACACAATACTTTTATTTACTTATTTATTTTTATGTGGTGCTGAGGATCAAACCCAGGGCCTCACATATGCTAGGTGAGCGTTCTACCACTGAGTCACAGCCCCAGCCCAGTAAAACTTATTTTTAAAAATATTTTTAAAGATACAACTTAACATACTGCATAATCTGACCTTTTAAAATATACAATTCCAGTGGATTACTTAACAGAGCGGTTTAACCATAACCACTATCTAATTTTAAAACATTTTTATTCTCCTAAAAATAAACCCAAAATGCATCAGCTTACCATTTTCCTTTTACCATTTTTCTGATCCTCTTGACACCCTTCCTTCCACTTCCCAACAACCTGTAATTTACTTTATGGCTGTGTGACTTTGTCAGTTCTGGACATTTCCTACTAATGTAATTATGTGATATAGGATCTTTTGTGACTGTTTTCCTTCACTTATCATAATGTTTTCAAGGTTCATTTTCGTTGTAATTAATATTTCATTCCTTTTCATTGCATAGAGTTATAGAATTTTATTTATTCATCATTGATTGATGAATATTTGGGTTGTTTTTTTCTTTGTGATTATTGCAAATAATTCTGCTATAAACGTTTGTGTACAAGTTCTTTTTTCTTTTTTTCTTTTTCTTTTCTTTTTCTTTTTGGAGTACTAGAGATTAAATCCAGAGATGCTCTACCACTGTGCTACATATCCAGCCCATTTTGNTTTACCTTTTGTATAATTTTTTTTTTTTTTTAAATATGGTGCAGAGGATTGAACCCACACGTGCTAGGCAAGAGCTCTACCACAACTCCAGCCCAGGTCTCACTAAATTTCTGAGGCTGGCTTTGAACTCCCAATCTTCCTGCCTCAGCCTCCTGAGTTGCTGGGATTGCAGGTTTGCACCACCAGGCCCAGCCAGGGGCACATTCTTGATGGTTCCTTATAAGGTTCCCAGTGGGATTTAGCTCCATTTGCCTGTTAACAGTAATCTGTTTATTAACATGTACTTTACTGGTTTTCTTCTTGCCAAGATTCATTTCTCTACTTCCTAATTTGTACTTATTGGGATCATCTTCCAAATAAATTACCTGCACTGAATTCTTGTTTCAGGGTCTACTTTCAGGAGAATCTAAATAAAGTTTTCCAACAGTAATCAGTGTGACTAGCATCCATATTTTAATCCCTAATTTTTTTCCCACTAAAATGAAATAACTTATGAAAGGTATGGGGCAAGGAAAATATAGGTGAGTGCTAAGAACTATCCGTGAACTGTGAGTGAACTAAATCGATGATGTGGAAACCATCAGGCAGGAAAGCCTGGTATCTCCCAGCTTGGCAACCCTGCTGTTTTGAGAATTCTTGGTTCAAGTGGCATTCTACCTTGCTCCATCAAAAGCTTGGTGTAGGGCTGGGATATAGTTCAGTTGGTAGAGTGCTTGCCTTGCATGTACAAAGTCCTGGGTTCAATCTCCAGCATCATACACACAAAAAAAAGTCTAGCACAGAGAAAGGATAACCTGTTTATTGCAAAAACTTTATCCCTGCCTTTGATATATTCCCCCTTAAGTAAAGAATCTGGGCCCATTTTTTGGTTTGTTCAGTTCCAGTTCCTACCGCATTCTTTTATCTAATTTCTGTGAATCCACCATAGCAGGGTGCTGGCCACCTGCAATAGATGAGCCCAGGATATCTTGTTGGGGCAGAAAACAAGGAAGCTCTCAAGGACTAATAAAGTTATGCCACAAGCAGACGGGTTCTCATTGACCAAATTTGGCATAATTTGAGAATCAAAAATGAAGTAAAATAAGGATGAGTATGATCATCAACTATTGAATAAATAAAACAATTTCATAGGGATTCTCAGAAAAAAATAATGAAAAGTAAGTTTATGTACAATATTCTGAAAATTGGTAATTAATGGGAAATGACCATTTATCCTACGTTTTAGAGAGAAAATATGGTTAATTCTCAGTGAAAGCAAGAATTTCCTCTTGTCTAACACACATTTAGTGTTATAAATTTTCCTATGGACTATTTTAGCTCTATTTCTTTTCACACATATTGATATATTGAGTTTTTGTTTTCATTTTCATGGAGACTAATAATTTTTAAAATTTTTTTTAGTTGTCGATGGACAAAATACCTTTATTTTATTTATTCATTTGTATGTGGTGCTGAGAATTGAATCTAGTGCCTCACACATGCTAGGCAAGCACTCTGGAACTCAGCTACATCCCAAACCCCTCTAAATTATTGTTATTTTTAAATTTTTCTTTTCTTTTCTTTTTTTAATGTTTTTAGTTGTTGATGGACCTTTATTATATTTATTTGTATGTGGTACTGAGAATTGAACCCAGTGCCTCATGAATGCTAAACAAGCATGCTACCACTGATCCACAACCCCAGCAGCCCCGACTCTAAATTATTTTTTAATTTGCATTTTGAATTCTTCTTTGAACCTTGTGTAATTTTAAAGTGTGTTATTAGTTAACAAGTAGTAGGGAATTTTCTAGATAACTTATTAGTACTGATTGCCAGTTTAATTTCATTTTTGAACATATTTTGTATTGTAGAAATCCTTTTAAATCCATCAAGAGTTTTTAAATTTTTTAATATTTATTTTTTAGTTGTAGTTGGACACAATACCTTTATTTTATTTATTTATTTTTATGTGGTGCTGAGGATCAAATCCAGGGCCTCGCATATGCTAAGTGAACACTCTACCACCGAGCCACAACCCTAGCCCCTTAAAAAAATTTTAACTTTATTTTACTTAGTTTTTTAATGTGGTGCTGAGGATCAAACCTAGTGTCTCGCACAGTGCTAAGCAAGCGCTCTTCCACTGAGCTACAACCTCCGCCCCAAGACTTTTTTTTTTAAACCCAGAGTATAGTCCATCTTGATAAGTGTTCTATTCCTAATGTTATGTATAGAGTTCTATAAATGTTGATTAGGTCAAGTGGTTGATGGTTCTGTTCAAGGCTTCTGTCCAACACACAAGCTATCAAGGAGACAGAATTGACATAGGTTTCCTAACATAGTCCACCCTGTGGGCTCCAACTTGTGTTTGTAGTCATTATTTTTCTAAGATTTTTCTTTCCATGTTTCATTTTGAGTAGTCTTTATCACTACGTCTTCAGGTTAACTGATTTGCAGGATCTAATCTGCTGCTAATTCTAGTCAATATATATATATATATATATATATATTTAGATTAAAATTTTTTTTTTTAGTTTTAGATGGATACAATACCTTTATTTTATTTATTTATTTTTATGTAGTGCCGAGGATCTCACGCAAGCTAGGCAAGTGCTTCTAACATTGAGCCACAACCCCGGCCCCCAATGTATTTTTTTTAATACTTATTTTTTAGGTCTAGAAGGACAGAACACAATGCCTCTATTTTTTTTGTAGTGCTGAGGATCGAACCCAGGTCCCTCCCGTGTGAGGTGAGTACTCTACCGCTGAACCACAATCCCAGTCCCCCAATGTATTTTTCATCTCATTTTTTTTGCTTCTATGAGTTTTATTTGATTTTTAAACATATCTTCCATGTGTCTTTTTAGCTGGCACAAGCTTCTTTCTACCTTCTTGGACATATGAAATAGAGTAATAACAATTATTTTAATGTTCTTTTCTATTAATTACCTGTGTCATTTCTGGGTATGTGATCTCCTGATTGATTTTTCTCCTCATTATAAGCTCTATTCTTTGTTTCTTTGCATGCCTAATAATTTTTTATTTGATACTTTACATTGCCAATTGTTATGTGCTGGATATTTTTGGATTCCTATAAATATTCTTAAGCTTTGTTCTAGGAAACTGTTTGATCCTTCTTGGTTTGTTTTGAAACTTTAAGTGGAACCAGAGCAGCTTTTAGTCTGAGGCTAATTTTGCTACACTGCTAAGGCACTACTAAAAATTATTGAGCATTCTACCTGATGGGCTACTTTGCCTCTTGGGAATATGAAATATTTCTGGCCTATGTGAAGTCAGGATTTTTCCATATTTTTTTGCACACTTGTTCTCATCATTACTCACCTGGGAATCTTCCGAAGTGCTCATTATGTCCATCTCCGACTTCTCTGTGCTGCTCTCTTCATTCTGGTACTTTGCCTTGAAAATTCTATTCTTCTTGGCCTTCTCAAATTCTCAACTCTGTCTCCCGAACTCTAGGAGAATGCTGCACTTCCCTAAACTCTGCTAAACATATTCTTTCCACACAGGAGGCTGAGGCAGCTAAGACTCACCTCTTTTGTTCCCCTTCTCTCCAAGACCACACTCTGAGACCATTATCTCAGAGACCATCATCTGAGAAGTGTTGTTTCAAATATTTTGTCTAGTTTTTTAGATGTTTAATGTCAGAGGTTAACTTGTAAGTAGAAGTGAAAATCGGTGAGGGGGATAGGTCTAGATTATGTAAATATCTGTTTGCCAACATATTTTTAATCATTCTTTTAATATTTATTGTTTATTCTTATTTATATAATCCGATATGATAGTTTAAAAATAGTGATCTTCTATTATTCCTTCTACATTTATCATTTGTTTGCAACCATGAAAAATAGCTTTTCCTTTTCCTCTTAATGTATTTAGGCATTTGGTAAGTATAGCAGACAGACTCTAGGGCAGTCCCCAGGAACCCCACCTCCCAGTGTTTACTCCCTTATGTACTCCATTCCCTTTGAAAGTGAGAGGGATTGTGATTTGTTCCTAACCAATAGAATGTGACAAAGGTGACTCTATGTATGTGAATAGCTGTATGTGATTATATTATATAAAGAGAGACTCTCTCCTTTGATGGCTTGGAAGAAGCAAGTTGTCATTTTGTGAACTGCCCCAGGGAGAGGCAAACCTCACAAAGAGCTAAAGGCAGCCTCATGCTGACAGCTAGCAAGAAACAGAGGCTTTCAGTCCAGCAGCCTCCAAGGAACTGAATACTGCTGACAACAACATGAGCTTGAAAGCAAATCCTAGTCCAGTCAAGCCTCAAATGAGACAGCAGCTCTGGCAGATAAACTGACTATGACTTTGTGAAACCCTGAAGGAGAGAACTAACTTAAGGCATATCCAGAATCCCACTCACCAAAACTGTGAGACAATAAATATGGTTTTTTGGTTTTTTTGTTTTTGCAAGGCAGGAGGGTGTTTCCAGTTGGGATCTCACAATACTGCACAGGCTGGATACTAATTAATTCCTGGACTCAAGGAATCCTTTTGCCTCAGCCTTCCAAAGGCTAGGGCTACAGACAACGTGCCACCACACCCATTTTAAGTTTGTAGTATTATTGCTACATAGTACTATATAGATAACATAGTTCCTTTAGTGTTAAGACTGAAAGGACTGGTGGACCTTTTGAGAATTATCTTTTTAAACTATAATAGCCATTAAAACCAACCATGGAAATAAATTAAACTTAGAACAATAGATTCAAATTACTTTCACAATATATTAAAGCAAGTTTTTAAAAGAATCAATCCCTTTCTGTCTCATTGCTCCCAATAGAAAAGAGTTAGAAGAATTTATGTTTTGTTTTGTTTTGTTTTTGTGGTGCTGAAGATTTAACCCAGGGCCTCTCACATGATAAACATGAGCTCTACTATTGAGCTCCACCCCCATTCCCTTAAGAGTTTTTATACCACTAAAAATAAAATAAAAACTATTTAAAATATTGTTTATATTTATCATATTTTAGCTTTATAGTTTGTGTTACATACAACTAACACAAAGGCACTTAATGTATTTTACTGATGGGGTATCCAATCAAACAGGTTAGCATATACTATTCTCTATGTATACCTTTTTTCCCCCCACCCTATTATCAAAAGCCTCCAGGTTTTTCGCTGTTTAGAACAGTTGTTTTCATCCCTAGCTGAATACAGTATTAGAATCACTTGGAATTTTTTAAAACATAAGATGCCTGTACCCTATCCCAAACCAATTAAATCAATATCTCTTGGGATTAGGTATAGTATTGTTTTTAAAACTCCTCAGGTGATTCTAATAGGTAGCCAGTGTTGAGAACTGCTGCCTATGAAATAGGCAATTGTCTTTGGAAAGTACTTTGTGAAAAAAAGCCCAGTTGGAAAAACATCCTGTTTGGAGAGTGCTTCTCTGACTAACCCCAACTCTGGAAGCCCTGAAACTGACCCCTGGAGGAAATATAATCTAGATCACAAGGTGTTCAGTCATCGTTTACCTTTCTCCTCTTAACCAAAATAAAACCAGTGTTAGATAAAAGTCAAAACCAACACATTAAATGCAATGTGGTCCTCTACTGAGATTCAAGAAGTTCTGAGTTATGAAGGAAGTAAGGACAATGTTGGACTGAAATTTGAGTTCAGTTCTGTTCTGGTGTGTAAATAAGTACTTTATTTATGCTTTGATTCTCTGGTAATTTGCCTACCAAATTAATAATATACAATGACTCTGAAGAGTAACTGACTACTCCTGGGCTGGGCACCAAAAAGGAGCAGTAGGTACTCCATAACATTTACTGTTTCCTTTTCTTCTTTAACCCTCTTCCTTCTTAAGGAACCACTTCATGGTTTTCTTTCTCCCCTGCACTTCAGGATTATACATTTCTTTGGCTAACATAAAAAATTTTGCTCCGTCTTTGCTTCTGGTAATTCTGCAACAACTTTTCCATCCAATCCTAAAAGCAGTTCTTTTTTTTTAATCTTTATTATATTTACTTATTTTTATGTGGTGCTGAGGATCAACCCCAGTGCCTCACGTGTGTGAGACAAGTGCTCTGCCACTGAGCCACAACCCCAGCCCCCAAAGCAAGTTCTTTTTATTTTTAAATAAATAAACCGTCATTCTCCTTTACTCCTTGTTTCCAGTCCAAATTATTATTTTTCAAGAAAAAAGAGAAATGACAACAACAAAAGGCTAATAAAATTCAGTTTCTGATGAATATATTTAGACTATTTCTTTGTGAAATATATTGCTTAATTGGAAAGTCTCCATTCTCTAGTCTTTAACAACCTCACAAGGAAAAGTTTTATTATCTGTGTATTAACAACCTAGAATCTTCTTAAAGATAAATGCAGATATTCTAACAATGCAGCAATTAGTCCCCTCTGGTGCCCAAATTGTGGTGTCTAAACACAATTATTCCATTAAAAAGTATCTACAACTTTTTTGAGCAGTGGCTGATATCAAGTCTGGGACAAGAAATAGCAAGGTGAGCCTGAAATTATCTTTGTGTGCCTGAAAGAAAGGAAGCTAACACTGACTACTGGTGTTACATTAAAATAATATAGGAATCAACCATAGGGGAATTCCTACTGGCCAAAAATGGGATTATAAGAATCAGAATAATGATTGTAATGAGTTGAATCAAATCAAATATAAAAACATTTGTTATTTCATAAATGATACCAGTTTATTCTTTTTTTTTTTTTTTTTTTTAAAAATATTTATTTATTTATTTTAGTTATTGGCGGACACAACATCTTTGTTTGTATGTGGTGCTGAGGATTGAACCCGGGTCGCACGCATGCCAGGCGAGCGCGCTACCGCTTGAGCCACATCCCCAGCCCACCAGTTTATTCTTATGCACATAAATATTCATTTGTTCTAGAACCATTTTTTGGAAAGATTATTCTTTCTTCATTGAATTATCATATCACCCTTGTTGAAAATCAGTTGATCATAGATATGAGAAGATACAGAGATAAACCATATACTGTCTGCCTCACACATGCACAGACACTGCTATTGCCAACATTCCCTCCCAAAGTGATCTTTTGTTACAACTGATGAGCCTTACATTGATGCATCATTGATACATTGATATAGTAGTTTACTCTAGACACATTCTGCTGTTTTGGACACATTTATAATAACATATATTCACCATGATAGTATCACAAAGTATTTTCACTGCCCTAAAAATCCTGTGTGCTCTGTCTGTTTGTACATCCTCCCATCCCCAAACCTCTGGCAACCACTGATTTTTTTTTTTTTTTTTTTTTTTACTATCTCCATAGTTTTTCATTTTCAGGAACTCTTATAGTTGAAATCATATAGTAAGTATCTTTTTCAGATTTATTTTTGACTTAGTCTATTTTATATTGCTCTAACAAAATACTCAAGCCTGCAAAAAAATGGTTTATTTATCTTACTGTTCAGGAGGTTCAACAGCAGGGTACCTGTATCTGCTTGGTTCTGGTGAGGGCCTCAAGCCAATGGCATCAAAATAACAGGAGGCATTTGAGAAGGTGACAGGATGGTTTATGACAGCCTGTATATGAACTAATCTAGGCCCATGAGACAGATCCATTCTCATGAGACAGCATTAGTTCATTAATGGGACTGGAACTCCCATTACCATCAATTCTTTTCATTACCTCCTACCTCCTCAATACCACCACACTGAAGACCAAGCCTCCATCATTGAACCTTTGAGAGACACACCATACCAAATCATATAGCTTCTTTCACTCAATAATTAGTATTTTAGTATCTGCCATGTCATCTGTATGTCTTATTTGGTGAGGTGTCTGTTAAAGTCTTTCACCCTTTTCAAAATATTGGCTCATTTTTAAATTGGATTGCTTATTTTCTTATTGTTGAGTTTTAAGAGTTCTTTGTATATTTTGAGTAACAGTATTTTGTCAGATATGTCTTTTGAAAATATTTTCTCCCAGTCTGTGGCTTATCTCTTCATTCTCTTGATAGTGAATTTTACGTGAACTTTTTTCTCCATGAATCATGACTTTAGTGTTATATCTAAAATGTTATCACTAGTTTAAGGTCATCTAGATTTCCTTCTATGTTATTTTCTAACTTTATAAATTTGCATTTAGGTCTATAATCTACTTTTAATTGGGAAGGGGGGACCCTGGGATTGAACTAAGGGGTACTCAACCACTTAGCCACATCCCCAGCACTATTTTGTATTCTATTTAGGGACAAAGTCTCACTGAGTTGCTTAGCACCTCACTGTTGCTGAGGCTGGCTTTGAAATAGTGATCCTCCTGTCTCAGCCTCCGGAGCTAGTGGGATTACAGGCGTGCACACCCGGGTTACTTTTTTTTTTAATATTTATCTTTTAGCTTTAGGTGGACACAATATCTTTATTTTATTTTTTATGTGGTGCTCAGGATCGAACCCAGTGCCTCACGCAAGCCAGGCGAGCGCTGTACTACTTGAGCCATATCCCTAGCTCTCCCCCACCCCCCTGGGTTACTTTTAATTACTTTTTGTGAAGTGTATAATGTTTTTTGCATGTGGATATCCAGTTGTTTCAGCACTAATTGTTAAAAAGATAACTTTCTCCATTGCATTATATTTGTTCCTCTCTCAAAGATCAGTTGACTATTTTATGTGAGTCTCTTTCTGGGCTGTCTATTCTGTTTCATTGATTTGTCTATTCTTTCACAAATAACACACTGTCTTGATTAATGCAATTTTATAGTTCTCTCTTTCTTCAGTGCTAGTGATTAAACTCAGGGCCTCACACACGCCAGGCAAGCACTTTCCACGGAGCCACATTCTACCCTGTAGTCAATTTGTAAGTCATGTAGTGTCGGTCAGTTCTACTTCAATATTGTGTTAGTATTCTAAGTCTTTAACCTCTCCATATAAACTTTATAATCAGTTTGTTGACATCCACAAAATAACTTGCTGGGATTTTGATTTGAATTGCTTGGAATCTGTAGATTCAGAATGAAAGAACAGATATCTTAATATTTAGACTTTTAACATGGTATCATTTCATCTATTTATTTTTTGGTATCTTTCATGAGATTTTGTAGGTTTCCTCATATAGATCTTGGATATATTTTGTTAGATTTATACCTAAGTGTTTCTCTTTTTGGCAGGGTGCTAAAGCATGTGACATTGTGTTTTTAGTGTTATAATTGATCATATTTAGTGTGAGTTGAACATATCCATGCACTCTTCTTAGCCCTTCCCTGAAACACTTTCCTGTCTCTAACAATCACCATTCCACTTTTGGATTGACTTTTTTCTTTTCTTTTCTTTTTTTCAGTTTCCACATATGAGAGAGAACATGCAATACTTGTCTTTCTGTGTCTGGCTTACTTCATGCATATTAGCCTTGAATCCTACAACCCTGCTATAATTGTTTATTAATTTCAGAA
Source organism: Marmota marmota marmota (assembly GCF_001458135.2). Classification (NCBI taxonomy): domain Eukaryota; kingdom Metazoa; phylum Chordata; class Mammalia; order Rodentia; family Sciuridae; genus Marmota; species Marmota marmota. Next base: position 19,383,274 of record NW_026000082.1, read on the forward strand.
AGTTTTTGTTATTATTGTTTGTTATTTTGGGTTTTTACACCTATGATCATGTCATCTTGGAATAAAGATAATTTATTTCTTCCTTCTCAGTCTGTATTCCTCTTATTTCCTTTTCTTTGTTTTAATGTATTAACTACGACTTCCATTAATATATTGGAAAGGTGACATTCTACTCTTGCTCCTGCTCTTTGTGTAAAATTTTCCTAGTAAATATGTAAAATGTTAACTATAGTTTTTGTAAATGTTCTTTTTTGTTTGTTGGGTACCAGGGACTGAACCCAGGGGTGCTTAACTACTGAGCCACATCCTCAGCCCTTTTTCTTTGTTCCTTTCAAGACAGGGTCTCCTTAAGTTGCTTAGAGCCTTACTAACTTGCTGAAGCTTGGATTTGAACTCTTGATCCTCCTGCCTCAGCTTCCTACATCTTTGGGATTGCAGGTGTGCACCACAGCACCCAGCTTGTAAATGTTGCTTTAAGCTTTACAAAATTCCTCTCTATACCTAGTTTGCTGATGATTTCATCGTAAATGAGTGTGTTGGCTTTTTAAAATATATATTTTTTTAGTTGTAGATGCACACAATACCTTTATTTTATTTATTAATTTTCATGTGGTGTTGAGGATCAAACCCAGTGCCTCACAGGAAACAAGGCAAGCGCTGTGCCACTGAGCTGCAATCCCAGCCCCTAGTTTTGTGCATCTATTGTTAGAATCATGCGATTTTTGTTTTTTTAATTTAAAATTCTTAGTAGCACATACTAATTGTACATATTAATGGGCTTCACTGTAATATTTTCACATATGCATACAATGTGAATTGGTCATATCCATGCACTCTTCTTGGCCCTTCTCTGAAACACTTTCCAGTCTCTAATAATCACCATTCTTTTGGATTGACTTTTTTTTTTTCTTCTTTTTTTCAGTTTCCACATATGAGAGAAAACATGCAATATTTGTCTTTCTGTGTCTGGCTTATTTCACTTAACATGATGTGCTCCAGTTCCATCCACTTTTCTGCAAATGACAGGATTTTAATTTTTCTTTATGGCTGAATAATACTCCATTATGTATATTTCCCACATTTTCTGTACCCTTCTGTTGATGGACACATAGCACATTTCATATTTTAGTTATTGTTAATAATGTTGCAATAAACATGGGCATACAAGTATAATTTTTGTATGCTAATTTCATTTCCTTTGAATATGTACCTAGGAGTGGGATAGCTGGATCATATTGTAGTTTTTTTTTTTTTTTTTTTTTTTTGGTACTTGGGGATTTGAACTAAGAGCCTCATGCATACTAGGCAAGCACTTTACCCATATTTTAGTTTTATTTTTAATGTTTTGAGCAACCTCCATACTCTTTTAGCCTATTGATTTTCAACCTTGCATACCTTGCATCCTTGGTCATCATGTATAATTCCTTTTATTTATTTATTTATTTCATTAAAAAATTTTTTTAGTTGTTGATGGACCTTTATTTATTTATTTATATGTGGTGCTGAGAATTGAACCCAGTGCCTCACACATGATATGCAAGCAAGCACTCTACCACTGAGCTACAACCCCAGCCCACCTTTTATTTATTTTTTAAGAGATGGGATCTCATTATGTTGCCTAGATTGGTGTCAAAATCCTGGACTCAAGCAATCCTCCTGCTTTAGTCTCCCAAGTAGCTGGGGCTATAGTCTTAGGCCACTGCACTCAGCTCTCAGCTCTCTTTGTTTCTAAAGGATAGTTTTACAGTATATAGAATTCTAGGTTGGTGGTTTTGTTTTCTCAACATGTTAAATATTTCATCTATTTTTGTTTGCATGGCTTTCAAGGAAAAGAAGATTGGAAGCTTCTTCTATATTGTTTTAGGGTTTTTGGTTTTGTTTTTGTTTTTTAAAGTTGCTGGTGGACACAATACCTTTACTTTATTTTTATGTGGTGCTGAGGATTGAACCCAGTGCCTCACGCATGCTAGGCAAGCGCTCTACCTCTGAGCCACAACCTCAGTCCCTCTTTTAGGTTTTTTTCTGTATCTTTGATTTCCTTTAGTTTGAAAATCATATGCCTAGTTGTGTGTGTGGGGGGGGTTGTTTTGTTTTGTTTTATTTTTTGTTTTCAGTACTGAGGATTGAACCTAGGGATGTTTGCCACTGAGCAACATTCCCAGCTCTTTTTATTTTTATTTTTTTATTTTGAGACAGGGTCTCACTAAATTTCTGAGACAGTCTTTGAACTTGCTGGGATTATAGGCATGTGCCACAGCATCTAGCAATTTTGATTTTTTTTTTTTAGAAAATATTTACTGTTTGGTGTTCTCTGACCTCCCTGTAAATGTTGCTTAGCGACTGACATAAATTTGGAGAAATTCTGTCATTATCACTTATTTTAAATAACTCTTTCTGACTTTCTTAACCAGACTCCTAAAGCATAAGAAATAAAATCAAGAATTAATAAATGGGATGGATTCAAGCTGAAAAGCTTCTTCTCAGCAAAGGAAACAATCAGTAATGTGAAGAGAATCCCCACAGAGTAAGAGAACATCTTTACTACACACACACAGAGCATTAATCTCTAGTATATACAAAGAACTCAAAAAACTTAACACCAAAAAAATAAATAACCAATCAATAAATGGGCTAAGGAAAAGAACAGATGCTTAGACACTTTTCAGAAGAAGATATACAATCAATCAATAAATATACAAAAAATGTTCAACTTTTCAAGTAATTAGATAAATCCAAGTCAAAACTACACCAAGATTTCATCTCACTCCAGTCAGAATGGCAATTATCAAGAATACAAGCAATAACAAATGTTGGCAAGGATGTGGGGGAAAAGGTACACTCATACATTGCTGGTGGGCCTACAAGTTGGTGCAACCAATGTGGAAAGCTTTATGGAGATTCCTCAGAAAACTTGGAATGGAACCACCATTTGACCCAGCTATCCCACTTTTCTGTTTATACCCAAAGAACTTAAAACCAACATACTATAGTGACACTGTCATACCAATGTTTATAGCAGATCAATTCATAATAGCTGAACTATGGAACCAATCCTAGGTATCCTCCAATAGATGAATTGGATAAAGAAAATGTGGTCTATATACTCAATGGAATATTATTCATCTTTAAAGAAGAGTGAAATTATGGCATTTGCCAGTAAATAAATGGAGTTGGAGAATATCGTGCTAAGTGAAATAAGCCAATCCCCAAAAAACAAAGGCCGAATGTTTTCTTTAATATGCGGATGATAATTCACAATATGGCAGGAAGCACTAGAGAAGAATAGCATTACCTTAGATTAGATAAAGGGAAGTGATAGGAGGGAAGAGGAGGTGATGTGGGGATAGGAAAGATAGTAGAATGAAATAGAGATTATTACTGTATGTATATATGTGACTGCATGACCAACATGATTCTACAAAATGTACACTCAGAAAAATGAGAAATTATGTCCCATCTATGTATATCAAAGTGCATAAATGCATTATACTCTCATGAATAATTAATTAAAACAAATTTTAAAAATTAAAAAAAGAATACAAGCAATAATAAGTGTTGACGAGGATGTGGGTGAAAAGGTAGACTCATATATTGCTGGTGGCACTACAAATTGGTGCAACCACTATGGAAAGTAGTATAGAGATTCCTTAGAAAATGGAATGGAACCACCATTTGACCCAGCTATCCCATCCTCGGTCTATACCCAAAGGACTTAAAATCAGCATACTATAGCAAGACAGCCACATCAATATTCATAGAAGCTCAATTCATAATTGCTAAACTGTGGAACCAATCTAGATGCCCTTCAACAGATGAATGGATAAGAAACTGTGGTACATATACACAATGGAATATTACTCAGCATTAAAAGAGAATAAAATTATGGCATTTGCAAGTAAACGGATGGAGTTGGAGAATATCATGCTAAACGAAGTAAGCCAACCTCAAAAAACCAAAGGCCAAATGTTCTCTCTGATAAGTGGATGCTGACCCATAATGGGGGTGGGGCATGGGGAGAATGGAGGAACTTCGGGCAAAGGGGAGAGAGGGAATGGAAGGGAACATGGGGGTAGAAAAAATAGTGAAATGAGATGAACATCATTACCCTAGATACATGTATGACTGCACATGTGGTGCAACTCTACATCATATACAACCAGAGAAATGAAAAGTTGTGCTCCATTTGTGAATCAAAATGAATTGAAATGCATTCTGCTTTCATGTATAACTAATTAGAACAAGTAAAAAGAAGCTCTTCTGTTTTTTTTTTTTCATTTTTTTTCCTGAAATTCTCATTAAGCATATTAACATTTTTCACAGGTTGTCCCACAGTTCTTGGACATATTGGAAAATACACACACTCTCACACACATACACCCACACACAGTGTTTGTTCTCCTTGCTTTAATTTAATAGAAATTTCATATATCCTCAAGCTCGGGGATTCTTAGCTGTGTTCAGTTTACTAATAAGCCCATTAAAGGTATTCTTTATTTCTGTTATGGTGTTTTTGGTCTTTACCATTACTGTATTTATGATTCTCTACTTACTTTATCTGTTTTTGCATGCTGTATACTTTATCCTTTAGAACTCAGCATACTAATCAGTTATTTTAAATTCCCTGCTTGATAATTCTAATATCTGTGCTATTACTGCTTCTGATGCTCTGTATTTTCAAAACTTTTGCCTTTTAAAAATTTTCTTCATTGTCTATTGGCTTTATTTCATTTATTTATATGTGGTTGCTGAGAGTCAAAACCAGTGCTTCACACATGCTAGGCAAGCACTGTACCACTAAGCCACAACCCCAGCCCAATTTTTGCCTTTTAATAGGTCTTATAATTTGTTTCTGATAGATTGGAAAGATACTCTGGGTAAAAGGAACTATTATATAGAGAACATTAATATTTTGGTGGTAAGGTGTGGAGGTAGGAAAAACTCTATAATCATATGTTTTAATCTTTAGTGAGCCTATGAACTATGACTTCACAAGTGCTTCTCAGTCTTTTTTCCCCTCTTGGGCAGAATAAGAAGGCAAGAGTTGGCTGGAGTTGGGTATTGCCTTCCTCTTAGGTCACTTAAGTTCTGATACAGGCGCAGCCTGTTAGGCACTTATTAACTAGTGTCTACTGTAGGCAGACCTGACTATTTCAAAGTGGTTCCTTTTCCCTGCCTCATCCTGGAAGACAAGGGGATTTTTCTCTGATAGTTATTATGAGAACCAGGTCGAGTTCCTAGGGTTGAACTCACCAAAGTAGGTGGCCCTCTGGAGTTTTTGTTCTCAGACTTGTCCACACCTAGTTACAGTCAGTTTGTCTATTACAGTTCAGGTTTTCCCATACTGGCACTGATTCTCATGGAGGTTTCTGCTCCAATATGTTGAGATTCTCTGTATCTATCTGTTTCTCTCCAATTCTGGGGGTAGCTGTTTGACCTGTGCACGAATACATTCAGGCTGCTATAACAAATATCTTCTACTGGGTAATTTATAAATAGAAATTTGTTACTCAGTTTTGGAGACAGGTAAGTCCAAAATCAATGTGGCTGTGGATGCAGTGACTAATAAAGGCTGTCTGCTACACAGATGGTGACTTATTTATGCAGAAGTAGGGCAAAGTGCTTCCTCAGGCCTCTTTATAAGAACAAGATTATCATTCATTGCCAAATAACCTCCTTAAGGTCTCACCTCACATTACCAACAAATAAGATTCCATTTTTGTGTGTGTGCTCACATGCACTGGTGCCCTAAGGAATTGAACCCAGGACCTCCTGCATGCTAGGCAAGCACTTTACCACTGAGTCACATCTCCAGCCCAGGGATTCAATTTTAACTTGTAAACTTTTCAAGGACACATTCAGATCAAATCAACTGGAAATGGAAACTGGAAGTTGATTTTACTATTATGAGTCTCCTAGACTCACCATGAATTTTCTGCAAAGAAACCAGGTGGATTTGCATTGAAACCCAACTCAATTTAGGGAGTATGGCCATCTTAACAAGATCAAGTCTTTTGATTCAGGAACACAGGATGTCTTTTTTGTTTATATTGCCTTGGTTTTCTTTCTATCATGTTTTACAGTTTTCAGGTACAACTCCCCCCCACCCAAGAATGTAGATCAAATCTGTGGCCTTGAACATGCTGGGCATGCACTCTACATTAGATACAACCCCAGCCTCACTTATTTTTTTCTTAATATTTATTTTTTAATTGTAGCTGGACACAATACCTTTGTTTTATTTATTTATTTTTATGTGGTGCTGAGGATCAAACCCAGGGCCTCCCAAGTACTAGGCGAGCGCTCTACCACTGAGCCACAACCCCAGCCCCAGCTTCTTTTATTTAAAAAATTATTTTAATGACATTAATTAAATATTTTAAACAGTTTAAGTATTTTTTTACTTTAAAAACACCCTTACATCAAATACATTAATTTAGTTACGATTACAATAATTTTGCTATTACACCTGTATGTATAGGAAGCCACAAATGCAGTATTCCGAGTAATCTCAAATCTATGGGTTAAGGGCTCTGTGGCAGTAAGGCCTAGACTTTGAGGCAGCCTGGAGCTCTACACGCAGGGACCAGCTCCAGACAGAGGAGCAGAGGGCGGCCGTGAACCCTTTTTTACTTGGCGGGCACCAAGCCAGTTTTTTTTTTTTTTTCATGCCTACCCCCAACTAAACTGAGTAGTAACTTAACTAGCTTCTGATGGTTTTGCCAAATAAATACATTTCCAAGTGATTCTTTGCCAGGCGATCGTCATCTTCCCTAACGGCCACCAAAGACATTGGCATCCGGATGGCTGGATTAGAGGGAGCAGGGATTACACTTTCATAAGGCTGAGAATATTCCACTTTACACAGAGGATATGCTAACCTGTCAGAGTCAAGTGAAAAATAAAATGTATATGTTTAAAACAATAAAGTGTGGTGCAAAGGGCTTCGGTGAATCAATCAAGTTCCAAAGTTTGCAGCCTGTGGCCCTCCTTTCCATGAAGAAGGCTACAAAATTAGACACTTGGCTTAAAAAAGTATGCCGAGCCTTGCATGGTGGCTCGAGTCTGTAGTCCCAGCATTCAGGAGGCTGAGGCAGGAGAACTGCAAATTTCAAAGGCAGCTTCAGCAATTTAGCAACACTCTGTCTCTAAACAAAATATAAAAAGGGCTGGGGATGTGGCTCAGTGATTAAGTATTCCTGGATCCAATCCCCAGCACCAGTAAATAAATACATAAATAAATAAGTGTATGCTGGTGTAGTCCCTTGGAAAGCACATTTTTTTCCTTTACAATTTATAAATGGTATAGAGGTCAGTTTAAGGTTCTCAGAATTCAGAACCTTGCTCACATTCGGAAACTGGAAGGTGTGGCACAAAATTCCTAATTTATCAATGTCCCAATGTGAATATTTGATCATAGTCAAACCTCTTCCTTCTTTTTCTCTGAATCTGAACCCAGAGTCTAAGTCTGAACTTGGAGGCTCTGTTTTAGATTATTTTTAACTTTAAGTGGTTGCTATTTGGAAAATGTTAGAAAAATAATTTTAATAAAATTACTGGATGAAGAATATTTTTGTTTTGATTAAACTACATCCATTCACCTTTAAAATGGAGATAATAATAGTACTTATTTCATAGGATTAGTATCTACCTCAAAGGATAAATGAATTAATATATGTAAAGTGTTTAGTATACAGTTTGGCACAACATAAGCATACTTCATAATGATATTATGTATTATTACTTTTGTTATTAGTGTCTCTGATTATAAAATAAGTGTTCACTGTAGAAAATGTAAAATAAAACAATAAAAAGGAATTCTATGGGTTAATAAAATATTAAATTTGTAAATTTTTAAAAAATATTTATTTTTTAGTTATAGGTGGACACAATGTCTTTATTTTACTTTACGTGGTGCTGAGGATTGAACCCAGTGCCTCACACATGCCAGGTGAGTGCTCTCCCTCTGAGCCCCAGCCCCAGCCCCAATTTTTAAATTTTTAATTGGCATATAATAACTTATGGGGTGCGATATTGTAATTCAATATATGTATGCAATGAAAACAATCAAATCAGGGTAATTAACATTTCCATTTTCTCATGTTACCATTTTTACATATCAGGGACTTTCAAATTCTTCTCCTTTCGTTGTTATTTTGCAGTGTATAATTAATCACTGTAGACTATACTTAGCCTATTGTGCTACTTAACTAAAAAGAGAGGCAGGGCACAGTGATGCATGCCTGTAATCCCAGCTACTCCGGAGCCTGAGGCAGGAGAATCACAAATTCAGGACCAGTCTGGGCAATTTAGTGAGACCCTATTTCAAAATTAAAAAAAAATGAAAAAGGCTGGGAATGTCGCTCAGAGTTAAAGTACCCCAGGTTCAATCTTCAATACTGAAAAAAAATGAAAATAAAGAGATATTAAGTCAATAAGACTGATAGAACTTTGTAATAGTTGAATGTGATGTTGATCATGTAGATCATGTTGATATCCTTCCTTCTCAGATCATCTTTACTACGATTGTAACCTGGTAAACCATCCCCTAGATCATGCAGGTATTGGCTTACTCTTGTACTTTTGACATTAGCTTCATCACCCACAGATATCAGAAAGATTAAATGATGGGCAACCCTGGGAAGCCAATGACTAATTAATATGAGGGTATAAAAGCCTATTTGCTATAACTAAAAGTACTATATACACTAGATACAAATATCCTACTCTAAACTGTCCACTGGGAGTAAGAAATTGCCTCTTTGGTATGAAGAATTTATTTATTAATGGAAGCTATATATTAAGCTGTTGAGAGTGACTATAATAATTGGTCCCAGAAGTTTACCAAGCAATTTGCAAAAGTACTTTAGAGATAATAAAAATACTTGTGGTTAGAAAAAAGGAAAATGAGTACTCAAAATTTATATTAGTTTAATGGATATAAAAATACCAGTTGAAAGGAGGATTAAGTTCTAGTGTGTTATAACACAAGAGGTGACTATTAACAATAACTTTAACAATAACTTATTGAATATTTCAAAATAATGAGAAGACATGAATGTGAATGTTTCCAACACAAAGAAATGATAAATATTTGAAGTAATATATATGTTACTTACCCTGATTTGATCATTGCACAGTGTACACATGTCTTCATATCACACTGTACATGCATAATGTGTTAATTTTAAAAAAATATATATTTTAGTTGTAGATGGATGCAATATCTTTATTCTATTCATTTATTTTTTTGTGGCACTGAGGATTGAACCCAGTACCACATACGTGTTAGGCAAGTGCTATACCACTGAGCCATAACCTCAGCCCCTAGAATGTTAATTTTTAAAAATTATTTGGACCTGGGTTGTAGTTCAGTAACAGAGTGCTTATGTAGCATGCACTAAAACCTGGATTTGCTCTATGGGGTAATGGAAATAATATATATTTTGATAGGTCACATGACATTATACTAGTGATGGTCTTATGATTGTGCTCTCTTAGCCTTTCCTGGGTCCTTCCTCATTTCTATCACAAGTGTTTCTCTTTAAAAACAAAAACAATCTTGCATGTTTAATAACATTTTGGTATCTGCTTTTAGGATATCCTGGACTAATAATGCAATTAGCAAAACTCACAACTGTATACCCCAAAAACACAAATTTTACTATCAGTAATTTATACCTCAATAAATTACTTTTTTTAATTTATTTTTTTATTGGTTGTTCAAAACATTATAAAGCTCTTGATATATCATATTTCATACATTAGATTCAAGTTGGTTATGAACTCCCAATTTTACCCCAAATACAGATTGCAGAATCACATCGGTTACACATCCACATTTTTACATAATGCCCTATTAGTAACTGTTGTATTCTGCTACCTTTCCTATCCTCTACTATCCCCCCTCCCTCCCCTCCCATCGTCTCTCTCTACCCCATCCACTGTAATTCATTTCTCTCCTTGTTTATTTTCCCATTCCCCTCACAACCTCTTATATGTAATTTTGTATAACAATGAGGGTCTCCCTCCATTACCATGCAATTTCCCTTTTCTCTCCCTTTCCATCCCACCTCATGTATCTGTTTAATGTTAATCTTTTCTTCCTGCTCTTCCTCCCTGCTCTGACCCAGCTATTGCCCTTCTTGGACTATTCCCTGAAGACCTTAAAAGAGCGTACTACAGGGATACTGCTACATCGATGTTCATAGCAGCACAATTCACAATTGCTAGACTGTGGAACCAACCCAGATGCCCTTCAATAGATGAATGGATAAAAAAAATGTGGCATTTATACACCATGGAGTATTACGCAGCACTAAAAATAAAATAAAATAAAAAGAATAACAAGACATAAAGGACAAAAGAAAAATATAAGTCACAGGGGCTTGGAAAAGTTCTCTCAGACTTGGGCCCCAGCCTCTCGGGCCCTGTGGTGTCTTGCTGTAACAGGGGTTCACTTGATGCTTTGACTATANACTAATAACATAATTATTACACTCAGAAGCCAAAGTCCTTCTCCTGGCAATCAAGGCACTATGTGATACTGCTCTTGGCATGTTTTCATATCCTGTGACTCTTCCTTCCTTTCACTAATGTTTCTCCAGAAACCATTATCATGTCATCTTCCACTTCTTTCCTCAGTACACCCCAGTAAAAATAGAAAGAAGCCTGAAGGTATAGCTCAGTGGTAGGATGCTTACCTAGCATGTGCAAGGCCCAGGGTTTGATCCCCAGTGCTGCTAAAATAATAATAATAATAATAATAATAAATAAGCTGCAGCTGGCAGAGAAGCGAGGTCTACATTCAAAGCATAAAGTGGACCACAGTTACACCCCTTTCCTAGACTTGGCCAAAGATCCTGCGCAGACCAAAGATGGGTACAGTGACCCACAGACGACGTTTCACACACTCTGTCACCACTCGTGCCTGGTGGAATCCAGCTCAGCACTCCATGAACCCACCAGGAGAAGCCTCCTGAAGTTTGCTGATTTCGCCTTGGGTCCTCTCACTGTCACAACCATAGCTGTGGGGAGGAATAGGGCGCCAACTGTTCCAACAAATGTGCTTTGGGTGGGCCAAAGACGTTAATGATGTGCGTTGCTTTTTCCTCCAAGATGAAGAGGGAAACAGTCTGTTCCTAGGAGAAAACTTGAATCCAGAGAAGAAAGAAGGGGAAGGGGACAGTGTGGCCATTTCGTCACACCCTCCCTTCCTTCCACTAAGATGCATGGCAGCTGCAATATTAATACTGCAGATGCTAAATTTGCTGGTAGGGGTTTGAAAACATTTGCAATGGGAAAGAAAGGGATTTTTGTTGTTTTTTAAATTTACTTTGGGTACTGGGGATTGAACTCAGAGGCACTTTACCACTAAATTATATCCCTAGTCCTCTTTATTTTTTATTTTGAGACAGTGTCTCACTAAGTTGCTTAGGGCCTCAGTAAGTTGCTGAGGCTGGCCTAGAATTTGAGATCCTTCTACCTCAGCCTCCTGAGTTGCTGGGATTACAGGTGTGCACCATCATGCCCGACATTGATGCTGTTTTTAAATGACTTCATATTTTGTAGCTCTTGCATCTATATGTATAGTAAGAACCAATGACAAGTGTTAAAGGCTTTTTAATTTCATAAATGCTAGAGTGCTCCTCCCAATCCAGGAACGCAGAAAAAGAAATTGTGAGATACAACTTCCTTGCTTTTTCACCACTGATGAACAAACTAGAATTTAAACTCTTGAGTATTAGGAACAGTAAATCTCCACACGGATGATATTTTACTATGAACTTTTTGGAGCCTCTAGACAAGGCAATCAACAGGAAAATAGAGCTGCTCAGCAGATGAAGACATCCTTTGGAGTTTTAAGAAGGAGATTCATAGTTGCTAAGGACCCCTTGTAACAATCATATCAGATCTTGTTAAATTAGACCTTTTCAGCTGATGATTTTCAACCTGTTGGGCATATTTTTGAGTGGGTCAACTTGGACTTTAAGAATGACAAGATAGGCCAGGGACCGTGGCACATGCCTGTAATCCCAGCAGCTCGGGAAGCTGAGGCAGGAGGATTGCAAGTTCAAAGCCAACCTCAGCAATGGGGAAGTGCTAAGCAATTCAGTGAGACCCTGTCTCTAAAAAAAATACATAGGGTTAGGGATGTGGCTATGAGTCTAGTGCCCCTGAGTTCAATCCCTGGCACTAAAAATAAAATAAAATAAAAAGAATAACAAGACATAAAGGACAAAAGAAAAATATAAGTCACAGGGGCTTGGAAAAGTTCTCTCAGACTTGGGCCCCAGCCTCTCGGGCCCTGTGGTGTCTTGCTGTAACAGGGGTTCACTTGATGCTTTGACTATATCCCTTGTGGCATTGAAACTACGTTTTTTTTCTTTTTTTCCAATCTCCTTTTTCCCTAAACTTCTCTTTCTTGATCTCCTTTTCTCATATCTTCTCCTTTCTTATCTCTCCTTCCTAATCTCATTTTTTTCCTGAGTCATCTCTATAGAAGCCCTCCTTTCTGCAGATGGGCAGAATCACAGCCTTTGGGGCAGGAGTCTCCTGTGTTTCTTTTATGCCAGCAAAGCAATAAACCTTCTTTTTCCTTTTTCTCAAAAAATAATAATAATAATAATAATAAGCCAGGTGTGGTGGCCCATGCCTATGATCCTAGTGACTCAAGAGACTGAGACAGGAAGATGGCAAGTTTGAGACTAGCCTCAGCAACTTAGTGAGAACTTTAGCAACTTACTAAGACTCTGTCTCAAAATAAAAAATAAAAAGGACTGGGGGCTGGGGATGTGGCTCAAGCGGTAGCGCACTCGCCTGGCATGCGTGTGGCCCCGGGTTCGATCCTCAGCACCACATACAAACAAAGATGTTGTGTCCGCCGAAAAAAACTAAAAAATAAATATTAAAAAAAAATAAAAAATTAAAAAAATTAAAAAAATAAAATAAAAAGGACTGGGATGCTGCTCATTGGTAAAGCACCATAGCTTTTATCCCCAGTACCAAAATGAATGAATGAATAAATGAATAAATAAATAAAATAGAAAAGTTAGCAAATGGAGAACCTAGCAAACAGTATGTCTTAGCCACAAAATTATCTGGGGCCTTGAGCAAGTTGGCATGCTCTATTTGCACTAGAGCCCCTTTAAAATTAAGCCCCAATCTCTCGAATTTCCTGATAAGTTGTTTTTCTGCAACTGAGCTTCCTCAAACTGAGAATGGAAACTGAGGACTGGCCTCAAAGCCTGGGAAGGAGACAGAAGGCCTCAAAAACAGGAATTATAACATATTCTCCTGGCTACTACTGCTTAGCTAAGTCTACATATGTTTATTTCCTGTTTTTTTTTTTTTGTCCCATAGTACCCCTTTTCCTCTTATAAAATCTGCTCACACCCAAATCTCCTAAAAATGCAGATATGAGAGAAAAGGTCTCCTCTCTTTTCCTCAGGGCCAGTTCCAAATAAACCTGTTTTCTTCCATCCACCTCTGCCTCCTGAATTTTATGGTTAAGCTACCAGCACCAAAATTTGCAATGCAGATAACAGAGTGAATAAGTTTTCTGGGACTTTTGAAAGTGACTTTTCAAGTCAATCACTTCAACCACCATCTTAGGAAATCCTAAAAATCCTTGACCCAAGTTTCTTCTCATGGTATCTACCAAGCCAAATTCTAACCCTGAACCAATCCAAATAGTTGCTTTTCTGAATCCAAGCAGGCTGCTAAGCATGGTAGAAGAAAAAAGCAGTCAACTAGGTAGGTTGACTAGGTAAATGACTGTAAACTGATAGTCACTAATTTCAAGGAAAACATGGTCCAAAAATATTAAATGGACAATTCTAGAAATAAACAATTCACAAATTTTGAATAACCTATTATAGTATTTTGTTATAATTGTTCTGTTTAATTATTAATTATTGTTGTTATCTCTTACTGTGCCTAATTTATAAGTTACACTTTAATATAGGGGCTGGGGCTGGGGCTCAGTGGTAGAGTGCTCGCCTAGCACATGCAAGGCACTGGGTTTGATCCTCAGCACCACATAAAAATAAATAAAATAAAGGTTTTGTGTCTAACTACAACTTAAAAAAAAAAAAACTTTACTATAAGGGGAGATGGAACTCTCTTGGGTGTTTTTTACAATGGGACTAATCCCATTCATGAGGTCTCCACCTTCATGACCTAATCACCCTCCTAAGACCCCCATCTCCAAACACCATTACCTTGGAGGTTGGAATTTCAAAATAGGAATCTGGTGGAGAGCATAAACATTCAGTCTACAGCATCATTTAATACTTATAACACTACCATAAAATAGGTATTCATTCCACTACTGATGAAGAAACTGAAGCATAGACAGGTAATTAGCCAAGAGTCACACAGCTAGTGAGAAACAGTCTGAATTTTTATCTCAAGTATTATGACTCCAGAGCTTGTGTTTTAATCATTACTAATGGACAATTTTACTTATGTTCTCTTAATGAGCTCTATCTTTCTCACTGATTTTACTATCACCAACAGTATTACCTTATTGCCTAAATCCCAAGGGAATCTACCATTCATGTTTACATTACAAGCAATGTTTTAGAGGGGGATTTATAGTTTTAGAAAAGAAGAAATGCTGACAAGTCAGAAAAGAGCAATTAAAAATTTAGAAAACTGAAAAAAAAAAAAAAAACCCAGAACAAATCCCAGAAAGCCAAAATAAGGTAATAATAAGCATAAGAACAAAAATTAATAAAGTAGGAAGCAAAAATACAATGGAAAGGATCTATAAAACCAAGTTAATTCTTTGGGGAAAAAAAAAAACTAAACTGAGAAAATTGTGGCATGACTGATCAAGAAACAAAGGAAGATGACAAAAACAAATAATAATAGGAATTTTAAAAGAAATCATAACTATAGATATCATAGAAATGATGTTAAGAATATTATTTTTAAAAATATTGTTTTCATTTTGTGCTACTGAGTTTTAAAATTTAACTTAAAAGGACAAATTTTTTAAAAATATAAATTAGCAAAACTGATATAAGAATAAATGGGAAACATGATAGTTTTGTAACCATTAAAGAGACTGTATCAAGAATTAAAAACGTTTGCACAAGCCCAGTACAGAAGGTGCACGCCTGTAATACCAGCAACTAGGGAGGCTGAGATAGGAGGATAGCAAGCTTGAGGTCTGCCTAGGTAATTAAGCAACCCTGTTTCAAAATAAAATATAAAGAGAGCTGGGAATGTTGCTCAGTGGTAAAGCGCCCCTGAGTTCAATCATTGGTACTGCAAAAACAAAACAAAACAAAACAAAACAAAAAGGACTAGGGATATAGCTCAGCTGGTAGAGTGTGTACCTTGCATGCACAAGGCCCTGATTTCAATACCCAGCAACAAAAAAAAAAAAAAAAAAGAAAGAAAAGAAAACTTTGCACAAAGGAAACATTAGACTCACACAGTTTTATAAGCAAGTTCAACATCTTTCAGTCTTAATCAAACTCATGCAGCAAACAAAGGAGAGGAAATAGCCCCAAATCCATGTTAGGAGGTTAGTTGTTCCATGGGTACAAAATTTTAGTTATGCTTGATGAATAAGTTCTAGAAATCTACTGTATAGCACAGTGCCAATACATACCAATATGGTATTGTTTACTTAAGAATTTTTAATAGGGTTCATCTCATATTAACTGTTCTTACTACAAAACAACAACAAAAACAACCAAATCGAAAAAGAAAACAAACAAAGGGACACAAGAGACCTTTGAGATGTTTTGAAGATGTCTGTAACTTGGATTATGGTGATGGTATCACATTTGTTTGCATATGTCCAAACTGGATGAATTGTACACATTAAATATATGCAGTTTTTGTATATCAAATATACTATACTAAAGTTAGTTTTTTAAATAATATAATAAAGGAAAATTGAAGGTCAGTCTCACTTATTAACTCAGATACACATATTGTAAGCAAAGTGTTAGCAAAGCAAATCCAGCAATGTAAGATAAATAATGAACACATGAGGACCAAGTAAAGTTTACATCAGAAATGAAGTCTGCTTTAACATTAAAAACCTACTAAAGTATTTAGCATATTAACAGACCATCTGACTATTAAAAGTCAGTATTCATTCATGAAATACTCAGGAGATGCCAATAAATATAGGGGTTAAAATCATAATAAGTAAATGTGTTAGGTGTTCCCATTATTATTAGTTGTAGTAGCATTAAGACTACTAAAGTATTAAGTAGTAGTACTATATAGAATGGAAGGGAATTAACTTAATCTTTTCTTTTTCTTTTTTAGTTATTAATGGACCTTTATTTTTATTTATTTATTTGTTTGTTTATATGTGGTGCTGAGAATTGAAGCCAGCGCCTCACATGTGCTAGGCAAATGCTCTACCATTGAGCTACAACCCCAGCCCAAGGAACTTCCTTAATTTTACAAGAGTATCTACAAAACAAACTACAGCAAACATTACATTTAATAGCAAAACATTATTTAAAGTCAAGAACTATGGAAGGTTACTTGCTATTACTACATTTTTTTTTAAATTAATAATTTTAGAAAGCTAGAAGTAACTAGGTTCTGCTTTAAGTGCTTTAATATGTTAACTAATTTAATTCTTACCACAAACTACATGAAATACACACAGTTTAACCAGAAAAATCTGAGTTACAAGAAAAGTTAAGCAGTTTTCTTAAGGTCTCAGAGTGATAGAGCCAGGTTTTGGACCTAGGTATTGGCTCCAAAGTCTATTCATTTACTCCTTCAGTATGCTACTCCTGTAATTAACCTCACACTCGTGATCTTAGCCAGCATTAATACAAGAAAAGGAAATAAACAGTATAAGATTTGTAGACAAAGAGACAAAACTGTCATGTGCAGGTGATATGTTTGTTCAGATAGAAAAATCTGAAAACCCCTACACAATTTTCTCATATTAATAAGGGAGTTAAACAAGGTCATCTATAAAATCAGTATATACAAGTGAACTTAATTTCTAATACCCCAACAATAAACATAAAATGAAATTCTTAAAAAGATAATAATGGCTGGGCATAGTGGTACATGCCTGTAATCCCAGCTACTCAGGAGGCTGAGGCAGGAGGACTGCAAGTTTGAGGCCAGCCTCAGCAACTTAGTGAGACCTTAAGAAAATTAGTGAGACCCTGCCTCAAAAACACAAACAAAAATTTATATATATATATATATATATATATATGAATAAAGGAGGGCTGGGGATGTGGCTCAGTGGTAGAGTGCTCCTAAGTTCAATCCCTGGTACCCCTCCTCAAAAAAAAAAATGAATACAAAATTCTTGTGGATAAAATAAAACCTAAATTTTTAAAAAATATTTTTTAATTTACTTTTTTTAGTTGTAGTTGGACACAATATCTTTATTTTATTTATTCATTTTTATGTGGTGCTGAGGATTGAACCCAGGGCTTCACACATGCTAGGTGAGCGCTCTACCGCTGAGCCACAAACTCAGCCCCTAAATTTTTTTTAGAATTTAATTTTATGAAATAAAAATACTCAATATCATGGAGACGTTAATTATCTACAAATTGTCCCATAGAGTTACTGAAACTCTAATAAGAACCTCACCTTCTGTGTGTGTATGTGTATGCAAGATATGTGTGTGTAAAACTAAACAGACTGATTCTAAAATCAATATAGAGGAATCAACATTGCCAGAAATAGCAGACACTACTGAAGAACAAGATCGGGAAACTTAATCTACTAGATATCAAGACTTTAAAAAGCTGCAGTAATTAAAACAGTAAGGCAGAAATGAATAGACCAATGAAATTGAATGAGAATGAATCACAGCCCAAAGGGAAATACAATATAGGAGGGAGCTGGCATTGCAGATCAGTGGAGAAATAAGAACTATTCAATATATGACAATTGTTTACATATATGGTGGTGGTGGGCAGATATGGGATCTCTATCCCAATCAGAACACAAAACTGCTTCTTAGTGACTTAAAGAATTAAATGTGTGGGGCTAGTTGCGGCTCAGTAGTAGAGTGCTCACCTAGTACACTGGGTTCAAACCTCAGCAGCACATAATAAACGATATAAATATATTGTGTCCACCTACAACTAAAACATAAAAATAAAAAAAGAATTAAATATGGATAGAGATATTTTAACACTTTTAAGAGAAAATACAAGATACGGTGAAGAAAGAGTTTCTTTTCCTTCCTTCCTTTTTTTTTTTTTTTTTTGTACTGGGGATTGAACCCAGAGGTGCTTTACCATTGAGCCACATTCTCAGACCATTTTATTTTTTACTTTAAGACAGGGTCTCACTAAGTTGCTTAGGGACTTGCTAAGTTGCTGAGAGTTTCTTAAACACACATCAATAGTGCAAAATAGGGCTGTGGTGAAGCGCTCAGTGGCAGAGCACTTGCCTAGCATGTGGATGTCCAGGGCTCAATCCCCAGCACTGCAAAAATAAATGAATAGGAGGAACATGAATAAATGGTTTAATAAATTGTAAAACTGTGAACTCTTGTTCATCAAAAGAGGCAATAAATAAAAGGTGTAGACAAACCACATGGGGAAGAAAATATTGACAATATGTATGATAAAAAAAAAATCCTTGTGGTGCATTCAGTACTCATCTGTAATCCCAGTGATCTGGAAGGTTAAGGCAGAAAGATGGCAAGTTTGAGGACAGCCTCAGCAATTAGCAAAACTCTCAGCAATATTTTGCTGAGACCCTGTCACAAAATAAAAAATAAAAAGGACAAGGGATGTGGCTTGGTAGTAAAGTGTCCCTCAGTTCAATCACTAGTACCCGACTCCCCCCCCAAAAAAATCCTCATATGAATCAATTTTAAGAATCAGTTAAGGCTAGGGATATAGCTCAGTTGGTAAAGTACTTCCCTTGCATGTACAAGGCCCTGGGTTCCAACCCCAGAACCCCTCCACACACACATAAAAAAAGCCAAAAAACCTCTTAGTATACAACCAGAGATATGAAAAATTGTGATTTATATGTGTAATTTGAATTGTAGTAATGCATATATATAATGTCATACATAACAAATTTGAATAAAACAAATAAAAAAACAGTTATCAGGGTACAGTGGTGTGCTCCTGCAATCCCAGTGGCTCAGAAAGCTGAGGCAGGAGGATTGAGAGTTCTAAGCCAGCCTCAGCAAAAGCGAGGCGCTAAGCAACTCAGTGAGATCCTTTCTCTAAATAAAATACAAAATAGGGCTAAAGATGTGGCTCAGTGGTCGAGTCCCCTGAATTCAATCCCTAGTACCAAAAAAAAAAAAATCATTTAAAAAATGGGTAAAACTCATGAGTAGTCTTTTATAGAAAAAGATACTCAATTGGTCTACATTTGTGCAAAATACAAAATACCATAGACTGCATGATTTAAACAGCAGAAATTTATTTCTCACAGCTCTGGGGGACTGGGAAGTAGATTTCTTTCTTTTTTTTTTTCCTTTTCTTTCTTTTCTTTTTTCTTTCTTTCTTTTTTTTTTTTTCTTTTTTCTTTTCCTTTTTAGTGCTAGGGATTGAACACAAGGACATTTTACTTCTGAGCCACCTCCCCAGTCCTTTTTATTTTTTATTTTGAGATAAGTTCTCACTAAATTGCTTAGAGCCTTATTAACCTCCAGAGGCTGGCCTCAAAGTTGCAATCCTGTTTGCCTTATTTAAACTTGTTTGCCTCTGAAAGGCCCCATCTCCGAATACTATCACATTGGGGCTAGGGCTTCAACATGTGAATCAGAAACAATTCAGTCTGTAACACTCTATAAACATCTTTTTACTACCTAATATCACTAATAATCAGGGAATGCAAATGAAAATAAACATGAAATACCACTTTACACCTACCAGATAATACAGTATTGAAACTTCTAACAATATTAAATGCTGTCAAGGATGCAAAGCAAAAGAATGCTATTCACTGCTGATGGGGATATAGATTGGAACAAACAATTTGGAAAAGAAATATTTTCTAGGGAGATCAAAGATGCACACAGATCCTGTTGCAGCAATTTTTCTTCTGGGCATATGCTGAGAGCCACAGCCGAGTGGGAATGACGCAGGGCATTTGTGCCAGAAGGGAGTGGTTGAGAGGTGATGCCAGGGAGCCATTGAGATGGTTATGTTAAGCTGTGTATTCAATTGTATATTAGACCCCTGCTGTCTGCCTTGGGCACCCACTACTTTGGAGTTCTCTCGGTTGATTCCTGGAGAGTTCGCATTGGTTGGGGAAGTTCCGGAGGTGGGATTTTCCGGTTGGTGGTTGCTGGAAGGGCGGCGTGGGTGGCGTTCACAGGATTTGAACCTAGAAGTGCCTCCTGGCGGCTCGGTTATTTTGTGCCCAGCCAGACTGTGGCAGGCATACACCCTAAAGCAGAGCTTTTCAAATTGGTGAGTCGAAGCCAATAGTAATTAAAAGTAAAATAGTAATAGTGAAATTAATTTTAGTGGTGCTGAGGCTTAATTTTTCGAAAAGTAAGATCATGACTCTCAAATGTAAAATGAAATAGCAAATCTTTTATCTCCTAATGAGAGAGCCAGCAGCATGTTATAGGAATTTCATATGAATTTACTAAAAATCAGAAATGTTGAAATGAATCTTCAAAGAAGAGCAAAAGCAGCTTAATATTGATAATGGAGATAAGATCATACCTGAGATAAGATCTTATTGGAGATGGAGTCGTGTTCTTAGTTCTTGTGTCTTTTTTTTTTTTTTTTTAACTTTATTTATTTTTATTTGATGCTGAGGATTGAACCCAGTGCCTCACACAAGGGAGGCAAGCGTCCTGCCACTGAGCCAAATCCCAGCCCTGAATTCTTGTGTCTTTGAATGAGAGGATTTCAAGCAAGGCACAGGACTTAGTGAAGGTATAGCGAAGTTTATTAGAAGAGAAATAAGAAGGGGATGGTGGAAACACTATCAAAGGAGAGTAGGTCCTCTCAGAGAGAAGAGCAATAATTCACTTCTTTGTGTCCCAGCTTTTATTGGGTAGGAAGGAGACTGTTAAAAGGTCCCATCCAAGTATCATCTCTTGTCTCTGGATTGACAGAGTACATTAGCTAACAACTTAAGGGCATGCCTTTGTCATTGGCCTGGCTGACCAGTCCTAACTGAAACTGGTTTTACAGAATTTATGGTTGGTGGGGCCCAGTCTTAATCATCTTGCTTTCCTAGTCTGGAAATCTCTGGTCTGTTGTTTGTGTAGGGTCTTGCTTAAGATGTCTTAGTAATTAAGCCATTTGAGCAAACATATCTCTGCCTTCCCTTAATTTATCTATGTTCCTCCTGTTGTAAGAGGAATAGTTTATAGGGCCAAGATCAGACAAGGGTCCTGAAATAACTATTTTGTAAGACCTTCCACACCACTGAAGAAGGTCTGTTGATGAACTGATTTGCTCTATATTAAGTGTTTTCTAAAACTCCTGACATGCTCATATCAAAAAATATGAAGGCTGGGCACGCTGGCGCACGCCTGTAATCCCAGTGGCTTGGGATGCTGAGGCAGGAGGATCCCGAGTTCNACAGGGTCACGACTGCGCGCGCAGGGCCTGAGCCGGCGCCGGCGGGAAGGGGAAGCGGCGGGTAAGAAGGGCCTGCGTCCGCGGTGCGACTGTGATGGGTCTGGGAACTTCCTCTTCTGCTGTGTCCGGCTGTGTCCGGCTCTGAGGACCGGGAGGACTGGACGGAGTGGAGCTCTGGAACTGGTTTCTCTTCTCCTGCCCTGTCGTCTCAGGCGTACCTCTGGCAGTGTTTTCTCCCTCACTGGAGCGTCCTCTTATTTGGAAAGCTGAGGCCTCTGCTGTCCCCGCTGCACTGGAGAAAAAGGGGCCATGTCCCTGGCTGCCCTGCTGCCCCCTCAGTCGTTTGAGATCCCTTGCCTGCCCTTTCGGAAGCTGCGGATTGAGTGTCCACCTTTAGTGTTGCAGGAGGTTATGGGTAGTTCTATAGGTCCGGCCCCCTAGCCAAGCACTTAGAACCTCAGTTTTGTTTTTCTGGTTTTTCTTTCTCTCCCTCCTTCCTTTTCTCTCCCACCATCTACCCTCTTCTCTGACAGTCCAGAATTCTTTCTGACACCGTTTGCTGAAGCAGCTTCCAGATACTCTCTGCGTGCATCCAAGGCCAGTAAACACAGGTCTTTACTTCTCAATAATCTGTCTTTCAAGTTTGGGTCGCTTGAGGCATGGTCTTACATCCCTCTGCAATGTCCCAGGATCCTGCTCTTTTCCTTTGGAAAAAGGATCACCCCGCCTGCCACCTTTTGGAATGAGGGACTCCACTGGCAGCGGGATAGTGTCAGCAGATACTAAGAAAGTAGTAGGATTTCTGCTGTATGCCACCAGAGTGGGTTATTCAGCACTCTTTATGGTAGCAGGAGGCAACATTTTAATTGAGTGGCTGTGCTTGATGCTTAAGTAGGGGATGAAGGGGTTACCCTGTAGCTGAACCACTGGGGTTCAAAATCTGCTGACAGGGAGAAATCTGTCAGAGAAAAGATTGAAAACGTTGTCATGTTTAACAATATCTGCTAGTTGAATTTCTATATGTTAATTAAATATACATGCTGGGGCTGGGGTTGTGGCTCAGTAGTGGAGTGCTTGCCTAGCAAGGGTGAGTCACTGGGTTCAATCCTCATCATCAAATAAAAATTAATAAATAAAAAGTATTGTATCCATCTACAATTAAAGAAAATGTACATGCTGATGTGAAGTTTTAGCAGCTACCTTAGAACCATTCAAATTTTTCAATAAGTTAATTCCTAGATAGTCATGATAATTGGCTTAGTTATTTTAACTTTGATAAGCTTGACTGGATACTATAAATGGAACTATTTTACCTAATGTCAGCCCAATCATTTCTTTCAATCTTACTTTGAATTCTCCTTGCTACCTAAATTATAAAACCTTAGTCATTTTAGGTTTCCTTTCTGCTTTCTTTCCATATCTCTTATATTAGAGGATATTATGATTTCTTTATTCTAAAAAGTAATTTGGATTTATCCCTTAGATTCTCATTCCTGACACCGTTTTTTTAAAAATATTTTTTAATTGTAGATGGACACAATATCTTTATTTTATTTATTTTTATGTGATGCTGAGGATCAAACTCAGTGCCTCACACTTGCTAGGCAAGTGTTCTACCATTGAGCCCCAGCCCCTCTAACACTGTTTAATAGAAGTTTGTTATCTCTTAGATCCTGCCTCTGAAAAACCATACAGTTCTGAAATATGGCTGTTGTTCATGTTTATTTTTGTTAAACCTATGAAAATTCAGGTCCAAATTTCTGTGCTTGGGTTTCAAGGCCCTTTCTCTATAACGTAGGCTAATAAATTCTTTGTAATGTGATATGGTGGAAAAAGCCATGGACTTAGAGTCAGACCACCTGGATTCAGATGAAACTGTCATTATACTAAAACTGTATCTTTGGGGAAACTTTGAGCTTAATGAAATTTCCTTCTCTCTCATCTTAGATAAGATTGTCTTTCCCCCCCCCACTTCTTAATTATTCTGAGAATTACAATTAGTATGTAAAGAAGCTAAAGTAAACAAAAACCAACCTAAGTTATTATTTCTCATTGTATTTCTCAATTGTTTAACAAACATTTGAAAAGCTAATATATGTTGAGATAGGTACTAGAGCTATGAAAGGTAGTCCTTCCCTACCCTTAAGGGACCCTCTTTCAAAAAACTGTGTGTGTGTGTGTGTGTGTGTGTGTGTGTTGGGATTAGAATGTTAGGGTATCTGACAAGATAGAGTGAGACAAGAGCTATAAAATAGGTGTAAGCTTAAGGTGATCACCAAACCCAGAGGGGTGAGGGACAGGGAAGGCTTCCTGTAGAAAGTTATATTTGAACATAGGCTAGATTACCACAAAGATCCAGAAAGACTTTTGTGTGTTAAGGGAAGCAAACAAATTGAAGAATTTTAAGTAGACATTTGGACTGATCACAATGTTTTATTTTATTTTTTTTAAAACTCTTTCTTTCTCTCTGTCTTGGTTGTAGATGGATGCAATACCTTTATTTTATTTATTTATTTATTTATTTTATGTGGTGCTGAGAATCGAACCCAGTTCCTCACACATGCGAGGCAAGTACTCAACTACTGAGCTACAACCCCAGCCCCTCATTTATTATTATTATTATTTTTTTTAAGTTGTAGAATGACCCAGTACCTTTATTTATTTATATGTGGTACTGAAGGTTGAACCCAGGGCCTCACACATGCTAGGCAAGTGCTCTACCACTGAGCCACAAACCCAGCCCTTATTAATTTATTTTTATGTGATGCTGAGGTTCAAACCCAGTGCCTCACATGTGCTAGGCGAATGCTCTACCACTGAGCCACAACCCCAGCCATGATCATAATTTATTTTTGAAAGTTCATTCTGGCTGTGATGTGTGCTTCCTTACTGCAGTGTGCAAAAACTTTGCGATTGTGCCTTATTTTCTTTACCCAGAGGAGCATATGAACGCTCCTCATACTTTAATGCTGTTTATCTTTTAGTATCCAATTCAGGTCCCATTTCTTCTGTGAGATAGCTCCAAATGTTTTAGCACCCATTATTTATTCTCTTCTCTGAAACTGTATTAGAAGTAGTACCACAAGATTTAGTCCTGTTTGTTTCATGTGTATTTGATATCCCTAAGTAAATTATAAGCTTAAGGAATTTTAAATACAAAAACATGTTTTTTGATCTCTTTGTATTTTGTTTTTCAGGGTAAGAGCAGACTATGGGCAATAGTCCTTTTAATTAATCTGCGATCATTATGGCGAATGAAGGCCATTCCAAGGCTGGTGATAATCCATTTTCATCAGACAAACATGCTCAACTCATCTTGGCCCAGATCAATAAAATGAGAAATGGACAGCATTTTTGTGATGTGCAGTTGCAAGTTGGGAAGGAAACTTTTAATGTTCATCGACTAGTTTTGGCTGCTAGTAGTCCATACTTTGCAGCTTTGTTCACTGGAGGAATGAGAGAGTCCTCAAAAGATGTTGTGCAGATTCTAGGAATTGAAGCTGGAATCTTTCAGTTACTTCTGGATTTCATTTACACAGGTATGTTACATGAGCCTGTTGCTTTGAGTGAAGAATGATACAATCACTCATACTCTGTGATAGGAACAGAAGTCTATCTAACTTATATGGAAGGTAACTTAGTAAACTTCAAAAAGTTTTTTTTTTTTTTTTAGGTGAGATCTCACTTTGTTATCCAGGCTGGCCTTGAATTCTCAGGCTCAAGTGGTCCTTCTGCCTTATCTTCTGGAGTATTGAGGACCATAGTTACACACCATGTCCAGCAAAAGTTCTCATATTTTGACCCAATACTCCTTTTCTAGGAATCCTAAGGAATTAACTAGTGATGCAGGCA
Organism: Marmota marmota marmota; assembly: GCF_001458135.2. Lineage (NCBI taxonomy): Eukaryota > Metazoa > Chordata > Mammalia > Rodentia > Sciuridae > Marmota > Marmota marmota. The sequence continues at coordinate 19,408,659 of NW_026000082.1, forward strand.
AATATTTGTGAACCACATTTTTGTGTGTGTGTGAACCACAATTTTATTGTGACATTATTTATAATAATATATAATTGGATGCAATGTAATTGTCTCTCAGTGGGTTGTGCAATTAAATAAATCATGGTGTGTGTGTGTGTGTAATGGACTATTTCTTAGAACCTGATGAAAATCTACAAAAATATGGTTTCATGGGAGAAAGTTTATAATATACTAAATGAAAAAAATGAGAATATAAATTCAACCTAAATTTTGCAAAAAAAAAGTTGTGTGCATGAGAAAGAGATTAGAATGTTGATAAGTGTTTATCAACAGGTGGTTGAATATACAAATATTCTTATTTTACCCTTCCCCCCTCAAACTGTTTATAATCAGCATGCATTATTTTAGTTAAAACTTATTTTTAAAACATTTTGAAGCATTTCTATGACATTAAAAAATGCATATAAGAACTAAATATAGTCTTAAATGATATGCAACATTCATATGCATAGATACAAGAGTTGAAAGAAATACACTGAAAGTGTTAATACAGTGTGTCTGTGATGGAAAATGTGTGATTTTCCTTTTATTTTTATGCTTTTCTGTTTAAAAGTTTTTTCCACAGTGAATATATATTACTCTTAAAATCAGAAAAAAAAAAGTTTGAAAACAAAACCTGTTTATTTGGGTTAGTTTTGACAATATACTATGCTCTTCTCCTTTTTTTTTTTTTTTTCATTTTTGATTGAACCCAGGGTGCTTAACCACTGAGCTACACCCCCAGCACCTTTTAGTTTTTTTTTATTTTAAGACAGGGTCTTCTTGCTAAGTTGCTTAGGGCCTTTCCAAGTTGTTGAGGCTGGACTCGAATTTGCAATCCTCCTGATTCAGCCTCCAAGTCACTGTGATTACAGGCATGTGCCACCAATGCTGCTTACTGTGCTGTTCAAGAGACTACTTTGTACAAGATAAACAAAGTATTGTTTTTTTCATGCATGGCATTTAAATATACAAAGTGACAAAAAGTGATTTCTTTTCTCTGTATTGTTTCATATTCCTTTTTTGGTAAATTTTAGAAAAACAATGATAATCTTAATTTGGGGACTATAATTAATTATCTTTTATTTGCTAAAAACAGTGCAGTTCTTACATTGAGGGATTCTTGAACTCATTACTCCAAATGACTTGTATAGGCTAATTAAACTCCTTCCTAAATTCTTCCTGCTTCATTTATTTGGAAAAAAAAATGAATCAGCCCAAATTAATCCATAGAATTAGTATTGAACAATATAAAAACAGAAGAAATATCAGAAGTTGTCTATTCTGCTTCTGTTGTCTGACTGTAGCAACAAGATATTTAGTGGAAAAAATGTTCATTCATGGCTTCATCACCATATTGCTGGTGATGAGCACTTCCATCAAAGAAGTTAAAGGTGGTCCGCCAAGAACTAAAAGCTATCGAGCACATTGGGGTAAAATAATATTGTGGAGGATTGACATTTGAGGTAAAATCAGTTACCAGTTATTTCCAACAGCGTTTAGCTGCTGGAAATAGACATAACATAGCTTGCTAATATAGGAGTTTATTTTTCCACAAAAATAAATACATAGTAGGCATTCCAAGCCTGATGTGGTGGCTTTATAATATTATTAGTGTCCAAATATTTAAAAAAAATTTTTTTTTTAGTTGTAGATGGACACCGTACCTTTATTTCATTTATTTATTTTTATGTGGTACTGAGGATTGAACCCAGTGTTTCACACTTGCTAGGCAAGCACTTTACCACTGAGCTACAACCCCAGCCCCTAGTGTCCAAATATTCTAATATTTTGCTCCATTATCTATAGGTTATAGCTTCCACTCTCTTACTCACTAACCTCCAGCCAGGAGGGAGGAAGGGAGAAAGACAAAAGGGTCTGCCATATGAATCTATGTTTTTTAAAATTTTTCTGGTAGTCCTTCCTAACAACTACTGCCTGTATGCTGAGGGTCATACTCATTTAACATTTCATATCTGTCTGCAGTTTTCAGCAGGGCATAGTTGCCACCCAAAACAAAATCAAGTTTCTCTTAGTAAGGATGAAATTAAAATGTATTGAGACAGGGAAATTTGTAGTCTTTGACACAATTAGTTCTTACAATAATGTTCTTTTATTTTCATTGTAATACCATTTCTTATTTTGGCATGTGGGGACAGCAAATCTATTATTCAATTTATCTCTCCTTTGATCTCTCTTTCTTTACTAACCATTCACAATTCTAAGGTGTCTTTTTTTTAATATTTATTTTTTAGGTGTAGATGGACACAACACAGTGCCTTTATTTTTATGTGGTGCTGAGGATTGAACCCGGGTCCCACCCATGCTAGGCAAATGCTCTACTGCTGAGCCAGAATCCCAGCCCTAAGGTGTCTTAATGTGTATTTCTCATCTTAGGTTTTTATGCACTTCACTTGGAGTCTACTGACTTGGGTTTGAGATCTAACTATGGCACTAATTAACTGAGTGATACTAGACATTTCATTTAACATTAGTCAATCATTCATTCATTCTTTTAACAAATATCTATTGAATCCATTTTTGAGTTAGGCGCTGGAATATGACAGTAAATGAGACAAAGTCTCTGCCTTAACAGAGCTTTATAGTTGTGCAGGTTAGGTGCTTACAAAATACAAATAAGCCTGTGAGTATCTCTTTTTCTTTATTTGTAAAGTGGAGAACATAGCACTTTATAGTTCATGTAAAGGTTGAATGAGATAAATTTTAGCAAACATGAAAGTCCTTAGTAAACTATAAAGTTCTGTTAAGTTGAAGGGCATTCTTTTCTTACTCTCAAGCAACTCTTGGTATTATCCATCTAATAGTAGTCATTCAGTCCTCTTACATCGAAACCCATGATCTGATCTTATCCAAATTTGCAGTGAATTCCCATTCATTCCAGTAGTCTAACCTCAGTTTTCTCTGTAGCCCCTACCACCAACTCCCCCGACTTGCTGGATTTCATTTTTTATACTTTTGGAAAATTTTCAGTTTGCATTCATTGAGCCATATCCTTCCTTTCACCTTAATCTATTTGGCCATTTAAAAAAAAAACATTTTTTAGTTTTTGATGGACCTTTATTTTATTTATTTGTATGTGGTGCTGAAAATCAAACCCAGTGCCTCACGCATGCTAGGCAAGTGCTCTATCACTGAGCCACAACCCCAGCCCCTATTTGTCCATTCTTTCATTAAATTTTTTTTTTTTTGGTACCAAGGGATTGAACCCAGGGATGCTTTACCACCACGCTACATTCCCAGCCATTTTTATTTGTGGAGACAGGATCTTGCTAAGTTGCTGAGGCTGGCTTTGAATTCGCAATCCTCCTGCTTCAGCCTCCCAAGCTGCTGGAATTACAGCCATGTGCCACCATGCCCAGCTCATTTAAAAAAAAAATTATGAGTATCTAATATGTTTTGAGCATTAGGAATACAGAGGGGGCAAGCCTTGCCTTGACAGACTTTATAAATCTAATCAGGAAAACAAACTTTGGACAAAAAGTTTAATGAAGTGATTATAATAAAAGGCATAAAGTAAAAGGAAAGTGTGAGATGGAATGGAGAGTTTATTCTTTTTTTTTAAAACTTTTTAAAATAACATTTATTTATTTATTTATGTGCTGCTGAGGATTGAACGCAGTGCCTCACACATGGTAGGCAAGCACTCTACCACTGAGCCACAACCCCAGCCCCAAGAGTTTATTCTTATTATGTAGGATAATTACAGTGATTTCTGTCCCCTATTAAATATAATTAGCTCTTTGATGTCCTCCCAAAGTCATTATGTAATTTAAAACACTTTATCATAATTGAAGATCAAGAGCTAGGCGCTGTGGCACATGCCTGTAATCACAGCAGCTCAGGAGGCTGAGGCAGGAGGATTGAGAGTTCAGAGCCAGCCTCAGCAACTGTGAGGTGCTAATCAACTCAGTGAGACCCTGTCTCTAAATAAAATACAAAATAGGGCTGGGGATGTGGCTCAATGGTCGAGTGTCCCTGAGTTCAAACCCTGGTACCTCCCCGCCACCAAAAAATAACAATTGATGATAAAGCCTTTATCTTACTTTCCCTAGTTCCTTAGCGATGTTTGTTACATACCTGTATGTTTATGTGAAAAGAATGTACTTTAGCCGAACACAGTGGTGCTGGCCTATAATCCCAGCTACTCAGGAGGCTGAAGCAGAAGGATCAAAAATTTGAGGCCATGGGCTGGAGTTGTGGCTCAGTGGTGGAGCGCTTGCCTCGTACATGTAAGGCATTGGGTTCAATCTTCAGCACCACATAAAAACAAATAAGTAAAAATATAGGTGTTGTGTCCATCTACAACTAATAAAACATTAAAAAAATTTTTGAGGCCAAACTGTGCAATTTATCAAGACCCTATCTCAAAATTAAATTTTTATTAAAATATTTATTTTATGTTTTTAGTTTTCATGGACACAACATCCCCATTTCATTTTTATGTGGTGCTGAGGATCGAACCCAGCGCCCCACGCATGCCAGGCGAGTGTGTTACCGCTTGAGCCACATCCCCAGCCCAAAATTAAACTTTTTTTTTTATTTTTAAAATATTTTTTAGATGTTGACGGACCTTTATTTTATTCATTTATTTTTATGCGGTGCTGAGAATCTAACCCAGGGCCTCACACATGCTAGGCAAGTGCTCTACCACTGAGCCACAACTCCAGCCCTCAAAATTAAACTTTTTAAAAAGGACTGGGGATGTAGAACACTTTGCTAGTATATGGTAGGCACTGAACTTGACTCCCAGTACTGTAAAATCCAAAGGAAACCAACAAACCAAAAACATGGATTTAGATGTTACTTGCTTAGCCATTTAAGATGGGGGAAAGTTACTTAAACTTTCTGATTCTGTTTCCTTAGTACAATAATAATAAAAATGATACTTGCCATTTTGAGTCATAGTGAAGGTTAAATAAGTGTATGAAGGAATTAATACTGTGTCGGGTTCATTATAAGTATTCCAAAATGTTAATATCATTTTTATTTTAAGTTTTATGCTCATTCCAAAAATCCTTTGTTGCCTTTTTACTAAACTTTTATTTTGCAAACAATAAACTCTTTTTTGTAGAATTTAACCTTTATTTTATTTATTTGTTTTTATGAGGTGCTGAAGATCAAACCCAATGCCTCACACGTTAGGCAAGTGCTCTACTACTGAGCTACAACCCCAGCCCCCCTGACATTAAACTCTTAATGTAGTCAAGTAAAATATTTTTTGAGTATGGTAAATCAAATGTTTTTATCTTATTGGCTATTTTGTCTCCCTACTTCCCCAGGTATAGTGAACATAGCTGTGAACAATGTTCAGGAGTTGATTGTCGCAGCGGACATGCTACAATTAACTGAAGTTGTTAATCTTTGCTGTGAATTTCTCAAAGGACAAGTTGATCCATTGAACTGCATTGGAATCTTTCAGTTCTCTGAGCAAATTGCCTGCCATGATCTTTTGGAATTCACAGAAAACTACATCCATGTCCATTTCTTGGAGGTTCATAATGGGGAAGAGTTCCTGGCACTTACAAAAGATCAGCTGATCAAAATATTACGAAGTGAAGAGCTTAGCATTGAGGATGAATATCAGGTCTTCCTAGCTGCAATGCAATGGATTCTGAAAGATCTGGGAAAGAGAAGAAAACATGTGGTAGAAGTGCTGGACCCAATTCGATTCCCTTTATTACCTCCTCAGAGACTTTTAAAGTATATAGAAGGTAACTTTCTCACTGTCTATCAAATTAATTGATCATCAAATGGCTTTTTCTCTGAAATGTGATAGTGTTTTCATTTTTTGATTCAGTAACACATCTATTGAAATTATGTAAGGTACAACTTTGGTGAGTAGACAGTATTTTGATATTTCTACTCCTATTTTAATGAAATTCTTATATATCTTTTTCTGAAATTAATAAAACAGATTAGTGTTATAAAGTTACTGACAAAACTAACACTGATCTGCTATTGTTGATGGTACTAATTATTTCAAGATAAGATTTCCTTTTACCATTCTGAAATTTTCAGCAAATCTTAATATTTAAGGAAAATGCTTATATTAAAAACAAAAGCGGGCTGGGGATGTGGCTCAAGCGGTATCGCGCTCGCCTGGCATGCTTGCGGCCCGGGTTTGATCCTCAGCACCACATACAAACAAAGATGTTATGTCCGCCGAAAACTTAAGAAATAAATATTAAAAAAAAAAAAAAAAGCAAAACTGAATAAATGCCTCTCACTATAAAATGAATTTTATATTGATATAATATCATAGCCTCTGAGTAGCCTTTGAATCAGCTTTAAATACCCGCTTTGCTGGGGATTGAACCTTGGACCTTATACATGTTAGGCAAGTGCTCTTCCATTGAGCTGTATTCCCAGGCCCAAAGCTAAACTTCTTTCTGAAAATATTTGTACCATAGCATAAAATGGGTTTTAATCTGTATATTAGAGATATTATAAAATTTAAATTTCTTTTAAAAAAGTTCTTTATATTTTAAAGATTTGATACTTTTACTGTCCTCATGCATTAAAACATTAGGTTGTAACAATTACAGATGATCTTCCTACAAATTAAATAACACTAGTAAGCATCAAAGGTGTAATTCTGTGAAGAAATTATTTTGAATAATTGCTAGTTTTTCTCCACTCTTGGCAGTGTTAAGAGAATTTTGTAGGTCTTTTTTTTGAGTGATATTTTTTATTAGTACATATAGTGTTAATTGTTACTTGCAATAGTTATTTCCTATACAGTTGCCACAAACACTAAATTAGCAAATATCGAGCTATTTCTCCTAGATGATATATGGAGTTAGCTTCCTACAAGCCTCTGGTCACAACATTTTTGTTCTCCAATCAATAGGAAGCTTTATTTTATGTGTATTTTAATCTAAAAATACCTTAACACATATTGTTGATTTATTAACATTGAACTCATGGCCAAGCACTATAACTTATTCCTGAATGAAACTTGTCTAATACAAATAGTCTACCCTCAGATTCCTTGGTAAATTGGTTCCTGAACCCCCAAGGATACACAAATCCACACATGCTTAAGCCCTTTATATAAATGGTATTTTCATATGACCAACACAATCCTTCCATGTATTTTATATCATCTCTCTATATAATGCAAATGCTATGTAAATAGTTATTGTACTGTTTTGTGTAGGGAATAATGACAAGAAGAAAGTCTGTACATGTTTAGTACAGATAATATTTTTTCCCAATTATTTTTATCTGCCATTGGTTGAATACATGATATAGAACCAACAGATATGCAGAGCCAACTATGTTTTCCCTGTGAGGCTCATAATAGCCTTGGTGCACATGGGAATACTACATAGTACTTGAGTACTAGAGTTGGGGACTATTTTAAACAGCAAAATCAACAAAAAGAAAAAAATTGCAAAAAACATGGCCTAAAGTAGACTGAAAAAGGTGGTTATTTACATTCTAAGAGCTGTAATAACAAGGCAGAGTGAATCCTTCTTCAATCTCATCCAGAAAGTACATATGAGATGATTCAAATTTTTTGCCATTCTGCACATGTCGATGAACAACTACAAAAGTACTCCAAATATTAATTTGGGGGTTAAAATACTTTTTAGTGAGTAGGGGTTATTCACAAATAGGGACTCCTCAATTAATGAGGACTGGCTGTATTTAAATGCTAAAACAAGGGAGAGGAATTACCCATACATACTTTTGTATGAGTCATGTGAAAATTTAGGAATGGATAAAGGTTTTTTTGTCTGGGTTGGCTTTTCTCAAGTGCCCAGGATAGAGAGTGCTAAGGGGAAATTCCTTTGCTAGGAGCAAGGCAGGGTTACCCATATTGGGGCTTGTTTTCCTACAGCTTTTTGTGATTAAAATTAAGTCTACCACTGTTTTGTTTTGTTTTTAGTACTAAAGTTTTAACCCAGCGGTGCTTTACCATTGAGATACATCCCCAGCCTTTTTTATTTTTCATTTCAATTCAGAGTCTTGCTAAGTTACTTAGGGTCTTATTAAGTTGCTGAGGCTGTCCTCGAATTTGCAATCCTGCCTCAGTCTCCTGAGCCAGTGGGAGTATAAGCATACATCATCGTACTGGGCTCTTCCACTGTTTTTTAAGCAGGCCCAGTAGTTATCATATGAAGGTATTTTACTGGAGGAAAAATCTTCAATGTGTCAGGGAGAAGTAAATTGTGGAGTGTGTGTGTGTGTTGTGTGGGAAATTGAACCCAGGGACACTACCTGGGTTCACTACTCAGCTACATCTGCAGCCCTGTTAATTTTTAAGTTTTGACACAGGGTATCACTAAGTGCCCAGGTTGGTCTTTCACTTGTGATCCTCTTGCTTCAGCCTCTGGAGTTGCTGGGATTACAGGCATGCACCTGCATGCTGGGCTGAAATTGAGGATTTTTAAAAAGTCAACATTAATATTTTTCAACTTCAAAACTTTGGTTATATTTTAGAAAATATGGGCAATCTATTAGAGAAAAACAAGATGACTCCACCACAAAATTCAGAGAAGGAGCAAAATACTTAACCTAAGTAATTAAATTACATTATGTGAATGTGTAGACTTTTCTGCCTAATTTGTGGCATATGCTTATTATAAAAAGTGTAGGTAATACAAATATATAAAAAGCAACAAACAGGAGCTGGGTGCAGTGGCTCACAGTTATAATCCTAGCAACTCTGAAGGCTGATGCAGGAGGATTGCAAGTTTGAGACCACAGGGCAACTTAGAGATAACCTATCTCAAAATAATGTGTGTGTGTGTGTGTGTGTGTGTATGTTATAATAATACATAATATAGGGGCTGGAATTGTGGCTCAGCGGTAGAGCGCTCACCTAGGATGGGCGGGACTCGGGTTCGATTCTCAGCACCACATAAAAATAAAGGCATTGTGTTATGTCCATCTACAAAAAAGATTCATATTCTCTCTCTCTCTTTAAAAAAAAATACACAATATATATTATATATTTTATATATATATATGCACACACACATACACACACATATATGTGTATAAAAAGGCTCAATGGTAAAATGCATGCAAGAGCAAGGTCCTGGGTTTGATCCCTAGCACTACAAAGTAAAACAATAAGTCACCCAAAGTCTGTTCCTTAGAAATAGCCAGTTTTAATTCATATATAGGAAATATGTGATATAGAGGAGGATTGATGATAGGTAGTTTGTTGGATGGTCTTTAGAAAAAAATTTTAGTAAGAATAAGAATCATGGTACATGTACCATTTATAATATAAAAATTTAGTTAAATTTCACTAAAAGTTAACAAGAATAAGAATCCTGGGCTGGGGCTGTAGCTCAGTGGTAGAGCACTTGCCTAGCATGTGTGAGGAGGCATGCTAGGTTCGATCCTTAATACCACATCAATCCTAGGTTCGATCCTTAGCACCACATAAAAATAAACAAATAAAATAAAGGCATTCTGTCCATCATCAACTACAAAAAAAATTTTAAAAAGAGAATTCTTTTATATATACTATTTATAATATAAAAATTTAGTTTAATTTCACTAAAAATTAACAAAAGAAGAAATAGAAGCAATAATTAATTTCCAATAAGTATTTCTTCATCTCAAGAAATAATCTTAAAGGTTCATATGAAATTAAGGGCAAAATTATTTAAAGATGAAAGCATAGTTCCATATTTTTAAAAAAATTTTTTAGTTGTTGATGGACCTTTATTTTATTTATTTATATGTGATACTGAGAATCAAACCCAGTGCCTCACACATGTGAGGCAAGCACTCCACCACTAAGCCATGACCCCAGCCCATATTTAAATATTTTTTAAATATTTTTTTTAGTTGTAGATGGACACAATACCTTTATTTTATTTATTTATTTATTTATTTATTTATTTTTTTTTTTAAATATTTATTGTTTAGTTATTGGCAGACACAACATCTTCGTTTGTATGTGGTGCTGAGGATCAAACCCGGGCCGCACACATGCCAGTCGAGCGCGCTACCACTTGAGCCACATCCCCAGCCCCTATTTTATTTATTTTTATTTTTATGTGGTGCTGGGGATCGAACCCAGTGCTTCACGCATACTAGGGAAGCACTCTACCACTGAGTACAATCCCAGCCCCATAGTTACATATTAAAACAGTTATCAAACTCTGGTAAGAAAAATGAGGTACTTAGCATTTTTATTTTTCTTCTCTCCTACTCTCTCGGTCAAGATTTATAGCCTTTATTTATATAGGTATTTGCAATCATGATTCCCTTAGTTCTATGCCATTATCTCTGTACTTAAATAAATTTGATGATCTCCACCAGGTTTTCTTCCACCGAGTGCGGTGGCACATGCCTGTAATCCTAGCGGCTTGGGAGACTGAGGCAAGAGGATTGCCAGTTCAAAGCTAGCCTCAGCAATGGCAAGGGCTAAGTAACTCAGTGAGACCCTGGCTCTAATAAAATACAAAATAGGGCTGGAGATGTGGCTCAGTGGTTGAGTGCCCCTGAGTTCAATCCTTGGTACCCCCCACCAAAGTTTATTTAACAAAAAGCTTAATATGAAAATATACGGGCTGGGGATGTGGCTCAAGCGGTAGCGCGCTCGCCTGGCATGCGTGCGGCCTGGGTTCGATCCTCAGCACCACATACAGAACGAAGATGTTGTATCCGCCGATAACTAAAAAATAAATATTAAAAAAATTAAAAAAAAAAAAAAAGAAAATATACATGCCCTGATTTTTACATCCTAGTTTTAAATAGGCCTTTTGGAAAAGGGTCATGGATTTCTCTGTTAAACAGCCATTTTTTTAATACTCATTCCAAGACTTCTAACATGATGATTCTATTTCCTAGTATTATCACCATTCCATTGTTGTTCTGTTCCCCACTAGTTGCCATCTCCATCCTCATCTATCACAAGATTCATGAAAGGGTCAAATCCCCACAATATTCCTTGGACATGTCTGCCACCATTTATTTTCAATGATAACTTCTCTTCCATAAATGTTTTCAGCTTGGGAGGGTAGAGCTTTGCTCTTGTTGCCTATTTAGCAGGCTCAGAGATGCTTTGAGACAGAATTGGCAGCCTCTTCACACTATTTCGGTCTTATTATTGGTCTTGAATCAAGGCCTACTTAACCTACCTAGAAATGTATTCCAAGAGTATGGTCCTGTAAAGAACCCCACCATGCTGGAGATCCAGCCCAGGTTCTGGTGCCTGCTAGGCAAACATTTCATTCCTAAGCTATACCTCCAGCTAAGACTTTTTCTTTTAATGGTTTAGTTTCCTCAACTTTCTTCTGAGTTTTGCTTTTTCGTTGTTCATCCTTTCTCCAAATTTTTAATTATTGGTGGGAATTCTCCAGAGTTTATTATTTGACCTTTCCTCAAAATTCTTGTGGGATGTAGAGATAAAGCTAGGGAAATAGAAACAAACTAAGAGACAGTCCCTTATTAGCATATATAGTGCTTTGTGCAAATTAGAAAACAGTGCTCTTTTATTGGGGCTAGGTCTTAAAAGTTGGCAAAAGAAGGCAGGTTGATTTTCATCCTCAGTTTACCTCAGCTAAGCACCCTTAAGAAGGGACAACCTGCCCAGTCATACTCAAGAGCATTTTAGAGAAATGGTCCTCATTCCACCAGAATTTTTGTCTCCTGTTTTGCCTATCGTTTTTTAAAATTTATAACATAATTTTGTATCTTTTTTTGTTATTAGGTTGAAAATTAGATTTTTTTTTACTATTTTTTAAGATAGTTTTGATCCCCTTAAACTTTTTCATTTTTATTTAGAAATCCTTATATGTGAGTTTTCAAACTAATATTGTGAGCATATTTTTAAAACAATTTTTTGATTTAAAGAAAGTATATTCCTTAGTAGCAATGAGAAAATAATATTTGATATTGAAGGGAACAAATGCCATCGTTTGATGATGATTTGAGTACAAAATGTGTTTTATTTATAGAAATGTGCCTTTTGATAGCATTTAAGAGTTATTTGAAATATTGTCTTTTTAAATATTGCTCTAGGAGTATCTGATTTTAATCTTCGTGTTGCACTGCAAACACTTTTGAAAGAGTACTGTGAGGTGTGTAAATCTCCCAAAGAGAACAAGTTTTGTAGTTTTCTGCAGACATCTAAGATCCGACCTCGGAAGAAAGCAAGAAAGTACCTGTATGCAGTAGGTGAGGACCTTTAAAAAAGTAATAGAAGTTATCTTTATTTTCAGAAGCAAAACTTTTTAATATTTTTGTTTTTAATATACATGTCACAATATGTAATTAAATATGTAATATTTAATTTCACATTCAGGTTACAGATTTATAAATTATATTTGTGTAGCATAGTAAACATTTTTTAAAATACATAGCTACTTAATTTGTCATCTGTTATTCTGTGATCTGAATGTTTGGGCTCTTAGATTATTAGCCAGTTATCAAATGACTGACTAAAGAAACATTGCTTTAAAATTTGAAATTTTGAATTCAAGTAAAAAATGTAGAGAATAAATCTCAAATTTTTGAACTATTTTAGTCATTGGTACAATAGAAATCAATGATCTCCAAAGTGTCAGGTGCAGCATGATTTATCAGAATACCCAAGGAGCATACTAAAATTTCTTTTCATTTTTAATTTAAAAGCATTAAACCTGATAAATTTTTGATATGTAAGGTGAAATGTTTTCCAGATCAATATATATGAAATAGTGTTTATGTAAGTGCCTTATATATGATATAATTTATAATTGCATATATTTTATATGTAATATGTAAATTTTCACCATTGGAATGCATACTATAATTTTTTACTGATGGGATGTGCAATCAAAACAAGTATTTCAATCTACTATTTTTAATTGAAAAAGACACTAATAGAAGTCATAGTGAAACTTTCTAACTAAATAGATAATCAGTGCCTAGATTTTTTATATATATATGTATTTAATATTTATTTTTTAGTTGTAGTCGGACACAATACCTTTATTTTATTTATTTATTTTTATATGGCGCTGAGGATCAAACCCAGGGCCTCTCATGTGCTAGGTGAGTGCTCTACCACTGAGCCACAACTCAGACCCTAGATTTACATTTTATCTAACATTCTGTTATCATCAGACTGTATCATCAGACCTTCTCCTTGCATTTAAGCCATAGTCTTTCAGGGCTTGGCACATTTAAGAATAATATATTTGTATGTTATTTTTTATATATGGCAACATAAATAATGCATTTATTTCTTGGTATACAATAGTTATAATAAATGTTTAGAGGTAGATGGCTAAATTTTCCTCATTACTGTTATTCTCATATTGAGTAGTAAAGGATTTTCTGTTTACTTCCTTTTTTTCTTTTGTTTAGGTGGATATACGCGGTTGCAGGGGGGGCGCTGGAGTGATAGCAGAGCTCTCAGCTGTGTAGAACGTTTTGACACTTTTAGCCAGTACTGGACCACTGTGTCTTCACTTCATCAAGCTCGATGTGGACTGGGAGTCGCAGTTCTGGGAGGGATGGTCTATGCTATTGGAGGTAATAATAAAAATGCCTTATTTCACTTATTAATCTAGTTGGCTACATTTTTTTGGTACTATCCTCTCTCCTCAGCCCCTAGTTCACTGCATTCTTATATGTCTTATATATAAATGCTAGGTGCTATGTGATATACATAGATATAGTTACACTCTATAAAAAATTTTTTTTGTGTGGTGCTCAGGATCGAACCCTTATGCATGTGAGGCAAGCACTCTACCTACTGAGCTATATTCACCAGCCCCCAAATATTTTTTTATTGAATTGATCAAAGAAAGAAAACAGAAGTTGTTGAATGATTCATATCAGACAGATCCTGTGATTTTTTAACAAAACAGAATACTTAGGTTTGGTTTTAATAAAAAAAAAAAAGGTTGTTTATAAAATGTAATAAGCCACGTATTTTATGAACAAAATGTAATAAGCCATCTATTTGAACTTTACTTATATGTCTAATGTGCACTTCAGACTTAACTTGTCTAAACTAAACTCTGATTTCCTCAGGTCTTAAGTCTGTTTCTTTCCCAGGGTTTGCCATCTATAAATTGTAACCATGATTTACTTAGTGACTTAGGACAAAACTTCAGTCATACTTGATACCATTCTTTCTTTTATAACCCCTATTTAATTCTCCAAAATATAGAAAGGTATACCTTCTTCATTAGTATAGTATAATACCTTAGTTTTCCTGATTCTATTTTTGTTTCTCTAAATCTATTCTATACATTATGGCCTATGATGTTCTTCTAACATTCAGGTCTGATCATGTCATTGCCATACTCTGAAATGGCTTCCTGTTCACTTCCCCACCCCAGGCCCCCCAGTACTGGAATTGAACCCAGGAGCATTCTACAACTGAGTACATCCCTATCCCTTTTTATTTTTTTTATAAGTTTATTTATTTATTTTAATTAGGTATATATGACAACAGAATGCATTTTGATTCATTGTACACAATTGCAGTACAACTCTTCATTTCTCTGTACATGATGTAGCATTGCACCATATGTGTAGTCATACATGTACCTAGGATAATAATGTCCATCACATTCTTTTATTTTATTTTGAGACAGTTTTTCTTATGTTGCCCAGACTAGCCTTGAACTTGCTTTCTCCACCACCCAAGTTGCTGGGATTACCAGGCATGGGCTACTGTGCCCTTTCCTGTTTACTCTTAAGATCAAAACCAATCTATAATATCCTTCAAGGGCCCTACATAATATCTGGTTTCTGTCTAGCTCTCAATCTCTTAAATCTCACTCCTACCATTCTTCCCTTCATGTGGTTGTTTTTTTTGGTGGGGGTCCGTTTTCTTTGACATAATATATTTATTTATTTATTTATTTATTTTTATGTGGTGTTGAGGATCGAACCCAGCGCCCCATGCATGCCAGGCGAGTGTGCTACCGCTTGAGCCACATCCCCAGCCCATCTTCCCCTCATGTTTAACTGCACTGTCCCTCTTGCCTTTTTCTTGGAAAAGTTACCTGAGTTCTAGTTTAATTGTTTTAGTTTTCTCAGTTGTAAAAGAAAGAAGATGTAAAACTTACTCAAATATTCATTCTTTTATTTATTTATTTTTTTTTTAGAAAGAAAGAATTTTTTTTTAAATATTTATTTTTTAGTTTTTGGCGGACACAACATCTCTGTTTGTATGTGGTGCTGAGGATCGAACCTGGGCCGCATGCATGCGAGGCGAAAACGCTACCGCTTGAGCCACATCCCCAGCCCCATTCTTTTAAACAGAATGATAAATTTGCTCTTATTATAGAACTCATGTTTGAGAAATAGTGCATGACCTCTGTTTGTAAAATTTGTACTATTATTCTACCAGTTAGAAAAAAACAATGTGTTTATTTAGAAACTGGACCTCTGATCATGATTTTGTTTTTGTGGTTTTTTTTCTTTTTTTTTGGTTCTGGGGATTAAATTCAGGGGTGCTTACCCACTGAGCCACATTCCTATTATCTATTTCTAATTCTACCACTCAAACAATCCATGTAATTTTTTTGAATTTTATTTAGAGACAGGGTCTCACTGAGTTGCGTAGGGCCTCCCTAATTTGTTGAGGCAGGTTTTGAACTCTCTGACAGCTGCTGGGATTACAGGTGTGCACCACTGTTCCTGGCTTGCTTTTGTGTTTTTTTAAACATAGGTAAGAAGTCCATTAGCTGGATGCAGTGGTTCATGCTTATAATGCCAATGACTCAGGACACTGAGGCACGAGGATTGTGAATTCAAAGCAAGCTTCAGTAACTTAGTGAGACCCTAAGCAAATCAGTGAGACCCTGTCTCTAAATAAAAATAAATTAATAATTAAAAAAAAGGGCTGAGGATGTTGCTTAGTGGTTAAGCACCCCTGGGTTCAATCTCTGGTACCAAAAAAAAAAAAAGTTCATCAGCAATAAATATTCTTTGTCTCCATCCTGAGTGAATTCAGAGGATCAGAATATGGTTATCTTCCCAGGACTCCCAGAGCACTTGACAGTGTGATTATGTAGAACTTCACTATTTAGCCTTATAGTATTTGCTAATTGATTCTTGTCAGCTCAGGTGGTTGTGATGTTCTTAACCAAGAACAATTTTTTGAGCTTTTCTTTATCTGGCATATATTAGGTTCTCAACTAGCAGTTATGTTCAGTAAGCATAATTATCATGTTTACATTGACATATAATTCATGAACATAATACATTTCTTTATTTATTTAGGTGTGCCTTAATTTAAAATTTTTTAATTTTCGTTTATTAATTTATTTTTGTGGTGGTGGGGATTAAATCCAGGGCTTATGTTCACTTAGCACATGCTGTAACTCTGAGCAACACCTCCATCTCCCCGATTTACCTTTTTTTTTCTTTTAATATTTTTAGTTGTGTAGGGACACAATACCTTTATTTTATTTTATTTTTTTTTATGTGGTTCTGAGGATCGAACCCAGTGCCTCACACATGCTAGGTGAGCACTCTGCCACTGAGCTACAACCCCATCCCCCTAGACAAATTTTTAGAATGTGTTTTAAAATACTATTTTAAGTAGTATGTTTTTTAAATTTTTCTTTTTCTGTTTGTTGCTACATAGGATTATGGTTACATTAAGCCACAAATTGTACCAAGACCAGCTACCCAAACTAATACTTGAAAAAATATAGTAATGTTAAAATACAAATTGTGTCCTCTGAAATTGCATGGATTAGCTGGGTCTGGTGGTGCATATCTGTAATCCCAGCCACTTAGGAGGCTGAAGAAGGAGGATCACAATTTCCAGGCCAGGATCTGCAACTTAGTGAGACTTTGTCTCAAAATAAAAAATTAAAAGGACCCGGGATATAGCTCAGAGAAAGTACCTCTGAGTTCAATTTCTATACCTACCCCTCAAATTACATGGATTGTTTGAGTGGTAGAATTAGAAATAAATAATAGGAAAATTGCCTTTATTTCATAAATAGGCTTAAATGACAGTTCTGTAGATTCAAAATAATGCTTGCTGAGCAAATGAATTTAATGATATTTTAAAATCACATAACAGTTGAATTGTCTAAAACAGAATGTTATTGAGTATTGTATTATGGTTCTGTGGTTTAGCATTACTAAATCTTTTGTTGTGTGTCTCTTATTTAAACCAGGTGAAAAGGATTCAATGATTTTTGACTGTACTGAATGCTATGATCCAGTTACTAAACAGTGGACAACTGTAGCTTCAATGAATCACCCCCGCTGTGGCTTGGGAGTGTGTGTGTGTTACGGGGCTATCTATGCTTTAGGTAATTATGCTGTTCAGTTTAAGAATAACCAATATTATTTGAATTCTTAGGTTCTGATTACTTTATAGATGTTCCTTCTCTCCAATAAAAAATGTGTATCTTTTCAAAACTATTAATTCCTATTCTCAAATTTGTATTACTTGAAGAATATTGTCAAGTATGGGGTTTTGTTTTGTTATGTTTTTACAGGGCTTCTCTATTATCACTTCTTTTGACTTTTCTTTTTTATTCTCTTTAAGTATGAAGTTTTAAAAGGAGATAGTGCTAAAATATAGATGAGCTATCCAAAGAAACACTCTAGCTGACTGGCTAAATCTCATGATTTTGATTAAGTATATAACATTTCTAGCACTCTGAATGGTAGTCTCCCCCCGCTTTTTTTTTTGTCATTTTCTCTTTAACTCACTGTGTGGAACTCATGTTCTTCCCATACCTCACCATTAAAACCTATTCTGGAAAAGATATCAGTTATCTGAATGTGAATTTAGTCCATTATATTTTATCACTCCCATAAGTACTTTCATTTTGCAATTATACTTCAAATAACAGGAAAAAAAAAACATTTTCAATTTCAAGAGTTGGAGAATGATAAGAAAATGCTATTGGGATGAGGGCCTCTTTGAAGTTCCTAAAATCACACTAAATAGGTAGTATACTCTGATTAGGTTTAGAACTGATCTTGATTAGTATAACCATTCTGAATTTGTAGAAATCATTTCACAAGGTCACTTTGAAAAATACCTTGTTTCCTTTGCAATATGTTGAACTTTTTGCTTTGTTTTCTGCCTAGTGAAAGACCCAAGTTTTGCTTTTGATCATTTTCTAACTTCATGTCATCTTGGACAAATTACCTCTCTGGTTCATGTAATACTCATCCATAACATGAAGTAGTTAGATGTTTTCTAAAGTCTTTGTCATAGATAAGTTTCCTTTATCCCAAAAGTAAACATTTTTCTATTTGATTGCAGGTGGATGGGTTGGAGCTGAGATAGGTAACACCATTGAACGATTTGATCCTGATGAAAATAAATGGGAAGTAGTTGGCAACATGGCTGTATCACGATACTACTTTGGGTGCTGTGAAATGCAAGGTAATAACTTTCTTTGTTTGTTTGTTTTTTAGTTGTAGTTGGACACAATACCTTTATTTTATTTTTATGTGGTGGTGAGGATCAAACCCAGTGCCCCTGCATGTGCTAGGCGAGTGCTCTAACACTGAGCCACAACCCCAGCCCCAAGGTAATAACTTTATAAACCATTTTTCCACAAGATATATGTGGAAGTATGTGTGTTTGTGTGTGTGTGTGTGTGTGTGTATCTGTGTATATACATACACATGTATTTATATTATGTGAGTTCGGGGCTTTATCTTCACAATGATATATTTTGGGTCTGTTAGTATTAAATGATTGACACTAGAAGTATAAATCTTTTTCCTCATATTATTAATCTTTATTTCTGTATTGCCAAAACAATTGATTTTTTTCTGTAATAAACAAAGCTAGATAAAAATATCCAGGTAGGGACTGGGATTGTGGCTCAGCAGTAGAGCACTCGCCTAGCACGGGGGGACCCGGGTTCGATCCTCAGCACCACATGAAAATAAAGGCATTGTGTTGTGTCCATCTACACCTAAAAAATAAATATTAAAAAAAAATTCCAGGTAGGCAGACATACCTGATTATGCATTTCAAATGTAATCCATTATTGTCATTTTCTCCCATGAACACCTGAGTTAGTTTTTTAAAGTTAGGGAGATAGCATCAAAAGCAGTTTTCACTGTAGCCCACACAGTGGTGGACGCCTTTAGCCAGAGGCTAAAGCAGGAGGGTTGCAAGTTGGAGGTCAGCCTTAGTAACTTATGGAGACCTGTTTCAAAATTAAAAAAAAAAAAAAAAAAAGGTTGGGGATATGGATTAGTGGTAAAGTGCCCCTGAATTAAATCCCTGGTACCAAAAAATAAATGAACAACAACAACAAAAAACAAACAAACAAACAAAGAACAGTTCTCATGTTCTACCTACAGACTTCTTTGGTGCATGGACATTATTTTATCTACTCTAAGAAGTAGATAGCAAGCACTGACAAATAGAACCCAATTCTGTTTAGGGTTAGAGAGCAAATTATATGTATCTGTGGAGCAGGAAGCAATTTTCCTATTGTTGTATAATAGCTCAGCCTATAGTTTCCAATTCAAGTTCTTTATGCTTTGTGGATATTGTACCTTTTCTGATTTCCACCAGCATTTAAATGTTCAAATTATATGATCGGACTATATTTTATTGTTTAACATCATAGTATTCTCTAATTATTTTTTATTTAATATTTTTTATCTTCCCATCTAAAATTATAGAGCTAGAGAGGGATCTTATAAATTATGTCTACATAAACTCTTTTAATTTATAGATAAGGAAGATGAAGATGAGCAAAGTTGTGAGTTGTCTTTTCTCATCAGTCATTACTGGCAAAACTGGAGCTAAAAGTTTACTAACGTTCACTCTGTGTTTCTTAAGATTTCACTCTTTTATAATTTATAGCTTCTCAGTTTAGATCATGAGAAATAAGATTAATAACTCAAAAATAATTTTGGATTGTCAGAACCATTAGTTTTAAGTCAATTTAATGAGCAGCTCTATAAATTTATTCTATTGTACTTTAGTAATTAATCCTGCTACCTAGATATGTAACTATTCCAAATTAAAGTCTCTATTTTATGTCCATCTGAGCAACAGGTAGGTTTTTGCTGAAGAAGACAGTGTCATTCCCAGCATGCCATTTGCAGGGGGATGTTCCATGTCCCTTTCCTTTTTTATTTATGGGTAGTAGCACTGGATCTGGAACCTGAGATCACCAAGCAGACAATGAGATAGAAAATCCTTGTCTGACAAATTATTTTGCTATAATATCATTGGGTTCTTCAAGATTCAATGTCACTTTAAATTATATCCCTAATTTTTTGTAACATGCTTAAATGTGAGAAGTGATAATCTAGACTGAAGTTGATTTTTTCTTTTTTAACTTTTTTTAGTTGTTGCTAGACATCTATTTATATGTGGTGCTGACAATCGAACCCAGGGTCTCATACATGCCAGGCAGGTGCGCTACCTCAGCCACAGACACAGCCCCTTGATTTTTTTCTTTTAAATAATATTGTAAACTCTGGAATGAAATATAGTATTGGCATAGCAAATAGATCACAACTATGACTTTTCATCATTTTATCTTATTTTCTATAGCATCTGAGCAAAACCATTTCATTTCCAGGTTTAATTTATGTAATTGGGGGAATCAGCAATGAAGGAATAGAGCTTCGTTCTTTTGAAGTTTATGATCCACTTTCTAAGCGTTGGTCTCCACTTCCTCCAATGGGAACCAGGAGAGCCTATCTTGGGGTAGCTGCCCTCAATGACTGCATCTATTCTATTGGAGGGTGGAATGAGACACAAGATGCTCTTCATACTGTAGAAAAATATTCCTTTGAAGAGGTAGGTTGGATGATTTCAAATGTTTAGAATCTGGTTTTATTTTATTTTTTAAATGTCCATAAGATCTGTAATGATGTGCTCTATTCCATTCATGAGTTTGATTATTTATATCTTTTTTCTTTTCAAAGATCAACTTTTGGTATCATTAATTTGTTTTCTATTGATTTTCATTTTTTGTTTCCTTGATTTCTGTTCTTATTTTTTTTCCTTCCTCTGATTTATTTGGATTTTCCCCTTCTTTTTCTAGATTCTTAAAGTAGAAGCAGAGATGATTGATCTTTCTTTTTCTATAATATGAGCCTTTAAAATTATGTTTTTTCAAGCACTGCTTTAACTTCATTCCACATATTTTGATATATTGTATTTAATTAGTATTCATCTTGAAATATTTCGTAATTTTCCTGGTAATTTCTTCTTTTGACCAATGGGAAGTATGTTATTGGGTTGAGGGTATAGTTCAGGGATAAAGTGTGTGAGACTCTGAATTCAATCCCAGCACCAAAAAAAAAAGGAAAAGAGAAATGTGTTATCAAATTTACAAATATGTAGGGATCTTTCAGTTACATTTTTGTTATTTATTTCTCACTTAATTTCATTTTGATCAGAGAACATATTTTGTATTCTGCCATTGTTGGGTGTAGAGTTCCAATGTCGATTAGGTAAAGTTAAGTTTTTAGTGTTATTAAGTCTTCCCCAGTCTGGCTGATTTGTCCAACCATTCTGTCAGTTAGCAAGAAAGGGACATTGAAATCTCCATCAGTATTTGTGGATTTGTCTGTTTTTCTTTTCATTTCTGTCAGATGTTTCCTTACATATTTTGAAACTCTGTTGGTAGATATGTACACATTGAGATTATTATATCTTCTTGGTGAATTGATATATTTCTGGTCATAAAATGTTTCTATATTTATGCCAAAGTCTACTCCGCCCAATATTAATATAGCCATTAATGCAGCTAAGCTTTCTTTTGATGAATGTTTGCATGGTTTATCTTTTCCTTTACCTCTTCATTCACTCATCATTCATTTATGCATGCATGCGTCTCACGCATGCTAAGCACAAACTTCCCCTCCTATTTTTAGTCTGTGTTTTTATAAACTGCAGACAACATATAGTTGTGGCCTCTTTTTAAATAGAGATGGGCAATCTCTGACTTTTATTTGGATTTTAATTATTGTTTTTTTAAAGATAGGGTCTCATTGTATTTCCCACATGGGTCTTGAACACATGGGCTCAAGTGATCTTTCCGCCTCAGCCTGCGGAGTAGCTGGGCCTGCAAACACATACCACCAAAGTCCACTAATCATCTCTGACTTTTATATAGTTTTTAGAGTTTATGCTTTTATAATGTAATTACAGGTATAGTATAGTTAGGTTTTAGACTTCCATTTTTGTTTATATAATTTGTCTTTGGATTCTTTTTGTCCTCTTTTTGTCTTTATGTTGATTATTTTAGTATTTCATTTTTACCTCTTTTATTGTTTAGTTATTTACATCTTTTCACTTTCTTTTTCCTTTTTTTTTTTTTTTACTTTATTTTGTTTATTTATTTTTTTTTATGTGGTGCTGAGGATCAAACCCAGTGCTTCACACATGCTAGGCAAGTGCTCTGCAACTTAGCCACAACCCCACCCCTTCACTTTTTTTCTTTAATGAATACTTTAGTGTTTATATTATTATTGTCCCTTCACTTTTTTTCTTTAATGAATACTTTAGTGTTTATATTATTATTGTTGTTGTTGTTGTTATTATTATTATTATTATTAGGTACTAGGAATTGAATCCAGGGCCTTGCTCATGCTAGGCAAGTGTTCCACCCCTGAGCTATATATTCCCAGCCCCACATATATATATATATGTATTTTTTTTTCTACATATATATTTTTAATGTATCAAATCTACCTTCAAATGATAACATTCCACTTATAATATAAAAATCTTACTAAAATATACTTTCATTTCCACCTCCCATCCTTTGTGCTATTCTTATACATTTGATGTCTATGTATTGTAAATCCCATGATACATTTTAAACAATTCAAAATTTTAATGAGTCTTTTATAATTATCCATATAATTATAAATTCAAGTTCTGTTCATTCTTTTAAAGAATTGATTTCTACCTTGTTTCATTTTCCCTTAGTTTTAGGGAAAATTTTGCAGGATTGGGGATTGAACCCAGGGCCTCAAGAATGCTAGGCAAGTACTCTACCACTACTGAGCTTTATCCCCGGCCCAAGAACTTCTTTGAATAACTTCTTTAGTGCAGTCTCTGACAGCAAATTCTCTTAGCTTTTGTTTTCTGACCTTTTTTTCCCTCTCCCTGTTTTCTTTCTTTCTTTCTTTCTTTCTTTCTTTCTTTCTTTCTTTCTTTCTTTCTTTCTTTCTTTCTTTCTTTCTTTCTTTTTGCCTTTATTTTAGAAAAATACTTTGTTGAGTAGATTTTTTTTTATTATTGGTTGTTCAAAACATTACAAAGCTCTTGACATATCATATTTCATACATTTGATTCAAGTGGGTTATGAACTCCCATTTTTACCCCATATACAAATTGCAGAATCACATCGGTTACACATCCACGTTTTTATATAGTGCCATACTAGTGACTGTTGTATTCTGCTGCCTTTCCTATCCTCTACTATCCCCCCTCCCCTCCCCTGCCCTCCCATCTTCTCTCTCTACCCCATCTACTGTAATTCATTTCTCTCCCTTGTTTATTTTTCCCTTTCCCCTCACTTCCTCTTATATGTAATTTTGTATAACAATGAGGGTCTCCTTCCATTTCCATGCAATTTCCCCTTCTCTCTCCCTTTCCCTCCCACCTCTCATCCCTGTTTAATGTTAATCTTTTTCTCATGCTCTTCCTCCCTGCTGTGTTCTTAGTTGCTCTCCTTATATCAAAGAAGACATTTGGCATTTGTTTTTTAGGGATTAGCTAGCTTCACTTAGCATAATCTGCTCTAATGCCATCCATTTCCCTGCAAATGCCATGATTTTGTCATTTTTTAGTGCTGAGTAATTATGTATAAATGCCACATTTTTTTTATCCATTCATCTATTGAAGGGCATCTAGGTTGGTTCCACAGTCTAGCTATTGTGAATTGTGTTGCTATGAACATCGATGTAGCAGTATCCCTATAGTACGCTCTTTTAAGGTCTTCAGGGAATAGTCCAAGAAGGGGAATAGCTGGGTCAAATGGTGGTTCCATTCCTAGCTTTCCCAGGAATCTCCATACTGCTTTCCAAATTGGCCGTACCAATTTGCAGTCCCACCAGCAATGTACAAGTGTACCCTTTTCCCCACATCCTCGCCAGCACTTGTTGTTGTTTGACTTCATAATGGCTGCTAATCTTACTGGAGTGAGAAGGTATCTTAGGGTGGTTTTGCTTTGCATTTCTCTGGTGAGCATTTTTTCATGTACTTGTTGATTGATTGTATGTCCTCCTCTGAGAAGTGTCTGTTCAGGTCCTTGGCCCATTTGTTGATTGGGTTATTTGTTTTCTTATTGTTTAATTTTTTTGAGTTCTTTGTATACTCTGGATATTAGGGCTCTATCTGAAGTGTGAGGAGTAAAAATTTGTTCCCAGGATGCAGTAGATTTTTTTTTTCTTTTAGCACCTTGAAAATGATGTTTAATTTCTTCTTGCATTGTTTCTAATAGGATGTCAGTATTGATTTTTGTCTTTGCTCCCCAACATGTAATGTGTCTTTTTTTGTTGGCAGCTTTTAAGATTCTCTTTTTGTTATGGGTTTTCAGTAACTTAATTATGACTTTTAGACTTTTAGATTTTTTTTTTGTAGTTGTAGATGGACAGAATACCTTTATTTTTATTTGTTTATTTTCATGTGGTGTTGAGGATCAAACCCAGTGCCTCACGAATGCAAGGCAAGTGCTCTGCCACTGAGCCCCAACCCCATCCCATGATGTGACTTTTAGAGTTTGATGTTTGACTTGCTTGGAAGTCATTAAATTTCTCAAATTATGGGATTATAGCTTTCATTAAATCAGAATGCTTTCTGTCTTATTTCTTCAAATATTCTCCAACCCTCTTTCTATGATTCCATTTATATCTTTATAAAACTACTTGATACTTGATATTGTCCTCTAGTCACTGAACTTCTGTTAATTTTTTCCCAGTAATTTTTCTCTCTGCTTTAGCCTGGATCATTTCTTCTATCTTTTTTTTAAAATTAAATTTTTTAATATTTATTTTTTAGTTCTTGGCGGACACAACATCTTTGTTTGTATGTGGTGCTGAGGATCCAACCTGGGCCGCACGCATGCCAGGCGAGTGCGCTACCGCTTGAGCCACATCCCCAGCCCTCTTCTCTTCTATCTTCAAGTTTATTAATCTTCTGCAATGTCAAATCATATCTACAGATTATTTTATTTCAGATATTATATTTTTCAGCTCTAGAAGATTTTTTACTTTCTCTTCATCATATTGGTGTTTTCCTATAGTTCCTAGAACATATTAATACCTGGGTTTATTTTTCTTTTATTTTTATTTTTTAGATGTTGATGGACCTTTATTTTTTTTCATTTATTTATATGCGATGCTGAGAATTGAACTCAGTGTCTACACATGGTAGGCAAGCTGCTCTACCACTGAGCTAAAACCCTAGCCCTTTAATACCTGTTTCAAAATCCTTATCTGCTAACTTCATTATCTCTGTAATTTTGGAGTATCCATTGATTGTTTTTCTTCCTGGTTTGAGTTACAGATGCTACTACACATCTGGTAACTTTTGATTGGATGCTGGACATTGTGAATGTTATGTTGCTGAGTGTTTGGATTTTGTTTTCTTCTGTTAGTTTTGAGTTTAGTTTCAGTACACAGTTTAATTATTTGCAAAACGTATCAGTCCTTTTGAGACTTGTTCTTAAACTTCATAGGGAAGGTCTAGCATAGCCTATCCTTCAGGTTAGTCTATCCTTACTACTAAAGCATAACCCTTCTTGGGCCTCTATTGAATGCCCCAAGTGCTCTCTTCACTTTGGCTATTCAGAACTGCAATATCACGCAGCCTTGTGTGAGGTCTGAGAATTGTTCAGCCACAACTCCTGCCATTAGTTGTTTTTGCTTATTCTCATGAAGTCTTACCTTAGCCATTTACCAATGAGTGGTATTTAGCCCAAGACTTTAGGGGACTTCTATCCTCTGGCACTGTTACTTGCAAATATCTGGTACTTCAGCCTCTCCAAAACTGATCTCTGTCTCCTAAACTAGCTGACTTTCAGGCTTCACTTGGGATCCCCTACTTGTACTACTATTAAGAAAGCATCCCTAGACATGAAAACTGCCTTGTTTGTTCCTTTTTCTCAGGGATCACAGGTTTATATTACCTGTTATCTAATGTCAAAGCACTGTTTCATTTGTTTTGTCCAATTTTCTAGGTCTTAATGGCAGGAGGACATGTTTGATAAAATTTATCATGTCTGAAATTGGAAATCCTTCCTGTGTCCTTTTGATATATTCCCATTATTCATTGAGCATTTCTTTACTTTCTGTCAAAATAAAACCTTTTAAGTCCGTCTATGCTTTTTCTGTTCTAGCCCTAGAATCAGAAGTCATAGCTCCTCTTAGTGAAGAACAGTATTTAGAATTCAGATTTCAGTTCCTAACTGCTCCTGAGGAGTTCCTCCTAGGCACTGAGTAAACATAGCTAAGAATTATATGTATGTATATGTGTGTATGTATTCTCACATATATTATTCCATAACTCTGAATATATTTGTGCATTTGTATTTTATTATTTTTATTTTTATTTTAAACAGAGAGTGAGAGAGAGAGAGAATTTTTTTTTAATTTTTTTAATATTTTATTTTTTAGTTTTCGGCAGACACAACATCTTTGTTTGTATGTGGTGCTGAGGATCGAACCCAGGCCGCACGCATGCCAGGCAAGCGCGCTACCGCTTGAGCCACATCCCCAGCCCTGAGAGAGAATTTTTTAATATTTTTTTTTTTTTTTTTTTAGTTTTTGGCGGACACAACATCTTTGTGTTTTTTTTTTGTATGTGGTGTTGAGGAGTGAACCCAGACCGCACCGCATGCCAGGCGAGCGCGCTACCGCTTGAGCCACATCCTCAGCCCTATTATTTTTAAAAAATATTTTTTAGGTGTAGATGGACACAACAAATGCCTTTTTATTTTTTTATATGGTGCTGAGGATCGAACCCGGGTCCCACCCGTGCTAGGGGAGCGCTCCACCGCTAAGCCACAATCCCAGCCCAACATTTGTATTTTAAAACCATAAGTTCAGGGGCTAGAGTTGTGGCTCAGAGGTAGAGCACTTGCCTAGTAAGTGCGAGGCCCTGGGTTCAATCCTCAGCACCACATAAAAATAAATAAATAAAATAAAGGTATTTTGTCTAACTATAACTAAAAAATAAAAATATTTTTAAAAAATTAAAAAAAAATAAAACCATAAGTTCATGTGACAGCTTCAATTCCAGTACAACACTTCAAGTTTTTTTCAGCCCTTTCTCCTTTCCATATTTACATACTATCTTCCTTGTTGACTAAAAACTTGACTCCTATTACTATCAATATATTTACTTATTTGTTCATTCAATTTACTTACTTGCTAGATGAAACCAATCTCCCTAGCATACTCACTGTCTTCTCTACTTGTCACCTCCATGCATTACCTATCCCATCACTGTCCATGTGAGCTCTTCCATGTTCCCTCATGCTCTCAGTTACTGAGTTGACTCAATTGTGCTAGAAGGGAAAAGAAGAAAAAGACAGGAAAAGGTTGGGTGTGTCAGCTTTGGTTCACTATTCTATCAAGTATTTGTTCATTGGTTCATTTATCCATCAGAAATACTTACAGATTTCACAGTATGTAAATAGGAATCAGGCACTATGCCCAGAAAGAAGAACAAACTAAACATATATGACCCTGCTCTCAAGGAAGATACATTGTAGTGGGGAATATGGAGAAATAAATAGACAATTACATTATAAAACTTTAACTGCTAAGATACTGAAGTACAAGATGTGTTATGCCTTAGACTTGAATGATGGGAATATATCAAAAGGACACAGGAAGGATTTTCACTTTCAGACATGATAAATTTTATCAAACATGTCCAAATTAATTTCCATGGAAAACTAATTTTTACTTCATTCTTTAAATTTTTTTATGTTTTTGGTACTGGGGATTGAACCCACAACAATTTAATCACTGAGCCACATACCTAGCCCTTTTTCATATTTTATTTAGAGACAGGGTCTCACTGAATTGCTTAGGGCCTTGCTAAATTGCTGAGGCTGGCTTTGAACTCTTGGTCTTCCTGCCCCATCCTCCCAAGCTGCTGGGATTATAGGTGTGTGCCACTATGCCTGGCATTTAACAGCTTTATTGGGAAGTAATTCAGCATTTTGATTGTGTCTACTTTTTGGCTGTTATGAACAATGCTGCTGTGAAAGTTCAGGTTCAAACATGTTTATGTGGACATATTTTCACTGCTTTTGTGTATATACTTAGGAGTAGAATTGCTGGTTCATGTGGTAAATGTCTTTAACCTTCTTAGGTACTGCCAGAGTGTTTTCTGAAGTGACTTCACTATTTTATAAAATCACAAACAGTATATAATGATTCCAGTAACTCCATATCCAAGGCTTTTTTTTTTTAATAGCTCTCCAATTAGGGGTGAATTTGTATTTCATTTTAAAATTGAAACAGCTTTTCATGTGTTTATTGGTAATTATTATATCTTCTTTGAAGAAATATCTACTTAATTTGTCCATTTTAAAATTGGATTATTTATCTTTTTATTATGGAGTTGTAAGAGTTCCTTATATAGTCTAGATGCAAGTCCTTTGCCAGATATATGATTTGAAAAAAAAAATTATCTTGGGGCTACAGTTGGTAGATTATTTGCCTAGCATGTGTATATGTGGAGCCTCAGCACCACATATAAATAAGTAAATAAAATAAAGGTATTCCGTCTATCTACAACTATTTTTTTTTAATTCTGTCATTCTAAGGGTTTTCTTTTATTTTTTATAACTTTAATTAATTAATTAATTTATTTTTATGTGGTGCTGAGGATTGAACCCAGTGCCTCACACATGCCAGACGAGTATATTATTACTGAGCCATAACCCCAACCCAGTCTTTACTTTCTTAATTGTATTTTTAGAACTACAAGTTCAGGGCTGGAGCTGAGTGCTCGCCTAGCTCATGCAAGACCCTGAGTTCGATCCTCAGCACCACATAAAAATAAATAAATAAAATAAAGGTATTGTCCAACTACAACTAAAAAATAAAATATTAAAAAAAAAAGAACCACAAGTTCACACTTTGATATCCAATGTGTTTTTTTTTTTCTTTTGTTACTTGTTCATTTGGTGTTGTAACTGAAAAAAAAAACATTGCTTAATTTAAGGTCATGAAAATTTACATCTATGTTTTTTCTAAGAGTTTCATAGTTTAAACTCTTGTATTTAAGTCTTTGATTTAATTTTCATATATAGTGTGAAGTAGGGGTTCACCTTTATTCCTTTACCTTTGGGCAATTGTCCCAATTTTTTAAGAGAGAGAGAGAGAGAGAGAGAGAGAGAGAGAGAGTGAGTTTTTAATATTTATTTTTTAGTTCTTGGCGGACACAACATCTTTGTATGTGGTGCTGAGGATCGAACCCGGGCCGCAAGCATGCCAGGCGAGGGCACTACCGCTTGAGCCAAAGCTCCAGCCCCCAATACCATTTATTGAAAAGATTATTCTATCTCCATTGAATTGTCATGGTGTCTATGTTAAAAATTGTTGGCCCAGGTTGTGGCTCAGTGGTAGAGCACTTGCCTAGCATGCATGAGGCACTGGGTTCGATCCCTGGCACCACATAAAAATAAAAACAAATAAAATAAAGGTACTGTGTCCAACTACAACTAAAATAATTATTTTAAAAAAAGAAAATTGATTGATCATATATCTGAGGGTTAAATTGGGGGATTTAAATTCTCTTCATTTATCTACATGTCTACCCTTATGCCTGTACTACACTGTCTTAACTACTGCAGCAATGCAATAACTTTTAAAATCAGAAAGTGTGAATCTGCCTGATCTCTTTTAAAAATTGGATTATCCTTTGAATTTCATATGAATTTTAGAATCAGCTTGTCAGTTTCTGCAAAGAAGCCAGCTGAGTTTGTTGGGTTGTTTGTTTTGGGTTTTATTTATTTTTATTCTTTTGGTAGGGCTTGCATTGAATCTGAGATCAATTGGAACAGTATTGTCATCTTACCAATATTAAGTTTTAATTCATAAACGTGGGATCTTTCCTTTTATTTATGTCATCTTGTCATCTTCATTTTGTTTCAACAATGCTTTATAGGTTTCAGTCCTTGCAGTTTGTTGTTTTGATTTATTCCAAATTGTTTTATTCTTTTTTTTTTTTAATATTTATTTTTTAGTTTTCGGCGGACACAACATCTTTGTTTGTATGTGGTGCTGAGGATTGAACCCGGGCCGCACGCACGCCAGGCGAGCGCGCTACCGCTTGAGCCACATCCCCAGCCCTGTTTTATTCTTTTTGATGCTATTATAAAGTGAATTGTTTTCTTATTTTCATATTCAAATGTTCATTTTAAGTGTGTAGAATGCAGTTAATTTTTGGATATTGATCTTGTTGATGTCAACCTTGCTGCATTCATAGGTCATTAGTTTATTCTTGTTGCTTTGTTGTATAGAGATCAAACCAAGGGCCTTGCACATGCTAGGCAAGTGCTGTACCAGACTTATATGCGTGTGTGTGCACGCGCGCATGTGTACGGGTGTATTCCTCAGGATTTTTCTATATACAAGACTACATCTACTAATAGAGATTGTTTGACTTTATAAGTCTGTATTAAATCTAGATGCATTTTATTTCATTTTCTTTCCTTATTTCCCTGCTAGAAATTCTGTAACAGTGTTGAATAGAAGTGGCAAAAAGGGGCATCCATATCTTGTAAAGCATAAGGATTTTGATTCTCATTTCTGATAAATTTCAAACTTGGGTGATATTTCAAATAATTTTCACCTTTTACATTGATCTCATTTGGATCTATGTAATGTAGAAAGTGAATCTTTTGAGGATATTTTCTGTTACTGATTTTTCTGTATGATTGTGAAATAAATAGGTTTTAGTTCCAAAATTAGTGCTTTTCAATAGTGAGTTATCTTGGTTTTTTAATGCATTAATGTGAAATTGTATTGCTACTATCTACTAAAGTCTTACATCATAGATCCAAATCCTAAAGCTATATAAAGCACACTTCTAGTCTTACAAACTATTTTGAGGTCACTTGGAATAAAGAGCAGATATTGTTCTACTACACAAATAGAAATGGAAAAAACAACAGCAACATAGAATGAACTTCATGATCCCTTGTTCTAGTCATTGGGCACTTTGTGAGAGAGTAAAGGTTAGTTCTACTTATAAACATAACCCCAAAGCATCCTAATTTATATAAATCAATTATGGGTATTTTGTGCATTTGTCTATCTGTTAAGATGTATTTTTTTAAAGCTATATTAGCTTTGTGATGTGTTCCATAGTTATAGGTGATCATAGCCTTCAAATTTAATCTGATCCTTCAATTTCAAAGAATTATCTCTGGTTTTGGTATTTCAGAATTTCATTGAAGTTCTGATTTGTCTAAACTGGGTACTAAGGTCAGAACCTCATTGAATTTCTGCCAAAAAGTTTATTTTTAGCATCAGTGTTTACTTAAAAGAATTTTTTTTTAGTTGTAGATGAACACAATTCCTTTATTTATTTATTTTTATGTGGTGCTGAGGATTCAACCCAGTGCCTCAGACATGCTAGGCAAGTGCTCTATCACTGAGCTACAACCCCAACAACCCCCAATGTTCACTTTTATGATTTAAAAAATTTAGTTCATTGTATGCTTTATTTACCGATAATCTATTCTTCGATTACCTGGCTACTTGCTGTTTTCTCTACTTATTATTAGCTTTTCTGTTTTCTTGGAATAGATAGTTTCCCTGAAGTAGGACATTAGTAACGTTGTATTCCATAGACTTAAGTTTCTCAGAACTTCATCCTATATATGATTTATATATAATCTCCTGATCATAATTTTTTTAAATATTTATTTTTTAGTTCTAGGTGGACACAATCTCTTTATTTTATTTTTATGTGGTGCTGAGAATCGAACCCAGTGCCTCACACATGCTAGGCAAATGTTCTACCACTGAGCCGTAACCCCAGCCCTCCTGATCATAATTTTCAATCAGACATGTTTCCTATTATTTTCCTCTAAATTCATTATTTTGTCCATGCCAACTCATTAATTTAAAAATGTTCTAAATAAATCTACCTGGATTGTTAGAGATTTAAATGTGTTCGAGATTTAAAAAGAACCAGAATATCTGACTTCTTTTTAATATTGTTTTAGTTATCAATATTGTTTTATTTATTTATTTTTATGTAGTGCTGAGAATTGAACCCAGTGCTTCACACATGCTAGGCAAGCTCTCTACCACCGAGCTACAACCCCAGCCCAGAATATCTGACTTTTTAGAGATGTTCTCTATTACCATTTTCTGACACTACTAACATTTATATTTTTCTCTTTTAACCAGGAAAAGTGGGTTGAAGTTGCCTCAATGAAAGTGCCTAGAGCAGGCATGTGTGTTGTAGCAGTCAATGGTCTTCTGTATGTTTCTGGGGGCCGCTCTTCCAGCCATGATTTCTTAGCCCCAGGTACCTTGGACTCAGTTGAAGTTTACAACCCTCATTCAGATACCTGGACAGAAATTGGTAACATGATCACTAGTCGTTGTGAAGGGGGTGTTGCTGTACTATGAAACATAAGGCATAAGCACACAAGCAACATTTTGAAAATGTATGATCTGATCTTTTGCAAATCAAATATTTATTTGGTTATAGGACCCTTTCATTTTATTGAGTTTTATATGTATTGGGTAGATAAGTGACTAATAAGTAATTTTTCTAAAAATGTGAATGAGAAAGGATATGGAATATATCCTAAATTAATAAAGAACTCAAACTTGCCAAACTTACCAACAATAGAATTGGTGTTTATGCGCTCAAATTGTCCAATTAAAAATTGTTCTAATTGTAAGAATTGTTTGCTAGAAGCTTCTGAGGAATAACCTTGTTGGCTATTTTTCCAGCACAATTCAAATTGTAACATAACCTGTATATTATGTAGAATTGTTTGCTAGAAGCTTCTGAGAAATAACCTTGTTGGCTATTTTTCCAATGCAATTCAAATTGTAACATAACCTGTATATTATGTAGGAATAATATCCATGAGACAGTTTAAAGATTTGAATCAATGCAGAGCATGGTTTCCTATGGCCATAGTTTAACCTGCAGAGAAAAGCCAGTGAAACAAGTTCCTACTTTTATTTGATGGCAATTTTTACTAGCTCCAAACATTTTATTGGCAGCAGGTATAGTAGGAGGGTGTGTAGCTAATAAATAGGTAAGGTTTTGCTTGTTGATAGCCTAAGAAAAACTTTTACTTGTTCATTTTTTTGTCTTGAGTCTCCGAGAATGCAAGTAGGGAATTAAGAGGAGGTCCTTAGTGACAGTCTTTGATTGAAATAGATGTTGTAATGGGTGATGGAGCACGGCAAATCGTATTTCACATCTAGACATGTCTTCCTTAATTTCTAGATAGTCACCAAAATTATCTGCTTGGCTTTAGGAAGAGATATTTTTATTAGATTATCAAGCTTTGTGAACTTTATTTGTACTTGGACAAGCCTCAGTTTACTACAAAGCTATTGCCTGGAGAAGGCTGAATTATAGGTATACCTTGAGCATCCCTAATCTGAAATCTTTAGTCTGAAACTTCTGGAATGCTAATATAATGCTCAAAACGTTTTGGATTTTGGAGTATTTTTTACTTTGGATTTTCAGGATAGGGATGTTCACCCAGTAAAATCTATGTAAATATTCCAAAATCTGAAACACTTTTGGTCCCAGGCATTTCAGATAAGGAATGCTCAACCTGTACCTGTGAAACTTTTTATAGATAATGACTCATAAGTATAAGCTAAAATGCCCTTCTCATCCAAAATTTGTTCTCAAAATTTCTCCTTTTCCCTTGAGAAGCATTCTAAAGAAGTGTTTTATTTTCAATTCTGAAAATTTATCATGTGTGTGGATAATCACTTTTAAGTTATTTCTACTGGCCATATGTATTAAAGGTTCTGCATACATTAAAGTTAACTAATTCAAGGATTTGATTTCCTATTTCTTTACTAAGGTCTTTTAGTTTATTGTTAGAAGCATCAACAGCTTAATTAAATAAAAAACTTTGGTCAGCATTAAAGACTTGGGTAGCATTCATTTCCAAATATGTTGGTTTGGCCCACAAGGATATTTTCTTTCATAACTTAACTAAAATTCTTGTATTAGGAAAAGCTTATGTACAGAGAAGCCTGTGTCCTGTTCTGTGAGGTATCCTAAGAGTCTAAACGGTCTCACAGATGCCCGTTTAGAATCTGTAAGATAGCAAAGAATAAGTATCAAGATGATCTGTAGACTACAAAAGCTCTAATTCATGTGCCTTTAATATTTCTGGTTATAGAGAATCTGCCTTCTGGTTCAAAGCAGATTTACAAAATACTCCTACAATTTCATTCTCAGTATTGCCTAGTACCAACCTAAAATGGCACTATGAAGAGAGATGTTTTACACTGTCATGGCAGAAATGTAATGTCAAAACAATCAGTTTTGGGGTTTAACAGGTCCAGAAGATCACTGAAAATAGTTAAGTGTAAAACATGCTTATTGTTTCCTAGATGATGACAAGATTTTTTTAAAAAAGAGAATGTACTAATAAAGTATGTAGGTTTTTAAATTTTCTTTGTATTAACTTATTAGTTTAGCAGTCACATTTTTGGATTTCTAAACTGGAGTAGAACTACATATTTAGTTTTAATTCCATTTTATGAGCAACAATTAAAGTAGTCTTTCTTCAGGGCTAGGGTTGTATTTTAGCTCTGTGGTAGAGTGCTTGCCTAACGTGTGAGGCACTGGGTTCGATCCTCAGCACCATATAAAAGTAAATAAATAAAATAAAGGCATTGTGTCCATCTACAACTAAAAATATATTAAAAAAAAATAAAGTAGTCTTCAAAATGTTTGAATTCAGTATGCTTCTAAATATCCTGTTTAGTACAGGCACAGTAGCACATGCCACTCTCAGAGGCTCATGCAAAGGATAATTTTAGGCCAACAATTTAAAGTCATCTGGGCAACTTTTGTGACATTGTTTCATACATATATTTATATGTGTATCATATATATTTATATTTAGTTGTAGATGGACACAGTACCTCTATTTTATTTGTTTTTATATGGTGCTGGGGATCAAATCGAGTGCCCCACGCATTCTAGGAAAGCACTCTACCACTGAGCCACAACTCCGGCCCCCGTGACACTGTATCTTGAGGGTAAAAATAAAAAAGCAAACAAATAAATAAAAAGCACAATAAATTTACTAAAGAGAGAGAGAAAAAAAGTCAGACATAATGGCACATAACCTGTAATCCCAGCTATTCAGGAGGCTGAAGCAAAAAGCAATGAGTTCAAGGCCAGCCTGGACAATTTAGCAAGACCCTGTCTCAAAATAAAATATAAAGGAATAGGAACATAGCTCACTGGTTGAGCACTTGCCTAGCATGTTCTAGGCCCTAGGTTCCATACTGAGTACTGCAAAAGAAAAAACAAAACAACAACAAAAATCCCCAACTGTCCAATGTACTTAATTGAATGTTCTTAAAAATCAGTTTTAAGAATACACTAATTCACCTACAAAATAGCAATTTTTAAGTGAAATTAGGCAAGTATCTTAAAAATATGACTTGTTCCTATGTTGAAAGTAACAGAGTTAACTGAGACTAAGGAAAAGTTTAGTATAGTGTATATGCAATTTAGAAGCAAAGAAGTTCCTTAATCTGAATAGAATTTGAGTTACAGATTAACCTTATTCCCTATGTAAAAGCCCTATCTCTGAGTAAAGTCACATGCTAAAGAGATTAGGAAGACTTTAACACACAATTCAACCCATAAGAAAGTAAACAAAATTATTGCTCTTCACAGTAGGAATTACTGCAACATTAATCTTATAATTTGTAAAATTTGTTAACTGACAATTTCTTATATTATACAAAGACAGCACACTCCAAGTGATATGATTTATTGATTTGTACTTA
Organism: Marmota marmota marmota; assembly: GCF_001458135.2. Lineage (NCBI taxonomy): Eukaryota > Metazoa > Chordata > Mammalia > Rodentia > Sciuridae > Marmota > Marmota marmota. The sequence continues at coordinate 19,444,647 of NW_026000082.1, forward strand.
ATACCACCTAAATTTTTTGTGAAACTAGAAATTCTAGAGACTAGGTTTTCAAGTTAAAATCCAAGTGATTGCTTTTGCTTTTTTTTTTTTTTTAAGCTTCTCTATGAATTAATAGACGTAGAACTAGATAGGCTGGTTCATTAGAATATTAAGATGGTTCTATTTGAGTTTTATCATTTATATGTAATAGTGATTTTATTTTTTGTTTGGTGTTGGAGGTAAAGCTGTATCTATTTATATCATGCCAAATAGCCTCATAAATACTATATGTCTCCATTTCTTCTCTCATATAGCTTTCTCTCATGATATTGTTCCCTGTTGATTCTAGAGCCACAAATCCTTTAAGCCCATAAAACTAAGTTATACCAGGTAAAATAAAATACCCACGAGGAACTGCAGTGAAACTCCATATAACCAACTATTTTCAGGCATTCACAGATGCATATTTTCTTTGTAAAGTGGGAGAATGTGTGTGTTATGTTTCTTTTTTCCGAATTTCTTCTTTTTTTCTAAATTTCTTTAGTTAGAGGTGGACACACCATCTTTATTTTACTTTATGTGGTGCTGAGGATCGAACCCACTGCCTCACACATGCTAGGCGTATGCTCTACCACTGAGCCCCAGCACCAGCCCCCAATTTCTTTTTAAACTGGGAAATTTGGCTGCCCAGAAATGTATGAAAATGTAAACATATAGTTCAAAGTCAATAAAATGACACCCACACATCTACTGTCCTGCCCAGAAGCAGTTCATCATTAATGACAGGCAATTCATGTCCTGTATCTTACAGGGGTCTTCCCCAACCTTCAATAGGAAACCATTATAGCACATTTTAGATCACTCCTTTCCTTTTTCAACTTTATGTTTACGCCTATGTATAAAATCCCCAGTGCCCGATTTCCTGGTTTTGATTATTCTATATCATGGGGAGCCATTGAATTTCTTTTAAATATTTTTATTAGTGCATTACAGTTGCATATGTGTTTGTTTTAATGATTATAAGGCTCTAACAGGATTAAAAAAAAAAACTTTATTTTATTTACTTATTTTTCTATGTGGTACTGAGGATCAAACCCAGGGTCTTGCTTTTTTATTTTATATTTTTAAAGATCAAACATTGAAATGTTTAAGTGGATGACATATCATTCATAGAAAGACTGAATGTCAATCAACCTAATATGGCATGACAAAGACCTGTTAGGAATTTTCCTGTTCTTTCTCAAGCAATTACTATGAAATAATTTTCAGAAATGAAAAACTACATATAAAGAACTACCACTGCTAGTGAAGGGGAAAAAGCCAAACAGAGATAAAAGGTCATGCCAAAATGCAACTTTACAAAATAGTTTTATATTTATTCTACTTGATCAAATAGTTTTATATTTATTCTACTTGGGTCCTTTCTCTGGATAAATATCTTCAAGTAGTAATGTGACTACAAATGAAAAAAAAGCCACTAAAGTGACAACTATTCTTAGAGCCTTGAACCAGTTGGGATAATGTGGCAAGAGAAAAAGTTCAACATGTAATGCTATCCCCAAACCTATTATTACTAAGACTATGGCTTCACTGAGTCCTTCAGAAAAAAGGATGGCAAACCATGAAAACACAATAGGAGTTGCACTATTAGCTAAATTAAGGTAGTCTGGTTTAGCTGGACTACCTTCTGGCAGAGCAAAACCCCATCTTACTCCTCCCAAAAAAGATAGGAAACTGGCTCCATAAGCCATCTGAGTAAAAGCTAATTCAGGGATATAAGTCTTGGTCATGACCATGATCAATGGTGGAGCAATGAAAGGGATTAGTCCTGCCAAAGTTATATATAATGCTGGCTTTGGGCTGTCAGGCAGGTAAGTGATGGTGCTCGGTGGCCTGGCTGGAAGTACTACTTGCTTCTGCTTCTTCTTAAAGCTGCATGGGGATGTATGATACCATCGTGTCTTGCTCATACATACTGGAAATGATGGGAAAACACAAGATGTAGGAAACAAAAGGAATAAGTTCTGATGAAGAGATGATTTCAGAGAAAGTATATCTATTCTCCTTCTGGTTCCCACGCTCATTGTGAATGGGTACTTAAGCATCTATAAAGAAAACAACCAGAAAACAAAATTAAAACAAACAAAATGAAACCCACTAGATTTTTAGTTAATTCCAATCTGAAACAACAAAAAAGTAAACACAACACCACCATCACCCTTTCTATTAGCACATCAAACTTTACAGATGGGTTGAACTGACAAGAGATTTCCCTCATGACATTGCCAGAGTAATGTTATTGTTGTTATTATTTTTTGCAATCCTCCTGCCTCAGCCTCCTGTTTGTATTAAACAAGTATATTAAACAAGTATACACTATATCCCATAAACATGTGTAATTCCTGTCAATTAAAAATAAAAAATATATGAATTATTAAACTTACTGAAACACAGAAATTGCTATACAACATGCAAAAGAAACTAGCAAATAGAACTAGTGATCTATTTTGACCTACCACTAATTTTATGCCATGAAGAAATATCTTTATGAAGAGCAGGTAAACACAAGGTCTTTAGCACTAGCCCTTCTAAACTGTCTCTTCTATCTGTCTATTAATTGTTTATCTCTTCTATTTATAAAGTACAAAAGAAGAAGTGATTACTGTAGGAAGGCTATTTTATGAAAGAAAATCTACATTCAAATTTAGCTTTATGAACACTGCATACTTTCCATAGCTCTATGCCTTTGTACATGTCTCTGCCTAGAGTTCTAGCTCCTACTATTTACATTTTTTCTTAAAATTTGTCTTTAAGCTTTCCTGAATTTCTCTCCAATCTGACTTTAGGCTCCTCTGTGAATATCCTATGCAAACTTCCATAATTCTTCTCAGAGTGAATTAAAACTATGTGTTAACTGTCATTGTTTTAGTAGACTCAAGAGCTAGGACCATATATTTTCACTGCCTTTAAAGGTACATAGCCAGAGTAATTACCTTTTCTTCTTATACAATGCTTTAGTAAGCAGATGCTAGACTTCAACTAAGCAGAACAATAATCTAAAAAAGTGTTGGATGAAACTAAAAGTTTTAACAGTTATATAAGAATCTTGATGATTCTTCAAACATGCTAGGAATGATCCCAAAACTTTTCCCCCTTTTGTCTCCATTTGGAATGCTCTTCTTCCAGCTATCTGTATGGTCCAGTCCCTCATTTCTGACCCTGCTATATGAAACACTATTCTTGATATTCCTTATTCCCTTTTCTTACTATATAGTTCTCCACAATACTTACTACTTGAATTACTCTTCTACTTTGTATTTTATCCAATTCTCCTTCCCCCACTTGAATACATAAAAATAAAAATTTGTGTCATTTTTACTGTACTGCCACAGCCACAGCAGTCCTTGGCAAACAGTGCTTAATATTTGCTGAATAAACCAACCTTTGAAGATGCTTGAGAAAACCTCTGGATGAAGTGAAGCATACTGGCCCCTATTAAGTCTTGTTCAGGAAGATGTCGAGCAGTTCTGATTACTGTATTTTTACATCTAAGTGGAGGGTTTACATCAGAAGCATGCTGCTGTATATAAAACAAGATATCATTTAATTTTCCTCATTTTATACATTTTTCCCAGTACTTGGGGTAGAATCCAGGGACTTGTGGATGCTAATATCCCCCAACCCTTTTTAATTTTTATTTTATGTGTATGTGGTGCTGGGGATTGACCCAGGGCCTTGCACAGTAGGTAAGCACTCTATCACTGAGCTATACTCCTAGTCCTTTAATTTTTTTTTTAAACATTTATTTTTTAGGTGTAGATGAACACAACACAATGTTTTTATTTTTATGTGGTGCTGAGGATTGAACCCGGATCCCGCCCATGCTAGGCGAGTGCTCTACTGCTGAGCCACAATCCCAGCCCCCAGTCCTTTAATTTTTAAAAAATTTTTTTTTTAGTTGTAGATGGACAGAATGCCTTTATTTTATTTTTATGTGGTGTTAAGGACCGAACCTAGTGTCTCACACATGCGAAGCAAGTGCTCAGCCCCTGAGCTATAGCCCCAGCCCTCCCAGTCCTTTAATTTTCTTTTTTTGCATTACAATTCTTAATACACATATACACCACAATTTTCCAGTCCTTTAATTTTTGAGATAGGATCTTGCTAAGTTGCTGAGGCTGGCCTTGAACTTGTACCCTCCAGCCTCAGCCTCCACAGTACAGGAATTACATGTATGTACCATCCTACTCCATTTAACACATTAATTTTTAAAAGTAGTAACTCATGAGAATTTTTTCCATACAACAGAATTTCCTTTGAAAAGAATCACAAACATTTTCAAAGAATCAGTAACACATGAAGGAAATATATATTTTTCTCACCTGTACTGTCCTTTTAGCTTTGGCTGTTTGGTTTAACAGAAATAGTAATGCACAGAGACATAGAAGATCTGAATTTTACAAATGCCTCTACCACTTCCCTAGCTGTGTGATATTGGGCACAGTTTTTCCTTGAGTCCCAGCTTTAAAACTGAAGGCCATAGCCTCTCTGTTTCTTTTAATTATCTATCCACCTTAATTATCTACTTTGGAGCTTAAGAGTTTACAGCTCAAAATAATCACAGCAGCAACAAATACAATTTAGTTATGAGCCAGGCACCAAAACTACATGTTTTATATGCATTAACTTTACTGCTCACAATAACCTTAGTAACTGGATACTGAGACAGACTGACCTATTAGAGTGAACACTTTGGTGTCAAACAATCTGGGTTGGAACCCTGGCTCCACCCCTTACTAGCTGTGGATAAGTTACTTAACATTGTTATGGTGCAGTTCACTCACCTTTTAAATAAAGGGCCTGGGAGTATAGATCCAAAGCAGAGTGACTGTCTAGGGCACAGGGATCCCTGGGTTCAATCCTTGGCACTACAAAAACAAGTTAAGAGTAGTAACAGCTACTTCACAGGTGGTTGTAAAAGTTTAGTTAAATGTAATAGCTGAGAACTGTCCCTAACACAAAGCAAGCACTCAATATTAACAGTTATTCTTAAACTAGGTGTGGTGGCCTACACCTGTTATCCCAGTGGCTCAGGAGGCTGAGGCAGGAGGATCTCAAGTCCAAACCCAGCCTCAGCAATTTAGCAATGCCCTAAGCAACTCAGCAAGACCTTGTCTCTTAAAAACATAAAAAAGGCCTGGGAATGTGGCTCAGTGGTTAAACACCTCTAGGTTCAATCCCCAATACAAAAACAAAATAAAACAGTTATTCTTGTCTTACTCTGGAGGGACTGGTAAAGAACCTGATTAACTTAAGCAACCAAGTTAATGGAAATGAGTGAAATTGTGAATCTAAATCTGTCAGTCCCGTTCTCTCTCTCTTTTTTAATGATACAATGTGGTTTTTGTCGTAACACATTTATTTTATTTTTTATGTGGTGCTAAGTATCAAAACCAATCCCTCACGCATGCTAGGTAAATGCTCTACCTCCGAACTTCGATACCAGCCCCTGATATTCCCATTCTTGAGAAACTCGATGTTTCAAAAAACAAAACTTAGCCAGGTTTGGAGTCACAGGCCTGTACTCCCGGTAACTGGGGAGGCTGAGGCTGGAGGATAGCAAGTGCCAGTTATCTGTGGGCTTCCAAGTACTTTGGATAACACCTAAATCCTGACATCCCACACCTCCACTTTTGATCAAAATCCATTTCTTAGGGCTTTCCAAATCATACCATTTAAAATCGCAACCCTCCCCCTACCTTCATCAGGGACTCCCTAACCACTGTGACACATGAGTATTAAAGCAAAGACTGACAGCCTAAAGACGACGAACCGGTGACACCACGGAGATAAAAGACAAAGACCCCAGGGCTAATCTACCCATTTCAGGTGAGACTCTTTTTTTGGGGGGGGGTGTCCCAGGATTGAACGTCTGTAGCCCTTTTTATTATTTGAGACAGGGGCTTGCTAAGTTGCTTAGGGCCTCACTAAATTGCTGAGGTTGGCCTCAATCTTGTAATCCTCTTGCCTCAGCCTCCCGAGTCGCTAGCGTGCGCTACCACGTCGGGTTCCAATTCGTATAAAAACTTTCAAATGTTCCCATTTCCTCAATGGAACGAGTGCAAATTGCAAGGCTCAAGCCGACATTTTAGGAAAGGGGAAGGGTTTTGACGCAAGGATCTTCGGAAAATCTTGGCAAAAAGTACTCGCTTCTTCTATTACTACCAATCTCTTGATGACCGCGTTCCGAACGTGCACCCTTGTGGCCCAGATACTTAACTTACTTGCCAGCGTCGCGCCAGTAAAAAGGCAATCTAAACTTCAAGGACAGGGATTCGCGAAAAGGCACAGTTCCGGAAAATGGAGTTATATACTCCTCACATCCTGGAACCCGAAAAAATGAGTCCGGGTGGGAACCTGACTTGGCGCAAACGTTCCCACGCCTGGTTTTCCGTCTTGACGTCATTCTTCTAAAAAAAAAAAAAAAAATCTCAATTCTAGTTGAAGTCGACTGTTGAACAGGGTACCTGAACGGTCTCTCTTCCAGGATTCCAAGCTAACAGAATCTGCCTGCAGCTTCGGGAAGGTAGAGTGCAACAACTGAAACAATCTCAGTGATGGTAAAGGAGGAAAGTAGGCGACTTGGAGACTAGGTCAAGTGTGACTTGGCCAAATTGCCCTCTCCAGAACTCATTTTACTTTGCAAAACAACGGAGTTGGGTTGACCGGACACATCTTACTCCGTGTTATTGTTCTTTACTACTGTTGGGAAGGGAATGTTTTTACTTCATTCTCTTTCCTAGGACCTACAAACTTTTTTTAATGAATAAAGAGCACAAAGAAGCAGGATCTTCACTTCTATGAAGCAAGGTTAGCGTTAAGAACCTTGGGTTTGGGGGATGATTCCTTCTGCCACCCACGGCTTGAATTTATTTCTTGTTTCTGTGACCTTGGGCAAGTCCCTTCTCTTCTTTGGGTCTCTTATCAGTCTGTCAAAGGAAATTATACCAGGTAATCTGAGCGTCTTTCCGTCTTTAAGGATAAAGCCGAAGACAATTTGAAGAGCTCATTTGTCTAGGTGCCCACGCCGGGCACTTCCCCCCATTCCTCCGGATTCAGCTTGTCTACTTTTCTGGTTACCATCATTCCGATACGGCTGCAGAATAGGACCTCAGTAAACTCTACATAATAACAACTCTTTAAAGTCTTTGGGCTTTCACTTTATTTCCTTCTCTGGCATAGTAGCGCCGCCCCTTCCGGTCCTGCGATACCCAATGAGACGTCGGGTAAGAGAAACAGCTTCTCGCCTTACGAAAGGCGCAGGCCCGGTGAGAAACCCGCCCTACGTTGGGGCGGGGGCGCGACGCCTGCGGTGCCCAGGAACTACGGCTCCCGGCGGGTAACGCGCCGCGCCGACCCTCGCAGGCCAGTGGAGCAGAGCCCTGAGGCCCGCTGGGGGCTGGAGTCTCAAGGACGCGCACGTGTGAAGGAGCGGAAGGTGGGCAGGGGTCGGGAAACACTGATCCTTCCGATACCGATTTGCTAGTTTTGGTTGAAGTAGTTCGGCGATGCCAGGTAGCCCAGAGGCGGGGTGTGGGAGGCTGAAGAAAGAATGGGCGGGGAAGACCGGGTACCCAAATACATTTCCACCCACTCATTCACACGCGCCCAGGCCCGAGAGTTTGGCCTGGAGGATATGAAGGAAAACTACTAAACTCAGCTGGTCTCTGCCGTTCAGCACAAGGAAAGGCAAGGGATTCTACTCTGCATTAGGGCAAGAGCGACCGTGCACCACCTTGAGCCACGCCAAAGGGAGCTGGGGGCGGGGCAGGGAATAACCGCCATTCCCTCGGCCGAACGTTGACAGTCTGAAACGCGGCTGTCCCCAGCAGTGTCACCGGAGCAGAGCCTGTGCGCATGCGCTCTTGCGGGTGGGCGTGTATGAGGCGGGGTCGGGGGTGGGAGAAGGCCGGCTGGTTCGTCGCTCCTCCTCCACCCACTCTGCCCCTCCTGGGCCTTGTGGGCCGGGCAGCCATTTTGGAAGAGCTTTGTTATGGTTGTGGGCTAGTCACCTTTGCCGGGCCAAGAAACTGGGGACGCGTCCTTAGACGCCGCGTGTTGTCCTTGGCTGTAGCCCCGCCGCTGCTTGGTGAGTGGGAGTTCCGGACTACGGAGCGGTAGGGGACCCTGGCGCCTTGGCTCAGCGCGGGGCTCCGCCCGGTGCCTCACCAACCGTAAAACTAGTTGGAGGAAGGTTTTACACAGGTGGTTGAGCACAGGTCCGCCGTGGGATGGGTGAGCGGAACCCACGGGTCGTGTAGTTCGGACGGGGCACCCCCTCCCCCGCGCGCGTGGAGCTTTGCACACGAGCGTCGCCGCCAGAGCGCGCCTACTTCACTTTAGTCTTGGGTCGGAACGCTCACCTGCGGCTCTCTGGCTTCTTCCTCTCGAGGCGTTACGGCTGCAAGGTGGTGAAGTGGCTCGGTTTACATGTTTCTTTTTCTTCCCTTAGAATGAGAACCAAAGGCTTTTATTAGGAAAACCTAGGAGGAAAAAGTCGTGTAAATCAGATGTGGGATAGCTGAGGGGAAAAAGAGGAACTTTCACGTCCGCTGTCCCGGTTTTCCGTTGGGAGCAGGGTGTTTTCATTTAGATTGTCTTTACCAATGTCAACCAGGCCTCCTCTCCAGGGGAGAGAAAGCTGGTGATCTTGAAATCTTCCAGCCAGTATTTCCCCCCGTTTTAACTCTATTCCCCAATTCGTGGTATCCAAAAGAAAGGCTGAATCTAAAATGGCTGTAGCTAGGGGAAGTACCTTGTTCTTGGATAACTTAAATTCGTTAACATGTCGTAACATTTTTAATAGTTTTTCGCTATAAAACATTAACTGGATCTTTTGTTCATTTAGTTGTTTTTATTTTTTGTTATTGGTGTATTGAAGACTTTTGTTAGGTGGAAACAAAGGTAGGGTTCTGAAAGTTTGCTTACTCCAAAAGTTTACTTAAGAATGGGTGCGGTTTTTGTTTTTTGATTTTGGTAGTTGCTTATAGCTCAAATTGTGCTGTGGTGTCAGTTTTATCTGCCATCGTTGTGCTCTGAGGTTGGCTTGTTATTTATTGAAATTGTTGCTTTTAACTTTGATATTAATATATTGCTTACCAGGAAGACACAGAGTTAATGGTGGTTTGTGTTTTAGTTTAATAACAGAACGTACTTTTCTTTACTCTATAAGTTAACATCCAAAAATGTAATGAGTGATATTTTGGATTATCTTTTCTAAGATTTTTTATATCTGTACTTGAAAGGAAATCGGGTGCTGTTAAACTAGGGACATTTACAATGGTGTGAGAATTCAGCAAATGAAAGCAGTTTAGTTATGTGGCACCTGATTGTTGTGCCTTTTTAAACAAAGACTGTCATTTTGTTTACTTCTTAAAAACCAACAAAAAATAGATTCAGAAGTTTTAACTGCAAACAAAACTTCATAGATTGGAAACCAGAAACAGTAAATTTCAGTATTTGGAAAGGAACTTGAGTTTCAGGTTTCCCTTTAAAAGATAAAATAGTTAAAATGCTATTGTGAAAAAAATCGTCGAAGTTAGTAGTAAAACAAATAGTTCTCTTCCTTAGCATATGTCTTTCTACATTCTTTCAAACACATAAACTTATTTTGTCAATTCCCCTAGGAATTTTTCTGTACTTACCTTGGTGGTTTTACAACAAAATCATTTCAAGTTCTTTATAAAAATGACTATTTGCTTTGTGTTTTGACATTGTTGTTTACTGTACTTGGGTGAAACTTTACAGGGTACCCAAAACTGTACATGTTGATAAAAAAACATTCTTTCAGTTCATTCCGGATAGTTTGTTTTCAGAGCTTTTAACTTGGGGAGATGGGAAGCCATTATTTTGAATGAATTCAACAGTTTTCTTACCAGTGGCTGTTTTAAAACCTTAGCTGAGGAAAGCACATTTAACCATTTTAATATATATGGAATAATGAGAAATGTGGGAGTACTTTTTTTTTAATAGTTGTTGATGGACGCATGACTTTATTTTATCTATTTATTTTTATGTGGTGCTGAGGATCGAACCCAGTGCCTCACACATGCTGGGCAAGTGTTCTGCCACTGAGCTACAGCCCCAGCCCTCTGAATCATATTTCAGTAGATTGTATATCTTGGTTTTATGGTTTTAGTCTAATGTACCAGGGACTGCCTGTTGCTCAGAATTCTTAGATACTGTTTTTGTGTGTGTAGTTGTTGTTGTTGTTGGAACTGAGGATTGAACTCGGGGGCACTTGACCACTGAGCCATATCCCCAGCCCTATTTTGTATTTTATTTAGAGACAGGGTCTCACAGAGTTGCTTAGCACCTCAATTTTGATGAGGCTGGCTTTGAAGTTTTGAGGATCCTGAGCCACTGAGATTACAGGCAGGGTAGCTACCACACCTGGCAATACTGTTTTATTCTCCCATTTTAGAGTTGAGAAGAATGAGACAGAGATTAATTCAGCTAGTAGGTAGAAGACAGTATTTGAGTCTAAGAAATGTGGGGGGTTTTGTTGTTGTTGTTTGTTTTTTTGTTTTTTCCTTCTGTTTCTCCTTTTTTGGTGCTGGGTATCAAACCCAGGACAGTGCCATCTACCTCTGAGCTACAGTTGCCAGTCCAGAAACCTCTAAGTTATTGTGCTTGACCCTATGACTGCTGCCTTTATACATGAAAGTAAGACTTGGAAAAATGAGAAGCAAAACAAAACCTTTTAAGGAATCCCAAATTAAAAAGTAGTTCATAAAAAAGGCAAATTTTGGTTTGTGTCATTTCAGACAGATGAGGGTCTGTTGGAATCTAGGTAATGTACAGATAACATGCTTGCTGTCTCAGAAGTTGCTATAGTTGGTTGTGTCTGTAATTTAGTATGTGGTTATGCTGTTGGAGACCTTATGCCTCGAGTTATTTCTGAATCAGTAATTTTTATTTCCCACTAAAGTCTGCTCCAAACAAAATTGCCAGTATTTAAACTTAAAAAAATAAATTAAGAGGAATTGAACTTCTTTTGTCCATAGGTATCCCTTAACTAATAAGCAATATATACCTAATATAATGTAAATTAAATCTTTATAGGCAATTTCAAATATACTAGGGAAGTATTTAAAGATGTCTGTTAGTTGTTTCCTTTACTAAAGTAAATAATCAGCCTTTAATTGCTCTATTGGGCATATTTCACTTTTCAGCAAAAGAGATCAATTATTCTTTTAAGAAACACTGGAAGCTGTACTATCATGATAGTTTTGGTGTACTAGGAGCTGGGAATATTTGGATGATTTCATAAAACATTTCTGACACCAAAGAATTTTACAGCATTACGTATTAAGCATAAAAATACTTGCAGGATAACAACATAGCTTTTGGTCTTTCTTTTTTGTGTTTCTGGGAATCAAACCTAGGGCCTTGCACATTTTAGGCACATGCTCAGTCTACCTACCTGTCTTTTCTTTCGTTTTTGTTTTTTTTTAATATATTTTTTAGTTATAGATGGATGCAATATCTTTATTTCACTTATTCATTTTTATGTGATGCTGAGGATTGAACCCAGTGCTTCACATGTGCAAGGCAAGCACTCTGCCACTGAGCAACAACCCCAGCCCCCGTCTTTTCTTACAGAAATAATTTTAATATTCTCATTAAGTGCGCATTGCCTCATGTTAATGTATAATTCTCTAGAGAATTACCACTATGAAGAAAGTTGGACAGTTGGCCACAGTGACACAGCCCTACAATTCCAACTACTCAGGAGGCTGAGACAGGAGGATTGCAAGTTTGAGACCCACCTCAGCAACTTAGTGAGACCCTATCTCAAAATAAAAAGGATTAGGGATGTACCTCAATGTACCTCAATGGTATATTGCCCATGGGTTCAAACCCCAGTACCTCCCCCCTCAAAAAAAAAAAAAAAAATTGGACAGTAGTTTTATTAGTGGAGTAAAAATTTTTTTCTCCAGAAAACTCATTTAAGATTGTATCTTGCCAGGCATGGTGTTGCACACCTGTAACCCAATGGCTGGGAAGGCTGAAATATAAGGAACATAAGTTCAAGGCTTGGAGCAGAAATTTAGCAAGGCTCTCAGGAACTTAGCAAGACCCTCTCTCTCAAAAAAAAAAAAAAAAAAAAAAAAAAAAAAAAAACCACTGGGGATGTAGCTCAGTGGTAAAGTATCCCTGTTTTTTTTTCAGTCCTCAGTACCAAAAAAGTGTCTATTTTAAATTTAGCTTGCAAACCCTTTTTTGGCTTCTTGTAGGTTTAAATTTTAGTATATAAAAACTTCTGAGTAATTGCTGTCCTTGAAGTTTATAAGTATACAGAAAAGTTGGTTTGGGGCTTTTCAGTTGATTAATTAAAACTGCTGGCTTGGGGGTAGAGCACTGCTTTAGCGTTCAGGACCTCTTGGGTTCAATCCCAGCACCATACATGCACACAAATATTACAGCTATTCCACTTTTCATGCACTTTATTAATTACTTTGGTATGGTAGGAAGAGCAGTGGGAATCATTTATTGTGGGTATCATGTTAGATGCTGTAAAATAATTCCAGTATATAATCTCGTTTCCTTTCAACACTTGTTTAAAATAGATTATATTAATGCTTCTCCAGATTTGTATACAGTTTTCCAGAAGGTAATTAATCTGGTAACATGGTAGGAAATGAGGATTCAGGCAGTTTTCTCTGTGATTCAAAAGGACAGTTTTCACCACATTATATAGGGAGATGGGATAATATGGTAGTAAAAGGCACCAGCTTTGTAGAGAAACAACCTGGATTTAAATGTCAGCTTCACCATGTACACCTTGTGACCTTAGGAGAGTTACTCAGATGAAATTCTATGCATATTTCATCTGTTAAGTAGGGATAATAGTACCTTATTCTAGGGTTGTTGTGATAAATAAATAATATTTGTAGAGTTCTTAAAAGGTTGTCTCATAATAATCACTTTGTGATTTGTTTGATGATATTGACATTAATGAATCTCTTACATACCATTCTAATGAAATTTAGTGATATCTTGGCACACAGAGTAGTTTCCCTTATTAGATGTTACTTTTCAGTTGACTTTTCTAATTTGATTCAGGATCCAGGTTCCCACATAACTGCAATTGGCTAACATCCTTTGAGCCTCTTTTCATTAGTTTCCCCTTCATTTTTTCCCTTGCATTTTGTTAAAAAGAAACCAGGTCGTTTGTTTTGCAAAGTTTCTCATATTCTAGATTTTCCTGATTCTCTGTAAATTGGTAGTTGATACAGAGACTTAGATTGCAATTTGATGTGGGGTTGGGGAGGAGTGTAGATGATTCTGTGAATTTTTTTTCCCTAGTTTATTCAGTGGTTCTCATCTATATAATTTCCCTGCAGTTGTACTATTGAACAGCATAGAGTAATTGTATTGGTCATTTGCCCTCGGACATGCTGTGTAAAGTGGAGTGTTTGGTTTGCTTTTGCTTTGCTGCCCAATTCAGTATTAACTTTTCCAGCTAGTTTGTTTCCTGCCTTTTTTTTTTTTCTTTTTCTTTTCCTAGTTGTATATTATAAAATTGAGCCAAAATATAGTGGGTTCACCGTGGCTTTATTTACTGGTTTTGGCTACCAATCAGTTTTCTCAACCAATTTGGTCTAAAAATTTCTCTTAAATTGGATTTTTTGAGCCTGGTGTAGTGCTGCATGTCTGTAATCCCTGCAACTCAGGAAGTTGAGGAAGGAGAATCCCAAAGTTCCAGGCCATCCTGGGCAATTTAGCTAGATACTGTCTCAAAATAAGAAATACAAAGGACTGGAGATATAGCTCAGTGGTATAGTACTCCCAGATGGTAAACTGCTAATAGCTAGAGGATAAAACCTTAGGGGAGGAAATACCCCCCCACACACATACACACAGGGAATTAAACCCAGCCCCCCCTCCCAAAAGAACCCTGGGGCACTTTACCACTGAGCTACCTTTCCATCCCTTTTTTTATTTTGGGACTGGATTTTGCTGAGTTACTCAGGACCCTGCTAAGTTGCTGAGGCTGACCTTGAACTTGTGATCCTCCTGCCCCAGCCTCCCAAGTCCATAGTAGTCACTCCTGTTAAATCAGTTATGAAAACTGTGTGGTTTTGTAAATGTCACCATTTAGTTATCACTATTTAGTCACTATTTAGTTGTATTCATACAAAACACCCCTTTCAGGATCAGTGCAGTTGAAACTATTTGATAAAAATTATCTTTACTGAAACACTTGTTTGTAGTGTGCTTGATGTCGTGACTTCAGAGCAAATGCCATCAAAACGTTTTTGCTAGTTTTAAAAACTTCATAATTAGCCAGGTACAGTGACATGTGCTATAATCCCAGCCATGTAGGAGGCTGAGCAAGAGGATCAGAAGTTCAAGACCTCTCAGCAACTTAGACCTATCTCAGAATAAAAAGGGGTGGGAATGTGAGAGTTCCACTGGGTTCAGTCTTCAGTACTGCAAAGCAAACAAAGCCTACGTTTTCAGAATTTTGTGTAAATGTAATTTGTTTAGTTTTCTGAATCTTATATCCAGAATTTAATGTGTCAGATTGCATCAGGTGATAAATATGCTTCTGTTTTGTGTTTAATAGCCTGGGCTGTGATAGAATTAACCTTATCTTGGTCTTATTTTAGCATGCCTAGCCTCCCCCCACTTTTTTTTTTAATGTGGTGAGATAATGAGTTTTTAGGTTTGGTGGCAGCGTGTGTGCTTGTGACCTTTGAATTACAGAATATCAGAAATTAGATTACCTGGAGAAGGCATAAATATTACTATTTACTACCTTCTGGAATTACTTTTCAGGAAATGATTCTTGCTTGGTACAGTAAAGCATAAGAAGGCATAATGATTAAAGTTTATTATTAATGGCAAGATGGGCAGAATTCCTGTGTACTAATAGGGCTTTAAAATTATCTCTGTTGGGGGCTGGGGATGTGGCTCAAGCGGTAGCGCGCTCGCCTGGCATGCGTGCAGCCCGGGTTCGATCCTCAGCACCACATACAAACAAAGATGTTGTGTCCACCGAAAAACTAAAAATAAATATTAAAATTTAAAAAAAAAAATTATCTCTGTTGCGTCTTTTGTTTTATCATTTTAACCCCCTTCCTTTATTTCCTTTTTGTGAGTGTTTGTGGGAGAGGAGCTGGAAAAACTGTGTACACACATGTACATAATATATAGAACCCTTGATAGCTAAAGTTGGATTGTGTGACCCAAGCTGTACCAGTTGAATGCACTTCACTGGGGATGTGCTTCTGGAGTAAGATGCAAAGGAATGACAGTTTGGGATTCATTCCAGTTGATGGTGGCAGTGCTAGCTGGGCCAGTTTCCTGAGCAGGCTCTTCCTGTGTTGTGGCTTCGGCATTAGTTTTGAGTGCTTTACTTCCCTTGGATTTTTGCATATTTGCCAAGTCAAGGAACCTCTCATTCATTCTTTGAATCTCAGTGGGTGTTTTGATAAATTCCTTTTCTTGTTAGGCTACCTAAATATGGTTTATTTTCAACCAAGGAATCTGGTTGTTGACTTTTTGAGTTAGGATCCAGGTCCCACATACTGCAATTAGCTGGCAATCTTTTAAGCCTCCTTTCATTTGTTTCTCTCTGATTTTGCTGTTCCTGAAAAGATAATAAATTTTCTTTTGTCCATCCCCAATTTGCATGTGTGTATGTGTGTGTTACTAAGGATTGAATCCAGGGGCTCTCTACCATGAACTAAAACTGAACCCATTTTATTTATCTTATGGTAACAGGGTCTCATTGAATTGTCAAGACTGAGCTCAAACTCGGGATGTTCCTGCTTCAGCCTCTCAAGTGGCTGGAATTAATAGGAAAGTGCCACTGTTCCTGTCTCATCCCAATTCTTTTTTTAGTTGTAGACAGATGCAGTAACTTTATTTTATTTATTTTGTGTAGTGCTGAGGATCACCCAGTGTCTCACATGTGCTAGGCAGTGCTCTACCACTGAGCTACAACCCCATCCCTGACCCCAATTCTTAAAGCAATAGTTCTCAACCTTTTAAAATTTGAAGTAGGCTTGAGCATCAATATTAATAAAGCTCCTACTTTATTATTTTGTATTGCAATCAGCATATATGTAGTATGTGATGTTAGAATGTATAAATATGCAAAGGTGAACACTAATATTCCCATTACCAGAAATTACTACACTTTGCATTTTTTCCAGATCATTTTCTAAGCACAGTGTAGGTTTCTATTTCTATTTTACTAATGAGATCAGCTTGTTATTATAGAAAGTTATGCCCACTTTCCATGTAAATAAATGTTTTAATTTCCTTATGTCTCTTTAATTTATCATAATCCTTATTTTTCACTAACACTGACTTTCTCTGGGCCAGTTGTTCCAAGAATGGTTTTGTGGTTGTTCCTTGTACATTCCTGTGTAGTTTACAGGTTATCAGGGTATGGTGGCACATGCCTGTAGACCCAGCCACTTCGGAGGCTAACACAAGAGGATTGACAGATTCAGTCTTGGCAGTTTATTGAGATTTGCTTCAAAATAAAAAGTTAAAAAAGGGTAAAGATGTAGCTCAGTGGTAGAGTATACCTAGATTCAGTCCCTAGTAGGCGGGGGTGGCGCGGTGGGGGATTAAAGTTGACAGTTAAAAAGCTTGATGTAGTTATGAACATTTTTGGCTAGAATATACCATGCCTCTTTTTACTCATATAATAAAACATAATACCTGGTTGACCAACTTTAGTAATGCTAGGATTGATTCTTGGTTAAGGTGATGGTAGTCTGATCTACATATTAAACAGTCTTTCTCCCTTGCAGCAAATATCTTAATTTGTGTTATGTTACATTGGCACTAAAACAGTTCCCAATCACTTGTCATTGGTGTGATTGGGGGCAGTTCTATGTGACAATATAATTTATATAAATATTTATAAATTATATAGAGTTGTGGTTTATGTAACAAAACACCCCCAAGGCTGGCTGTAGCTCAGTGACAATTGCTTAGCATGTATGTGTGAGGCACTAGGTTCAATTCTTAGCATCACATAAAAATGAAATAAATAAAAGAAAGGCATACTGTCTATCTACAACTACAAATTTTTTTAAACACACCCATCTAAAGTGTACAATTTCATGGTTTCTAGGATATTTACAAAATTGTGCAATGATTACCACTAATTTAACACTTTTATTGTCCCAGAAAGAAATCTCATAGCTATTAGCAGTTACCTCCCATTTTTCTCCAGCCCTAGGCAACTTTCTTTTGTCTCTTTGTACTGTATTGTATTTCATCTGTCCAGAAGCATATACTTTGTGGTCTTTGCATCTGGCTTCTTTCATGTAACCTAATATTTTCAAGGTTCATCTATGTTGTAGTATGCATCAATACTTCTTGTAATCTTATGATTAGGATTGGTGAGTGCTATTGTTTAAATGTGTCCCCCAAAGTTTGAAATTGTTGAAAATTAATTCCCAAGGCAGCAGTGTTGAGAGGTGGGACCTTTAAGAGGCTAGGTCATGAGGGCTTTTGTCCTTATGAATGGATTAGTGCTCTTATGTTTGGAGTACATTAGTTGTTTTGATAAGTTCAAGCCTCTTTTTCCTCTCCCTCTCTTCCATGTTCTTTTCTTTTTACCATGGGACACTGCAGCAAGTTCTCTCCAGATGTCAGTCTTTCAAACTTCTAAGATTTCTCCAGAACTGTGACAAATAGTCTCTGTTCTTTATAACTTACCCAGATTCAGGTACTTTGTTGTATTGTAGAACAAAATAGACTAAAACAGTTGGTCACAGAAGTTTCACAACTTCAGCTTTTTTTTTTTTTTTTTTTTTTTGCCAAACTGTTTTCCAGTGGTCATGTACCATTTAAAACTTCCACTAGGAGCCAAAATTAAACAAGCATGATTAAAAGTCAAACATTGCATATTTTGTATTTTCCTATAGAATATTAAAAGGAAAATCCCTATATTCCAGCCATAGTGCACTAGCATTACAGACAACACTTCTCAATTGTTTTATATAGCATATGTAGAATGGAAATTTTATGATTGAAGATATACTTAAAGTTATGTTTTTGACAATGTGTGAGAATTCCTTGTTTGTACCATATCTTCATCAACAGTCAAATAAAGAATCTTTTTTTTTTTTTTTTTTTTTTTGGTGATGCTGGGGATTGAATCCAGGGCCTTGTGCAAGCAAGGCAAGCACTCTACCAACTGAACTATAGCCCAGCCCGTAAAGAGTCATTTTTGCATCAGGGGAGTAGTAGTTGAATGGAGAGTGCAAATCCTAGGTTCAATCCCTAGTACCTCAGGGAAAAAAAATTTTTGAGTTAAAACAGGTTAAAAAAATAATAATAATACATAGGCCTTTTTTAAAACAAGAAGGTAAGAATAAATCATTTTTAAAGGTATGCAAGATCTTTATGGGGAAATTTTATATAAGATGGTAAAGAGATTATATAAAAGACTTACCCTATGCATATACTTTGGAGGATTTGTTGTTATTTATTATTATTTATTCTCTCATATTGATCTAGATTCATTACTGTTCTAAGAAATGTCTTAACAAATTTTCCCCTCTTAAACTTGATATTAATATTTTAAAATTTATGAGAAATCCAATAGCTGAGGCCTTTAATAAAGGTATATTAATGGGAAATATCTCTATAACAAGGTATTAATTATAAAGCCAAGGTAGATAAGACACATGGTAGTAGTGGAGGAACTATTAAAAGATCAATGAAGCAGAAACCTGAAAATTAGACCCATACATATGTAGAAATAATTTATGATGGAGCTGGCTTTGTAAATAGAGAAAGAATGCCATGAGGGCATGGTGGTGTACACGTGTCATCCTAACAGCTCAGGAGGCTTAGGCAGGAGGATTGAAACTTTCAAAGCCAACCTCCACAACTTAGCATGGTCGTAAGCAACTTAGTGAGACCCTGTCTCAAAGTAAAAAGCCCTGGGGATTTGTGGATCAGGGTTAAGTGCCCCTGGGTTCAATCTCTGACACTGAAAAAGAAATGAAATTTCACACAGATTTCAAACTATATACGAATCAGTTCCAAGTGTTTTAACTCTTAAATGTGAAAAGCAAAACTATAAAATCAAGAGGACAATGAGGCTATATAGGTAAATGCTTTGACTTTAAAGCACAGAAATGTAAATCATAAGGGGTATGTACAGCTTTGACTAAGAACTTTTGTTCATCAAAAGATACAGTAAAAAATAAAAGCCCATGAAGAAGGGTAAAGATGCTTCTAACAGATAATCAAAGAATCAATATGTATTGTATTATGTCAGATAAGAAAGAAAGATCAACAACAGAAGAATGGTAAAAGGTAACAATAGATATTTTGCAAATAAAAAGAAATACAAGGGGTTGGGGATGTGGCTCAAGCGGTAGCTTGCTGGCTTGGCTGGCCTGGCTGGCCTGGCATGTGCACCACTCAGCACCTCATACGAAAATATAAAGATGTTGTGTCCGCTGAAAAACTAAAAAATAAATATTAAAAAATTTCTCTCTCTCTCTAAAAAAAAAAAAGAAAGAGAGAGAGAGAAAGAAAGAAAGAAACTTTTATTAATGTGTTTTAATATTATTAATTTTTTTATCTTTGATGATCTATTAGACATATCTTCCCCCTTCTTCATGGGCTATCTTTTTATTTTACTGTTTTTTTTACTCTTTTCATGTGCCATGCAATTCTTTGAATCCTTTTATTGACAAATACATCATGAACCATTGTGAAAATTATTTGATAATCTCTTAGTTGAGAACTAGATAATATCCTTTTTTCAATTCTGTGGGATATACAGATTGTACACTATGTGATTGATGAAATGATTTATTATTAACTTTGTCGATTTCGTGGGGCATACCCAAAAGCCTGTATCAAAGAAATCTTATCAAATGACCAAATTGTATCTATTAGTCTTGTACTTAAAAGCACTTTTTGTGGAGCCAAAGTTAAACAAGCCCGATTAAAAGTCAGACATTGCATATTTTTTATTTTCCTATAGAATATTAAAAGGAAAATCCCTATATTCCAGCCATAGTGCACTAGCATTACAGACAACACTTCTCAATTGTTTTATATAGCATATATAGAATAGAAATTTTATTTTATGATTTAAGATCTACTTAAAATTATGCTTTTGACAATGGCTTATCTACACGGAAAAATTAAAGGTTTTTTTGTTTTGTTTTGTTTTTCCATTTGTTTGTTTCAAGGACAGCACATTGCATCCTGGATTGCCTTTCAGAAACATTTGTAATTCTGTGTTTTTTTTTTTTTAAGAGTGCATTTTATAAATGAATGGTAAAGGTATTATGTCCAACTACAACTAAAAAAATAAATATTAAAAGAGAGAAAAAAAAAGATGCATTTTAGTGGCCGAGGTACGGTGACACACACCTATAATCCCAGCAGCTTGAGAGGCTGAGGCTGGAGGATTGGGAGTTCAAAGCCAGCCTCATCAATTTACTGAGGCCCTAAACAACTTATTGAGACTCTGTTTCTAAATAAAATATTTAAAAAGGGATGGGAATGTAACTCAGTGGTTAAGCTCCCCTGGATTTAATCTCTGGTACCACAAAAAAAAAAAAATGCAACTTAAGTGTAAATCTTTTGTTTGCTGACAAATATCTAGATCAAATATTTAGGTACAAGTGATTCTATATGCACATCATAGGGAGGGATCAAAAGCACTTATATGAAACCTAAAAAGAATGGATGATGTATTACATTGTTTATATTTTAAAATATTGATTCTGGGCTGGGGCTGTGGCTCAGTAGTAGAGTTTGCCTAGCATGTGGGAGGCCCTGGGTTTGATCCTCAGCACCACATAAAAACAAATAAATAAAGGTATTGTGTACAGCTACAACGAAAAGAAAATATTGAAAAATATCAATTCTATTTAATGATAACTATCTTATTAAAAACATTTAGTGGACTGGGAATGTGACTCAGTGAAGAGCATTCTGAGTTTAATCTCTAGTAATAACATTTTTTTTAATTATGAAAAAAATACATATAAGGCTAACCATTATAACCATTTTGAAAAGTGTAGAGCATGAAGTACATTCAGTGTTGTATGACATCACTGTCTAGTTCCAGAACTTTTTTATTACCCCAAAGTGAAACCTCTTAAGTATTAAGCCCCTGTACCCTCTCCCCCGCCCCCCAGCTCCTGGTAACCACTGATCTGTTTTCTGTCTCTAGTTTATTGATTAAATATTTTATACAAATGAAATCGTATATAGCATTTTGTGTATGGCTTCTTTTACTCTGAATAATGTTTTCAGGTTTCATGTTGTAGCATGAATCAGTACTTTATTTTTATAGTTAGTCTATTGTATGTTTATATGGGGGTGTGTGTGAGAGAGAGATCTATTCATCTGTTGGTAGACATATATAAAGTACCACAGTAGTTAACAGGCTGTGTGCATTTCAAAGAAGGTCAGGGAAGAATTCTTAGAAGTTTTTGGCTTACTTGTAGCTTAAATAAACATTTATAATGCCCTGGAAGGAGCAAGAGTTTATGCCCTAGAAGGCATAATTATAGTACTTTTAGGATTTCAGAGAGGGAGATATCTTCTACATAGAGAATTAAGGAGACTAGGCTTATTCTTCTTGTTTTTTGTTTTTGTTTTTGGTGCTGGAGATTGAACCCCAGGGACACTTTAGCACTGAGCTGCATCCCTGGCTCCTTTTTTTTTTTGTGTGTGTGTGTGTTGGAGGGCGGGTGCTGGGGATTGAACCCCAGGACCTTTTGCATGTGAGGCAAGCACTCTACTAACAGTTATATCCCCAGCCTCTCCCTGGCCCTTTTTATTTTTTATTTTGAGCTAAGGTTTCAGTTGTTGAGACTGACCTCAAACTTGCCATCCTGCCTCTACCTCCTGAGTCACTGGAATTTTAGACATGACTTTTGGTTTATTCTTGAGAGGTGGGTAAAAGTTTATTTCTTGTCTCATGTTGAGGAATTTAAATTTTATTTTATTGCTGGTGGAAAACCAGACATTACTGAGCAGTGTAAGGATATAATTTGATCCTGAATTTAGAAACAGAGAATGTCAGCTGATGGGGATATGCTGAGGTAGATGGTGGAAGAGACTATTAGTGCCTAAAGAACTAGATTTTTTTTAAGAGTGTCAATTTTTTGGAGTGTCATTGGAAATAGGAAAGTGATAAATAGACATGGAAAATTAATGAAACAGGCTTGAGAATTTTTTCTTTTAATAGTCTTCCCAGATCTCATCTCTTCTCCTGCCTTATTGTCTTCCAAATACTGGAAATTCCCCAAACTATACCTTTGAGCTCCAGAGCACATGCTTGACATCATTTTTTAAATGTTAAAAAAAAAAAAAAAAAGGAATCTTGATCACCCTTCCTGTCTAGTCTTTCGTGTTTTTTTTTTTTTTAAAGGTTCTAAGATAGTTTTAGTTTAGTTTTAAATTTTTTTACTCAAAAAATTTTCAGTAATAAGCATAAACTTGGGCTGGAGTTGTGGCTCAGTGGTAGAGCGCTTGCCTAGCAAGCGGAAGGCTCTGGATTTGTTCCCCAGCACCGCATAAAAATAAATAAATAAATAAATAAATAAACAAAGGCATTTAAAAAATGACACCATGTTTTTTTTAAAAAAATAAACAAACTCTTCACTTAGTCACTGTATAAAAATAACCACATCCCCAAAAGAACTTTAATTGTCAGGTGTGGTTGCACATCCATCTAATCTCAGCTACTCGGGAGACTAAATTGTTGAGGCTGCTTTTGAACTTGAGATCCTCCTGTCTCAGCCTCCTGAGCCGCTGGAAATACAGGCATGTGCCACCACGCCTGTCTCAACCAGAGTTCTTAATGACAAAAAGTATGTAACAGTTAATTATGTTTTTTCCATTAGAAATCTTGATTTTATTGATATTTTTCCAAAATAATTAATTATGGTGACAGTATTATCGTTTCTTATTGGTAATAATAGGTGTAGACCTTCATAAGAACATCTCTGAATATACTGAAAAAACAGTAACTAGTCTGTGTTTATTCCCTATCACTGAGCACTGTAACCTAGTTGAACAAGCTGAAAACTAGAATCTGTTAGCAATATCTCATCTGTTAGCAAGTCCTGTTGGTTTTACTTTTTGCTGAATATTTTATGAATTGACTTTAAAAATCTGTTTATATTAAAATTTGATCTTATGCAGAGGCCATTTTAACAATAAATTCTGATAAAAATCTGTAGGCTGGACCACAGAACCTATATTAAAGAATTAATAGCTGTTATTTCTGTAGGGTAACCCAGAACTCCAGTTGTGGGTTACTGTATAAACCTTCCCTGTCTCAACTCAGTCACTCACTTGGCAAACCATAGGGTAGACATTCAGCTTCTCTTTTTCACCTTGGAACCCTTTGGGGAGGAGGGTTTTTCTTAAGTGTCCTTAACATATAAGGTTTATTCAGGTTTGATATTAGGTTTTTTATTGTTGGGCCAGTTTTTGATATTTCATAGAGATTTAAGATTTTCAAATTTGTTTAATTTTTGATTGTTCATAATCTTTGCTTATGATTTTTTTTTTTTCTTTTTTGGTGTGATGGGGTACCTGGGATTGAACTCAGGGTTACTCGACCACTAAGCCACATTCCCAGCCCTATTTTTTTGTATTTTTATTTAGAGACAGGGTCTCACCAAGTTGCTTAGTACCTTGCCATTGCTGAGTCTGGCTTTGAACTCCCAATCCTCCAGCCTCAGCCTTCCAAGCCACTAGGATTATAGGCTGCGCCCGGCCACTTACACTATTTTTAATCTGTTGTTTTATTTCCTCCTCTTCATGCTGTCTTTTTTTTTTTTTTTTTTCCTTAAGCATTTTACCAGCTTACCTTCTATTTATCTTGTTTTGGCGGGAGTACTAGGGATTGAACTCCAAGGCATTCAACCACTGAGCTACACCTCCAGCCCTATTTTGTATTTTTATGTAGAGACACTGAGTTGCTTAGCACCTTGCACTTGCTGAGGCTGGTTTTGAACTTGTTGTGATCCTTCTGCCTCAGCCTCCAAGCCGCTGGGATTAATAGTGTACGCCACTATTCCCAGCCATGTTTATCTTTTTTAAAATAATCTTTATTGATTTTGAAATAATTATCTTTATTATTGTCTCCATTTTTGCTACCTTTTTTCCCCCCCTTTCCTCTCTTTAGATTTGCTTTATTGCTTTTTTCCCCCCATTTTATTGATAAGAATGCTTTAGGTCAATTAAGTACTGCTTTGTTATTTTTTGGATTTATTTTGTTCTTTGTGATTCCGTGTTCAAATTTTCATGATCGTTGCCTCCTTTCTCCTACAGTAAGGAATATGGCTCCCATTTTTCCTTAATACTGTTTTTCATCAGTTCCCAGTATGTAATCAGTCTCCAGTTACCACCACCTCTCTTGCGTGGATTCTCTTTTTCCCATACCTAGGTTGCAAAGTCTGTACACAGCATCTTGCTGCATATAAGCCCCTCAGTCTGCTTGGCCTTGTCCCTCTGCCCCCCCTTATCCATTCGTATCTCACTTCAGCAACTGTATATGACAGTGATTTTGTCTCTTGAGATTGTTATGTGTCATTTTGTTTTTTCATTTACAGATTGGTAGATTCATGTGGCCTTGTTAATGATTGAGCAATGATGGAAATGGATCCAAAATAAAAAGTGACTTCTCTACCAAAGCAGTAGAAGATTCTTCATATCACCTTCTATTAGCTGAATTCATTTTTGAAGAAGATGCAAAACAAGTGAAATACAGAAAACTGAAAAGAAGAAAACCTCATTTTGGAACTTTCTCCTTGACTATTCCTAACCCCCTCTTTCTACTTGTTTTAATTTTGTTCTGAATTTATAAATATTGAAGACCAAAGAAATAGAATATACATATAGGAGCTTTATACCAAGAAATTTGCCTTGAAAGCTGCTGTTCTGTGGAGGGAAAAGTGTATCAAGTTCCTGTCTGATTTTTTTTTTAACAAGATTTCATATATGTTTAGAGTTTAAAGTTTAAGAAAATATAAATACATATCTACACACTATTTTTAGCAGTTGTGTAAGAATAATGACATTTATGTTTTAAGGGCTTTGTCATGTGGTTGTTTGCCACTGGAGTTGACTACTCAGAAGCTCTTTTATAGTGCTTTAATATTATATTTTTTGTCTATCACCTTGATGACATTACTTGCCCACACATGAGGCCACCTGTCTGTGTAGCTATGACCTTGTTATGAACAGTTCGCACTCACTGTGCAAATGTCCATGTATTACCTATTTAAGCAACATCATAGTGCCATTACTCAAGGAAGTTGAATGAGGTGAACATAGACATAGCTCTTTCCCCTTACCCCCTTTTTTAAATGTAACAAATACTTTTTATGTTCCCCTTCCCCCTTCCCCTTTCCCCTTCCCCCTTTGGAAGCGAGTCAGGAACTAGGTAGTTTAAGATGATCAATTAAAGGGACTCAGAAAGTGAGCCACCCAGAGCCAGGCTTCTTTGTGCTTCATCACAAGGCGTGTTGCTGGCCAGACTGCTTAAGCACCTTTTTAACAAGAAGACCTCGTGAGAGAGCCAGCTGATAGCCTCAAGGAGTTCGAAAAACAGGACCACAGAGGTTGGAAAACAGGACCACAGAGGTTACACTCTGGGGTAAATATTCTTTATACATCTTAATTTTGGAGGAAAGCTGTATATGTGCTATGAAAATTATCTGCTGCTTTCTGCAGTATTTTAATTTTGGAGAATATTGATAGGAAGATTTGAAAATACCAACAAACCTCAGGAAAACTGGTACTAGTTAGTGTTTGAGGAAATTAATATGAACTGAGTGGAAAAGTTCTTGAGAGGTTATATATTCCTTCTGTAGGAAAAGCTTTTCTACTCCTTTGGCCAGAAGTTACCCAAGTACCTGACTGAGTCAAACTGTTCTTTTTCCATAAGTATCTATTTTGTGTTTATTCTTCAGCTTCTTCTCTTGTAACTCAAGAATGCATTAGATTCTTTGACATGACCTTCTAGACTTGTGTCATATTTTTCTGTTTATGTTTTTTTCATAATCACATATTTACAGACCATTGCTTTTGTTTATAACTTCTGTGAGATTTGGTCCCTTAGAAATATCTATAGAGAGTCTCAGGACAGATACTCTGTGAAGAGGGATCATAGGTTAATCACAGATTACTTTATAATCTGGTATTCGATTCTTAAAAGCATAAGTGATTTGAGTTGTCTCACTTTCAGATCCTGGCCATGAGGTTGGATGCCTCACCTTGCTGAAAAGAGACACTGGACCTAAATGGCGCAGCATGACTTTGTTCCTGCTTGGCTAAATTTCTCAACACCACAGTCAGCTAAGGTACTCATCTCCATCCCTCTAGTAAATACCCAAATACCAGTTACTTTTTCTTCCCTTCCTGGCCTGTGGCCTCTGTTTTACAGACTTGGTTGTTTTGGGTTTTAGATTTTTTCCCCCCTAACATTTTATTAGGATATAATTTGTAAAACATAGATTGTTTTTGCTTGTTTTTTAATACGTATTCTGTCTTGCCTAAAGATTTAAAAAATGTTTTCATAGACTCATTACCTTTCTTTTACATGGCACCCTTCAGCCTTTCTGTATTATCTGCAGCACACTTTATAGATTATATACCTCCTAACCTATTGACTGACAAAGAGGCATTTCACTGAAAGGGAAATGATCCTTGGGAAAATAGAACTTTGGCATGAATGCACTTTCAACTATGATAGTAGATAAAGAGGAAGAAAGGACATAGATATTGATTGTTCAGCTACTAAGTGGTTCTTATATTAAATCCTAGAAAAATTTTTTAGAGGCATTACTTAATGATTTGGGAGGAAATGTGTGTTGTTTGGGGGTAAAGACAAGTGGAACAACCAGTTCATATGATTAAAGCAGACCAACTCACAGAACACAGAAGAAATCCTGGGGTGTTCATAAAGGAGACCATCCTAAAGCTAGTAAAATTAAAAGTGCTTCCCATTTTTGTCAATTAATAAAGGAGAAAAAAAATAGTAGTATTTTTAAAATGGCCTGCTTTCCCACGTATGACTAAATGTAGTGCACTTCTACATCACGTACAATCAGAGAAATGATAAGTTGTGCTCCATTTTGTACAATGAATCAAAATGCATTCTGCTATCATGTATAACTAATTAGAACAAATAAAATTAAAATGGCCCACTTTCCATATTTTTTAAGAATGTAAATTTTTGGGAAGGTGTTTCTGGTCTCATCTAGACATAAAACCTTATGCTCTGAACTTCATTTTGAATTGTGTCTTCTTAAAATTCCTCAAAATCTCATAATTGGTCTAGTCTGAAGTCCTTGAGGGGGATGGATGTTGGATCCAGGAAAACGCTTAAAAAAAAGCAAATAATTGTTTTAGAACAATGAACTAAATAAGAGAATTAAAATATATTATTTCAACCTTTCCTGTAAAGGTATAGTAGTAAAGTTATATAGTTTGGGCATAGGATAGACATAAAAAGTAATGAAATGGAATAGAGAGTTCAAAAATAGGCCTGTATATATAAAATGTCAGTTGACTTTCGACTTAATTATCAAGGTAAAAATCCAGCATGGAAGTGATAAGTTTTGTTTTTGCTTGATTTTTTGTTTGTTTTAACAAATGGTCCTGGAATAATTGCTTGAGGTAGAGCACTTCAACCTCTATCTACACAAAAATTAACTTGAAATGGATCATAACCTAAGTTTAAGATGCTAGCGCAGTAAAACTTTTAGGAAAAGAGCATAGGAAAAGATCTTTGTAATCCACTGGAATGGGTAAACAAGACTGACATATCAAGTATTGTTAAGGATATTGATAGTAAGAAAATAGATGAATGTGCTTCTGCCTATAATTTTTCTTTAAGTCCTTGTCAAACATACCCATACTTTTCATGGCTAAATAGCCTCTGGTCTGTGTATTAGTCCAGAGTTCCTCAGAAAAATAAAAGCAACAGAAAGTATGGTTAGAAGAAGTTAATTGGCTCACACTGAGAAGCTCAGTAGTTCCACAATGGCCATCTGCCTCCTAAAGAGCCAAGAAAACTGGTAGCTGCTCCAAGAAGCAGAAGGCCACAAAATTAGAAGCAACAGCAGTATTAGCAGAAAACCACACCTGCAAGAAGTGTGAGTGAGCTTCCCTATTCTACTTCTGTATTCTATCTAAGTCCCCAGCCCATTGAATAGTGCGACCCATATTCAGGGTGGGTCTTTCCTACTTAGTTCCCTGACCAAAACACCAATCTTTTCTGGAAATATCCTTACAGACACAACTAGAAGTATGATTTACGGATCTAGGCATCTCTTCACAAGTTGATAACTAAGATTGGCCATCACATGGCTGGGGTTGTGGCTTAGTAGTAGAGCACTTGCCTGGCAAGTGTGAGGCACTGGGTTTGATCCTCAGCACCACATAAAAATAAATAAAGGTTAAAAAAAATGATTGATCATCACAGACTCTATCCTTTACAACTTAAAAAAAACCCACAGAATGAAATTTATTGAAAAATGAATGAATACGTTAATTCATAATGTTTGTCAGAAACTGCTTTCTTTGAATTATATAAATTCAAAGACAATCTCCCTGACTTTTCTCACATGTAAAATGGGTTTTAATGCATAATTGTTATTGTTCAACTAATCTTTGCAGATAAAACTTTGTAGTTATGCATCGTTACCAAGGTGACATTTGAACCATTGCTTTTTCTCTAATTCTAGAATAATTTTATAGAAATAATAAAACTGTGCAGAATGATTTTTAAGGCAAGCATCTTTTTCTTAACCTCTGTTGCAAGATTAATATTTTTAAGTATAAAATTTGGGGGCTATTTAGGGATATTGATGACTCCCCCCACCTTAGGCAAATAAGTGAGGTCATCACCTTTTTTTCCCTTTTGGGATGAAGGGAGTGAATTAATAATTGTGTAACCTAGCTCTTCTCTACATTAATTTTGAGTCCTGTGGTACTCTTATGATTTATATGCTCATAATGCAGGTTTCTGCCACCGTTTACTTGTCTTTTAAACACCTGTTTGAAAAAAAAAAAACTTAAAATATTGAAAGAGACTGATTCTACTTACCTATTTGCCTCTCTGTACTTTATCATCTTAGTCACCTACATCCACCTTTGAAAAACACGGAGAGCACCTGCCCCGAGGAGAAGGTAGATTTGGAGTGAGCCGTCGTCGACACAATTCCTCTGATGGCTTTTTTAACAATGGGCCCCTACGAACTACAGGAGGTGAGCCATGTCCAGCTTACATGATTACATACTTAACAACAAGTAAGCCCAGGCTTTAGTGCGTGTCCATATCTAAAAAATAGGATTCTTTATAAACATAGTTCTTGATTAGGTCCTCTAGTAGTCGTTATTCAACTACATTGGCTTTCTAGGTCTAACATTTTTATGTTCTCATGAATTATTTTTTTTAATCCAAAAATTCATTTAAAACTTGTCTGACAAAAGATTTATTTAGGGCTGAGGTTGTGGCTCAGTGGTAGAACACTTGCCTGGCATGTGTGAGGCACTGAGTTCGATTCTCAGCAATGCATATAAATAAATAAATGTCCATCAGCAACTGAAAAAAAAAAAGATTTATTTAGTGGTTCTTTGTGTGAACTTCTTACTGAACAAGTCTTCTGAAGGCCTTTTGACAGTACCATAAACCAGATCAGGAAGCATCTAGCCCCAGTCATTTCTGAATTTCCAGGAAGTGGACAATCTGACCTGTTAACACTTTTCCTTACTATTCTAGATTCCTGGCACCAGCCCTCCCTCTTCCGCCATGATTCTGTGGACTCTGGTGTCTCTAAGGGAGCATATGCTGGAATCACGGGGAACCTATCTGGTTGGCATAGTTCTTCCCGAGGTCATGATGGCATAAACCAGCGTAGTGGAGGTGGCACAGGGAACCATCGACACTGGAATGGCAGTTTTCATTCCCGGAAAGGCTGTGTCTTTCAAGAAAAGCCACCTACAGAGATTAGGGAAGAAAAGAAAGAAGACAAGGTGGAAAAGTTGCAGTTTGAAGAGGAAGACTTTGTAAGTACAAAGTTCTAGATGTGTAGTTAACAAATTAGGTCTTAAATACAGACCCTATTAGTACTATTACAGAAAAGGGAGACCTTAAGTTTAGCTTTATTTTTAAAGGAAAGGAGTTCATTTGGTTAGTTTGAAAATGATGATCAAAGTTCCTATGTAACTTACAGCAAATCTTAGTACATTTTTCCTCGTTACACCTTTGGAGTGTAAAAGAAAAATTGTAATTTTTCCTTAAGTTTTCTAAGGTTTAGTATCTAAATATAATTACATAAATTATCATAAGAGGTTTTTTCCCTTTTAATATTACTCTCATATAAAATTGTTGTAATAAATATGCAATTTTGAGTGTTTAAGGTGTTGCATGTATGTTCAGCAAGATTTTATGCTGTTTTATTGAATTGTATGCCTTTTGGCATCTAATGAAAAGTGGAATTTTTAGAGTTCATTTTTAAAATTAACAAAATATTTTATTTGACCAAATATATCCTGAATATTATTACTTTAATATATACTCTATGCTTAAATTATTAGTGAGATAATGTACATTATTTTTATATTCCGTCTTCACTGTGTTTCCTGTACTTATAGCACATCTCAGCATAGACTGTATGTACATTTTAGTACTTAATGACTACATGTAGCAACTCTATAGTTATTTAAATAGTGCAACTCTAGTTATTTTGGGGCATTCTACCACTGAACTACTTCTCCAACCCTTTTTATTTTTTATGTTGTGACAAGGTTTTTGTTGTTTGGGCGGGAGGGGGCACGCAACCACAGAGCCACATCCCCAGCCCTGTTTTACATTTTATCTAGAGACAGGGTCTTACTGAGTTGCTTAGTGCCTCACCATTGCTGAGGCTGGATTTGAACTTGTGATCCTTATGTCTCAGCCTCTTGAGCCACTGGGTTTACAGGCATGTGCGCCGGGCGCAGCTGGGTTTTACTGAGTCGCTGAGGCTTGCCTCAGACTTGAAATCCTCCTGCCTTAGTGTCTTGAGTAGCTGGGATTATAGTTGTAACCAGAAACTTCTGTTATAGCCACTTACACAGCATATTAATAAAGTCAACTAAAGGAGTTGGAACTATAGCGCAATGACAGGAGAATACTGTTTGTCAAGAACGAGGCCTTGTGTTCAACCTTCAACACTGAGATGAATTTTAAAAATCAACTAAAGAGGAGTCGGGTTTGGATTTTTGTTGTTGTCAATAGACCTTTACTTAATTTATTTTTTATGTATTTATATGTGGTGCTGAAGATCGAACCCAGTGCCTCACACATGCTAGGCACACACTCTGCCACTGTGCTACAAACCCAGCCCTATCAAATTTGGATATTAATCTCTCTTCCCCGAGTCTAGAAAAGTCCTAGGGTCCTTGATGTTAATGTTATATATTAATTCCTGTCCTTCAAAACTTTATTCTTTGGAAATCTATGGTTCCCTCACACACTCTTGAGTATTTATCCAGAATGACCCAGATATCCAGTAGTACAGAAAGTAATATATTAGTAAGAGGGGCAGGAGGCACAGAGCAGAACCTGTGGAATAGCCATAAGGGTGACTGAGAGTGATTAGCCAAAGAAGAAAAGGGTATATCAAGAAAGAGAAGTAATATACGAATTACAGATTAGCCTTTTGCTATGGGTACCTGTCTGTATTCCTAGCTACTCAGGAGACTGAAGGAAGAGGATTGCAAGTTTGAGGTCATTCTGGGCAATTTAGCAAGATCCTGCCTGAAAATCAAAAAATGAAAAGGGTTGGGATATAATTCAGTGGTAGAATGCCCCTGTGATCAATTCCAATCCCTGTGGTGAAGGGGCACCATTGACAGGTTTTAAGGTGTTTGGGGACTAAATTGTTTGGAGCTGACTTTCTTTATTATTTTAAATTAAAAGTTATTGGGGGGGGGGCTGTGGCTCAGTGGTAGAGTGCTTGCCTCACATGTGAAGCACTGAGTTCGATCCTCAGCACCACATAAAAATAAATGAATAAATAAAGATTTTTTTTAGTTATTTTTATTTTTAAAATAGTCTTATATAGTTACCTTGGGCAAGTTAAATAGTTGTAATTGTCCTGGAATTATTAGGTAGAAATAGTAATGTATGCATACCTTATTACATTGTACTATGGTGTATGTTGAATAATGTATGTGACACATAGTTGGATTTTTTTGTTTTTATTTTGTACTAGGGATTAGCCAGAGATGCTTTGCCACTCAGCTATATCCCTAGTCCTTTTTATTTTATTGAGGCAGAATCCTGCTAAATTGCCCAGGCTTGCCTAAAACTTGAGATTCTCCTGCCTCAGCCTACTAAATTGGTTGGATTACAGGCATGTGCCACTATAACTGATGACACATAGTTGTTTTTTTGTTTTGTTTTTTGTTTTTTAATGGTAACTACTGCTATTATTAAATGTTCAGATCCTTTTCGTAAGTACTCAGTTGTGGCTCACTGAATGGCAGAGCAGTTGCTGACATGCTTCTCTGGGGGGAAAGTGCTAGAAGTTTGCCCTCTGGAGTACCTGGCAAAACCATACATGGGAGATGTTACTCTGCTTCATAACTACTCCTAGAGTGTTGAGGGAAGCTACAGGGCTCAAGTCTCACTTGCACTTCAGAACTTGGCTTTGAGGAACTGTGCTGCAGGAGGCTACAGAGTAAGCACACTGGAACAGGAAACAAAACTCTTTTAGCTCTTTGCATTAACAAAAGTTAGCACTCCAGCTGCAGATATTTTAAAGTGCCAGATACATTTACACAGAATAGATAGAAGAGATGACTTTGGAATTGGAAGCAGTAAATTGTAAGAACCAGCACAGGTCTTCTCATTGTTTATACCAACTAGCTGATATTCTCTTTTATAACAAAGTCTCCAACTATTGGAAATATAGTCCAGACTGAGCTGTACAAAGACACATAATAGACAAAGGAAAGGGAAAGTTCACATAAAAGGGGGGGGGGGACAGAACATCCAGCATTAAAAAAAATAAGTCACTATATATTTTTTTTTTAATAAATATTTATTTTTTAGTTTTTCGGCGGACACAACATCTTTGTTTGTATGTGGTGCTGAGGATCGAACCCAGGCCGCACGCATGCCAGGCGAGCGCGCTACTGCTTGAGCCACATCCCCAGCCCAAGTCACTATATTTTTGAACACTGAAAACAAGAGCATGAAAAGCTACCTAGACCCATCAACAGAAGCTAATGTAATCATATATAAGTGAGCAACATTAAAGGATCAAGGTCAAATTCCTTTCTACCGCCACAAAACAGATATGAACTATAATTTATTATCTTAAAACATTAACTAAATGATATTAAGAAAATGGTAAACATAATCCAGAAATGCTCATGGTACTAGAACTCTGGAAAAAAGTAATGAAAGATTTAAGGAAAAAAAGGCCAAACAAGAAGGAATACAAAAGAATAAAACACATTTTTCAAGAATTAGAAGACAAAAAAAAGTCTTAAATGAAGAAAAAATGGATAAATTAAAACTGAGGAAAAAAGCGAATATAGAAGTAAGACAAAAAAGTCCAATATACATAAACATAATAGCATCTCTGTCCCTAAAGAAAACCAAAACAAAAGGAATAGCTTAAATACTGAAAAAAAGTTCAACAAAAAATATATTGAAATACAAGAAAATTTGTATGAAAAAGCTTTAAATTAAAAGGCTAGCCATAGCAGCCAATACTGAAACGTGGTCTTTAATTAGATGTGAACAAAAAAGAAAATAAATATCCTTTGGACATCCTGACATAAAGATTGAGTGACTTAAGAGAAAGAAAATCAAATATACTTCGACAGCAAAGCTTTATAACAAAAATAAATGGAGTGGGCTGGGGTTGTGGCTAAAGTGATAGAGCACTTGCCTAGCATGTGTGAGGCATTGGGTTTGATTCTCAGCACTGCTTACAAATAAATGTGTAAAATAAAGGTCCATCAACAACTAAAAATATATATATAAAGTTTTTAAAAAGTAAGTAAATGGACAAAGAATATATGAAAAAAGGATTGTATTTGTCAAACTTTCTCAGTTACAAAGATCACAGACATAGGGGCTGGGGTTGTAGCTCAGTGGTAGAGTACTCACCTAACCTGTGTGAGGCACTGGGTTCCATCCTCAGCTCCACATAAAAATAAATTATAAAATAAAGGTATTGTGTACATCTACAACTAAAAAATATTTTTTTAAAACAAGATCACAAACGTAATTGTGTAAAAACTCAGGATATTCTTCTGCTTTTCCTGAGAAAAAGAAAAAGCTTCAGACAAATTAACCAGAAAGATACCAACCAAAACAATGGTGGACCAGGTGTGGTGGCGCACGCCTGTGATCCCAGAGGCTCAAGAGGCTGAGATAGGAGGATGGTGAGTTCAAAGCCAGTCTCAGCAATGTCAAGGCACTAAGCAACTCAGCGAGACCTTGTCTCTAAATAAAATACAAAATAGGGCTGGGGATGTGGCTCAGTGGTTGAGTGCCCCTGAGTTCAATCCCCATTGCCAAAAAAAAAAAAAAAAAGGTGGTAAATATTAATATATGGTCAGTACCTGCAGGTGTAACTCAGTGGTGGTCTATGTGGGGCCCTGTGTTCAAGCGTCACTCAGCACAGGAAAAAAGTGATTAATTGTCGAATCAAGACTAAATGAGGGTTAAAAGAGAAATTTTGAGGTGTTTATCTTTGAATTCAAATGGTCCCCAACTATAATGGTTCAACTTAACAACTTTTGAACTTCACAGTAATACAAAAGCATATCCGTACAACCATTCTGTTTTTCACTTTTGATATAGTATTCAGTACGTTATATGAGATATTTAACACTTTATTATAAAATACACTTTGTGTTGATTTTGCCCGATTTTGTAGGAGTAGGCTAATTTAAGTGTTGTAAGCAGTGTTTTTAGGTAGGCTAGGCTAAGCTGTGATGTTCCCTAGGTCAGGCATGTTAAATGTGTACATGTATTTGCTTATTCTTCTATTCTAATGGTTCTTATCTTGACTTAGTGAGAAATATGTACTAGCTGAGCCCCCACCTTTAGAGAGTCTGACTTAGATGCTTTCTACTAGATTCTGCATGTCTTTTTATTGTTTGTTTAATGTCCTAAAGGTATTTGTGTTGGAAAGCTGTTTTCTTACCCTGTTATCAGATTGTAAAGTTTGGGCTTGAACACTGGTGTCATCCTCATACCCACATACAATCCAGTCTATTGCTCTTAATTCTTTCTGTCTTCCCCCCATGGCTTCCTCCGTTCTTGTTGCTTTGATTACTTTTCTGAACTATGGAATTGGTCTCCTAATGGTCTTAATACTTAAACTAAATGCTTACAGCCATCTTTCAAGCTGTTACCACAGTGATTTTTGTAAATTGATGATTTAATCATGTTAATTCCATGGCTGGAGGATGGATCCCCATTACTACAGAATAAAGTTAAATCTCCCTAAAAGATCCTCCACAAGCCAGCTGTTGCCAATTTTGCAAGGTATCTCTTTTCCTGTAGAAGACCTCCTTTTTTTCCCTAGCACTAATCATGCTGAGCTATTTGTTGATCTCTCAATATTCTGTTCTTTTTCATGCTTTCCTATTTTAGTGTATTCATTGAGCTTTCTGTTCTTAAATCACACATTTTTCAGTTTTGGAATTCACTGACTCTTCTTAGTTATTACTTATAACAAAACCTTTTCTGACAACATTTCTCTTTCAAATGGAATTATCCTTTCCTCTCTGAGTAGTCCTTCCCTAATGGAAAATTTTATCAGTCTATGGAACCTTTTATGGTACTTACGTGTTTACAAGTGTATCTTTGTAGTGATATAGTAACTCTGTGAGGTATGACAAAGGTCCTTCTTTGCCTTTTATTTCTAAAACAGTCCCTGGCACATGGCTGGGCTTATTCTAAAGGAATCTTAGAAGTGCATTGAATACTGTTCATTTCACTGACCAGATTATCTTCCTTAAATCTACAAAAAATGATCCACATCCTTGTTTGTTCAGCTTTCTGTTGCCTCCTTATTTGGTGTATATATCATATAGGAAGGTGAGAACTTAAGACATTAAGTCTGTTAATATGTGAAATCCCACTTACATCAGAGGAAGTAGAACTCAAGAAAGCCTAAATGCAACGTAACACTTATTGGTTTTGCATTTCAACATTTTCTCTTTGTTATAATTTTAAATACAACATTAAATTAGTAAGTGCTAATAGCTTGTAATTATTTGGTAGGTCCATGGTGATGGCTAGTTTGCAAAAGTCCCCAGATGATAAGCTTTTTATATCAACTGTTCATATTCCTTTTTTCCTAGCCTTCTTTGAATCCAGAAGCTGGCAAACAGAATCAGCCATGCAGACCTATTGGGACCCCTTCTGGAGTGTGGGGTAGGTAGATTTTGCATTTTAAAGGCACAACTTGAATTTTTTTTTACCAGGGAGAGGAGCAAAATTCTTTTTCTTGTTTCTTTATCTCTTGCTTCTCATCTCATCCATTTACCCTTGGTAACTTAACACCTATTATTTCTTCACTAATTTAAGTGTCTAAAAGGATGGCAGATAACTCTGCCTCCCTCAGAATACAGATAATTGAAAGCTTTTAGATCCCTGATTTTGGAAGGAGATTTTAAGTAAAGGGATACTAATATAAAATCATTAAAAAGTAATTTTGAGGGGCTGGGGATGTGGCTCAAGCGGTAGCGCGCTCGCCTGGCATGTGTGCGGTCTGGGTTCGATCCTCAGCACCACATAAAAACAAAGATGTTGTGTCCGCCGAAAACTAAAAACAAATAAATATTA
This sequence comes from Marmota marmota marmota, assembly GCF_001458135.2. NCBI lineage: Eukaryota > Metazoa > Chordata > Mammalia > Rodentia > Sciuridae > Marmota > Marmota marmota. The sequence continues at coordinate 19,481,533 of NW_026000082.1, forward strand.
AAAAATATTCTCTCTCTCTTAAAAAAAAAAAGTAATTTTGAAGTTAGCATTGCTAATCCATTTAAAATAGTTAATATTTTTTATTGTATTTATGTTATGAATGTTTCATAAATGAGTATACATAACAGTATAATCCTCAACATTCTGCCATATTACTAAATAGACACTTCAGAAGTATTCTTTGATAGCTAGGGATATAGTTCAATGGCAAGAGTGAGGCCTTGGGTTTGATCCTTAACAGCTTAAAAAAGAAGTATTCTTCAAAAGGTTGTATAACACTACATCCTGGGTATATACAATTTTGTTCCTCTGAATTCCAGTTGTTGATTTTTGGTGGTGGTGGTAGGGTTATAAATGATGCCTATTGTGTAGGGCAAGGGGAAAACATAAATGCACATATTTATTTGTATTTGTTGGGAATAAGAAGACATAAAAAATTGAAATAAAAATCAGTGTGTCCCAAAACATGATTATAATCTTTGACATTTACAAATTGAACTCTCCTGGACCCTTTATGAGATGTGTTCTGTACATAGCCAGGTATATTATTTAGGAAGGCTTTGGCATACCTAAACCTGGATTTGAATCCATTATTATAGGATTAAGGGTGATTGCTGTATCTCTTTTTGCTAATGGTGTATGACTGCTCGTGTTTTTGCTCATCACAGAATCCCATGGCAGATTTCTTTCCCCAGTTAACTCATTTCTCCATTTCCTTGCTATCAGGAGCCTGCTACCTTTGGATATATTCTTGTATGGTCCTTGCCTGACTGATAGCATTGTACATTAGACAAATTGTATCTCTAAAGTACTGCTAACATCTTTGTGCTTTCTGGCTGATGTTTGAATTTAATACCAAGTGCTTCATATGCTACCATTTGTCCTGTAGTTCCCAAGTAGTGTTGCTTTTAAGAATATTTGTTAAGTGCACAACAGGAAATGTTTGCTTCCTTGGTCTCTACTCTCACCTTATTTGTTGAAGGTGAGACTTTGATACAAAATATCGTGTTTTGTGTTATCCAACAAGCCTGACATTCTTTTATGTCTTCATTATTGTATTTCACAGAAAACCCACCTAGTGCCAAGCAACCCTCCAAGATGCTAGTTATCAAAAAAGTTTCCAAAGAGGATCCTGCTGCTGCCTTCTCTGCTGCATTCACCTCACCAGGATCTCACCATGCAAATGGGAACAAATCATCAACTATGGTTCCAAGTGTCTACAAGAACTTGGTTCCTAAGCCTGCACCACCTCCTTCCAAGGTATAATTTGGAATCAGTGTAAGAACCTGTACAACATAAGTTTGGGAATAAATCAGAAAACATTTAGTATATTTGTTTTTTCCTATCAAACATCATTCATCAGACATTCATTCAGTACCTTATATGTGTAGCTTGTACTATGTCTCCAGACTCTCTGCAGCTGCCTGCTGGATTAGCTTCATCTCATAAACCTGTTTCTCCTAGTTTGTCTTTCCACTAATAGCATTAACATTCATTTGATCATTCTGCTGACTACCGTGGCTGCTTCTTTCCTCTTCTCCTTAACCTTCTCACTCATTCCCTTCAGCCAAGTAATTATAAAGCCCCTCTAAGTTATTCCCTCTGTGCTGTTCTTGTTTAGGACCTTGTCATCCCACATTTAGTGTTGCAGTGTACTCTTTTATTTTCTTATCTCTCCTATATTCATCTTCCACAGAACTGCCAGAATGATCATCCTAAAACAGTTGAATACAGCCAGGCGCGGTGGCACGCACCTATAGTCTCAGCTACTCAGGAGACTGAGGCAGGAGGATCACTTGAGCCCAGGAGTTGGAGGCCAGCCTGGGCAACATAGACTCCATCCTCCCCACCGCCCTC
>NW_026000082.1:19483409-19535646 GCF_001458135.2 Marmota marmota marmota
AGGAAAGAAAATGAAAACTGAATATATCATATCCCTTTCCTAAATCCTTTCAGTGGTTCTAAACCATTTATAGCAGGGATTGGTACATTTTTTCCTTTTTTTTTTTTTTTTTTTAATGAAGAGCCAGATAATAAATATTTTAGTCTGTTCTGGTTACATATGGTCTTTGTTATGTATTACATCTTATTTTGTATCCCTTTAAACATGTAAAAATAATTAGCTCAAGAGCCATATACAAAAACACTTCAAGCTAGATTAGGCCCATGGACAGTAGTTACCAATTTCTCATCTGATAATTCAGTGTTCAAACTACTTAGCAGTCGCATGTGCAATTAATTCTTCATAACCTAAGTGCTATCTGTCTTCTTCATTTACTGCCCCCTTTTTTTCTCTTCTTTCTCTTCAAGGTCATGCCAACCTCTTTATGAACCTTTTCTATTACAACTAAAGATCTAAATAATCATTATATCTCTATGGGAACATAGCGCTCTTGTCTCTTACCACAGTAGCTATAAAATTTTATCTGTTTTATTTGCTTATGTATAACCTCCTTAAGGACAGGCTTCAGATCCTCTTCATATTTATATCCCTGTTTCCTTTATTAGCACATAATTGCTTGAATAAATTTTAGCCTAAGGAAGCAATTAAAAGTTAGTGTTTCTTAAAAAAAGAAACACTGAGCATTAATTCACTTTCCATTGTGCAAAAGCACTGTGTTTGATGCTTAGAAACAAATACAAAGAAATCTAGCATCAATTATGACTTATGGAAATGTGTGGCACAGGAGGACTAGTCACCTCTTGGTGGCCAGAGAGAGAGACAGGAAAGGGCCTGGGTCCCAATATTCCATTTAAGGGGAAACCCCTAATTAGCTAAACTTCCTTTCACCAAGCCTAAAAATTTCACTACTTCTCAATAACATCGTGGTCTGGGGAGCAATCATTCAACACATGACCTTTAGTGGACTTTTTAAATCTAAACTCTATGAATTATCTTCTAAAAGGTTTAGGATACTTATTCCTCTGATGTTGAAAAAAGAAGGAATGTTAATTCAAGTGAGGAGAACAGATATTATAAAGAAACACTCTATAATGGAAGTTAATAGAGTTTTGAAGTAAATAAGTTCCATCTTGCTCTTGTGGTATGACCTTAAGGAAGTTTTTTAACTTCTTGGTTTCGGTTTCTCCATTTATAAAATAGATATTATAAAAATAATATCCACCTTTTAAGTTTTTTTGGTGAGGAGTAAATGAGACTTTATTAATAGAGTACTTAAAATGACACATAATAAAATGCCAATAAATTATTATTATTACCAACATGTCAGTGTACCTTACACGTTTGTCCCATCCTTAACTGTAAACAGTTTTCATAAGTTATTTCATTTGAGATGTCTGCAAGCATTCTGTTAGGACTATAGAAACTACAAAAATGAGAAAGACAATGTCATTTTGTCTTCAATGATTTTAAGAGTGAACAATTGGTGAGGATGAAAATCATGACCCACAATATAACATGACTTTAGTCCTGTTGTGAATCAAGGGCAAATGAAGAGAAAACTATGTGAAGCTTGTCATTACTATCCTTTTCAAAGATAAAGCTTGAACAGGATGATGACAGTTGACAGATAAGAGAGGTGACTTGTAATGGGAAAGCAGAATACACTGAGAGAATAATGATTAGAGAAAGAAAGCAGAGTACATTGAGCATTCTTACCTGGAAAACTGGGATAACTATGAAAAATCAGTTTTTAGGAAACTTGAGGAATGTGGTTTTGGGGTACCCTGAGTGTGAAATGTTAGAGAAAGAAATGAGATGACTAATAGTTAATTGTTAAGTATTAGCAATCATTACTATAAAATTGAGTATTTATACATTGAACACTCATCAGGGCCTGGTGACAGACACCTATAATCCCAGCAACTCAGGAGACTAAGGCGGGAGCAAGTTCAAGGTTAACCATGACAACTTAGCGAAACCCTGTCTCAAAAATTAAAAGGGGTGGGGGGCTGGAGTTGTAGCTCAGTGGGTAGAGAGAGCACTTTCCTAACATGTGTGAGGCACTGGGTTTGATCCTTAGCACCACATAAAAACAAAGGCACCGTGTCCATCTATAACTAAAAAATATGTTTGTTTTTTTTTTTTTTTTAAAGAGAGAGAGAGAGAGAATTTTAATATTTATTTTTTATTTTTTGGCAGACACAACATCTTTCTTTGTACGTGGTGCTGAGGATCGAACCCTGGCCGCACGCACGCCAGGCAAGCGCGCTACCGCTTGAGCCACATCCCCAGCCCTAAAAAATATGTTTTAAAAAAAAAATAAAAGAAGGCTGGAAATGTGGCTCAATGGTAGAGCACCCCTGTATTCAGTCCCCAGTATTAAGCATTGTGTCACTAGATGTACAAAATGAAAGAGATTTTTTAAAATTATACTCTGCCTGGGGAGGGTCCTCAAAAGTCTTTATAGCTAACTGTGTTCAAATACATGGTAAAGGGAAGAGACCTGTCATTTGTTGACATCTTATTGTGTTCCAAGATCTTTGCTAGGCCTTTTACACATATTAGCATATTTACTCCTCAATTATGTAATATGAGGTTTGAAAGCTAGTTAGTAATAAGAGTCAGGTCTCTTAGCTGGGCATAGTGGTGCACACCTATAGTCCCAGCACCTCGGGAGGCTGAGGCAGGAAGATCTGAGTTCAAAGCCAGCCTCAGATATTTAGTGGGGTCCTAAGCAACTCATTGGGACTCTGTCTCTATAGAAAATACCAAAAAGGGCTGGGGATGTGGCTACATGGTTAAGCACCTCTGGGTTCAATCTCCATACCAGATAAAAAAAGGGGGGGGGAGATTCAACACTTTTAAACCATATCTAATTTCACAACAGTGCTGTTTGTGCTGTTCCAGGATACCTCCCATCTTGAAGGATGAAGAGGAGAGAAGAAGTTGAGAATTTAGAGTTAAACTTAACTAAGAATCTTTGTGTCACTCTCCAGGGCTAGTATCTTGAGCAAGTTATTTAATTTTGCTTATTCTCCTTAACAAAAAAATTAAAGGGTTAATTATATCTGTCACTTAATTGTAGTGAAAGAATAAAGTTAAATGAACTTTAATGAAGTTAAAGTTTTAAAAAGATTTTGAAATACATTTCCTAGCTCATCCTAATTACTCAGTAAATGAAAGTTTAAAAGTATGAGTTTGTTAAAGAGCAAATAAAGTGGGTGGGATATTTTAGGCAAAAGGAACCATTACCCAAAAATGGAAGCAGAACATGCCATATTTGGGAGGAGGCAAGTGATTCTGTGTGGCTAATATGAGTGAAGTGATGAACAAATAAGACTTCAGGTAGACCTGTATAAAAGCTTAGGGGAAAAGCTGGGGATAGAGATACAGTTTTACATATTATCTACATAATTTTATTTTAAACTGATTGGTTCCACAGAACTAGTTTTTCTAATGAAGTTCACCTTGGAAAAAATAACAGCAGAAGAAGAGTTCTGAGCATAGAAAACTATAGAATGCCTACATCAATAGAAAAGACTGAAAGGGATTCAGGAAGTAAGAGCAGAACCTAGAGAATGAAGCATCAGGGAAAGGGAAAGAGATATGTTTAGAAAAATTTGGCAATGAGCAATAAATATGTCATTCCTCAAAGAAGACATATTTTTGAAAGCTGTCCTTTGCAATGTGAGGTTGAGATTTTTTAGTTATTTATAAAAGAGGTGTTTTACAAAATGGGGATAGAAGTAAGTATTGCAGGGAAGAAAGTATGCTATAGTGTTTTAAGTTACTAAAGATTAAGTTGGAATAAAATTAAGCATCGATGTAGGCATCCTATTACATGTAAAGCTATCTGGTAAACCTTTTGTACTACTGTGGCGGAAACACAAAAGTGTTTTTTGTGCCATGAGGTGACAACGTTAAAAGAAAGACAAGGCTTCTAGTAACATTCTATAACTGAGGAAGCCACAAATCATCTTTAATGTTAACACAAGCAGTCATCTTTTCATTTTCATCAGTGCCAGAGCTTAAAAAAAAAAGAGTTTGATCTTCATTCGGTTAGGCCATTGTCTCTCTTATCTAATTGTATATTCTTTTTAAAGGTGTTATTGGATAGTGGAAAAGCAAAATCATGTACTAGCTGAGTGACATTGAACAAATTGCATAACGTTATTGTCTAAAGTGTCGTTCTCTATAAAATAAAGTCAACATAACAATAATTATACCTAAACTTTGGGCAGTGGCATATACCTGTAATCCCAACGACTCTGGAGGCTGAAACAGGAGGGTTACAAGTTTGAGGCCAGCCTCCTTGAGACTCTATCTCAAAAAACACTTGAGATGTAGTTCAGTGGTAAAGCACTCTGGAGTTCAGTCTCCAGTCCCACAAAAATAATACTGATTATACCTGATGTGTTTAAGAACAAAATAAAACTATATGACAAGCACCTGGTACATGGTAGATATGCAGTAAAATTAATTCCTTTTGTAAAGTTACTGTGTCATCTATTGTACCCTCAACCAAGAGGGCACCTAAGAAAGGGATAATTTTCACACAAACCCTTTCTACTTTAAGTCTCTTGATTATAATATTTCAGTCTGCAAAAATAAGTAAAAATTTTCCATTTGCTTCAGCCCCATTGACTTGCCTCATCTTTGTTGGTCTCCTCAGATAGTGTCACTGACTCAAAAAAATAGAGCATTCCAGATATACTATGCTGCCATCAGAGTTGGGGTCATGGCCAGATTCCACAAAACTAAGAAAAAAAGGGGCCTCTGCTGGGTACAGTGATGCATGCACATCTGTAATCCCAGCATCTCAGTAGACTGAGGCAGGAGGATTGCAAGTTTAAAACCAGCCTCAGCAACTTAACGAGACCCTGTCTTAAAATTTAAAAAAATTAATGGCTGGGGATATAGTTAAGTGTCCCTGGGTTCAATTGCTGGTACCAAAAGGGGGAGGAGGCGCTAGATAGCCTTGAAGTAGCTTCTTGCCTTCAAAGTTTCTAGAAAACAGCATTTTTCTGATGTGTTATGTGGAAGTTAGTAATGTCATAAAAGAAAAATTGAGGGTCTGGGGTTGTGACTCAGTGGTAGAATGCTTGCCTAGCACATGTGAGACCCTGGGTTCGATCCTCAGCACCGCATTAAAAAAATAATAAAATAATAAAAGTGTTATGTCCATCTGTAACTAAAAAAGAAAATTTTTGAAAAATTGGGTTAAATGGGACATCTTGTCAAATTTATCTGTGCTCTTAAACACTTTGAGAAATAGCACAGTAATGAGAACCATTGAACTTTGATCACCCCAGCACCTCTCAGGCTGATTGAAGTAGAGCTCTTTTGATAAATACCTGTTAACATCCCATACGGCTCCTCTGCTTTCCATCTTTATCCTTCAATGTCTAATCTCAGAAAGGGTTTGTACACCTCCCAAACATGTTGAGACAGGTAAGCTCTGGGGACTTGCATTCCCACATAACATTTCACTCTTTGCTTTAAGATTTTACAAGCTGAGCTCCTATTTGTATGCTTGTTTTGACTTATATATTTATTCCCATATAGCCCAATGCATGGAAATCTAGCAGAATGGAACACAAATCAGGATCCCTTTCCTCTAGCCGGGAGTTGTCATTTACCAATCCAATTTCTGTTATAAAACCAGTGGTACTGGCTGGTGGCGCAGTTCTCAGCTCTCCCAAAGAGGTGAGTGAGGATAATGCAGGACAGCCTTTTCCAAAGTTGCCATTTCCTGTTTACTTACACTAAGATATCCACCGTGACTCTGTAGCTGTAATGCCATTTCTTTTGTTAACTATGCTTAACTGAGAATTTTTTTTTTCTTTTGTCTCCCATTATGAGCATATAAAAGTGGACAGTAGCCAAGTGGGGTGAATGTTCTGTGATAGACCTACACCATACTGCTGGTGTCTGTAGAAGGATCAGGAAGGTGCTATATAGGCCAGCAAGTCTTAACTATAGAAAGCCTGCAAAAATAAGTCATTAAGAAAAAGGATTACTTTTTTTGTTAAAAGATGAGAGTATTAAATAGGCTGCCAGATTCTGGAAATTTGTGCCATTTAGAAGTAATCCAGAGAATCTCAGTGCTTGCCCTTTGCTATCAGGAGCAAACCTATTTGTGGTATTTGCCTAGAGTCCCTCCAGCATTACCCCTCCAATTGAGATCAGCTCCTCTCGTCTGACCAAGTTGACCCGCCGAACCACTGACAGGAAGAGTGAATTCCTGAAGACTCTGAAGGATGACCGAAATGGAGACTTTGCAGAGAACAGAGACTGTGACAAGCTGGAGGATGTAAGAGCGTATGAGTTCTCTGGGACAATATAGATATTTTCCTTTGTAATATGTAGGGGTTTTTTTTGTTTGTTCATTTGTTTTTTCCTTAAGGGTGAAAGAAATGGCAAGATTTTAAAATGTACATAGTATCTGTAAGAGTCAGAGCCTTTGGTAAAGTGAACTTAATTCATTGTTCATCAGAGATTCAAACTAGGATTTATTTTATTGACCATTAGGTTCACTTACTGAAGGGTATCTTAATTGCTTCCAAGTTCTAGTAATTATAAATAAAGCTGTTGTAAACAACTGTGTGCAAGTTTTTGTGACCATTAGTTGTCAGGTCCTTTAGCCATTGTGATGGCTAGATCATAAGGTAACAGCATGTTGAGGTTTTTTTGGTTTGGGTTTGGTAGAGGAAGGTGGTTTGTTTTTGTTTTTAGTACTGTGAGTTGATCCCAGGGGCAGTTTAGTACTGAGCCACATCTTCAGCCCTTTTTATTTTCTGAGTTATGGGGTCTTTTGCTAAATTGTCAAGGCTGGCCTTGAACTTGACAGTCCTCTTGCCTCAGCCTCACAAGTAGTTGTGATTATTTATAGGCATGCTCCACTGTACCTGGTTGCATATTTAGTTTTGAAAGAAACCACCAAACTGTCTTCCAAAGGAGTTACACCATTTACATTACTACCAATAATGAAGGAGAATCCATATTGCTCTACATAACAGAATGTGATATTGTCCATGTTATGGATTTTGACCCTTTTAGGTAGATATATAGTGGTATCTTGGTTGTTTTAATTTACATTTCCCTAGTGACATGAGATGTGGCTCATCCTTTCATATGCCTATTTGCTATTTATATCTTATGTTTAGGTCTTCTGCCTATTTTTAAATCAGGTTGTTTTCTTGTTGAATTTTAAAGTTCTTTGTATGTCTTGGATAACAGTCCTGTCAGATACCCATTTTGCAAACATTTCCTCGCTCAGTGTGGCTGTCAGTTGTTTTTATGGATCATGCCTTTGATGTTGTATCTAGAATAGTCGTTGACATTTAAGGTCATCTGTATTTCCTCCTATATTATTTTTAGATGTCTTATGGTTTTGTATTAAATTTAGATCTGTAATTTTGAGTTAATTTTGTGAAGGGGTATAAAGTCTTCAACTAGATTCATTTTTTTTTAAAGTATATGGTTGCCCAGTTGTTCCCATACCTTTATTGAAAAAACTGTCTCTTCTCCATTTTATCACCTTTGTTCCCTTTTCAAAGACCAGTTGACTATGTATTTCTGGACTCTGTTCTGTTCCATTGATCTGTTTGTCTATTCTTTTGCAAAAACCACACTGTGTTGATTATTCTAGCTATTATAGTAAGCCTTAATGTCTGGTGGCATCAGTCTTCCAACTTTGTTCTTTTCTTTTAATATCATATTAGCTATTCCGGATCTTTTGCCATTCCATGTAAACTTTGAAATTCAGTTTTTTATATAGCAGGTCCCATTTTTAAGTGGGAAAACCTGTGGGCCGAGGTTTTCTTCAGAAAGCACTTTCCTGGGTTCTGACTCCTTGATTTTGTAGGTTGCTTGTCTTAGGACAAGAATCATAAGCCAAGTGGGTGGTGCATGAATGTAATCCCAGTGACTCTGAAGGCTGAGGCAGGAGGATTACAAATTTTGAGACCAACCTCAGCAATTTAATGAGACTTTGTCTCAAAATTTTAAAAAGGGGGTGGGGCAGGGGATTTATTTCGCTCAGTGATTAAGCACCTCTGGCTTCAATCTGTGGTACCAAAAGGGAAAAAATGATCATTAAATCAAGTGTGTCCTTCCTTTTATTTATTGCAGTTGGAGGACAACAGCACACCTGAACCAAAGGAAAATGGGGAGGAAGGCTGTCTTCAGAATGGTCTTTCTCTCCCTGTAGTAGAAGAAGGGGGGGTTCTTTCACACTCTCTGGAAGCAGAGCATAGGTAAGAGAGGACAAGATCATAAAGAATGTTGGGCTGGGGATGTGGCTCAAGCGGTAGTGTGCTTGCCTGGCATGCGCGCGGCACTGGGTTTGATCCTCAGCACCACATACAAATAAAGATGTTGTGTCCGCCGAAAACTAAAAATATATATATATATTTAAAAAAAATTCTCTCTCTCTCTTTAAAAAAAAAAAAAAAAAGAATGCTATGTGTGACCTGTTGGTGAGGATCTTAAACATTCTTAAGACATCTTGGATAGAACTGAATTGGGCATACAGAGAGAAGAGACCATGAACATTGTAACTTGTTCAGTGTTAACATAGGTTGGCCTGTTGGCTACTTAGCATTCTCTCACAGACTTGGCCAAGTTTTTCACAATCTCCTCTCCAAAGTTTTCTTGTCATTGAATTTCAGACTCAGTTTATGGCTCCAGTCCGAAAAGGAAAGAAATGAGAATCTGTTTCCTGGGACTGTGGTGCCATCCCAAATGAACTGTTACCATAAAAATCCCCTTAAAGGAGCCTTGGAATGCTTGAAACCCCTGGTGCTTAAATGAGGGCCTTGAACATAAAGCAGCCAGCTTTCTTGGGCAAGACTGGATAGCTTGTGGAGCCTGCCAAGTATGGGAGTACTTTCTTAAAAGAAATCTCCTATTCCAGGGGAATTGTAGGATTAGGTTCTGAGAGAGGCCACAGTGCCATGAAATTGAAAGAACTTAGGTACATGTGGAAATGTCCTGATTTTCTTGTGAAAAGCCGTAGATTGCCCACTTAGGCTTACTGTTGTCCTATTTTCTTTGTCTTTTTGCCTCCACCAGGTTATTGAAATCAATGGGATGGCAAGAATATCCTGAAAATGATGAGAATTGCCTTCCTCTTACAGAGGATGAGCTAAAAGAGTTCCACATGAAGACAGAGCAGGTATGTCATAAATCTTCCCTGGAGACCAGTTAAACACTAGGAAAGAAAGGAGTCAGGACAGTACTTTCCCTTAGGAAGCCCTAAGTGAGAGAGAGAGACCTTGAAAAAGAAAGTATAAAGTAATTACCGTAGTAGAAATATAAAGGAGCATCAAACTCTGCCTGAACAAAAAGGATCTCCAGTGGTAGGTATACCAACAGGCTAGTGACTAGCAGATTCCAGAAGGTAACATTCTTTCATCCTCATAGCTCTAACCCCTTATCAGAACCCCAAGATTATGTTCCAAAGGTCTGAGCTCTGTGTTTAGGAAGAAGCCAGAACTTTCTCTATATTCAGCCCTGAGTTCCTTCTGCTGCTCTGGTGAGAACTAAGAAACCAAAAGGCTTACATGAATTCATTCAACAAATGCTTGACCACTTTCTCTGAATAAAACTCTGCCAAAGGGTAAGGATTTGGCTCACTGGTAGATCTCTTGCCTTATATAGGTGACACCCTGCATTTGATCCCCAGCATTGCAAAAAACAAGAACAAAGAAAACCCTGCCAGATCCTAAGGTTTACAACAATGAACAAGATAAATGAAGTTTCTATAAACCTCCTTGAGTTTACATTCTGGTGGCATATAAATGACAGCTGAATAAGTCCCACAGAAGGAAAACATACAGGCTGACATAAGACCTTACCACTCAGAACTCAGAAATAGGAAATCTCAAATCCTACCTCGGACAAAATGAATCACAGGTCCTTGGCGTGGTGGCACACGCCTGTAATCCTGGCTACTCGGGAGACTGAGGCAGCAGGATTATGATTTCAAGGCCAGCCTCAGCAACTTAGCTAAACCCTAATCAACTTAGACCATGTCTCAAAAAATGAAGATGAAGCTCAGTTGTAAAAGCACCCCTGGGTTCAATCACTAGTACTCCAGTACCCAAAAAAAAAAAAAAAAAAAAAAAAGCCAACCTTGGATAATTATTTGTACATTAAAGTTTAAACAGCCCTACTGTGAGAGATCTTAGAAGATCTAAGTTTTCCCCCATCTCCCATTCTCCCTCATATCAAATTGAGGCCTGGCCTTTTCCTATGTCCCACAAGCCAATGTGGTCATTGATGGATTATTTTTTTCCTTTCTCTCCCACGCTAACCACAGCTGAGAAGAAATGGCTTCGGAAAGAATGGCTTCTTACAGAGCCGCGGTTCCAGCCTATTCTCCCCTTGGAGAAGCACTTGTAAAGCAGAGTTTGAGGACTCAGACACAGAAACGAGTAGCAGTGAAACATCAGATGACGATGCCTGGAAGTAGGCATATAAATGCTCACAGTTAATCTGACTCAGTAAACTCAGCTTGTGTGTTTAGGGAATATACAAAAGAAATTGTTCTTTTCCTTTTCTTATGTTGTTGAATATTTCATGCACAAGGGAAATAATCGTATCCCAAAGAAAGAGCAGTTGGCTTGTTTAGCTTTTGTTGTTGTTCTTCCCTATTATCTGCTTAATAGAAATTTGTGTGGTGGGAAAGATTTTTTAAATACACACACACAGTACATATGGGGCGATGCACAGGTGGGAGCTGGCAGTGCAGAGATGCAGAGAGGAGGAGACACTGGTCTGCAGCAACAGCTTCTACTACCAGCCCTTGGGGCACTCACCCCTGTGCTCAAGCAATCATTGTCAATGACAAAGTGACTGTTGAAGTTATAATTGTATTAAATTAATGCTAATAATTTGGATATTTTATTTTATTTTTGGCTGCTCGGGTAACTTTAGCCCTTAACAAAGCATATGTGGGTTTTTTTTGTTTGTTTTTGTTTTCTTTTTTCCTTTTTGGGTACAGCTGTAAAATATTTGGATATAGGAAATGTGTTATTCTTGCAGCCTTGATATTCAGGGTGGATTGTAAAATATAAATTTTTGTGAGATTTCAAAGATTAAGATTATTTTGATAACATTATTTACAGATTTAAAAGATGTGGTTATCACAAGTCTGTTGAGGGGAAAAACTACTGCATAAAATAACTAACTTGGAATAAATATTTTGCATCAGTTTAAATTGTCTTGTGTAAGAAGTATGTTTTCTTTAAAATTAGCAAGCACTCTACCACTAAGTGACATATCCTAGCAGATATTTTTTGATGCACATGTTTAATGAAGTCAGAAACCAGATTTTCCTCCCTGAAACCGTTTCATTTTCAGTGCCATGTATTTACCACTGGGCTTTTTTAAAGAAAGGTCTTGCTTCGATTTTCCTGCTAAAGAACTTGGGGGGCAGAAATGACTGGAGCCAGTGCTGGCTGGTTTTTTCATTCAACAGATACTTTCCAAGCCCTGTTTTATGTCCCAGACATTATGAAAGACAAGGGTTGCAAGGAGTGCCTAGGCCTGTAGGGAAGAGAATAAACAGCTATTTTAGAAAAGATGAAATTTTAGGCCAATATTTGATAGACAAAAAGAAGTTAAAAGAATAAGCATCTGGCACTCTTTGCTGTACCTACAGTACTTTGTCCCTAGTAGATACAGAGGACCAAGAGCACACCTGATTGCCTATTAGAAAGATAATTAACTTGTAAAGTGAGCTCTGGGCCAGAGAGGACAAGAGGGTAGATGCAGAGAGATCAGCAGGATGTATAATCTATCAGTATACACTGCCTACTGCTAGTAGAATTATCCATATGCAAAATATGGTGAAGGCAGTTGAAATAGAGCAATAAGAATTATTAGTATCATGTTCCATTGAATGTAATATAGTGCGTGTGTGTATGTTACTGTGGATCAAACCCAGGGCTTTGCATATGCTAGGGCCACACTGCCACAGAGCCACACTGTCAGTCCTAGCATCTATAATTGTGAATCCTGACATCACTGTTGTAATATGAAAAAAAAAAGTGCATCTTAAAATTAATGAAATAGGGCTGGGGCTGTAGCTCAGTGACAGAGCAGAGCACTTGCTAGCATGTGTGAGGCACTGGGTTTGATTCTAAGCACCACATAAATATAAAATATATTCTGTCCATCTACAACTAGAAAAAAATTTTTAATTAAAAAGTCAATGAAGTAATATAAAATGAACTAAAAAAAATATATTGTAGCAAAGATTCTATGCTTGGAGAAGAGAAGGTTGAGATTTTGGCTTTGGTACCCTAGTACCAAAAAAAAGAAAAAGAAAAAACCTTGGATAATTACTTGTACATTAAAGTTCGAAAAGCCCTACTGTGAGAGATCTTAGAAGACTTCTTGAAAGAGATCTAAATTTCCCCCCATTTCCCATTCTCCCTCCAAAATTGAATTGAGATCACATATTTGAAACATAATCTGCGGGAGGAAATACTTTAAGTCCCTGTCTTGTTTAGAAAGAAGGGCTTCTTTGAAATGTGGGGGTGGGGAGGATCGGGTTGTGGAGGATAATACGACCAGCAGAAAAGAACCTGTTTAGCATTTGAGTGAAGGAATTCCTTTCCGGACTTGATTCTCTCATCTGATTTATTACATTCTCTGGCAGTTTTCAATGCATGGACTGTGCTGATATTCCCCTCTACAACTGGGGGTGGAAGGGGAATCTGAGGATGGGGGTTGGGGGCGGGGCAGAGTGCTGCCTCTGGTGTGATTTGGTTGTGCAAAAGTTGTAGTTACTTCCAGAAAGGCATTTGACTAGGAAGAGCTTTTCAGTTCAGGGAAAAGATGGTTTCCTGACAGAACACCACCTCTCCCAGGTGTTCCCTGAACTGACGAATAGCAATTAACTTCTATTATATCCACATTGGAGTGCAGTAGTTAAAAAGATACACTTGTGCCTGGCGCGGTGTAATCCTAGCAGCTCGGGAGGCTGAGACGCTGGGTCGCGGGGATCCTCAATTCAAAGCCAGCCTCAGCAAAAGCGAGGCGCTAAGCAACTCAGTGAGAACCCTGTCTCTAAATAAAAATAAATAAAATACAAGATAGGGCTGGGGATGTGGTTCAGTGGTCGAGTGCCCCCGAGTTCAATCCCCGGTACCAAAAAAAATAAAACACTTGCATGTCTGAGGCTATGAAATGACCAAGGATGACCAAGTCATGGTTAGTCTAGAAGGTATCTAGTTGTAACAGACTGACACTTTTTCAAGCCTAGAGCTTCTCAAAGGTGGTTAGGTTACCCCACCCATTCTCCTAACCTGCCCAGGCCTGTAATTGCTGCCCAGGGAACTAAAGCTCCTCCCCAAACAAACCTGTGAAAGATTTAGACCTGAGCTTTTCCTTCTGCCCCTTCTGCAGGACTAGGCTGGTGTCAGGAGACAGTTTCCTTTAACATGGGCTCCAACTCTGGGGAGCCAGAGCTCTTGCCCTGTGGGTCCTGTGACATGGTTTTCCGCTCCGGGGCCCTGTTGGCCATCCACACTCAGCGCTTTTGCATTGGCCGCCTGACCCGGGAAGGGACAAATAGAGCACAGCCCTCAGTAGCTACGGAATCACCGGGTACCGCGGTAAGGAGGGGGCTGGTGGATATTCCAGAGAGCTGGAAGATCAAGATTCCTCATTTTACATTCTGTTCCCAGGTTGTGTCGGGAGAACTCCAGGGCCGCTTGGACCAGGAGGCCAGCACATCTGCTCTAAAAAGGTTAACAGAGGAGGTAACACCCACCCAGCTTTCCCCAGGGCTATAAACTTGAAGCGGCCACCCCTTCTTTCGTAGCTTCAGATCATACATGGAGCAGATTATCCCAACAAAGATCGTGGTGATCTGTTAACTCCAGGTGCAGTGGCTGCGGCTGTCCTTACAGAAAATGGGACCCTGGATGACAGAAGGCCCCACCTCCGAGGTTGCAGGGAGCCCTAACGAGAGACTGCAGGCGCTGTACAGGACCCGCGCCCGGCGCGTGGCAGAGACAGAAGCGCAGAGCCGGGCACTGGAGCGACGCGGCAACGGTGAGGGAGAGACGGGGGTAGGGACTTGCTCCGCCCCTTGCCCGCGGGGTTCGGACGCGTTCCGACTCTGTCCCTTACTCCCTCAGAACTAAGCTGGCGCCTCCAAGGTGGGCCGCGGGAAGGGATATCCCGCTTTTTCGGTCTAGAACGGCAACTTCGAGAACTCCAGGCAGAGGCCGGGCAGACACGGGGAGCTCTAGAGATGTTGGAAACGCGCCTTCAAGAACTTCAGCCCCAGACCGGGTGAGACCCCCTCCCATGCCGGTCTGGAAGCGTGAGGCGGGGCTAGGGCGGCGGGAAGCCCTATTGGATGCGTGACGTCGTCTCTCCGCGCCAGGACTCGGCTGAATGCCTGGCGGGATGCTGAGCTCAATTGTCCCGTGCTGCAGGTCAACCCAGGAACCTTAGCTGCGGAGATCCGGTGAGGTCCGGTGCGCGGGACGGGCCAGGGACGGAGTGCTGATCATCCTGGGAAGACTGTCTTACTTTCTTTCTGTACCCACCCCGCTCCCTAGGGCCCTGCGTGAGGCCTACATGCGAGGCGGGGGCCGGGACCCCGGTGTTCTGGGCAAGATATGGCAGTTACAAGTGGAGGCGTCAGCACTGGAACTGCGGCGGTCGCAGAATCGCAGGGGTGAACAAGAGGGATCAAACAGGAGGGCCTCTCCGCAGCGGTGGTCTTAGACCTGGGAGGAGAAGAGGGCGTGACGGAAGACGTCATTGGCGTAGGAGCCACCTGAGCAAAAACCCCGAGGTGTAGAAATCCTGGGTGGTCTTTGTGACAGTGGCTAGAATGTGAGCTGAAAGTCAAAAGACTTGTCCGGAGAGCTCTAAACACTGGAGACCTGCTCAGATCCGGACCGTCGTGGTCACCAGAGATCAAAGGTAACAGGTGAGACTTGTTCTTCGCAGATAAAGCAAGTGCAGCCTCGGGGGAGCTTCTAGTATTGGAAGCAGAAAACCGGCGCCTAGAGGAGAATATCCTGGCCTTGCAGATGCAGAGATGCCGGGCCCAGACGTTTTGGGGTCAGTGAGCACCCCAACTTCATTCCAGCAAACCTAACTCAGGAGAAGGGGTGGAAGGATGATTCCCGGGGAATGAAACCCAAGTTTGTGCCCCCCTCAGTTCGTGTCCATGCAGTCTCCATGTGTCCGTGTGTGTGTCTCTGTGGCTTCTCAGTACAGTTACCTGCTTCCTCTGATGCAGGGGAAACCTAAGTCTTCCTCTGTTCCTAGGGCCCAGGGAGGCACAACTCCTGGCTGGTCCCTGCACAAGTCCATGGGGAAAGGGAAATCCCCCACACCTCCCTCCACCGGTGGCACCCCCACTGCCACCACTTCCAGGCTCCACAAACGTCCAGTTCTCGGGTGGTGCAAAAAAGGCTGTGAGGACCCAGGGATGCCAGGATGGGGTGAGGGGGAGTTGGGGGATGGTTCGGCTCTATGTGGTCAGGGGAGCATGGGCAGCTTGCAGACTTTCTGGAGAAGTCAGCTCACTTCCTCACAGCCACCACTTCCTGGAACCATGACAAAGAACCTGAGTCTGGACCGACACTTCCTTTTACCCACATCTGATGTGCTGGGCCCTGCACCATACGACCCTGGGTGAGGCCTGCTCCCTCCTTGGACAACCCCTTTCACTTGTCCACTAATAAGTTAAGGAGAACTCCTAGGGCTGTCCAGTAGACTGGGTAGAGGGAGGGTGAGAGGAGGAGGAGAGAGGGAGAGGAGTTTGATGTTTATGTACTCTGACTTGTGTCTCCTAGGGCTGGCTTGTTCATTTTCTATGACTTCCTGCGAGGCCTTGATGCTTCTTGGATTTGGGTGCAACTACTGACTGGCTTGGCCCGAGATGGACAGGATACAGGAGGGACCACAGCATTGCCCCCAGCCTTTTGCTTGCCCCCACCTCCAGCTCCTGGGCCCATGGGAAACTGTGCCATCCTTGCCAGCAGGCAGCCTGTGCCCAGGTCAGTTAAATGGGGTTTGTGACTTTGGTATTCTTGCCACAATTGAGTATGCCCCTCATCCTGAGTTTTCTCATCTATATAAAGGCCATTCATTGGCTCTGAGGGTTAAGTCCTAGGAAGTGTTTAGGAAGGGACTTCAACTCTGGCCTCTGACATTTTGATTGTTCTTCAGGCTGCTGCCATCACCGTCAGTATCTTTGGTGTGTGAGCTACAAGCCTGGCAGGGGTTGGCATGGGCTAGGGCACCACAGCCAAAGGCTTGGGCCTCACTGGTGCTATTTGACCGGGATCAGCGTGTGCTAAGTGGCCGTTGGCGCCTTCCACTTCGGGCTCTTCCTGTGGACCCCAGCCTCAGCTTTGGGCAGCTGAATGGGATTCCCCAGGTCAGTGTGGAGGGTGGGGATAAGGTCTACTCCAAGGTACAGATAGAGTACCATTTCATCTCTCTCCAGGCAAGTCAGACTGAGCTCTTTCTGCGGCTGGTGAATGCAAGAGATGCAGATGTCCAGACATTGGCAGAGATTAATCCAACAAGTGCCCATGAGTACCAGTACCCACCGGTGAGGGCCCAGTTATAGCTAGAGGCAATACAAGTGGGTGGTTAATAGCCAACTGTTATTGATACTATGTGCCAGTCACTACCAATTGCTTTCTGTGCTTAATCCTCACAATCATCTGTTAGATAATGCAATGTAAACAAAATCAAAGCAAGAATTTACCAAGTTAACACTACCTTTTATTCACAGTAAGTTGATTCTAAGGTAGTTCAACTCTAGAACCTATGTTCCTTACCTATTTTTAGATTGTTGAAGAACCTGCTTATTTTCCACAGGTATCCATATCATCTTCACTGGAAACAAGTTCCCTCAGCCCCAAGGCTGGCTTTGCTGATCCCCCACCTCCTACAGAAGAGTCCTTTGGCAGAGTCAAGACTAAAGATGAAATTTTGAGCTATGACCGACCCCAACAGGGGAGCTAGAGGGAACATGAGGCTTATTCCCAGACCTGTAGCTTTTACTACTCCATAAAGTTTAGAAGCAAATGAGCTTGTGAATTCTAACCACATCTGTATCACCTTTGGCAAGTAGTTGATCTTTCTCCAACTGTTTTCTTTTGTAACCATTTACTGAGGATTAAATGAATCTGTCAGGTATTTACAATATTACCTGGCACTTTCTTTTTGTAAAAGCCAACTTTAGTGCTAAATTTCATGTCAGATTCATCAGGATTTTTTTTTTTTTTTAGTATTGGGGTTTGAACCCAGGTTACTCTACCACTGAGCTACACCCCCAGCCCTTTGATTTTTCACTAAATAGCCTGGGTCGGCCTCAAACTTGCAATCCTCTTCCCTTCCAAATAGTAGGGATCATAGCCAGGCATGTCTTTCTAATGACTTTTGCCTAGAAGCCTTTCAATAAAGAGAGAATTCCTGAGGCTTTAAAGAGAGATTCCAAATTAAGGCCCTAAGGCAATAATGTTATAGTTGAGAAAATTCCATATTGGGACTTCAAGACCTGAACATACAAACATAAAAACATCTCTAAGAAGGAAATTCAGTCAAGATAAGCCAGATTCTGCAAACGTGAGTTAATGACCAGCATCAAGACCTGAACACACAACACAAAAGCATCTCTAAGAAGGAAATTCAGTCAAGATAAGCCAGATTCTGCAAATGTGAGTCAATGACCAGCCCAGAGAGACATTTTCTCTTGTATTAAGAAAATCCCTTGTAATCAGTGGCTCAGGAAGGAGGCTGAAGGAGGATTGCAAGTGCAAAGCTGACCTCAGCAACTTAGCTGGGCCCTAAGCAATTTAGCAAGACCCTGTCACAAAATAAAAAAGGGCTGGGGTTGTAGCTCAGTGGTAGAGCCCTTGCCTAGCATGTGTGAGGCCCTGGGTTCAATCCCCAGCACCACTTAAAACAAAGGTATAACAAAGGTTTTGTGTCCATCTACAACCAAAAATATTTTTAAGGGGTGGGGGGGAGCACCTAGGATATGACTGGTTAAGTACCCTTGCATTCAATCCCCAACACTTAAAAAATAACCACCTTTAAAAAATGGGGTTGACTTAGGAGTCCTATATAGCTCCCTCAGCCTTTGATACTGGGTTGTTAAAACAGGAGATTCTAACTTACTAAACTAAGGGCTGTTGGCTGTTTCTCACACAAACCCTGTGCCCTGGACAACAGGCTTACATTTTGTTGTGTCTTGACCATCATCATCCCTGGAATCCAAAATTGGGATCCAAAAATTGCTGAGCCATTTTTTTTGCTCTTAGCCCCATATCTCATACTGAAAAGCTCAAAAGCTCCAGGCAGCTCAGGATCCCATTGAAAGATCTTTAAGCACAATGCAAGACCAGGAGCTTTTTATTCACATCTTTATTTTGAGAAGTCAAAACTACAGACAGTGTAACAATTCCAAGTTTAGATGTTTTTCAATCTTTCTATACAGTAAATATCAAAACCAGCCAGCCTTCCCCCCCCCCAACACACATTTTTCCAACCACATGTTGTCCATTATGTCAGTCACAGCCCCTTTTCTCTCTATAGTTCCACAGGGACCACTTTCTCCCCCAAGTCTTCTTCAGAATTCTTTTTCCAGGATAGGATACAACCCTAGGATGGAGATGAGGTAAACTGAAGGCAGGTACCACCAAAGGCCTGTTAGTCCATTTACAGCACCAAACAGCAAGATCTTCACCAAATCTTGTTTTTGTAGCCCCCATCCAGGGACAGCACCACAAAGTCTGCAAGACAACTGAGTTCAGTCGAGTAACTTGATAAATATAGCACCGATGGAAAGGAAAGGCCTATAATCACACTTAATTTATCACTTCCACATCAGACAGGAGTTGGCATTAGAACTTCCAACAGAGATCAATACAGAAGTGGGGAGAAAAAGTACCTTTGGCTACTATAATATAAAACCTAGAGTGCCCCAAGGCATGGATTCAGCCAATATTTAAGAAAAAAACCATCAAAGCCTCAACCTTTGCTTACAATCTTTATTGAAGTTATACAAAAAGAATCCCCAAAAGTGAAAAAATACATTATATACAAAAACACTCTCTTGGGAGGAAGGTTCTGTTCCCTCTCAACATGCAGTGCTTTCAACTGTAGCTCCAGCCTCCAATGTCCCCTCCACTGCTGCCCGGCTTTCTGCCCGATTCTCAGCCTGAAAAACAAACAGGGAGCCTGGGCTTCAGTAACCTGGTTTAAACAAAGCCATCTTATACAAAAAACAGGTTTCAGGCAAGAGGAAATAAACACAGGTCTTCCAACTCTTTGTTCTCTACACAGTTATCTGTAACAATAATCATACACTGCATTTTGAAAAAGATAAGCAGAAATGATCTTGCTGGCAAGGCTCAAGGTGGGAGCATGCACTTGGGAGTACTGATTTCTCCAATCCTTGAAAAGATGAGGGAAGAGGCCAATCCCTGCTTAACTGCCCACCTCTTCCTCCTCCTCCATGTTTTCGGAAACTTCATTTCCACCAGGGACAGCATCCCCGCTGCCTCCATTCACCTCTGGCTCCTGTTTGGCTTTCTTTGCATCATCTTTCCGGGGGCTCTCTTCTTCTGGTTTCCTCTAAAGATATAATTGTGAAGACTTCACAAATGTGCTTAACGTTTTTAAAAATACAACTTACAAAACACTTCCCTGTGGTACAGTAGGACTCACGGCTCCGTCTCTCCACCTAGCCACAAGGGGCAGATACCAATTTGTATTGCGCAAAATAAAATTGGTCTGTCCCAACATATTCGTTGAGACTCCTGACTAAAGGAAAAGTAGTGTAACTAGGATGAGGAGCAGAGATGTGAACATCTGGGGCTGGGTACAGCTCAGTGGAACAGCACTTGCTTAGCACTAGCACCACACAATACAAGTAGAGAACAAGAGATGTGTATAAATTCCAGTACATGAGCCAGGAAACAAAGCAAGAAATAAAGAGACTCCCCACCCAGAGAAAAGAACTGTTGAAGTAACAAGCAGAAGAAGGCAAGCAGGAGTTCATGTATCAGGTCTCTGATGAACAACTTCTGACAAAGAAAACCTACTGGCTTCCAAAATCTGACTGATCTTCATAGTCCTTGGGCCATAGGAGTTTTCTAAATGAGGTAAACATTCACATGAAAATTTACCTTCTTTCTGACAAGGTGGGAAATATCAGTTACACAATTTGATGAGGAAGCACCATCTGTTGGTTTTCTACTGGCAATCTGACCCAAAAAAAAAAAAGGCTTTGTTAGCAATGTACAAACTATTGAGACAATCAGTGAGGCCTAATATTAAGTGACAAACACCTGAATGAATACCCACCATGGAAACTGAAGAACCTCCTCCACTACAAGTGAAACCTGAAGTAGAACTCTCCACCTGTGAGAAAGATGACAAATTCAAGTAGGTTCCCAGAGAGAACCCAGGTCACTCAGTTTTATAACAGGTACCCATCACAATAGCTGATTAATAACACTTGAAATCCTAATGACGGCCATTTAGTAGGCAAGATCTTTCACACATTTGGGATTAAAAGCATCATTTATCCATATCGTGTCATCTCAGAGATAGAAATAATAGCTTATATTTACTAAGCAATTCCTATTTGTGTGGTACTATCAAGAGTACTTTACACATAGATACTATGATCCCTATTTTACAGATAAATCAACAATGGCAGAAAAATACCTATGGTCATACAAACTGCACAGACAGAATTCCAAAATAGACAGTATGAATCCAGGCAGTCTAGCTCCAGAATATTTGCTAACCACTGTACTATTTGACAGGAATAAGTAGATGAATTCTCATATTCTCTCTGACCACCAACTACCAGAAACCAAGTTCCTAGCAAATGGAACATTAACAGTACCACAAATGCTATTATGAAAACTTTAAAAAGAAAATGAACGGACCAGTGTAGCTTTCAGAGCCAATTCAGCTACATTCCCACTATGCTGGGACTCTTTCGCATCTTCTATTTTCTCTCTAATTTCAGGTAGTAATTCCTTCAACTCCTCAATTTCTTTCTCATATTCAGTAGATGATCCTTCAGCCTCCTTCATCTGTTCATTTAGTACAGCTACAAAGAAGACGCATAAAAATTACCATAAAAGAATTTTTTTTTGGAGAAGGGTCAATTGCTGGTAGCAGCTTCTACTCACCCATTCTCTTCTCAATGACTTCAATAGATTTGTTGAACTGTGCCACTGCCTCATCATACTGAGAGTTATATCCATAGGCCAAACCAAGCTGGTAGTGAGTTTCTGCAAGAAGACGATCATGGGCTTCTAGATAATGCTCTTGCAGGTTTAGGCAAGCCTGGAACTCCTCCACAGCTTGGATATAGTTCTCTAAGAAAGAAGAACAAGAATTGCCAGCACTTGTATGAAGTAGTTGCAGAATTCAGACCTGTTCTGCAGGAATATACCCATTTTGCTTTCATTTTTGTTATTATCTACAGGACCCTTGGCTATGTAGAATGACAGAATGGCTTTTTAAAAGACCTGACAGGTGCTGGGCTTGTAGCCCAGTGGAAGAGCATGTGCTCTACACATTTGTGAGGTCCTGGCTTTGATTCACAACACCAAAAAAACAAAATCCTACTGAAAGATCAGAGTTATTAATTAATTAAAAGATTGTTCATTGGGCTGGGGATGTGGCTCAAGCGGTAGCGCGCTCGCCTGGCATGCGTGCGGCCCAGGTTCGATCCTCAGCACCACATACAACCAAAGATGTTGTGTCTGCCGAAAACTGAGAAATAAATATTAAAAATTAAAAAAAAAAAAAAGATTGTTCATTGTTCTAGGATCATAGGAAACTCAAACCTACTATATTTTCAATGTCAACTACCTAACTATAATCAATCAAGCTGAATTACAGAGAATCTATTAAAGGAGGAATGGGAGAGTGAGGGACGTTAGAAAGTAAAATGAAAATGCATTACCAGATTCAACACTAACTTCTCCAAGTTTAAGATGTGCCTGTGCAGCATAAAGCTGGGCTTCTTTAGTTTCTTGCCTAAAAGAAGGAAACTGATTAGAAATCTTAATAATACTTGTCTAACCCTAATGGCTTTCTATTTATTTTCAACCAAATTCCCATCCTAAGAAGCAACAAGAGTTTTACCTTTTAAAAATGATCTTTGCTAAGTCCAGCATATCCCAAGCAAGCTCTAGGTTCCCAATCTCCTCTTCTTCATTTTCTTGAAGAGACTAAATATCCAAATCATTGTTATTAGGCATAAGTATAAGACAAGCATTTTTCTACAGTATAAATCTAAATGTATAATCTATTATGACTTGAAAAAGTTATTTGCAATTGAAAAATTCAGACTTTCTCCCCAAAAAAATTTGCAGAATGGGTAAAAAAGTTTTCTCTCCTGATTCTCTTTATGTCAGTAATATATTGGATACTGTCATAATAGACAGGAAGCCCTAGGAATCAAAAGATCTGTCCATGGCCGTGGGCACTGGGCGGGGGGAAGTATTGGGGACTGAACTCATGGATGCTCTACCACTGAACTATTATCCATCCCATTCTTTTTATTTTTTTTAATTTAAGACAGGATCTTGCCAATTTGCTAAGGCTGGCCTTAAACTTGCAATCATCCTGCCTCTATCTCCTGAATCATTGGGACTACAGGTACTTGGCACCCAGCTCAGATCTGTCCATTCTAAGCATGGATAGAGTCCTGATTCCTTACCAGGAGTGGGTATCTACAATAATCATGCCTACAGGTGTTAACGACAATCCTATAATAAGAGCAGATTACAGTATCAAACAATAACTTACCTTATTTTCAAGAATTGATTCATTTGGTGTTTCTTCTGCCTTGTCATTTTCTTTATCTTCCTCTTCTGAGCCTTCAGTTTCTACAAGCAAGAATTCCTCATTATTGAGAACGTTAACTAATGATACCTTCTGACTAGTCAGAGATTCCAGTAAACATCAGTCAACCTACATTTTGAGACAGGTTAGGCTAGATTCTAATCCAGTTAACATCTGATCTGATTCTAAAGTCAGTGGTTTCAATCTAATTCAAGTTTAATCTAGACTTAGAATGTGTAACCTTACAGTGTATGGGTTAGACCTTGACAGTTAAAAGCCTAAAGCATTTCCTTGTAAAAGTTAACCTAAATCATTCTGAATGAGACTGACTTAGATACTGTCTCATTGGCTAGAGGCTCCAATTTACTCAGTCAAAAGCAGATAGAGGCCTCAATCAGTGTTTCTGGGGTCTTTAGGTGACTCGTTAGACAATACTAGTAAGCTCAGAAAATACCAAAAGCTAAATTATTCCAGTTCATTCAGAACAAGAATATGCAAGAGACTAGCTTTCCCACAATAAAGCTGTGGAAAAAAAAAAAGCATAGCTCTTACCAACTCTTGCCAATGAGCACGCCACAGACTCCAGCCAGCTCAAGCACACAGAATTTAAGTGAGCAAACCAGGTATTTTAAATGATTCCATTTAAATTTGTAGTCATATCAACACTATTTCCTCATATTGAAATCCACTCATAAGTCAACTGCATGAAGAATACATTCTCAGTGATAAGATAGCTTAAACTTCAAAATGTTGAGTGATTAGAATGGGCTTTCTGTTGTTACAATTCATGAATTGGCTTAATCCATCTCTCATTTTTTTTTTAAAAAAACAGTCTCAGGTTGGTTTCAAGCTCCTGGGCTCAGAGATCCTCCTACCACAGCCTCCTGAGTATCTGGTATTACATGCCCATGCCACCAGCAAAAGATCTCAAATACTGTCTCCTAATAACCTAAATACAGCAATTAGGCCTTAGAGCCAAGAAGTCAGGTTAAAGGAGTTTTATCTAAAGTAACAGTGGTTTATGGTGGAAAACAGGCACAGAAAATTCCTATGTATTAAAAATTATTGTAATGAACTAAAGTCCTCTAATAACTACACATTACAACCTAGTTAACAGTAAGCCCTATTTTAATCTGGAAGCTCACTTTTTTACCTTTCACAACAATACCAGTTCATCTACAATAGTCACCACCACACACCATTAATGATAACTTCTGACTAGTCAGGGATTCCAGTAAATATCAGTCAACCTACATTTTGAGACAGATGGGTACAGGTTTACTTCCCTAAGTTTGGACTACATAGTGGTTTTGCTGACTCTTTCCATCCTCCAGCAGAATATCTAAGACAATGAAGTAAAGCTACAAATTTCTTATCAATTCAAAAAATTAAACTTCGTCTTCCCAATTTGCAGAGAAATTAAATTGACATTGTTATTATTTTAAAAATACTTTTTTAGTTGTAGGTGGACACAATACCTCTATTTTATTTTTATGTGGTGCTGAGGATTAAAGCCAGTGCCTCACACATGCTAGGTGAGCACTCTACCACTGAGCCACAATCCCAGCTCCAACACTGTTACTTTTTAAAAATTATCTGTTATCTGTTCCTACTAAAACCAGCATGCTAGACATCTAATTTAGCACAAAATATCTTAATTACTTGGAATTTTACAAATTGAGAAACCTGGACCTAGCTATCTTTATGGGACGGTGGAGAAGGAGCTAGGTTTTGTTTTTTTGGTATTGGAATTGAACTCAGGGACATATTACAACTGTCCCAATCTTTTTTGCTGAGGCTAGCCTCAAACTTGCAATCCTCCTGCCTCAGCCTTGAGTCACTGGGATTACAAGACATGCACAACTGCACCTAACTATAAACTAGGTTAATGAGAAAGTTAATACTGTAAAACATTTCCCAACCCAGTAAGGTATACTCAAATACTAATGACAATGCCCTGATATCCTCAGTATATAAATTTGTTAAAAATATCTTCCACGCTTCTTTGAAAATAGAACACTATTTGTGATATGTATAGTGCATCCTTCAGAGAAAAAGAAATGCTACTTATGACCATGTAGCATCCTCAAAACATTATGGGCACAGAGTACAACCAGAAGAATAAAGACAAAAAGGTGCTAATTCTTGAGTGTTCTGGAACTCCCACAGAAGTCAAGTACCCACCACAGGTTGGTCAGTAGAATCCATCTGAACACAACCAAGTTTTATGCATACAATTTAAACTTCTGTTCACATACCAACCACATCTAACATGACAATCAGGAAAGATGAGACCAGTTGTCTTTATCAGGAATATGAAAACCCCAAGAGGTAGCAAAGTCAAGAGGTGGTAGGAAATGTGGCTTTAAATTTTTTATTTTTTAGGTGTAGGACACAACACAATGCCTTTATTTTTACGTGGTGCTGAGGATCGAAACCAAGTCCCATCCGTGCTAGGCGAGCACTCTACTGCTGAGCCACAATCCCAGCCCCAAATATTTATTTTTTTAGTTTAGGTGGACACAATATCTTTTTTTCATTTTTATGTGGTGCTGAGAATCAATAAATCTTTCTTTTATTAAACCAGGTACTGAACTCAGGAGCACTCAACCACTGAGCCACACACCCAGCCCTTTTTTGTATTTTATTTGGAGACAGGGCCTGAGTTGCTCAATGCCTCGCTAAGTTGCTGAGACTGGCTTTTCAATTCGAGATCCTCCTGTCTCAGGACCACCATGCCCAGCAGGACTTTAATTTTTTTTTTTTTAGAGAATTTTTTAATATTTATTTTTCAGTTTTTGGTGGAAATACAATATCTTTATTTTTTTGTGTGGTGCTGAGGATCGACCCCGGGGCCCACACATGCCAGGGGAGCACGCTACCTAAATGAAGAGAGAAAACCACATTCAAGATCTGTGGACCAGGGCTGGGATTGTGGTTCAGCAAAGATTTGTGGGCTAGTGATTTGTGTCTCAGTTATATAGCACTTGCCTGGTACGTGTGAAGCACTGGGTTTGAACCTCAGAACCACATAAAAATAAATAAAAATAAAGGTATTGTGTCTATCTACAATTTTTAAAAAAAAATAAACAACAAAAATCTGTGGACTAGTGTTGTCACATAAAGAGGAAGAAAGCACAGAAATTAGCTGGACCCTAAAGCCAGACTGAGCACCTAGTCCTCTCTATTGACTAGGGCAAATTACTTCTTTCTCCCATTTCTTCATCTATAAAATATGGGACTCTCTACTGTCATTTATAAGTTATCTGCCACAAAACCACTAAAATACCACTTTTTAAAAGTGCGAGGGCAGGGGGTTTACGGTTCAGTTGCTAGAATACTGAGACTTTTGAAGGGATTTTAAAAATGTGACCAGAATGTTTCTGATAAAGAGACAGGGCGAAGAGAAGGGGTGAAAGCTGCCTTCTTCAATATGAGGTAGTGTGGAAAGAATAGTATATTCAAGGCATATCTAGTACTACAGTCTTGACCATAAACAAGTCACATGACCTTTATGCCTCAATATAAGTAGAGTGTAATATTCTCTATTGAGTGGTATTGTTTTAGGGTAAGGAGAGGTGCATGCCTGTAATCTCGGCTACTCAGGAAGCTTGAGGCATAAGGATTGCAAGTTCAAGGCCAGCCTCCACAACTTTGTGAAACTCTTGTCTCAAAAAGAGTGGGCTGAAGATTTAGATCAATTCCCAGTACTGGAAAAAATGAAAACCTGAAGATAAATAGTATTATTTTAGAATTAGAAAAAAAAAAAAATGAGTTGTAATGATGTTATTTACAAACTGATAGTTTATCAAAGTCCATAAGAGAAATAGAAAATCTTTCCAATGTTTGATCACTAAGATCAAGGACTAGGGGTGCACAGCTCAGCAGTAGAGGAAATGCCTGGCATATATGAAGCCCTAGGTATGATCCTCACTACCATACCAAAAAAAAAAAAAAAAAAAAAAAGAAAGAAGGAAAAAGATCAAGACGTGAGAAGTTTTTAAAAGTTGAATAATTCAGTTCTGCACTTCTTCCCTAACTAATTCCTAATCCTTGAAAATTAGCCCAACAGAGACCCAGCAAGCTATTATAACCCCAACTACTCAGGAGGCTAAGGCAGGCAGTTTCAAGTTTGAGACAACCCCCGGCAATTTAACAAGACTGTAAAACAAAAAGGGTTGGGAATATAGCTCAGTGGTGGAGCACTTGTTAGCATGTGCGAGGTGCTGCATTCCTATACCCAATATCACAAAAATAAAATTTTAAAGAGAGAGAGAAGCCCAATGGCATTACCATTTAGCCAATTCCCTTCTGGTTACTAGCATGTGCTGGTTGGAGTGCAGAGGCTTGCACACAGGTAAAAGTAGTTTACCAGAATAATCTCCAAGAATGAAAAGATGGGACTCTGAGATTTTTCAACTTAAGAGTACTCCTGAAGTAGTCTGGCAATTTTAATGAGTAATAGCAATTAACTGGAATATACCTGTATTTATTAACACCAATGTTAGATGAACCTTAAATGCAGCAGAATCCTCAAATAATAGCACAACTTAAGTCAGACGTGCCAATTACTAATTAGGCTTATGTATCTTGATGAGAATGAATCACAATTAGACATTTAATAACACTATAGAAAAGCATTCATACTTGTTAACTTTCTAGGTAACAAAAGTTTTAGTTCAGCAGCCAAAGCAAACATGAAATGAGGAGAGAAAGCAGCAAGAAGGCTAACTGCTAAAGTTTTTTGTTGTTTCTTTTGACTAGGAGAAGGACTGTTTTAGCAGTGTCAGTAAATCTTTAAAGATTTTCTGAAGACTAAAGGAGAGATGCCAGAATTTTTTTTTTAAACTCTGATAGAACATTCAAGATTAACTGCCTTCATTTAAATGGCATGCCTGCTTAAATGTACCAAATTCAGTGGATTCTACTGCTGTTCCAGCTTCCTAATGCAGAGAAAAGAAACCATGTGAACAGTACATTGTGAACAGTAATTTAAAAATCCAGAGGCATGCAAAGTGAACATCCATTCAGCATTCTCTGCCAGCCTAGCCCACTATTTCCTTACCTACCCCACCCCCTCATCCACCTTTTCCATTCTTTTATTGGCTAGTATGGTACAAGTTACTGATTGCTAGCCAAGTTTCAGAAATCACAGTAAAAGACCTATTTTGCAGTTAATAAAAGCATTAGTTTATAAGCCAGCTGAAGACAACTTGCTGCTTTTTATTTAACTTGCTCAACTTATCCCAACCTTCTTAAACTAATCCCATTTTCATTTTAGCCCTTTCCTAATCCTAAGGCAGACGGAAAATCCTGAATGGAAGGCTGACTTTTACCCATTATTATTAGTGAGTCAAATCCAGAATGTACTCCACCCACTGCAGCTCTTGCATATCCCGGTTACCTTCACCCTCTTTCATCTGTTCTTCTCTCTCTTCTGTCTCTTCATTAGCAGCTATCTTAACTTTGTCTTCAGGTGTTTTCTCTGTGGCCCTCTGGGCTACCTTGGTCTCAACCCCATCTCCAGCTGCCCCAGACTCTTCTACAGGCAGCTTAGTCTCCTCCTGGCTAGGAATTAGCTCCACCCTGACCTTCTCCTCTACCTCTGAGCCATCTTTTGTTTCTGTCAATCTTTCTGCAGAAGTCTTT
This sequence comes from Marmota marmota marmota, assembly GCF_001458135.2. Lineage (NCBI taxonomy): Eukaryota > Metazoa > Chordata > Mammalia > Rodentia > Sciuridae > Marmota > Marmota marmota. The sequence continues at coordinate 19,511,934 of NW_026000082.1, forward strand.
GGTTCAATAGGAGTCTGATCTCCTGCAGCTGACAGTCCATTGAATGCAACATCTTTAGAGAAAACGGTGCCTTCCTGCCCTGGCTTCTCAGAGATCTCTGATCCAGCCTCTGCAGCTGAGACCTCTTCAGCTTCTGTTGTCACCACCTCTGACTCTTCAGCAGAATGTACTTCTTGCTCTACCAGTTGCTCAAGGACAGCCTTTCCTGGGTCATTTTCAGAGGTAGCTACTGGTTCCTTTACTTCATTCCCACCCACATCCACTGGCTTGACTGTTGGCTCTACAGATTCTGCTTCTACCTCCACTGCAGTGCCCTGCTTTTCTAGAGTCACTATAGGCTGCTCTTCTGAAGCTTCCTCTGGCTTCTCCCCTATACTCACAATTACTTCTCCCTGCTTCTCCTGACCTCCTTTTTCTCTGCACTCTTCTTTCTCAACTTCAGTTCCAGAAACTGATTTTCCTTCCTCAGCATCTGATGCTTCCTGTTCTGGCTTCTCAGAAGTGACCTCAGGTTCATTCGGTCCTTCTGGTGCTGATGCTCCTTTTGCCTCTTCAGAAGTTTCAGTTAACTGATTTGAAGTCGAGTCAACTTTTTCTTGTAACTTCTCTGCAGGCTCACTTATATCCATATCTTCTCTTCCACCCTTCTCCATTTCATTCTCCTGTTCTTTACCAGTTTCAGGCTTTGCCAAAGACTTGCATTCTGATTTTTTGGCTTCTTTTTCTCCCATGGCGTCATAAACCTGTTCTCTCAACTCTTCCCTTGCTTCCTCTACATGGTTAAAGAACATTAAGCATAAACATGTCTTCGAGTTTAATGATAAAAGCATAAATGGAAACTAAAAACACATTCCCTTAAACCCTCACATGGCCTGGTTTAAGATTTAGCAGATGGCCTAAAAATTTTTATCTGCCCCCTTGAGAAAAGCAAAGGAAAGACAGTCTCAGCTAGCAGAGTTAACTTAATGCAAAGGAAACCAAAGCACATTAAACTAGATACTCTATTATTTTGCTGTGAGCATTCTGATTACCAGTTAGGTAAAAGATGCCAAGCTTTTCATTCTATTTTAAACATTTCATTCTATTTTCATTCTATTTTAAACCTCTACCTGATTTATAAAATGCTATTAGCCAAACTCAGCTGAGAAATATTCAATTTTTCTTAAACACAAGAAATGTAAAAGGGCTCCAAAAACATTACTTTTAATTGAACTTTACAAACCATTTTTTAAAAATATACATTTAATGTCTTAATATTTAAAACACCTATTTAAATGACCATATTTGTTTAATAAATTAAGTTATCCTCTCACAAAAGCCTGCTGTCACTTTCATTAATGGGCTACCCCCATTGCAGTCTCTACCAGATGCAGGTATAACCCCAAGCATCTTAGGAGAGACCAGCCAGGGCAGGGAGAGCCCTATTTCCATCACTTGTATACAAGATACAAGGTGTCGCGTCTCTTAAATGTCATGTGCAACTCCACATACCATCTATGTTATCGTTATTTTCTACCAGAGACTCATCTTCTGTTTTTTCTTCTTCTTCTTCCACATGCACACCTTCCAAGGCATTTCCCAACACACCATTCTCCATTCTAGGAGAACAAGAGGAGAAAGCACCAAAGGTTTAACAGCTACAACCTAACGATGTAGCCTACATTACAAAAGCAACAGACAAGTAAGCAAGTTCAGGAAATACAATACTATACATATTCCCATGAAAGGCAATTATCCAAACTTCTAATATAAATTAAGGCTGCAAGAATGCTGAAAGAAATGAGTACACTGCTCATCAAGCCACGTGAAAAGCACTATGAGTCCTATAAAAATAAGACATATTCATTCTTTTTTAAAAATTCATTCTTTTAAAACAGAGCCATAAGTAGTTCCCAAACTTTCATCTACCCCACTTCTTTAGATAAACACTAACACTCTGGCAATAGTTTCACAGCAAATCAGAGTGCTCTAATTATTACAAGATAACAAACTTACCAGAACTGAGATTAAATAAATGACACATCATTTGCTTGGCTGCATATCCTCAATATACTTTATTCTGGCTAATAAATTCTGGTGAATGATATCCAAAAACTTTCTAACAGAAAGACTACTTGGGATTGTTATTTACTAGATATCCTCACATGCTACTTACTTCAAACTCCAATAAGCCCTTATTCAATGACTGTTTTGAGCTAGTTTGGTGCTTTTAAGGGTTTATTATTCTATACTGAACTTTGATCAATTATTACCCATTCACAAATGAAAAGATCTTTGCTTCTAATGATCACAAGTCAAACTTCAATTATTCCTTTTTTATTTTTTTTGGTACCAGGGAATCAAACTCAGCAGCACTTGACCACTGAGCCACATCCCCAGTCATAGTTTGTATTTTGTTTAAAGATAGGGTCTCACTGAGTTGCTTACTGTATTGCTTTTGCTGAGGCTGGCTCTGAACTCACTATCCTCCTGTCTCAGCCTCCCAAGCGGCTGGGATTACAGGAACATGCCATTACATATGGCCAGTAATTTTATTCTTTAAATCGTTACAATTTCCATCAATATTTCAAGCTCTTTCATAACCCACTTTTCTAGGTAAAACGTGTCTAGCTTACTCATGTAAAATCACAAAGCTAGTAAACAATCTTAGCAAACAAGGAAACTTTCATTTTTAAATAGATCGAAGTTATACAAAACATTCTACTAATAAACTAAGAAAAACATACCTTGCTAATTCCAATAGTGATTTTCCATAGAAAAAGAAGGCTTCTCCACATTCATTAGCAGTTTCTCCATACTTCTTACCTCTACAAAAATAATAGACAGCTAAAATCTGAATGTTATTATTTTTTTAAATATTTTTTTTTAGTTATAGTTGGGCATAATAGCATTATTTTATTTGTCTTGCCTCACACATGCTAGCCTCACATGTGCTAGGTGAGCTCTACCGCTAAGCCACAACCCCAGTCCCTGAACATGTTATTAACATTAATGATGCATGCAGTTAATGTTATATCTATATATAATATAATTCTAAGTGATACCAATTTGTTACAGTTAGCGTATACTCTAACAGCCAAATTATATTAATACATATTCTTCCTGCCACAAGATAATGGACCATAATAGTTAAGATGACCTTGGCTGGGACCTAGACATTGAGAGATGATTCCAGAGATCATGTTCTTTATATCATGATGCCTTTCCGTAAAAGAACATGATCTCTGGAGTGAGACTGCCTGAGCACAAAGCTTACCTCTAATCATTAACTGTACAACCTTGGCAGATTACTCATTTTCAGTGCCTTAGTTTTGAGAAAGATGAGATTGTAAAATGGAAATGTACATAACTATTGGTAGCCCACGCCTGTAATCCCAGCAGCTCGGGAAGCTGAGACTTGAGGATCTAGAGTTCAAAGCTAGCCTCAGTAACAGTGAGGTGGTAAGCAACTCAGTGAGACCCTGTCTCTAAATAAAATAACAAATAGGGCTAGTGATGTGGCTCAGTGGCCAAGTGACCCCTTAGTTCAATACCTGGTACCCCCCAAAAAAAGACAAAGCTGGGGTTGTAGCTCGGTGGTAGAGCACCTGCCCAGCATGTGTGGGCACTGAGTTCAAACCTCAGCACCACATAAAAATAAAGATATTGTGTCCATCTACAATTTAAAACAAAAAAAGAAATCACATTAAGTGTGATGAATGGGAAGGAAGAAAGATTTCTAAGACAAGGAGATCAGTTTTCATAGAGTAAAAGACCTCTAGGCATCTAGACGAATGAACTTAAAAACCCATTTTTTTTTTAACATAAAAACACCTAAATGCTTATCAGATAAGAAGTAAGCTCCAACCCTAGCACACCACTAAATACCAGAACCTTAATTCATTAATCCCAGGTAAAGATGATCAAAGAGGCCAGAGGTCAGGGACAAGACAAGAGATTATTGTGGACCTCCAGGAATAATATGCAGTTCTGGATGTTGGGAGGAATTGGGCTAGGAAAAAAGTGAGCTTCAAATCTGAAACCCACTGGGTATGGTGGTGTACACCTATAACACCAGCGGCTCAGGAGGCTGAAACAGGGGGATCACAAGTTCAAAGCCAGCCTCAGCAATTTAGCAAGGTCCTAAGCACCTCAGCGAGCCCATCATTAAATAAAATACAAAAAAGGGCTGGGGATGTGACTTGGTGGTTGACTGCTACTCAGTTCAATCCCTGGTACCAAGAGGGTGGTGGAGGGGGGACTGAAACTCATAAATGCTTCATATTATGGGTATTTCTTTCCTTTTTTGTCTCTCCACCACATTTTCTGTTTATTTTCTTTTCTTTTTGCAGTGCTAGGGATTGAACTTGGGGCCTTACACATGCTAGGCAAGCCACTGAGCATATCATNTATATATATATAAATGATGTTATGTCTATCTACAACTAAAAAAAAAAATTTTTTTAAAGGTGAATGAAATGTAACCAACTAATTAGGAAACATGATTGATTTCACCTGCTGTTAATAATACCATATTAGAGGAAACTAGCTCAAACAAAGTTGTAAAGGAAAAGTGTTTAAGACTTAAAGATTTAACATTCAAGGACTGGGGAGTAGTTCAGTGATAAAGCACTACTGGTTTCAATCCTCTGTGTCACAAATAAATAAATATGCAACATGGGGGAATAAATGTAACTTACTCCCCGCCTTTTTTCTCTCTCAGATCTGGAGGAACATTAAAATGTTTGAGAAGGGATGGAGTGTAGGCTCAATGGTAGAACACTTCCTTAATGTGCAAAGCCCTTAGTTTGATACATAGCACCATTTAAAACAAATAATTGGGAAAGCCCTGAATAAGCCAGGCCAAGTTGGTTCCCCTAATTAATTGTGACTGGAATACAATTTACCTTATAAGAAAAATCAAAGGTTGAAAATAGGGCTGGGATGTAGCTCAGTGGTAGCCCACTTGTCTAGCATGCACAAGGCACTTCAATCCCCACACTGCCAAAAGATATATATATATCAAAGGTTGAAATTGCTCAGTAATATTTGGTTTTATACTTACAGGAGTAAACTCCAACATGAAAAACAATCAGTTTTGGGTTTTTTGCAATGCTGAGAATTGAACTAGAGCTTCTTGTAGATTAGGCAAGTACTCTACCACTGAGCTACAACCCAGCCCTTGCTCCCCTTGCTCTTCATTATTTTCCCCCATAGAACAACTTTCTTTTTCCCCTGGTGGTGGTGCCACTGGGGATCAAACTCAGGACCATGTGCTAAAACAACTTTAAGGATTATTGGGAACATAATATTACATATAGTAAACACACAATACTTACAAAAGACTAGCTGCTTCCTGGAATGCATTGACAGCTGCTGGAATATCCCCCATCACTAGATGTTTCTGTCCTAATCCCAATAGTCTTTTAGCTTCACTATCCACATCCAGGCTGCAAGAAAGATTTTAGTGTCAAATACTACTTAAATCAACATTTATTGAATACCTGCTACACTTAAACCATAAATTTTTTGATCCTATAGTAAGATCTAGGTAACTCACATTTATTTACCACTGCAAAACCAAAGAAACCTTTCCAAATTCCCAGAAGCTTCACTAGAATATTTTAAAGGTTTGTCTACTCACAAAGCCTACACTGCATATTACTTTAAATATTTACTAATTAATTAACAAATAAAGAAATCAAAGGAACCATTAATTCATACAAGTTGTATTAGCTAAAAGAAAAAAATAAAAAAAAACTTTAGTAAATAGGGCAAGAGGCAGTGATATAGTGTGGTATTAGTGTAAAGAAAGGCAAATAGGTCAAATAGAACAGAAAATAAAAACAAATCTGTACATATACTGCCAATTTTAGGTGGACACATTATTTTGTTTTTATGTGGTGCTGAGGATCAAACCCAGTGCCCCATGCATGCTAGGAGAGCACTCTACCTCTGAGCCACAACGTCAGCCCTGTGAAGCTCAATTCTTATCTCACACCTTAATTAAAAAAAATTAACTTGAAATGGATCACGGGCTTTCTAAATTTAAGATGTTACAACCTTTTAACTCCTAAGAGAAAAAAATTACAAAACTTTGGGTTTGGTAAGACTTCCTAATCATGAGAGAAAAGTACTATCTTTTTTTTTTCATCAATAAATCAGACCTTTAAACTGAAAAACTGGCTTGTTTAAAAAAAAAAAACAATTTCTTAAAAAGGCAAATATGCCGAACATGGTGGCACAAACTTGTAATTCTAGCAGCCAGAGAGGCTGAGGCAGGAGGATCATGAATTAAAAAAGCCAGCCTCAGCACCTTAGCAAGGCCTTAAACAATTTAATACATAAAAAATATAAAAAGGGCTAGGAATGTGGCTGTGGTTAAGCTGGTATAAAAAAATAAAAAAACTTTTAAAAAGGAAAACCTCAAAGTAGGAAAATACATATGCAAAACTTCTATGTGACAAAGCACTTTAATAAGCATATGATGGTAAAGTGAACATTAGTCATTCAAAAACCCCAAAGTAGGGCTGGAGCTGGAGCTCAAAGGCAGAGCACTTGCCCAGCATGCCTGAGGTACTGGGTTCCATCCTCAGCACCACATAAAAATAAACAAATAAAATAAATGTGTTCTGTCCATCTACAAAAAAAAAAAAAAAATTATTTTTAAAATTTTTATTTTTAAACATGCAAAGCAGGGGCTGGGGCTATAGGTCAGTGGCAGAGCGCTTGCCTAGCATGCGTGAGGCACTGGATTCGATCCTCAGCACCATATAAAAATAAACAAATAGAATAGAGGCATTCTATCCATCTACAACTACAAAAACTTTTTTTTTTTTTAAATGCAAAACAAACCCTTCATTCCCATTAGAATGACAAAACACACACACACACACACATACACACACACACACAAAAAAAAAAAAAACAGGCAGGACATGGTGGGACTTCCCTGTAGCTCCAGCTACTTGGGAGGCTACATAGTAGATTCCCAAGTTCCATCTGAGCAGCACAGAAAGACCCTGGCTGAAATAACTATCATATGACCCAAGCATTTCATTCCTAGGTATGCCCATAAAGACTTGGGACATAAATATTCACAGTAGTTTCATTTGTAATCGTCCCAAACTAGAAACCCAAATGGATAAACACATTGTATGTGATATGTCTACATAATGGAATAATGTTCATAAACAAAAAGAATGAACTGGCCAAGCAGAAAATGGCACACACCAGTATTCCCATTGACTGAGGAAGCTGAGGTAACAGAATTGAGTTCCAAGCCCATCTGGGCAACTTTGCAAGACCCTGTCTCAAATTTAAAAAATAAAAGGGCTGGAGAGGTAGCTCACTAGTAGAGTACTCCTGGGTTTAATTTCAGGTATGGCAACACAAACAAGAGCTCAAAATCAAATTCTTTAACTGGCAATAGATGCTGGTAGTTGCTCTCCCTTTAAGTAACTCACTCAACTTTACTCATTTTTAGAAAAATGTCTGTCATATACTCAAGACTGAAAAATCAGTTGTTCTTTCAGGTAAAACTGAAGTTACAGGAAAAACACAAGTCATTTAACTTTTTTTTTTATTTGTAGATGGACACAATACCTTTGTTCATTTATTTATTTTTATGTGGTGTTGAAGATCAAATCCAGTGCCTCACAAGTGCATCTACTTCAATAACATACAAAGGGCAGCCTGGCATAGTGGCACATACTGGTAATCAGAATACTAAGGCAAGAAGATCAAAAGTTCAAGGCCAGCTTCAGCAATTTAGGGAGACCCTGTCTCAAATTTAAAAAATTAAAAAGGGGCTTGGGATGAAGCTTAGTGGTACAGTGGCTCTAGGTTCAATCCCCGTACAAACACACACACACACACAAACATATGTGAGAAGGGCTTTAATCTATAATTCATATTTTGTCAGACAGAATACTACAAAGTCATGTAGTGAAAGACTGAGAATTAGTAAACTTCTTAGTTTGTAGTGCTTCATTATGGACATTTCTAAGTGAAAATGGTAGTGAAGAACAAAAGAGCTACAGTACTGTTTGGTGCTGTTACCTTGATTTATGTTATGAGGACATCAGATTTATCCACCATTGGTTTTACAATATTAATGCTATTGATCAACACAATGAAAGAGGCAAAGAGTCTTGTTATTATGAAATATGGTATCAATGAATCCCTGAAAGGGTCTTGGGACCCCAAGGATGTACAAGAAAAAACTTCTGAGGGACTAGGGTATAGATCAGTGGTAAGGGGATTGTTCAACTCAAGCACTGTAAAACAAAAATAAACACAAAAAAATCTTTAGTAATGCTAAGAGGATGAGGATAAACAGACATCCAAAAAGGGAGAACATATAGGTACAGATTTATAACAATGCAGTATTAAGTAATTTCTCCTCCTATTGCTTATTCACTCAAAAAACCAAAACAGCAAACATAAAGCAAAATCATCATGTAATGATGTAATGGTATTGAATGTTTTAAATCTAAATGAAGAGCACAGGGCTTGATGATGCATGCCTGTAATCCCAGCAGCTCAGGAGGCTGAGGCAAGAGGATCGCAAATTCAAAACCAGCTTCAGCATAAGCAAGGCACTAAGCAATTCAGTGGGACTCTGTCTAAATATAAAGTACAAAAAAGAGCTGGAGATGTGGCTCAGTGGTTGAGTGCCCAAGTTCAATCCCTGGTACCTACCACCTCCCTCCTACACCCAAAATTAAAAGACTAAATGAAGAAAAAGTTGTTCAGCAGAACTTGTTAATAAGCATTAGTGAGGACAGGAGCAAAACTAAGTAAAACTTCCAATTCTTTGTTGGTATTTTTTGTATGTGGTACTAGGTTTGAACCAGGGGCACTTTACCACTGAGCTATATTCTCAGCCCTTTATTTTACTTGAGACAATGTCTCACTAAACTGCTAAGGCTAGCCTTGAATTTGTGATATTCCTGCCTCAGTCTCCTGAGTAGCTGGAATTACAGGTAAACCCACTGTGTCTAGCCAATTTTAATATTTTAATCAAATGCAAACATTCTGAAGACATTATTGTCTAGACACTGTTCAGTCTTAATTGTTTCATTAAAAATAATGAAACTGAGACTGGGGATATAGCTCAGTAGTAGAATGCTTGCATGAAGTCCTAGTTTCAATTCTTTTTTTTTCCCCTTTTTGGTACTGGGCATTGAACCCAGAGGTGTTTTACCACACTGAGCTATATCCCCAGTCCTCTTTAAGACAGCGTCTCACTAAGTTGCATAAGGCCTCAATTTCTAAGGCTGACCTCCAATTTATGATCCTCCTGCCTCAGCTTCCCAGTTGCGGGGATCATAGACAAGCAACCCCACACTCAGCCCTTAGGTTCAATCCTTAGCAGGGCAAAATAAAAATCATGAAACTAGCTACCCTCAGGTTATACTGCTTTGTGTTTCAGATGTGAATCTAACTGAACTATGTAAATAATCTTACCTTTTCACTTTATCTGCAGAGGTAGAAGGAGCTGGAGCATCTTCAATTCTACAATGAAGAATAAAGGGAGAAAAAGTAAAAATGGAGACTATTTTAAGCCTGGATATTAAGTAAACTCAGGAAAACATAAAGGAATAAATAGTTGTCATCTGCTGGATGTGTCAGTGCCCATCTGTAATCCCAATGACTAGGGAGGTTGGGGCAGGAAGATCACAAATTTGAGGCTAGAGTGGGCAATTTAGCAAACCCTGTCTTGACATAAAAAATAAAATGGGCTAGGGATGCTGCTTAGTGGCAAAGCATCCCTGGATCTCATTCCCAGTACTGCTGTGGGGAGGGAGTTGTCCTTTATTAAACACTCAATAAGAACCAAATATTACTGATTTATTTACATTGTCAAATTTAATCCTTGCCCAGTCATACATAGGGGGTTGAAAATAAGCAGCAACTTTCACAGCTAAAGTCACAGACTATTGCCCAAGAGTCCTAGAATGCCCTTGATTCCATATCTGCAAACTTTCTGCCTCAGGAAATTATGTTCAAATAGTGTTTGTTTTGCAGTGATGCTAGGGATCCAACCCAGGCCTCATGCAGGCCAGGCAAATGCTCTACCACTGAGCAACATCCCCAGTCTTTTATTAAGGGGTCATTCTGACCAAATGGCCTAGTACAGTGCTTCTCAAACTACTGTTGAGGGACTAAGTTTCTCATTTCCAATCTGTAGATGGGGTTTTGTAAGATACAGTAGAAATGCCAGGGTAATGTCAAATTGCTTTATATTTCTAAATATATTCCAACATTTTTACTTATCTCTATATACCAGTAATAGTTCAAAAACAAACACTAGTCTATTTGGTATAACACAAATGTCCAAAGTTTGTACAGCAAAAAATAAACACATCAATGCTGCACATTCATACAATACCAACTTTCACAGCTAGTCATGATAGGATTAACAGAGACTATATTTTCCCTTCCATTTCAAATAACTTAAAACATGGCCGATGTCTATCTAGAGGCCTGTTGCCATTTCTGTCTTCAGTGAAATTTTTGTCCCCAAGAAAGTATAACAGATTGAGTTGGTGTAGTATATTCTTGGTTATCAAAAAATACTCATGTAGCTTCGGGATTTTGAATTGGTGAATATTCATGATGTGTGGAAAAGCATGATACACACCACAATCTCAATTACACAAAATGGGATATTGTGTATATATGCACACAACCTAGAGGGACACGTCCAACTAAGCTTCTTGTGACTGGATGATTTTGTTCTTTGATTTTTTTTTTCCTGTAATGTACAATTTACTTTTAAAAAATAAAAATTATTTTAAAAACCTGTAAAAAAAAAAAAAACATGGCCGAAATACATGGATTATCAGTTTTCAGACACTGAACAACTAGACAATGATCCAAGAAGAACAAGGTGAGCCTTCTGAGTGCCCCAAATTCCTGCCTAGAGTTTCAACCAGAACACAGAAGAAACTCAAACAGACTCTAATAAACACACATAACTAAGGAGACTTTGGGAAGCCCCAAGGTAGCCAGAATTAAAAAGCAAGCTGTAGAAATCTGCAGAGTTCCTCCAGGCTTTGGTTAGGTGCTAATCAGCTTACTGAGGAAGAAAACTACTGAGGGGGCCTCAGTGATAGATACTTTGCATAGAAGCCTTGCAGAAAAACAAGCCTCAAAAGGAATGAACTAGCCAGATGTAATGGAGCATGCCTATAACCCCAGTGATTGGGGAGGCTGAGACAGGAGGATCCCAAATTTGAGATCAGCCTTGGTAACTCAGTGAAGAGCTCAGTAACTTTGCAAAACCCAGTTTCAAACTAAAAAAATAAAACAGACTGTGAGCCGGGCATGTAAGTACCTGTAATCCGAGCAGCTCCAGAGGCTAAGGCAGGAGAATCAAGAGTTCAAAGCCTGCTTCAGCAATTTACCAAGGCCTGAAGTAAAAACCTGTCTCTAAAAAAAATATACAAAAGGGCTGGGGATATGGCTCAGTGATTAAATGCCCTGGATTCAAGCCCCGCCCCCAACAAAAAAAAGCCCACATGTGTGCATGGTGCATGTGTAGTTCAGTGGTAAAGTACCCCTGAGCTCAATTCCCAATATCACAAAAAGAAAAAAGAAAAGAAAAAAAAAGAAATTAAGTATTTCCAAAGAACTGCATCTCAGAATGTAACCAAAAATATGCATTTATAGGTGTATATAATATATTCAAAGAATTTAAAAAATCTATTTAATCCCTAGCGCACTGCCTCACCCCCAATTCCAGCAACCAGGCAAACAAGGAAACAAAAACAGGAAACCCATATTGGGCAAGAGTGGGGGGGAGATGAACAGAAAATCATCCAGAAATGACACAGAATTAGATACTGATACTAAAACAATTATAAATATATTCCACATGCTCACAAAGGTAAAAATTAAAAGCATGATAAATTATAATATTTTTTTGTAAAGACCCAAAAATCAAACCTCAGGAGATAAAAAGTATACCTGACAGGATTAACAGATTAGATCCTACAGTATAAAAGATTCACGAACTTAGACACAGCAGTACAAACCATCTGTAATGAAAATACAGAGGCAAAATGAAAAAAAAACCATAACATGTCCAAACTGATATGTAATGTTCTTCACCATGTTGAGTATGAGGAAATTAGACATACCTATATACTATGATTCCATTTATATGAAGTTCAAAACCAAGCAAAACTATACTGTGATGTTGTAAATCAATTCCTATTTTATGGAGAAGAAGCTTGCCCAGTTACAGGGATCATTTAGTAACCTATATCACCCCTATCATAATGCACTATATTCCAATTACCTATCAATTTTCTGCATTCCTGCCAGGACAAGCACAAGGCCTGGCATTTAAATAGTATTTATTAAAATAAGTGACTGGGCTGGGGTTGTAGCTCAGTGGTGAAACACTCACCTAGGACATGTGAGGCACTGGGTCTGAACCTCAGCACCACATAAAAATAAATAAGTAAAATAAAGGTATTGTGTCCACAACTTAAAAAATAATAAGTGACTCGATGCTTAATCACCAGGATTAAAGGCAAATGACTTGCCACTATAATTATAGTAAAGAGTATCTATCTTGCAGAACTACCTATTAAATGAGAAAGTCCATAAAGTGCTAGTACAATAGTAGGGATGTAAAGAATTCTATATACAGATTCTAGCAATTGTTAGCAACAAAATAAAGAAGATAGGGAAAAAAATGGAGGTGGTATCAAAGAAAAAGAAGTTTGAAGGAAGAAGTAGCTATAGTATCAATGCAGCAAAAAGGTTAGGAACTAATTAGAAAACTAAGAATAAGAACTAATTTAGTATTTAGACAATAATTTAAGTTTAAATGACATAAAGGGAACGCAGCAAACTGAAACAGTTGAATAAATGTGCATACTCAGTACACTATACACTTGTCCTATTAAATTGTGGTTGGATGACCAGGAATTGAGATCTTATTCATTTCCCTAACACCTAACATTAAAATATACATTTAAATACATCTATTAAAAAAATTAGCAAACAGTAAAAAAAATGGAGATTTCTAGGAATAGACTCTTATCTGAAGTTTGTGAAGGGAAATGAAGATAACAGCTAAAGAGATGATAGAGAAAATGTCATGTGTTTTGGATGGTTGAATATAGGGATTATGTGCCAATCAATAGAGGGGAAAAGGAGAGGAGGCTCCAAGAGACCAAACAAGTAGTGGCTACTTGGACAACTAGGTATTATAAATGCAAATTTCCAGTTGTAACTAGGTAAAGTAATGCATGCTTGTAATTCCAGCACTCAAGCAAACCAAGAGGCTGAGGCAGGAGGAACACAAAGTCAAAGCCAGCCTCAGCAATTTAGCCAGACCCTATCTAAAATACAAAAAGGGCTGGGGATATAGCTCAAGATACAAATGCCCCTGGGTTCAACCCCAGTACCACAAAAGTAAACACACACAAATACTTAAATTGTTTCATCTTCAAGGCATCTTTTTCTTTAACATAAACCTTCACTCTGCATAATATTCTATTTAGGTTTTTTGGGGGGAAGACTGCTAAGTTCCACAAGAGGTTTCAACCCTCTAGCCATCTATTCTGTTACATACAGTAAAGAATCTGAACAAACATTTAAAGCAGAAAAGTATACAACAGTAATGACTGACCTCCCTTTAAATTCTTGCATACAACACTAACAATCATACAACATCCCCCCAGAATAGTCTTCTCATCCTTCAAAATAACTATTACCTTTACTTTTCTCTCCTCAAATCTTCTACACATTATTTCACTCCATCTTGTAAGCAGACCTTGCCTCATAGTTCCCTAAGCAAAAAAGAAATCCCCCTTCCTCAACCACCCAAACTGCCAGTCTCCTTGTAAGACTTACTATTCTCTGCTATTCCTAGTTCCATGAATGAAATTTCCTTGCTAAAACTGCTCCCTCCTACCATACAATCTTTGAAGTCATCCCTGACCACCCACTTACTCATATTATCGTTTTAAAATAGGACACGTTAATATGCCTGCATAGCACTTAACACTGACATTCTCTCATCTATATATTTATTGTCTTTACCCCAGAAATGGAAACTACATTTGCAAACAGTATCTTAACCACTCAACAGCACCTTAAGGACAGTTTGTCTGGTACTAAAAAAAAAATACTCATTAATATAAGAAAGACATACACACAACCTGGGAGGGAGAATGGATCTTAACATGTTGAACTTCCCCTTGATTATCACCATTTTAAATGGGAAAAATGAGGTTCAGTGGCAGAGTCCAAGTAGAATCCAGTTTTCTTGACTCCTAGTCATGACAGAAACAATATCCTCTGTCTTCCTCCATACAAAGTTATATATGGCCTTATAAATAAATACAAGTTTGCCATGCACAGTGGCAATTCCAGTTATTCAGAAGGATGAGGCAGGAGGATTCAAGTTCGAGGCCAGCCTCAAAGTTAGCAAGGCTAACACAAAATAAAAACTTAAAAAGGGCTAGGAGTACAGCTCATTCGTAAAGTGCCCCAGGTTCAATCCCCAGCACCTTAAATAAATTCAGCAGCTATTTCAGAATGGATAAAATGTGGTTATTAATACAACAGAACACTATACAGCAAACAGAAATCACTAACTAAGAACAAGTAACAGATGTTCCTCCCCATGTTGAGTGTGAGGAAGTTAGACATACCTATATACTGTGATTCCATTTAGTTCAAAACCAAACAAAACTATACTGTGATGTTGTAAGTCAGAACTATGGACAAGGATGTTGGCAAAAGGGCAATTGAGTTTCTGGGTTCCCTATATTGTCCAACTTCCTTTTGTGAAAAATCATCTATACACATATCTTGTACACTTTTAATGTAGCTATGTTAACTTCAATAAAATGTACTAAAAAGGGCTGGGGATGTGGCTCAAGCGGTAGCATGCTCGCCTAGCATGCGTGCGGCCTGGGTTCAATCCTCAGCACCACATACAAACAAAGATGTTATGTCCACTGAAAACTAAGAAATAAATATTAAAAATTCTCCCTCCCTCTCTCTCTCTCTCTCCCCTCTCTTTAAAAAAAAAAAAAATGTACTAAAAACTTAGCAAGATTTTTTTTTTTTTAAGTTCAATTACTTACCTTTGAAGCCAAGAAAAAGAGCCTGGCATGGTGGCACACACCTGTAAAACCAACAACTCAGGAAGCTGAGGCAGAAGGATCACAAATTCAAAGCAAGCCTCAGCAATTTAGCCAGAGCCAACCAACATAGTGAGACCCTGTCTCAAAAAAATAAAGAAAAAGGGCTGGGGATGTGGCTCAGTAGTTAATTGCCCCTGGGTTCAATCCCCAGTAACCACCTCCCTCCAAAAAAGGGCGGGGAAAAATGTTAGGTGGGGGTGTAATCCCAAGGGCTGGGAAGACTTAGGCAGGAGTATCCCCAATTTGAGGCCAGACTGGTCAACTTAATGAGACCCTGTCTCAAA
Organism: Marmota marmota marmota; assembly: GCF_001458135.2. Taxonomy (NCBI): domain Eukaryota; kingdom Metazoa; phylum Chordata; class Mammalia; order Rodentia; family Sciuridae; genus Marmota; species Marmota marmota. The sequence goes on from NW_026000082.1 coordinate 19,527,376, forward strand.
AATAAGTTTTTTTCTTTTTCATTTTTTCTTTTTTTGGTGCTGGATATTGAACCCAGGGCCTTGTGCATGTGAAGCAAGCACTCTACCAAATGAGCTATATCCCCAGCCCAAAATAAAAACTTTTATAAAGGCTGAGGATATAGTTCACTGGTAGTGTGCCCCTGACTTCAATCCACATTACCTCAAAAGGAAAAAAATCCACACCTAGGGATACCCCTAAAGTTAAAAAGCAGGAATTTGAATCTATTTTTTTTTTTTAACTAGACCTGGCTTCCTTCTATTAACTGAAATTTCCACTGTAGATTTAGATTTAAATAGGAGCAACAATAACTTGAGGACCTCCAGCTGTTAACGCATAAAAGTGCAACTATTTTTTGTGTTGATTCTTTGTCCTGCGACTTTCCTAAACACATTGTGTGTGTGTGTGTGTGTGTGTGTGTGTGAGAGAGAGAGAGAGAGAGAGAGAAACGTTTAGGGTGCATCTATTTTGGTTTTGGGTACTAGGGATTGAACCAGGGGAGCTTTATCATTAAGCTACATCCACAACCCTTTTTATTACATTTTTTTCCCCCCTGAGACAGCATTCTCCCTAGGTTGCTCAATGATTCACTAAATTGCTAAAGCTAGCTAGCATTCAACTTGTCATACACCTGCCTCAGCTGGGATTATAGGTATGCATCACTGAGGCCATCTTAGAGCTCAATTATTTTGGGGGGGTGGACGGGTACCAGGGATTAAACTCAGGAGCACTCAACCACTGAGCCACATCCCCAGCCCTACTTTGTATTTTATTTAGAGACAGGGATCTCACTGAGTTGCTTAGCACCTTGTTTTTGCTGAGGCTGGCTTTGAACTTTCAATCCTCCTGCCTCAGCCTCCTGAGCTGCTGGGAATACAGGTGGACACCACAGCTCCTGGCTAGATCTCAGTTTTGAAGATAGAATTATCATATTTAGAAATTATTCTAGCACACTTATTCCATTTATTTTTCTTCCCCACTTCCTTCTCTTACCTCTGAAAAGCATCTTGAGATTACCAGTATCAATTCATTAAATCCAATCTTCTTAGTATAATTTTTATTCAGTCCAACTGCACCCTCTTCCCATTAGTATAATTTTTATTCAGTCCAACTATGGCACCCTCTTCCCATTTACACAAATATAGTGTCCTCCACACCATCAAAGCAACCCAGGCACAGTGGCACATGCCTATAATCCCAACGCCAGCCTCACAAAAGCAAGGCACTAAGCAACTCAGTGAGAACCTGTCTCTAAATAAAATACAAAATAGGGCTGGGGAGTAGCTCAGTGAGCAAGTGCCCCTCAGTTGTTCATCACTGTTACAAAAAAAAAAAAATTTCTGGAGAGTTAAGCAGACCAGAGTATATGCAGTAGCTGCTAGGCTTGAGTGAAAATGATGGTATTAATCCCCAGTACTGAAAAAAAAAGTGGGGGGTAAAATGAGGGCCTAGGGATGTAGAGCACTTGCCTAGCTTGTGTGAGGCCCTGGTTTGAATCTCTGATCCCCCCAAAAATAAAAGAAAGTTAGGGGTAAAAAGAAATACTGAAAAGAATTAAATAAATGTCGACATATAAAATCTTGAGACTTTGTGATAGATTGGTAGTTATTTGTATTTCAATATTTATTTTTCTCTTCTTTTATAGCAATAACAGAATCCTGACCAGGCATGGTGGCACAGAGCCTGAAATCCCATCAGCTCCAGAGACTGAGGCAGGAGGATCAGGAGTTCAAAGCCAGCCTCAGCAAAAGCAAGGTACTAAGCAACTTAGTGAGACCCTGTCTCTAAATAAAATCCAAAATAGGGCTGGGGATGTGGCTCAGTGGTTGAGTGCCCCTGAGTTCATCCCCATACCACTCCCCCCCCCCCAAAAAAAACACCACCACTGGTCAAACAGGTAAATCTTTCACACAAATATATCCCAACTACAATGAATTAAATTGTCATAATCCCATACATGAAGCTTCACAGTTCTTAAACAGCAAAATAGACTGGGTGTGGTGGCACATGCCCATCCCACCAATTCTGGAAACTGAGGCAAAAGTATAACAAATTCAAGGCCACCACAGCAATTGTGGTGAGGCCCTAAATAATTTAGTGAGACCTGTCTCAAAATTAAAAGGGCTGGGGACTTGGTTCAGCAGTAAAGCACCCCTGGATTCAATCTCCAATACAAAAAACAAATTTAAAAAAACCCAGCATATTAGTAAGTATCAACACAAACCCTAACGCAGATGGAAAAAACCAGCCAGGCACAGTGGCACACACCTGCAATCCCAGCAACTGGTAGAAGCAGGAGGATCGCAAGTTCAAAGCCAGCCTCAGCAATGAGGGAAGCCCTAAGCAAATTAGTTAGACCTTGTTTCAAAAAATAAAAAGGGGGGGCTGGGGATGTGGCTCAAGCGGTAGCGCGCTCGCCTGGCATGCGTGCGGCCCGGGTTCGATCCTCAGCACCACATACAAACAAAAGATGTTGTGTCTGCGATAACTAAAAAATAAATATTAAAATTCTCTCTCTCTCTCTCTCTAAAAAAAATAAAATAAAATAAAAATAAATAGGGCTGGGGATGTGGCTCAAGTGGTAGCACGCTCGCCTGGCATGTGTGCAGCCCGGGTTCGATCCTCAGCACCACATACAAACAAAGATGTTGTGTCCGCCGAAAACTAAAAAATATTAAAAAAAAAAATAAATAAATAAAATAAAAAGGGCTGGGGGTGTGGCTCAGTATTTAAGTGCCCCTGAGTTCAATCCCTGGTACCAAATAAACAAAGATGGAACAAACCACTTGTGGAAATAGAAATGGCAAACTCCAAAGATTACTGCACTAAACAATGAATTTTCATCTAGATGACTTCTCTTCTAAAATATGACACCAGACCACTAAGTCAAAAGTAAATGCATTACATAAGACTTTTCTGAGTTTTATTATTCCTTCCTACCTCTATAATTCAAACTGTATTTTTTTAATATAAAGAAAAAGGTTAATAACTAGTTAGAAAGCTAAGAATGACAGGAATTGATTTAGCATTTAGACAATCATTGATTACCTTAAGCAAGGTTATTTAAATAGCGTAAGGGACAGAAGCCAAACAGTGTTTTTTTTTTGTTGTTGTTGTTGTTTTTGTTTTGGTACCAGGGATTGAACCCAGGAGCACTTAACCACTGAGTCACATCTCCAGCCTTCTTTTTAATACTTTATTTAAAGACAGGGCCTCCCTCAATTGCTGAGGCTGGCTTCAGCCTCCTGAGCTACTAAGATTACAAGCATGCTCCACTGCGCCGGGCTAAACTCAGGCTTTTTAAAAGATGATGAGACCCAGACTGGGATTGTGTCTCAGATGTAGAGTGCTTGCCTAGCACATGCGAGGGACTGGGTTTGATCCTTAGCAGCACATAAAAGTAAACAAATAAACTATTTTAAAAAAATATTATGTATATAAAAAAAAAGATGAGACCAGTCCAACATCATTGCTTAAGCAAAGATGGTATCAAAACTGATTCTAAATTGAGATTTATTTCTCATCCTATTTTTTTTCTCTACTTGTTTAGAAGTTAAACTTATTTCATTATCTCAATGGTTACATACTGAAGTTATAAATAATGGGTCCAAGTCACTTTTTTTACACTCCCATTGAACATCAGTTCCTTAGAAGTTTTACTTCTAAACAGCTCCCAACTTAACCAAGGTTTACTGCCTCCATGGTTCTCTCAGACTAATTAATTAGACTTGTCATGCATTTTTCTGTCAGGTAAAAGTTTTTGGTAGAAGAGGGAATGAAAATTGAAGTTTTGTGATTTAACCCAGATCCTGCCACTTAATTGGAACTTATCTGTCCATTCTTGCCTTTGGTTTACTCACCTGTAGAAAGGAGATAGAAACTACTTCTCCCTGTATTCATGAATTAAATAATGCTTTAATTAAAAAAATATTCAGAATTGCTCAGTTGCTGAGATAGAAACTACTTCACCTTGTATTCATGAATTAAATAATACTTTAATTAAAAAAATACTCAGAATTGCTCAGTTGCTGATAAAACAAATATGTAGGTGCCTCTATACATAAATTTTCTATCCAACTTACAGGAGGCTGGAGTTCACTAATAACCTAACTTTGACTAGACACAAATGACACCTGAATATCGACAACACAAATTTGTTCACACTTTTTACCTCTCAAGAAAAACACATACATAGCCTGGGGCTGTACCTCAGTGAAAGAGTTTGCCTAGCAGCATGCTCTATTCTCTGAGTTCCTAGCCAGCACTGCAAAAAACACCCCACACCTAGTATTAGAGGGGTGAGGAGCCTCCTAAGTGGAATATTGACTGATATAAGGGTCCAATAAGCACCATAAAAAGTGATTATTTTTGTAACAGACATAACTCCCAAACCCCATCTATTCTGATCCTGTGGTTCCACTGACTTGAGAGGGGAGGCAGGAGGAACTGTTCCTCAAAGTTAGGTCAGCTTCAAAATTAGGGAGGCCCATAAACAACTTAGCAAGACTGTTTTAAAATAAAAAATAAAAGAAAAAAAAATATATATATATACATATATCAATGAGAAGCTAAAAACTGAAGTTCCTAATTGATACTGAAGGTGGTTTGAGAACCCTTGCTTTTCATAAACCCACTAGGAAATGAACCAAAAGGTAATAGGTAGAGTAATAAAGATATGTGAATCTCTGATCACTATAAATGTAAGTGTAAAACTTTAGAAAAATAGATCATTAAAAAAATCACAGTAATCTTTACTTTTACAAGGACGCAACAAGAGAAATTAGACCCCCCCCCCTCCAAAAAAAAAACACAGGCCACTAATACCAGGGGAAATCAGGACCTACTGTTTGGAAAACATTTGTTTCTTGATGTGGCACTTCTGTCCACTGGTTACAAAATAGCTTATGCCTTTGTGGCACTGTGCCTTTTCAAAGAAATTATACCTTTTCTCCCTCCAGTCGTACTTGCGTACGGCCTATTCACTTGGCAACTAAACCCTGAGAAATGAGGAGTGCTCGACCCACCACCAGGTGAAGCCGCTACGCATTCGGATGTCTCCTAAGAAGCCAACTCTCTGCCCACACCTCCAAGGTCTAAAGAACCACGACTTTCCCATCAGGAGCTGGGGTTCGCGGGGAGTATCGGTCGCTCAGTACTCTTCAGCGAACTAGGTGAGAAAGCCCGCTAGCCGGAAGCCCTCCCGCGAGCCACCACGTAAGTCTAAGGCTCCAGCCACTGTAGCCCCAAACAATGGAGTTTTCCCGCCTCCTCAAGGCTCCGCCTCCTGCTCCAGAGCCGGCGGAGGGAAGCGAACGCACGCGCGTCAGGCCCCGCCCTCCACGAGGCCCCGCCCATCCGACCCCTGGGGTTCAGCCTCCTCGTGCGAAGGTGTTTTTTTTTTTTTGGCGCCAAATCTATTGGTTACATTCTCGGGTTGTCTAGGGTCACTACAGGAGGGAACACGCTTAGACTGAGGTGACAGTAGGAATGTGAGGGCAGACCAGCGCGCCAGGGCCCCGCCGCCTCACCACCAGCCCGAGCCAAGGGAGGAAGGAGAGGGGCAGACGATGGAGACAGCCGCCGCTGCCCCCGGCAAGATGGCGACCGCAAAAAGCAGGGCAGGGGGCGCCAGCCACCAGCCGTTACCGCTAGTGAGCGGGCTCTTAGCAAAAGCGGGGCTTCTACACTGTTCAGGCCTCCCTGAACGCCGGCAGGTCAGGGGGAACCAGTCTTCCCTCCCACTGGTATATCCTCCTACAGAGCCCCCATCCACCAGCTCTACCGCGGACTGGCCAGTGCCTCAAGCGCGCCATGGTCCCGCTTACTTGTCGGCGGAAACCAGTTCCGCGGCGATGGCAGCAGTGGCTGTGGACTCTGTGGCCATCGTTCCCCTCAAGTGGTGGACCTGTGAGCGGAATGGAACCTGTGAGGAAAACAGGGATTTTTGGATGCCAGAGACTTATTAGGGGACAGAAAATGGCAGATTAGGGACCCCTCGCCGCTGGGGCCCTCCTATATACCAGGTCCCTTGCCCCGCCCACCCACTTCCGGATCCTCCTCCCCAGGTTTAAAGGGCCAGGACTCAACCCCTTTCGATATCAAGGGCACCCCCACCCTCTCAGTATGACTCTGGGATAACTTCCCTCCCTAGCCCACTTTCCCTCAAAAAATCAACATCCTGCTTCTATAATAAGTAGCTTAAGAAGAACCAGAATCTTGATACTACAACTCCTGACAAGGTGTCAGCCTGCAGCTTCTACAGAAAGTGAAGCCGGAGCTGCTCTGCATGTGTGGAGCGAGTAGCGGAGGCTCTCCTTCTGGCCCCGACACCCGAGAAAGCGACTGAGAGTGTCTCTCCGTCCTCTCAATCTTAACGGATAAACACGCAAGAGCTGAGCACGGGTCCAGCAGTAACGGCTGGAACTGACCTCCGTGAGAGACGCGTGGCTCTGGACCTCAGCAACTACTGACGGAAGAGGATGCTGTTCTAGGATTGGCTACAGCTGAAACTACCGCGCCTGATTCAAAGTTCTGGGCTGCGGCAGGATGAGACTGGCTCCTCCCTCTGGACACGCCCCCTTTAGGTGACCCAATCCGCTTGTGGCGTTGTTTTAGGCCCTACCCAGACTTCAAATCCGACTACTTCAACTCCGTTGAGACCCGTCCGTCGGGGCTGCAGTGTCAGTTTCAACTACATTGGGTTTACTGTGTTTGAATGCTTTAAAGCTATTAGCCGTCATATTTAATCGTAACAACTAAAATACTAATGAGATCAGTGTTATCAGCCATTTCATAGAAAAAGAAACCAAAGTTCAAAAAAGGTTGACCAGCTCAGAAAGTTGCAAGACAAATTGGTTGTGAAAATCTGGGTACCTCATTTTCTACAGCTGGCTGAGTGAAAAATAACTGGCTGGCTGAAAAAGGCTGAACTCCTGGAGCATCATCTATTGCCTTTCACCAGGTACAGCCTACAATGATCAGAACAGGGAGTTTTTTTTAGCTTCCAGGTTCAGGCACATTAAGCGGGAAAGATACCTCAGGAGAATTTTTATTACAATCTCTCAAGATCCAGGCAGGTTGAAATCTTTGGAGACTAGAACCAGACCCGAAAATGACAATTCCTGTGGTCAAGAGACCTGGAAGCCAGGCATGGTGGCGCACGCCTGTAATCCCAGCCGCTCTGGAGGCTGGGATCAAGTTCAAAGCCAGACTCATCGAAAGTGAGGCGCTAAATAGACCCTGTCTAAATGAAATACAAAATGGGGCTGAGGATGTGGCTCAGTGGTCCAATGAGTCCTGAGTTCAATTCTCAGTACCAAAAAAAAAGTGCTTGTGTGTATGTGTTGGGGGGGGGGCCTGGACTATATTATCTGGCTGACCTGAGCCACATCATGTAAGCTTTTAAGATTAAATGCAGGGGGGCTGGGGCTGGGGCTCAGCGGTAGCGCACTTGTCTGGCATGTGTGAGGCTCACAGCACCACATAAAAATAAATTAAAAATAAAGGTCTATCAACAACTAAAAAATTAAAAAATAAAGATTAAATGTAGGGCTGGGGTTGTGGCTCAGTGGTAGAGTACTTGCCTAGCATGTGTGAGGCACTGGGTTCAATTCTCAGCACCATATATTAATTAATTAATTAATTAATTAATTAAAGTCTCCAACAACAATTTAGAAATTAAATTAAAAATTTTAAATGCAAAAAGAACAATTTTAGGATCCACCACTTAAGGATATTGTGAAAATTAGAGGTGATTAGCGCTGTGCCTGATGGATAGTAAGCACTCATTAAATGGCTACCACAATCTGATATCATGGTGATTGGAGGGTTGGGGTGAGAGCAGGGGAGATCTCTCCAGAGTCCTTGCAGCCAGGGCCAGGGCTGGGGCCTGAGAAATCCATTCCAGTTACCTTTATGACTCATTTATCCATTAAACTATTATACTCTGAGCACCTATGATGTGCAAGGTTTTGTGCTATATCCTAGGGACAACATAAAGAGTCTCTACCTTTGAGGAACTCAATCTTTGTGTCTGGAGGAGAGGTACTGGAGGGGCACTCTATCACTGAGCTACACACCCAGCACCCCCTTTCTTTTTATTTTGAAATAAGGTCTAAGTTGCTAAGGCTGGCCTTGAACTTGGGATCCTCCTGCCTCAGCCTCAGCAGTCACTGGGATTATGGCAAGGTATCACCACATCCAGCAAGGAACTCAGTCTGAAGAGAACTTTTCTTTCTTTTTTTTTTTTTTTT
>NW_026000082.1:19538755-19556330 GCF_001458135.2 Marmota marmota marmota
GCTTGTGTGGGAGAGAGAGGCTTGTGGGAAGCCGGTGGTGGCAGTTGGGGCTCTGAGGGTTTTTCCTGAGAGGCTGTTTTGTTTGGCGTGTGTGGTTCTAAAAATAAAGTTAGTTTCTTTTGACAAGTGGCTCCAGATTGTGCCCAGCCAGACTGCGGCAGCTGAGGTTGTGGCTCAGAGGTAGAGTGCTCACCTAGCATGCATGAGACACTGAGTTCAATTCTCAGCACCGCATAAAGTAAAATAAAGACATTGTGTCCACCTATAACTAACTAAATAAATAAATAAAAGAAAATTCAAAGCCAGCCTCACTAATCAAAGAGGTCTTCCCTGACCATGTAACTGAAATTAGCCTCCCCTTGTGTATTTCTTTAATGGTACTTATCAAAAGCTAAAGTTCTGGCTTAACATGCCTGTAATCCCAGCAACTGGGGATGCTAAGGCAGGATTGCAAGTTCAAAGCAATTTAGCAAGGCCTTAGGTAACTTAGCAATACCCCGTCTCAAAATAAAAAATAATAAGGGCTAGGGATGTAAGTCACTGGTAAAGTACCACTGGGTTCAATTTCTAATAAAAAAAAAGAAGAAGAAGAATATTTAGGGGCTGGGGATGTGGCTCAAGTGGTAGCGCACTCACCTAGCATGCGTGAGGCACTGGGTTCGATTCTCAGCACCACATAAAAATTTTAAAAAGCACCACATAAAAATAAAATAAAGATATTGTGTCCACCTAAAAAAAAAAACTAAAAAAATATTTATTTAAAAAATATTTAAAAAACTAAAATTCTTGGGGAAGGGGGGGAATGGGATAATTAATGATGATGGAATGTGATGATCATTCCTATCCAAAGTACATGTATGAAGACATGAATTGGTATGAATACACTACGTATACAACCAGAGATATGAAAAATTGTGCTCTATATATGTAATAAGAATTATAATGCATTCTGCTGTCATATATTAAAAAAATTACATAAAAATAAAATAAAATTACTAAAGTTCTTATTTATTTATATTTTTTATTCAGAATATGCAAGTTCCATGTGACCTTTTCTGTCTTGTATTTCCAATACATTCAATAGAATCCATCTGACTCAGACTAAGTGTCCAAAATTAACTTTTTAATGAATGAATGAATAAAGTAATCATGGAATAATCATAATTAGAACTAGGAAAAGAGTTCACACAAAATTTATAGACTTAAAATAGAAAACAAGATTTCATAGCAAATGAAAACAGAGTTGAGGTATACTTCAGTGGTAGAGCATTTGCCTAGCATGTGGGAGGCCCTGGGTTCCATCGCAAAAAAGATGAGGGGTGGGGAACACAGATGGGACTTCATATTTTTATTTTAGTATTGGGGATTGAACCCAGGAATGATTAACCACTGAGCCACATCCCTAGCCCTTTTTGCTATTTTGAGACAGGGTCTCACTAAGCTGCTAAGGCCTTGCTAAGTTGCTGAGGCTGGCCTCATAGTGATTCTCCCGCCTCAGCTTCCTGAGTTGCTGGATGACAGGTATGTACCATCACACCTGGAAATTGGGACTTTATCTTGAAGAAAAAATAAAAATTGTTTTTAATGTGATTTATAGAGAACTTCCAGTTAAAAATGGTGGGTTGAGCTGGGTATGGTAATACAAGCCAAGTGTAGCTACTGTACTCACCTACTGAGCTATATTCCCAAGTCCATAGCACTGGGTTTGATCTTCAGCACCACATAAAAATAAATAATATAAAGGTAATATGTCCATCTATAATGAGAGAGAGAGAAAGAGAGAGAGAGAAAGAGAGAAAGAGAGATTGATTGATTTTCGGAGGTAGTTTGAACTTCTGAATATTCTGCCTCAAACCAAGAATGGAAGTTTATTCTGGGGAGAGGATAAAACAAAAAGGTTATTGAACTGAATAAAAAATTGAGAGTAAATCAGGTGCAATGGTGTGTGCCTCCAATCATAGCTACTTGAGAGGGGAGGCAGGAAGATCACAAATTTAAGATCAGCCTGGACAACTTGTCCAGACCCTATCTCAAAATAAAAATTTTAAAAAGTCGGGGGTAGGGGGGACATGGCTCAGTGGTTAAGCACCTCTGGGTTTGATTCCTGGTACCTAGAACCAAAAAAAAAAAAAAAGAGCAGTGCTGAGGGTACTGGGAATATATCACAGTAGTAGAACATTTGCCTCACATGTGTGAGATCCTAGGATTAATCCCCAGGTACTTGGGGGGGGGGGGAAACATGGGGGCGGGGGCTGGTACAAAGAGGGCTTAGGGATGTAGCTTTGGGATAGAGCATTTGCCTAACTTGTGTGAGACCCTGGTTTGAATCCTTGATCCCCCAAAAAACTAAATAAATGAAGGAAAGTTAAGGGTAGAAAAAGACACTGAAAAGAGAGGAATTAAATAAATGTAGACATATAAAATCTGAGACTTTGTGATAGATTGCTAGTTGTTTGTATTTTCTCTTCTTTTACAGCAGTAATAGAATCCTGGACATGCGTGGTGGCACACAGCCTGTAATCCCAATGGCTCTGGAGGTTGAGGCAGGAGGATCAGAGCCAGCCTCAGCAAAAGCAAGGTGCTAAGCAACTTAGTGAGACCCTGTCTCTAAATGAAATACAAAATAGGGCTGGGGATGTGGCTCAGTGATTGAGTGCCCCCAAGTTCATCCCTGTAACCCCCCCCAAAAAAAGTGCAAAGTTGGCAGAATGGAAATCAAAACTGTTAATGTTCCTTGGAACAAGAATTGCCTTCATGATGGCATTTTAATCAATGGGAAATAAATGGAAGTAACAAATGCAACTTCTTCATGGACATATCAGTGGGAAGGGGCTGTAAATCAGATCACAGTGGTGGGCTGGGGATATAGCTCAGTGATAGAGCACTTGCCTAGCATGTGCAAGGCCCTAAATTTAATCCCCAGTACTGGGGAAAAAAAAAAAAAGCACCAAAGACACAGTGATGAACTATGTTGGACATGTAAGCAGGAAAAATGCTCCAAGAATGACAAAGCAGTAAGAGACCAGCCTGAGCAACTTCCATGGACCAGCTTAGCTTCATAGAATCACCATACCAGATCTGAATTGCTTACTCTCAAAATGTTGTACAGCAAAAAATAAATAATTACTTTGTATTTATATTTAATTAAAAATTTTTAAGATAGAGTCTCACCTTGCTGCCCAGACTAGATTCAAGTGATCCTCCTGCCTCATATTCCCAAGTAGCTATGACTAAAGACATGTACCACTATGTCCAGTTTTATTTTATATACATTAAATTTATTTAAGTAATATTTATTTATTTTGAAGTATTAGGGATTGAACCCAGGAGCACTCCACCACTAAGCCCTTTTTTATTTTGAGACAGGGTCACACTAAGTCATCCAGGCTCACCTTGAAATTGCCACCCTCCTGCCTCAGTCTCCAAGAGTACCTGGGATTACAGGCATACTGTGCCAGCTCAGGTATGTATATCATATATGATGGTACCAGGGATTGGTCCCAGGAGCACTTAACCTCTGAGTCATATCCTCAAACCTTTTCATTTTTATTTTTGAGACAGAGTATCATTAAATTACTGAGGTTGGTTTTGAACTTATGATCCTCTTGCTTCAGCCTATTCAGTGGGATTACAGGCATGTGTCACTGCACCTGGATATATATATATTTAAAAACAAAATATATCAAACAGCTGGGCATGGTGACACATGCCTGTAATCCCAGCAGGTAAGGAGGCTGAGACAGGAGGATCTTGAGTTCAAAGCCAGCCTCAACAAAAGCAAAGTGCTAAGAGACTCAGTAAGACCCTGTCTCTAAATAAAATACAAAATAGGGCTGGGGATGTGGCTCAGTGGTCGAGTTTAATCCCCAATACCAAAAAAAGTTCTGAAGATTCCTCATTATCATATAGACTCTAATCATAAAACTTTATTGCATTGCAATATTGACATATAACATATATAATATAACTAATATAATAAATACCTCAAAAATAATGAAGGAAGTTAAAAAGTGCCTAGAACTGAGTGATAATAAAAACACTACATATCAAAAGCCATAGGACATTGATGAAGTTGTATCTATATAAAAAATTACAGCTTTGCTGGGGGTGTTGCTCAGTGATAGAGCACATACTAACATGCATGAGGCCTAGGTTCAATCCCTAGCACTAGAATAATAACTGATCCGAGAATTAAACTTATGAAGTTAGAAAAAGAGTAATAAAGAAATCAAATGGGAGGGAGACAATAAGGGAAATAGAGGAGAAATCAAGAAAGAGAGATAAGAGCCTGGGATCATGGTATATACTGGTAATCCTCACAACAAGGGAGGCTGTGACAAAAGGATTCCAAGTTTGAGGCCGGCCTTAGCAATTTAGTGAGGACCTAAGTAACTTAGCAAGACTCTGTCTAAAAATAAAAATAAAAAGAACTGGGGATATAACTCAGTGGGAAAGCATCCCTGGGTTCAATCCCTAATACCAAAAATATAAATAAATAAATAAATAAATGAGAGAGAGAGAGAGAGAGAGAGAAGGTTAACAAACTAGATACTGGTTCTTTGAAAAGATAAAAACATAAATTAAAAAAATGTATGAATAGAAAATGCAAAAAAAGATAACAGAAGAGAACAGGGGACATAGCTCAGTGGTAGAGGGGATCTTTTTTTTAATGGTACTGGGAATTAAACCCAGGGGCACTTTACCACAGAGCTATACACCCAACTCTTTTTTAAAAATTTAAATTTTTAGACAGGCTCTTGCTAATTTACTTAGAGAATTTGCTAAATTGCTGAGGCTAATCTTAAACTTGTGATCTTCCTGCCTCAGCTTCCAGAGTTGATGGGCTTACAGGCATGTACCACCATACCAGGTAGAAATGCACAATAAATAATAAAACAACTGAAAATGGTAAACAAAGACCTCCCACAATTCCACTAAAATGGCTGGATCATTTTATAGATGAAATTGATACATTTTCAGGAAATATTTCTAGATACAGGAAAAAAGAAAAAGCTTCACAGATAATGAAGCTTCTTTTTCTTTTTCTTTCTTTCTTTTTTTTTTTGTTTTTGTTGTTGTTGTTGTTTGTTTTGTTTTTCCAGCGCTGGGGATGAATGCAAGGCCTTGTGCATTCTAGGCATGTGCTCTACTATTAAGCTACATTCCCAGGCCCACTGATGTGGTTTTGATTCCAAAATACAAAAATAAAAATAAAAAATAAGAGCTGGGGTTGTGGCTCAGTGGTAGAGCACTTGCCTCGCTCATGTGAGGTACTGGGTTTGATCCTCAGCACCACATAAAAATAAATAAAAAAAGATATTCTTTTCATCTACAACTAAAAAATATTAAATAAACAAATAAATAATAAAATTACAGAGCCTTTCCCTTTGTTGCATATGTACTAAATAAAAATCTTTGCTAACAGTACAAATTAGTGTAGACTAAGTTTTGCTGCAACATCAACCTCAATTATTTTATTTTTGTACTGGGGATTGAACCCAGGGGTTCTTTACTAGACTCACATTCTCAGTCTTTTTCATATTTTATTTGAGACAGGGTCTAAGTTGCTGAGGCTGGTCTCAAATTTGCAATCCTTCTGCCTCATCCTCCTTAATCACTAGAATTACAGGCATGCACCAAAAAGCCCAGCTTAATTTCAACATTTCAATGACTTCATATAATGAATCCAGTTTTTATTCTTTCTGTAGCTTTATACCAAGCCAGGTGGAAGTTCAGCTCTGTGTTACCCAAACTTTGGGTCTCAAGCTGGTAGAAGGGTGACCACATAGAATACAGAACACTAATTTTTTAGAGGGAAAGAGAAAATATGTTGGAACTCACTTTTTTTTTTTTTTTTTTGCAGTGCTGGGGGTCAAACCCAGGAACTCACACACATGAGGCAAGTGCTCTACCACTGAACTATATCCCCACACTTTATACTTACTTTGATAGCTTTTACCTGTAACTAACATGAATCACCTTTTCTCTTTTCATTGGCAATAACAAATCATATGGCTACATCTAACTTCATGTGGGTAGAAAAATGCAACCTTACTATAATGGAAGACCAAAAACAAAAAACAACCAAAAAATACTTGATGTGGAGCTGGGAGTACAGCTGGTAGTAGAACTCTTTCTTGCTTGGCATGTTTGAGGCACTGATTAGATCCCCAGCACTACCTCAGCAAAAGAAGGCAAGTGTCAGCACTCCTTCATAGATCATATTTTCCTGGACAAATACTGTGATGTGACCTCTTTCAAATGTGTTATCAATCCTCTTAAGTACCCTTCTTAAAGTTTACCAACCTTTACCTACAAGGTTCACATTCCTTCCCCTACAGAAAAGTCACAATATCCCACATAGTTACTGAAAAGGGTCTTTTTTTTTTTTTTTTTTGGGTAGTGCTAGGGATTTAACTCAGGTCCTCAGGCAAGGCAAGCACTCTACCAGCTATGTCCTCAGCCCCTGAAAGAATTCCTAAGATTTTACTTGTGTATAAGGAATTTTATTTTATTTTAATTTTTTTAAAGAGAGAGAGAGAGAGAGAGAATTTTAATATTTATTATTTTTTAGTTTTCGGCGGACACAGCATCTTTGTTTGTATGTGGTGCTGAGGATCGAACCCCGGCCGCACACATGCCAGGCGAGCGCGCTACCGCTTGAGCCACATCCCCAGCCCAAGGAATTTTAATGTTAAAAATTGGGATATAGTGCTACTAGCCTCTGGCTGGTGACTGTTCTTTCATTTCCTACTGCAGTGTAGTTTTGTTTTCTTTTGTTTTTGTGGTACTTGCGCTTGAACCCAAGGCCTCCTACATGCTAGGCAAGCACTCTATCCCCAGCCCACAAAATGTAATTTTATGAAGGTCTTTTCTTTTTTTGGTACTGGGGATTGAACCCAGAGGTGCTTTACCAATGAGCTACATCCTCAGTTCTTTTTATTTTGTATTATGAGATATGATCTTAAGTTACTTAGGGCCTCACTAAATTGCTGAGGCTGGTTTTGAATTTATAATCCTCCTGCCTCAGTCTTCTGAGTTGCTGGGATTACAGGGTGCACTACCATGCCCAGCTTAAAGGTTTTATTTTCAAATTCTGAAGTGAGTACAGTGGTTTGCACCTGTAATCCCAGCTACTCAGAAGGGTGAGAAAGAAAAGTGACTTAAGGGCTGGGATTGTGGCTCAGCGGTAGAGTGCTCCCCTAGCATGGGTGGGACCCAGGTTCTATCCTCAGCACCACATAAAAATAAAGGCATTGTGTTGTGTCCATCTACACCAAAAAAAAAAAAGGATAGTAACTTAAGAGTGCTAGCCTGATCAACACGGCGAGACCCTGTCTTAAAATTCTGTCTGTGGGCTTTTATTCAAAATAATGATCATGGAAAGAATCATTTTGGGGCTGGGAATGTGATTCAGAGATAGACTGCTTGCCTAGCATGTGTAAGGCCCTAGGTTCAATCCCCAGTACTAAAAAAAAGAAGAAAAGTCATTGTTTTGCAGAAATACTTGAGGACTTCATAGTTTTTCCAAAGACCTTTTTTATTGTTGTTGTTGTTGTTGAAGACTGAATACAGGAGCTTGCACATGCTAAGCAAGTGCACTATCACTGACCTATGTTCCAGACTATTTTATTTTGAAACAGGTTCTCCCTAAGTTGCCCAGGCTGGCCTCAAACGTGTGATTCTCCTGCCTCAGCCTCTTGAGTAGCTGAGATTACAGGTAAGTGCCATGACACTTGTTTGTTTGTTTGTTTTAGGTGGACACAATATCTTTATTTATTTTTATGTGGTGTTGAGGATCGAACCCAGTGCCTCGCGCATGCCAGGCCAGCACGCTACCACTTGAGCCACATCCCCAGCCCCGTGTTCTCATCTTTTATTTTCTTTTTTAGCTAACTGTAAGATCTTCACTTTTCTCTTTTTAAAAAAAAATGTATACAATTTTTGTCAATTAAAAGATAGGTTTAGAAAATACTGGTTTAAACAAACTTTTTTTTAATATTTATTTTTTGGTTAGACACAATACCTTTATTTTGTTTATTTATTTTTATGTGTTGTTGAGGATCGAACCCAGGGCCTCGCGCATGCTAAGCGAGCGCTCTACCGCTGAGCCACAACCCCAGCCCTAAACAAACTTTTAACAGGACTGTTTCTGTAAGAAACAGATATATCCTCACTTTTCAGTGGCTTTGGGTAGAATTTGTGAATTCTCCAACATCACTTTAATTGTTTCACAGATTTTCAATTTCACTTTGCAGTAGAAATGCATGGAATTGTCCAGTGATGAGAAAAAGATGTCAATAGAGAGGCGGGGGTTATGGCTCAGTGATAGAGCACTTGCCTAGCACATGTAAGGCACTGGTTTGATCCTCAGCACCACATATATATAAATAAAGGTATTGTGTCCATCTTCAATCAAAAATATTTTTTAAAAAAGATGTCAATAGAATTTTAAGCATCATTTCATGCTACCCTTCACTCCCATGCTCCTCTATACTGTCACACAAATCTTTCTTATGTTTTTCTAACAGTTTCCTCCAAGTTTCAAAGCTTTTCTCCTAAACTGTCCAATTTGCATGGAATACTATTACCGCTCTCACCTCCCTTAACTAATCTCTATTCATCTTTTAGATCCCAGCTCATTAAATAATTAGGTTTCTTACCCTATACTTCTTCCAACTATAATTAAACTAATTATGGAATTACTTAAAGTCTGTCTCTTCGGGGCTGGGGCTATAACTCATTGGTAGAGTGCCTGCCAGGCGCATGTGAGGCACTGGGATTTATCTTCAGCACCACATAAAAATAAATAAAGATACTGTGTCCATCTACAATAAAGTCTGTCTCTTCAAGTAGACTCTAAGAACCTGTATGTCTTAGTTATTAGCTACATCCTCAGGGTCTAGCATTGTGCCTAATCCTAACTACCCAATAAATATTTGTTGAATTCAGAGCAATGGTTTGACTGGTAAAATGAGTATTATATGGCTAGAGTTTACAGCCAGCTTAGTCATTTGCCAAAGTCCTTCCTAAAATCTGCTTACTGGTGGCCTCTAGAAATATAAATTATTTAAGATAGGGCCTTAGTAGGGACTGGATTGTAGCTCAGTAGTAGTGCTCTTGCCTAGCACGTGTGAGGTACTGGGTTCAATTCTCATCACCACATATAAATAAATAAATAAAAATAAGGTCCATCAACAACTAAAAAAACAAATAAAATAAAAAGATAGGGCCTTGAGCTGGGACTGTAGTTCAGTGGCAAAGCACTTGCCTGGTACATGTGAGGCACTGGGTTCAATCCTTAGCACCACATAAAATAAAATAAAGGTATGCTATCCATCTACAATTACAAAAAAAAAATTACCTTTAAAAAAATTTTTAAAAAAGATAGGGACTTAGATATAGAGCAACAGTCTTTGAGATCCTGCCTCCTTCTGGTAGACTGTGCACACAATAAGAGAAAAAGTCCCTGTCTGCAGCTTTCATAGTTTTACAAACTGGAATCCTCCAACTTTTTTTTTTTTTGGTACTAGAAATCAAACCCATTGGTGCTTTATGACTGGGCCAAATCCCCAGCCCTTTTTATTTTTTATTTTGAGTCAGGTTCTCATTCAGTTTCCCAGGCTGGCCTCAAACTTGCAATCCTTCTGCCTCAGCTTCCCAAATTGTTGGGATTACAGTGTGTGCCACCACAGTTAGCTTAAACTTCTGAACATACTTTTGGGTTCTTCATATCCCTAAATCTAGGCACTGATCATGGTAGGGAGGTGAGAATTCAAGACCTAGGCCCAATATTCCCTTGAAACCACAGGACAATCTCTGCCCACCTCTCAATCCTGAGGTGACAGATTCTGGGCATTTGTGGTAATTCTAGGGAAACATGCAGTGCTAAAAACTGCCACCAGATGGCACCACCTGTTATGGAATACAGCTGCCTACAAATCCCTCCAGTACCAAGAAAGATTCAAGGGCAGGTCACATTCAGCAGCCCTAGGTCTTGTCAACCCTGAGAGAAACAGCTTCCATCCCAGGCCTGACCACACAAGTAAGTCAAGCAAGCAGCGTGTATGGTCCAATGATTTTATTAACTCCCTTTTTTTGTGGGGTGGCCAGCAGAACCTCAGTTGGAGAGCTGGAAGGGATGCCAGGAAACTGTGGTCTCAGTATGGGTCATTAAAGGGATACAAAGAGTGCCCAGCATCTCTTGGGACCAACTTCCCATCCACCTGGAAAGAGAGACATACAGATGACTCCAATAGCAAGCTTTGCAATCCTAAGACCCAGGGCATTCCCACCCAAACTTTCCTATATAACCTCACCAAGTAAGAAGCCCTACACCAGATGGTAGTGCTTAGGACCCCAGCCACAGTATCAACAGCATTCCAGCACCAAACCCATAATAACTGACTTTGTCCCTAAAGCCTCTGCAATCTCAACTGAGATCAAGTGCCCAGAATCTATTTACTTCCCTATGTACAACTGACTTCAATTCCACCCCAATCCCTTTAATGAAGTCCAGAATGCTTTCTTGGTTTCTCTGATGTCATTTCACTGAAATGATATAATTTGACTGGCTTGGAGAAGTTAAATAACTTGACATCAGGAAGCCTGGGATTCACAGGCAGTATGCCTTATCCCTCAGCCATACTAAATTTCTGACCTCAAGTAAAACAAGAAATCATTTCATCCAGGACAACAATCTTACTGACAATATCCTGACCCTCCTCCTAAAATTCACCCAAATCTCCCATTCCCTCTGGGACTCTGGGAGGTGATACATCCTTACCGTAATCATGGGCACAATATATCTCCAATTTTTGTTCAGTGTACCTAGCTGTGTCATCTCTTCTGGGCTAAAGGCGAAGTCAAACACCTGGAGGACAGAAAAGGCAGCCTTGTGAATGGAAGTGAAGTTCCACAACACTGCCTTCTTAGCCAGGCAGAGCTAGGGCCAGAATGTGTCCTGATGAGTAAAAGAAAATAGAACCCATGACCAAGTACCTGGATGTTCTGAAGGATACGAGAAGGAGTGATACTTTTAGGGATGCAGATCACTTTCCGCTGAACCTGCCACCTAAGGTCAGGGATTTTAAAGGTAGATGAGAAAGGCAGATGAGAAACAATATTCAGAAGCATTGTTTTGTCCTCCATGGAACTTTCTCTAAGCTACTAGAGCACCTGAGCCCCACTGGAATAGGGAATATGTCTCGGGGGGCCTCCCTCAAGGTCACATATCAATATCACCAGCCTTTCCCACCCATTCAGATAAGGAATCTCTCAACTCTTGCCTCCCAACCTGAGGTCCCCTCCCCTCTCAGAGTCCCATTGCCTAAGTATACCCCGCACCTGAGCAAGATCTGAGCTGGAGATCGGCCATACTTCTCAGCCAGTGCCAGGACCAGTGGTTCCTCAAGCAGGACAGGCTCATCAGGATGGCGCCAAACACGATCAGAGGAACCCAAAGGACTATAAGCAGTCACCTCCAGGCCACGTGAAAGGCAGTGGGCAATCAGTTCGTTCTGAGCCAAGTATGGATGGCATTCCACCTGAGCCAAGGAACAATCCATCACCATGGGGTGGCCACACCACTGTGCCTGGCCCCTTCCAGACATGCAGGTCTGGACCAGCTCCCTACTACTCAGCCTACTGTTCTCACCATTTTCCACCAATGATCTCATTCTCAACTAGAGCTTTAATGCCTACCTAGCCCAGAGGACTTTTGAACCAACACTTCTGACAATCTGCCAGCCATCTCCATTAAGAAGACCCATCACCCCAGAACTGCAAAACAAAAGACCAATCACCTGCTCAATCAAGCTCTGCACACAGAATCTCCTGAATCACTAATCTGCTTGCAGTGCTCACCTGTAAGACAGCTGGGCGCACAGAGGCCACACTGAGTATATCATCAATCTGCCGACTGTTGAAGTTGGATAGGCCCAGAGCTCGTACCAGCCCCTTCGCCACCAGTGCCTCCATAGCCTTCCAGGTCTCCTTGTAGTGGATGGAGTCATAGCGGACAGTCCCATCAGCATTCTTGGGAAAGAGGTTGTCACCCCGTCTAAGTGAGAGACAAACCCCCAAGTGTGGGTACAAATGCCAAGCTTTTGCCCTGGCTACCCATCCAGCCCATCTACATCCCATACCCCTAGCCCAGAGAGGGCAGAGTGCCAAGAATTAGGAATAGCAAGGCTTCTTCACCCTTCCAGATCATGACCCAGGTGTTAAGTCTATATGGAAGGCCCATGCCCCTCCCTCTTTTTCCTAGTCCCAAATTATATTTTCTGTCCTCTGAGAAGTCTTCTTTAATTCCTTCCTCCTCAGAGGGTTCTCTGCCCTAGCACAGGGCACAATGCTGATGGGAGACTCTTCTCACACCTAGTGCTGGACTTTCTCAGTAGAAGGGTCAGCACATTTCTGAATGAATAATGAGGCAGGAGGAACCACTCACGGTACTCCCAGAATACACACAAGTGTGTTCTCCTTTTCCTGTAGCTAAACTCCCAGCTACTATACTAGGAAAGGCTAGGATTCCACATAATGCTACACAGTTTGCCAGGCACAGTGGTGCACACCTGTAATCCCAGCGACTCAGGAAACTAAGGTAGATGGATTCCAAATTCGAGACGAGCCTCAGCATCTTAGTGAGGCCCTAAGCAACTTCAAAGACCCTGTCTCAAAATAAAAAATAAAAAGGAATTGGAGATGTGCTCAGTGGTTAAGCTCTCCTGGTACCAAAAAAGAAAAGGAAAGGGAAAAAAGCTCTTCAACTTGCCATGCTCAGTGTTTCCAACCTGCTCTGCTACTGCGACTTACAACAGATTACTGACACTACCATAACCAACCCCCAACTTCCAGATGAAGAGTCTGGTAAGGCTCACTCACTCAAAGGCATGAGGCCAGTGCATCAGGTACAGGTCCAGATACTCCAGCTGAAGGTCAGCCAGTGTCTTCCGGAGGGCAGGCTCCACATCATCAGGGTGATGCTTGGTGTTCCACAGCTTGGATGTCACAAATAGCTCCTCCCGGAGCACTGCCTGGTCCGGAGGCAGAGTCCATAGTGAAAAAAATCCTAGGCATTTTCACCCACCCTTACCTTTAGGGAAAGAACTAGAAGGAAGCTGATGTTCTCAGGCTGGCTGCAGCTCCAACTTCAGCCTCGGAGTTTTCCCACCCCACCCTCTTGGTAGCCCTAGTCCTCACCTTGCCTGGTCCCACGTCCTCCTTCAGGGCCTCCCCAATCTCAGTCTCGTTGCCATAGACAGCAGCACAGTCAATGTGGCGGTAGCCTACACTAAGGGCATATTTAACGGCTGCTTTTACCTGCCAAGTGAAAGGAACAGAGGTTTCAACTCTGTTGGTCTGGCCAACAAAGGGTCACTGACAGGAAGTAGGAATATACAAAGACCATTCATGAAGCAGGAATGAGAAGAAAGATGATTCTAATGTAGAGAACCAGAAGCTTATTCAGAGGTCCCAAACTCTTTGTCCTACTTCAATCCTGCCAGTCTCTGAGGTTCCTTCCTACTCAGCAAGGACCAGCCAAAAACCTAACAAGAAGTTCCTAGCATCTAACATAATGAAGACTTTAGTAGCCAGATGCAGTGACACACACCTGTAATCCCAGTGGTTTGGGAGGCTTAAGCTCTAAGCAACTCAGAAAGACCCTATCTCTAAATAAAATATAAAAAAAGGGCTGGGGATATGGCTCAGTGTTTAAGTGCCCCTGGGTTTCAATCCCCAGTACAAAAAAAAAAAAAACTTTAGTAAAATATTTTTTAATCAGAAGATATATAGGCAGAGGACAGATAGAGACACCATAGAGAAAAGTTCCTAATACTAAAAAGCTAGTAAGCGAGACATGATATAATAAAAAAAATTCCTAGGCCAAGGCCACACAGGGAGAGACCATCAGGGAATCACATAGACAGAACCACAGCCTAACTCTGGGAGCTCAGGCCATCAAAAAAGGTAAGGGGTGGGGGTATTAAGGAAGGCAGAAAAGTAAGATAGAAGCTGGGCCCAGAGCACCCTGATGGGAGAGAAAAGAAATCAGGCATCAAGCAGGAAGATGAGTCAGTCAATCTGCTAAACACCAGACTAAGAAATGCAGCATCAGGGCCAGGGTTGTGGCTCAGTGGTAGAGTGCTTGCCTAACATGCGTGAGGCACTGGGTTTGATCCCCGGCACCACATAAAAATAAACAAATAAAATAAAGGTACTGTGTCCATCTATAACTAAAAAAAAGAAAAAGAAATGTGGCAACAGATGCAGAAACAAGAATAACAGGCCCTTGCCACAAAGCACTCAAAGCTCTTGCTGTGGGTTCCTGGCATGGCATTCAAGATTTCTATCTGGGTATAGCTCTTCCTACTCAGATGTTCTTACCTTAATCCGGACCAGATCCCTGGTGCTCCATGCTCCTACCTGGCCCTGGCTCTAGATTTCACCCTTTCCCTTAACCCAGCTCCTTATCCCTAGGCTGTGTCAAATGCTGGTCTGGAGCACAGGGACTCTGGCTTCAGGGTCCTAGGTAGGCTATGGGATAGAAAGCAAAGGAAAAAGGCAGAGGTCATTCAACCACACCACAAACACAAGCCTGTATTCCAGTCAGCAGAGGCTGTTCTTCCAAACTTAATCCCCACACCTGTCTTAACTTGCACTCAGATTTCTAAAAGATAAGGAAGGCGCCCTGGAGAAATGCCACCTCCTTGCCCCATGGGACTGAATCTCATAGAGATGTCAACCCTAAGAAAGCAGGTATCAATTTCTAGTTTCCCCTTGACTGGGAGGGTCTATACAAGAGGTCAGTAAACTATCAATATTTTTCAAGCAGTCCTGGAGCTAGTCAAGAATGGCTATTTTTTATCTATCTATGTATCTACCTAGCTAGCTATACCTTTTTTCTTTTTTGAGATGGGATCTCGCTGTGTTGCCCAGGTTGGCCTTAAACTCATGATCCTTCTGTCTCAGAGTCCCAAACAGCTGGCACTGCAGGCATGTACCACCGTGCCTGACTAAAGCTTTTACATTTTTAAATAGTTAGCTATTAAATGGTTATATAAGAATATAATCACCTTCATTTTGAATCTTGCTCAGCAAAATCTACAATATTAACCATTTGGTTCATTAGGAAAAAGTTTGCTGATCCTTGTTCTACACAGTTGACCCAGTAATTATTCTTTAAACCTTGACACTTGCTGTGTGTCCAACTCTGGACTGTACGCTAGGGTAGGGCCCAGCCTTTAAGGAAAAGAAGAGGAGAAGATAGGCGACATGGTAACAGCATAAGGTATTAGGAGACATATTAGAACTCATAGCACAGGGCTGGACACAGAGAGGCTACATTTCTCTCATAGCATTCAGTGCAGATGCAGTTAGATAAAAGCGTGCTTCCTATGCCCTTGGTCCTGCTGGGCCCATCAGTCTCTCCTCTGAGTCAGCTCTGAAAACCAAGGACTCAGTGTTGTCCCTTTCCCCCTCATCTCTTCTGAATGCCCTCTAGGCTTATCCTCACCAGAAATACAGAGATAGGACTGCTAGAAAAATGAAGGAATCCTCTCCCAAATCCCACTTTTTCCCCCAGCAGAAACTCAACAACTCTCTCTCCTTTTTCCCCCATCTCTCACCTGGCCGGGATCACTCTTCCATGTGCCTAGACCAATCAGGGGCATCTTCTGCCCAGTGTGCAGGAGGACAAAGGGAGCTGCCATTGCCCCCTGAAACAAAGATAGGAAGAGAACGATGAGTGAGTTAGCACTATTGTTTGGGCATCAGCCATCCACTGGTTAAGAACCCTGCAAAACATGGGTCAGGAGGTGAAGGAGGGGGACAGGTGTGGGGAACAAACATATGCTTGTGGCAGTGCACACAGAGGCAGTGGAGACAGTGTACAAAACTAACCAAAGTCAGTATCTCCTACATAAACACTAACCAGATCACCACTTGGTTATCCTTCCTTGAACTAGGTATTAGGAGACATATTAGGACTATGTTGGCCATGTTACAACTAACATAAAAGGTCTATGTTAAAGAGCTCCAAGTAGGTGCGATGTAAGGCTGGAGGATCACGAGTTCAAAGCCAGCCTCAGCAATAGCAAGGCACTAAGTAGACCTTGTCTACGAGACCCTGTCTCTAAATAAATACAAAATAGGGCCAGGGATGTGGCTCAGTGGTTGAATGCCCCTGAATTCAATCAGTACCACCAGTACCAAAAAAAAAAAGAGCTCCAATATCTGGGGTCAGGGTAGAGCATTTGCCTAGTATGCACAAGACCATGGGTTCAATCCCCAGCACCACAAAAACAAAAACAAAACAGAGATCCAGGGCTGGGGATGTGGCTCAAGCGGTAGCGCGCTCGCCTAGCATGCGTGCGGCCCAGGTTCGATCCTTAGCACCACATACAAAAAACAAAGATGTTGTGATGGCTGAAAACTAAAAAATAAATATTAAAAAATTCTCTCTCTCTCTCTCTCTTAAAAAAAAAAAAAAGCAGAGATCCAATTCCTAAAAAGAAGCCATGGTGGCTCTCCACAAGCACCAGCCTTGACTAAATAAATCTTAAGCCAGTGTAAAACAAGCAAAAGCAGCCAGGTGTGGTTGTGCACACCTGTAATCCCAGGGATTGGGAAGCTGAGGTAGAGGATCCTACAAGGAAAATATACCATTTACCACTTTTTGGACGAGAAAATAGGCTAAGAGAGGTGAGGTTATTTGCCCCAAATTAACAGAAGTAGTAAAACCAAGGATCAAAGGAAGAGCTAATGGAAAGAGAAGGTAAACAAAGACCTGTAAAAATATATGCCTCACAAAAGACATGTGTATGGTGTGCTATAGAAAAGGAAATGAATTCC
The DNA here is from genome assembly GCF_001458135.2 of Marmota marmota marmota. Taxonomy (NCBI): domain Eukaryota; kingdom Metazoa; phylum Chordata; class Mammalia; order Rodentia; family Sciuridae; genus Marmota; species Marmota marmota. Next base: position 19,555,610 of record NW_026000082.1, read on the forward strand.
ATACAGCAAGGACCAAAGAATACTGACACTGACTTCTAAGAATGTGATGGGGGGGCTGGGGTTATGGCTCAGCAGTAGAGCGCTTGCCTAGCACGTGTGAGGCCCTGGGTCGGTCCCCAGCACTACATAAAAATAAATAAAATAAAGGTATTGTGTTCAACTAAAAAATATTTACTTAAAAAAAAGAATGTGATGGGGGCTGGGGTTGTGACTCAATGGCAAAGTGCTTGCCTAACACATGTGAGGCACTGGGTTCAATCCTCAGCACCACATAAAAGAATAAAGAAATAAAATTTAAAAAAAAAAGAATATATTTCAGGCACAGTGGCACACACCTGTAATCCCAGCATCTTAGGAGGCTGAGGCAGGAGGATCACAAATTCAAAGCCAGACTCAGCAACTTAGCAAGGCCCTGTCTCTAAATAAAATATAAAAAAGCACTGGGGATGCTGGGGTTGTGGCTCAGTGGTAGAGCGCTCGCCTAGTATGCATGAGGCACTGGGTTCGATCCTCAGCACCACATAAATGTAAAATAAAGATATTGTGCCCACCTAAAAATAAATAAATAAATAGATAGGTAGACAGATAAAAAGCACTGGGGATGTGGCTCAGTGCTTAAGTGCCCCTGGGTTCAATCCCTGGTTCCAAAAAAAAAAAAGATATGTCGGACTTTCAAGAGTCAAGAGGGAATAGTCTTTCCAAAAAGGTCAAACTGGACCAA
>NW_026000082.1:19556723-19568829 GCF_001458135.2 Marmota marmota marmota
TTTTTTTTTTTTTTTTTTTAAATATTTATTTCTTAGTTTTTTGGCGGACACAACATCTTTGTTTGTATGTGGTGCTGAGGTTCGAACCCGGGCTGCACGCATGCCAGGCGAGCGTGCTACCGCTTGAGCCACCTCCCCAGCCCAAGTTTTTTTAATATTTATTTTTTAGGTGTAGATGGACACAACATAATACCTTTATTTTTTTTGTGGTGCTGAGGATTGAACCCGGGTCCTGCCTGTGCTAGGTGAGCGCTCTACCACTGAGCCACAATCTCAGCCAGTATTTCCAAGTTTTTAAAGACACATAGTAGAACAGGTGATAACAAGTTGTGAATAAAAATTGTCTTTCCTAATACTTTAAAAAAAATTTTATACCTTTATTTATTTTTATGTGGTGCTGAGGATCAAGCCCAGTGTCTCACACATGCTAGTCAAGCGCTCTACCACTGAGCTACAACCCCAGTCCCAGTCCCCCTAATACTTTTTTTTAATATTTACTTTTTAATTTTTTTAGGTGGACACAATATCTTTATTATATTTTTATGTGGTGCTGAGGATCGAACCCAGTGCCTCAGGCATGCGAGGCGAGTGACCTACCACTTGAGCCACACCTCCAACCCCTCCCTAATACTTTTTTTTCCTTTTTTTGTACCAGGGATTGAACACAGGGCATTTAACTACTGAGTCATATCCCCAACCCTTTTAATTTTTTATTTTGAGACAGGGTCTTGCTAAGTTGATGAGACCAGCTCTGAACTTGTGATCCTCTTTACTTAGCCTCCCAAGCCACTGGGATTGTAAGGGTAAAAGAAATTGAAGTTAAAGCGTAAAAGTTAAAGGGTAAAAGACCGGGTGTTGTAAAAGTTTCTAAGCTGCAAGGTCTGAGTTAAAATGTAAAGGAGGTATTGTTAGGTTTCTATGCTACCTGCAAAACCTGAAATTTCTGTAGCTGTTAAGACAATGCTTAGAACCGCCCAGTAAACATTTCCCCAGATTGTCTGGTTGTTTAATAACTGAAGGGGTCTGTGTGGTTGCACGCAGGCCTTGCAGGGCCTGAACCAATCAGTTTGAATGTGTACTCTCCTTAGGAATGACCTATCACTCCAGCCTGACCTGTTCCCGCCAATGAATGAACTAATCATGTTTAGGAGTTGTTGTTCAATTTTCCCGCGCCTCATGATGATTTGTTCTGATGTATACAAAGCCCTCCGCCCTCCCCAAAAAGTGTACTTAAGCAGTGCTCAGCCCCTGCTCGGGGCTCTGGGCTGCTTTCCCTTCTTGAGTGGGCACGGAGCCCCAGCATGCTGGTTCAATAAATCCCCTTCTGCCAATTGCGTGAGTGGTCACTTGGTGGTCTCTTTCTCCGACGTTTCGCAGGACCCTTATAGGATTATAGGCATGTGTCACCACGCCCAGCCTTTCCTGCTACTTCTGACCCAGGAAGAATTTTATAGACTGGCCTAACCTGGAAATGGAAATCTTCCCTTTCTGCACAGCAAACCAGGCTGCTGAAGGAAATAATATTTGTAACCAGAACTTATCAGAGACACAAACTTCGCAGCAATCGAGCAAACAGCCTGGACTCCACAGGAGGAATCTGGTGCCAGACTGCCACCAGAGTCTATGTCTGGATTCCTGGGCTTGATGTTCAAACAATAACGTGTTTGCCTCTCCCAGATATCCCAGTACATAAGAGAGCTCTGAAATTATATCTAGGTAGAAGCTTGAACAAAAGCCTGGCCAATCTGGAAAAGGAAAAAGAAACCTGAACCTTCTCCCTTTCTTTTGTAAATGAAACTGAAAACCTAAAGGACTGGAGTATGTATGGCAGGGATCAAAGAAGTAGAAAGGCTTAACCATGATCTACAAAGAACAAGAGCTCCCAAGGGGGGAATGGGGGTGCTGCAGCCAAAGACAGATCCTTTTCCATATGATAGAAAGTCATCCTCAGCCAGTCTGTGACTTCCAGATCTTCTAAGGCAACTGCTTTTCAATCCAGCCTTGCAATGACAGATTCTAGACTCTGAGCTTGTCAGGAAGTAAGTAACTAGCTAGACCTCTGGCAGCATTCAGACACCCTCATATTGTCTTGAGATGTAAGACAAAATCTGGGTGTGTAGGGCTGGGGATGTGGCTCAAGCGGTAGCGCGCTCGCCTGGCGTGCATGCGGCCCGGGTTCGATCCTCAGCACCACATACAAACAAAGATGTGTCCGCCGAAAACTAAAAAATAAATATTAAAAAAAAAAAAAAAAAAATCTGGGTGTGTAGGGAGAGAAGGAAGAAGGAAGTTTCAGGACGTAGGCTTTATTATTACCAACTCAGTGCCCTAGTTCCTTCTTTCTGAGGGTTAGTCTTCCCTTCTCAGAGGAGGGCTCTATAGTTGCTGCCGGGACACAGGGAACTTGGATACACAGGACTGGGGAAGCAATATTTATATTTTTTCTGGCTATGTAGGCCTTTCCTCCACTTTCTACAAGTGTCGTCTCTCAGGGTTTTGTCCCCAGTCCATTTTTCACTCTTTACTCAAGTTCATGTCTTCAGTTATCACTTTAAGTCCTGAATCTTCCCACCCTAGTTCTGTATATTTAGCTCCCTCTGGTCTCTCCACCAGCATGTCCCATTCATGTCCACTCATCCAAAACTATGCTCAACAAATCCAGCAGCAGAGCAACAAAGAAGCAGTTTAGGTTCTAAGGCTGCACAGACCTGGATTTGAAGATTAGCTCCACTATTTTCAAAAAGAAACTATATCTAAAGTACTTTGCACAGTGCCTGACCCATTCCCTTCTTTATATATTCTATTTCACCAGGGACCCTAGACCTGTATAACAAGTGTTAAAGAAAACTAAATATATTCTTAGTATTATCATGGGGACTTTAAAAGTCATCTATGGCTGGGCACAGTGGCGTATGCCTGTAATTCTACTGACTGGGAAAGTTGAGTCAGGAGGATTACAAGTCCAAGGCCAGCTCCAGCAACTTAGTGAGGCACTAGGCAACTTAATAAAAAGCTGTCTTAAAATAAAAAATTGCCAGGCGCAGCGATGCACTCCTATAATCCCTGTGGCTCAGGAGGCTGAGACAAGAAGATCTTGAGTTCAAAGCCAGCCTCAACAAAAAGCAAGGCACTAGAGCTAGGTAGTGGCTCAGTAATACAGCATTTGCTTAGCAAGCATGAGGCACTGGGTTCAATTCCAAGCACCACATAAACAAACTAAATAAACAAAATGAAGGTATTATGTCCATGTACAACTTAAAAAAAAAAAATGAGTCACTAGGCAAGTCAGTGAGACCCTCTCTCTAAATAAAATACAAAATAGGGCTGGGGATGTGGCTCAATGGTAGAGTGCCCAGGTTCAATCCCTGGTCCCCACAAAAAATAAAATTAAAAATTAAAAAATTAAAAATAAAAAGGTTTGGGGTATAACTCAGTGGTAAAGAGCCTCTGTGTTCAATCCTTAGTACTCCCCTCCAAAAACAAAAAAGTCATCTAATGCCGAGTATGGTGTTGCACACCTGTTACCCTATGGACGCAGGAGGCTGAGGCAAGAGTATCTCAAGTTTGAGGCCAGCAGGGCAACTTAAGGAGACCCTGTCTCAAAATAAAAAAATAACAAAAGGGCTAGGAATGTAGCTCAGTGGTAGAGCACTTGTCTTTAATGTGAAAAGCCCTGGGTTGATCCCATGGGGCGGGGGAGGGAGGGGGTGCTGGGGATATAGCTCAGTGGTAGAGGACTTCTCTAATATATGTGAAGCCCTGGGTTTGATTCTTAACACTACCAAAATAAATAAAATAAACTGGGTAAAAGGGTATGTAGATTCCTGCATATTATTTTTTAATCCCCAGTCCAAAAAGGACTGCAGATTTTATTTTTATTAAAAATTTAAAAATTGAGGGGTTGGGGCTGTGGCTCTGTGTTACAGCACTTGCCTAGCATGTGTGAGGCACCTCAGCACTACATAAATAAATAAAATAAAGGTATTGTGGGGCTGGGATTGTGGCTCAGCAGTAGAGCGCTTACCTAGCATGGGCAGGACCCGGGTTCGATTCTCAGCACCACATAAAAATAAAGGCATTGTGTTGTGTCCATCTACAAAAAAATCCCCCCCTCTTCTTTCTCCTCAAAAAAAAAAAAAAAAAAAAAATTACTTAAAAAAAAAGGTATTGTGTACATCTACAACTAAAAAATGTATTTAAAAATTTTTAAAAAATTGAGACAGGGTTTTGGTAAGTTGCTGATGATCTTGTTAAATTTCTGAGTCTAGCCTTGAACTTTTGATCCTCCTGTCTCAGCCCCCCAAACCTCTGGGCACTGGATTATAGGCCTGCACCACCATGCCTGGCTCTCTGTATTATTTATTTATTAATTTATTCTTGGCGATGCTGAGGATTAAACCCAGGGCCTTAGTGCATGCAAGGCAAGCACTCTACCAAATGAGCTATAGCCCCAGCCTTCTCTGTATTATTTCTTACAACTGCTTATAAATTTACAATTACCTTAAAGTCTGCTTAAAAATAAAAAATAAAAAAAGTTGGGATAGGAGTAAAGCTGAATGTTAGAGTACTTGCCTAGCAAGTGAGAGGCCCTGGGTTCATTCTCCAAATCTGCAAACAAACAAAAAAGCTATGGACAGAAAGTATTTGCAGTTCTTTTGAGGTATTTCTAAGTATTATCAGGTTATGGCTTTGATAGGTAGTTGAGGAGGGACGCACATCTTTTCTACTTCTAAAGAAGCCAGCTTGGGGCTGGGGATGTGGCTCAAGGGGTAACGTGCTCGCCTGGCATGTGCGGGGCGCTGGGTTCGATCCTCAGCACCACATAAAATAAAATAAAGATGTTGTGTCCTCCCAAAACTGAAAAATAAATATTAAAAAATTCTCTCTCTCTCTCTCTTAAAAAAAAAAATCTATAAATATAAAGAAGCCAGCTTGGAAAACTACCTTAAATATGTAAGGTTAGCCCAGATTTGTTCTGCTTGGTTGGGTTAAAAGAATCCTGTTAATACTTGTAAATATAAAAAGAGATAATAGGGCTAGGGATATAGCTCAATTGGTAGAGTGCTTGGTTCATATGAACAAGGCCCTGGGTTCTAATCCCCAGCACCACACACACACACACACACACAAAGACAGATAATAAGTGTTCTAAAATATAATATTAAAAAAATAGTGTACAGAAATCTACATACCCTTTTACCCAGGTTGGGTTTTTTTTTTTTTATTTTTATTAGACTGCAATATACCATATGCATTTTATTTCTTTTCTTTTTTGCAGTGCTGGGGATCAAACTCAGGGCCTCAAGCATGCAGGCAAGGCCTTTGCACTGAGCTGTATCTCCAGTCCCAAAGATTTATTATTATTATTTTTTAAGATGGGAGTCTTACTATGTTGCCCAGGGCAGTCTACAACTGATGAACTCAAGTTGATCCTCCCACCCCAGCCTTCCAAGTAGCTGTGCACTGCTTCATATACGTATTAAGGTCTATAAAAAGAAAAATTTTAAAAATATATACTTTTGACTGAGAATGTAGCTCAGTGGTAGAGTTGTTATCTAGAATGTACAAGGCCCTGAGTCAATTCCCAGTACCCCACCCAAATTATATAAATATGTATGTGTTTGTGTATACTTCCTAAATCTTTCTCTAGTCCATCCACATCTATCTCCATTCCCATTGACCTAACCCTGATCACCATCATCCCTTACCTAATCCAGGTATTTCTCTGCTTCCAGCGTGGCCCCTTAACCACAATCCATTCACCAAATCCAACCAAGTGACTCCTAGACTCAAACTCTTCAGCAGTTCTCCCCTTCCCCCAGGGATAAAGTTCAGACTTCTTCAAAAGACCTGAGTCCTACCAGGAATGGTGGCACATGCCCTAATCCCAGCAACTCTGGAGGCTCAGGCAGGAGGATCTCAAGTCTGAGGCCAGCCTCAACAACTAAGCAAGATCCTAAGCAACTTAGTAACTCAAAAAATTAAGGGCTGGGGGTGTGGCTCAGTGGTAAAGTACCTCTGAGTTAAATATCCAGTAATCCCCCAAAAAGGAAAGAAAGAAACCTGGCTCCCACCTTCCTAATTTCTCTACCTCTTCATTTCAGCCTCTGTAAAATCAGCATCATTTACCTGACTCCAGGTCTCTGCACATTTTCCCCTCCCAAACCTCACCCTGGCTAACTATTGCTCATCCTTTAGCTAGCACTTTAATTTCTGGCTCTTCCCAGAAATTCACTAATCACTTGAACATATCATTGCTTTTGTGTGTGTGCACATAGCAGCATCTTTTAGATTTTAGATTACATAAAGGTTTCCCCCACAACCCTGAGTCCGCCCTTAGTACACAAATAGCGGCTGATGGGAGACAACTGGAGTTTGGTCAGGGGTGGGGCATTTAAAGAAGTCACTATCTCCCTCACCTTCTTTTCTTCTTGAGAAACCTATAAAGAATCATCTTTGGAGAATATTAAAGCATTTTACTTATTTATTTTTTTATTTTTGATACTGGGGATGGAAACCAAGGCCTCACGCATGCACCTTACCACTATCATGGAGAAAAAAAAAAAAACAGGCCTGATGGCCTGATAAGAATTGTCGAGACTTTTCTGCAGAGGTCCTGCAACCTTGAGTATGGGTAGTCTGAACGCAAAAGTTAATTAATAATAGGCCCGTCCTGTGATGGGTCAGATCCGATTCTGACTTTAACAGGGTTCCGGAGAAACAGAACAAGTTCCAGCTACCCGAGACACAAGGCGAGGGCCTAAGTAAGGGAGTTCCCCGTTCCCCTTCCCACCACTTCAAAGGAAGCATCCCTGCATCTCCGCAGGAATGCAAGAGCACCTGAAAAAACCTTATAGGTGAATAACAAAAAGAAGATGGCAACTAAATTTTTCATGTGCTGGACGCTTTCAAAATTTTTTCTCAATCCTCTCGATATGCTGATATGCCTACTCATTTTGCCGCCGAGGAAACAGAAGTTCAGAGAAACGGGGGTTATTCTAGATCTCAGAGAATAAGAGGAACTCAAATCCGAAACTAAACCTCATGGTTCCCCACTCAATCCCGGGGCGGGCCCGAGGTCCTGAAGGATCGAGACTACCTCCTCTGGAAGAAGGATGGGCCAAGAGCAGGAGAAACTCACCTTGGCGCAAGCACACAGTGTGAACACAACAGCGTGGCCTGAGCTCGGTGCTGCACCCCTCTAAGGACGCAAAGGCCTCGGCTTAAGTCTGGCAGTGAAAAGGAAGCTCCGCCCAGAGGGAGGGGCAGAGGCCGGGCAGCCCAGATCACGCGCAAAGTGGATCCGCCCTCCACTTCCCGGGGAAGTTGCTGAGGGGGATGGAGGCCAGAGCTGGGAGGTTGCACGTGTCGTGTACTGGGTGCTGGAAGTCGGACTGGCAGGAACTCGGACTCTCCCTCCACCGCGAGGGTTTGGGAAGCAACAAGCTCAGTGTTGCCTGCGCTCCGGTCACGTGGATGGTCCTGGAGGCCGGCCGTGCCTCTGGCTGGCCCACAGTGCACCGCGGGCCTCTTCTCTAGGCGGCCAGGCCCTGGCCCCCCTGGGTTCGCTCCGCAGGATTGGCCTGGCAGTATTCCCAGAGTTCAGCAAATTTGACCCTGTTATTAGTTCAGGCAAACTGAGGCCCGGAGCATCTACACCACAAAGGTTGACCAGAATGCCACACCGCATACTCTCTCCTGATCTCTCCTCTCTCTCTCTCTTTTTTAATAGTTGTAGGTGGATAATCATGCCTTTATTTTATTTATCTTTATATGGTGTTGAAGATAGAACACAGTGCTTCATATGTGCTAGGCAAGCTGTCTACCACTGAGCTACAGCCCCAGTCCCAGTTCCTTAACTCTTTAAGCGTTAACCCTGGCATTTTATCTGCCAGGCACTGTGCTAAAGACAGTAAGTATGATTCTGCTGAATCCTCACAACTTGATACAGGAATTTTTTTTTTTTTTTTTTAAAGACTGTTACCCAAATCGGCTTCACATCTAAGTTGGCTTCACACTTCTGGCTCAGTGATCCTTCTGCCCCAGCCACCCGAGTTAACTGGAACTACCGGCATATGCCACAGCACCTAGCTTATTTTTACTTTGTATAAGCCTTTTTATATTATAGTATAGCATATATACAAAAAAATTGCATAAATCTGAAATGCATATAGCTCTGATAGTTTGCAATGTTACCACAGTCCAGATGAAGTTACAGATGTCACCTACCAGTAGCCTATAAGGGAAAGTGTGCATGATTCATTTCACAAATTAGACTAAGCAAGGTTAAAATTGTTTCTAACTTGCCCACATTCACACAGGTATTAAATTACAGATTAGAGGCTTTGTTCCTTTGGACTGAGAGGTGTCTTGTATTTAGGTTTTATTCTGTGGCAAGGGTGGGCAATAGGAAGTGTTGTCCAAGTGAAGCGTTTTTTTTGTTTTTCCTTGTTTCCCCCTCCCCCACTCCTATTCCCCGGGTGCCTCTCCATTTCTCCAGACCAGTTATTCCCCAACAGTACCAGATATTCAACTTATCACAACTATCCTAATACATAGATTCCTACTTGTGGTAACAGAATTCAGGATCCCCTAAATACATCTTACCCCAGAAAACTTTCCCTCAAGAGACATATACCATGTACACTGTTTTCTGCAAATGATGGTGGATTTTTTCCCCTTGCTAGTTTTTTTAAACTTCCCACTCACCCTAGTCTAACTTATTAAAAGTCTAAGGTTCAATACATAGTGACCTTGCTGTCTGATGAGTTGCTGAGTCATTGCTGTAACCTAGCCTCCTCCTTCCTCAACTCTGGGGCTTCTGCTCTTGATTCTAGGTACAGGAATTGTTACAGGCAAAGTGCAACCTATTCCTTCTCCAACAGTTGGGTTTTTTTGTTTGTTTGTTTGTTTTTTGTTTTTAGATTGTTTCGTTTTCTTTTGTTTGTTTTTTGGACAAATTGAAGGTGTATTGTTTTTTAAAACTCATCTGCTTGCAAACACATCACTTCTTTCATAGGCATCCTCCCATTTTACAAGATCCACCCCTCAGCCAGTGACCTGTGTTGCTCCAGTGTAAAAATCTTGAGGCTACTAAAAAAGTCATATGGGGTGCTACACACCTGTGATGTCAGCTAATCAAGAGACTGTATCAGAAGGATTGCAAGTTCAAGGCCAGCCTTGGGAGTTTAGAAAGACTCTAAGCAATTTGGCAAGACCCTGACTCAAAATAAAAATTAAAAGGCTGGAGTGGTAGCTTAATGGTAGAGCACCCTGGATTCAATTACAGGATTGCAGACATGTACCACCATGCCCAGCTTACTATTTATTTTGAAACAGGGTTTTGCTAAATTTCCATGGACAGTGACACTTGCCTATAATCTCAGCTACTCAGGAGGCTGACACAGGAGGATTTCAAGATGGAGGCCAGCCTGGGTAACTTAATGAGACCCTGTCTCAAAACAAATTTTGTTCGTTTGTTCATTTATTGGTACCAGGGATTGAACCCAGGGGCATTTAACCACTGAGCCACATCTCTAGCCAGCCTTTTAATTTATTTTGAGTCAGGGTCTTGCCAAATTGCTTAGAGTCTTTCTCCTTGAACTTGCAATCCTTCTGATACAGTCTCTTGATTAGCTGACATCACAGGTGTGTAGCACCCCATATGACTTTTTTAGTAGCCTCAAGATTTTTACACTGGAGCAACACAGGTCACTGGCTGAGGGGTGGATCTTGTAAAATGGGAGGATGCCTATGAAAGAAGTGATGTGTTTGCAAGCAGATGAGTTTTAAAAAACAATACACCTTCAATTTGTCCAAAAAACAAACAAAAGAAAACGAAACAATCTAAAAACAAAAAACAAACAAACAAACAAAAAAACCCAACTGTTGGAGAAGGAATAGGTTGCACTTTGCCTGTAACAATTCCTGTACCTAGAATCAAGAGCAGAAGCCCCAGAGTTGAGGAAGGAGGAGGCTAGGTTACAGCAATGACTCAGCAACTCATCAGACAGCAAGGTCACTATGTATTGAACCTTAGACTTTTAATAAGTTAGACTAGGGTGAGTGGGAAGTTTAAAAAAACTAGCAAGGGGAAAAAATCCACCATCATTTGCAGAAAACAGTGTACATGGTATATGTCTCTTGAGGGAAAGTTTTCTGGGGTAAGATGTATTTAGGGGATCCTGAATTCTGTTACCACAAGTAGGAATCTATGTATTAGGATAGTTGTGATAAGTTGAATATCTGGTACTGTTGGGGAATAACTGGTCTGGAGAAATGGAGAGGCACCCGGGGAATAGGAGTGGGGGAGGGGGAAACAAGGAAAAACAAAAAAAACGCTTCACTTGGACAACACTTCCTATTGCCCANCTAACCTTACATATTTAAGGTAGTTTTCCAAGCTGGCTTCTTTATATTTATAGATTTTTTTTTTTAAGAGAGAGAGAGAGAGAATTTTTTAATATTTATTTTATTTTTTTTAGTATTTGGCGGACACAACATCTTCGTTTGTATGTGGTGCTGAGGATCGAACCTGGGCCGCACGCATGCCAGGCGAGCGCGCTACCGCTTGAGCCACATCCCCAGCCCTCTAGCCCTTTTTTATTTTTTAATTAGAGACAGGGTCTCCCTAAATTGCTAGGGCCTTGCTAAATTGCTGAGGCTGGCTTTGAACTTGCAGTCCTCCTCTATGTACCCTCCCTTCCCTTTGGTACTGCAAGTTCTCCTTTAGCCTTCCAAAAACTCACATTTTCTTTGGTTAGACATAGTCAATTTTTTGTTGCTTGAAACAAAAGAACGTTAAGAAACACAAAGGAACTGCATTCATGTAATCCCAGTAACTTGGAGCACCAGGCAGGATCACAAATCCAAGGCCAGTATCAACAATTTATCAAGACCCTTAGCAACTTAGTGAGAATCTGTCTCAAAATGAAAAGTAAAAAAAGACTGGGAATATGATACAGTGGTAAACCACCCCAATACCACAAAACATACCTACCCCCACACACAAAGGAATGAAAATAGTATCAGATGCTTCAGAAAAAAGAGTAAGTGTAGTGGCACCCCCTCCTCCACAGAAAATCTTAACTAAGCTTCTCCAGAAGTCTTCACCATAATTGATTTTAGGACTATCAATTAAAAAGTCTCTACAAAAGAGTTCAATATAGGTAAACTTCCTATTTTCCTGTTGCTCTATTACTTGGCCACTGGCCTGGAAGAAATCAGCACTCCAGGAGCTGGACACCCTCTTTACTTGTTTTTCACAAACATATTTCCACAAACATATTTCCAGTGTAGTAGTTTGTAAAAGTGTGTTTGCAAATGCAAAATGTGATTTAAAAAAAAGATCCTTTAACAACACCTCTGGCCTTGAGCTGGGGCTTCATAGAGATGTCTACATTTCTAAGATAAGAGAAGTTACCAATTGGGCTCCCTGGTAACAGCTGGCAGGGGAAGAAAAAAAGGGGAGAAGAAGCTCTCCCCTTCTCAGTTGTTGTCTTTAAAGGGTTAACTTGCCCAAAACAGTGAAAGAAAAAGCTGCATTTATGTGAACTTCTGCAGACTGTGAACTTCTGAGCCTCTCCCCTTACATGCTGGGTATAAAGTTCTGAAACTACCTGAACTTTATATAGCTGGGGTTCAGGGAATTAATTGGTTACCGCGAAAGCTGTACCCTCTGAACCTGGCTGCTGCCAAATAAAACTGTTTCCTGCTATCTTTGGTGCCTTGCCTGATCTGTGCCCTACAATATAAGAAGAAGTAAATCATAAACAATTATTAAAAAGGAGCCTGACACACGTGGGGTAGAGCTGTGGCTCAGCGGTCGTGCATTTACCTGTCACGTGTGAGGTTCAATTCTCTGCACCACATATAATAAAATAAAATAAAGAGGTCTATCAACAGGCTAAAATATATATATATATATATTTTTTTTAAAGGAGCCTGGTGCAGTGGTACATACCTATAATTCCAGTGACTCAGGAGGTTAAGGCAGTAGAATCACAAGGTTCAAATCCAGCCTCAGCAACTTAGCAAGGCCCTAAACAACTCAGCAAGACTCTGTCTCAAAAAAAAAAAAAAAAAAAAAAAAAAAGGGCTGGGGACG
>NW_026000082.1:19572055-19593988 GCF_001458135.2 Marmota marmota marmota
TATATATATATATATATATTTTTTTTTTTTTTTTTTTTTTAAAAAAAAGAACGCATTCCTCTCTGAGCATTTCAGCATTTGGAAAATGTTTCTAGCTTCTAAGGGAATCATGTCCAGATCAGAGGGCATGAGGAAATGCTTTCTGTCCAAGTCCCTCCGCCCAAGTCTTTCAGTGTGTCCCTGTACTATTCCCATGTTTTATTTGCTGGCACTTCCTGCTTAGCCTAGGCCAGGCTAGGAGTGACTATGAAAAATAGAGTTTAGGTTCCTAAAGGACCCATATGCAAAACACAATGGGAGGGGACCATCCTAGAAACTCATGGCCATGACTCTTATCTTCATGAAAGGAACCTGAGGTCAGACAGTAAAGGGAGATGTTGGTCCACACCCTTTAGCCTGGCCTCCATCAGGGACCCTCAAACTCTAGATCCAGATATTTCATCAGTAGCTAGTACTCCTGAGAGGAGAGGGAGACCTTAAACCCAGACTCACTCCCAAGAGCTCATAGCAGTGTCTTCTCATTTAGTAGTGATTCATTCATTCAACTAATACTGAGTACCTACTATGTGCTAGATATTCTGCTGGGTAATTGCCGCAGTCCGGCTGCAGCAGAATAATCAGGGGGGTGACGAAGAACTTGTGTATGTTGATACAGCAGGAGTGGGAGCCGTTTATTATTGGACAGGAGCAGTATTTATACATTCCACACAGCTTATCTAATTAGCATAAACTAGATACATCAGTCAACCAATAAGGAATCTCCATACTTAATGGCTCACTTTTGTTACTTCTCAAACCACTCCCTCTGGCATTTTGCCAAGCACCATCCAGACTTGTTTACGAACTCTAACATTCCCCTGGCAAAATGCCAGGTGTTATTTTGACTTGTTTACAGACTCTAACATTACCATGAACAAGATCTTGACATTATGATTTGACTTTCTAGAGAGGGTAGGCAGTAACATATTTAAGGGAGGGCAGTAACATATTTAAGGAAAGCTGGAGTCCATTCCAATCAATGAATGTCTCTAAAGGATAGAATTATTCCTAAACTCTGACCAGCTCAGAAACCAGCCATTAATGCAAGATGTTAATGGTTAACTTTTCTGTAGTGAAAGGATGAAACCAACTTGACAAGACCTGGCTAATTCCCTCCCCCCCCAACAGTGAGAGTTCCCAGGTAGTCACTGAGAATAGCCTTGGGGTGGTGTACTGAGGCATTATTCTCCTTCTCAGGCCTGTGGTCCCATTCAAATTCCATCTGAGAGCCAACCAGGCCCTGCCGATTATACCATGCCATCAGCTACCTCATCCAGTGAGATCTGAGTTTTCATCCTCTCCTTCTCCTCTAGTGCCACTGCACTTGGACATGATTCCAGTGTACTGTATCTTACTGTGGACTGTGATTGTGCATTTTACCCATGAGACTTAGTCCTCTCCTCAAGGGCAGATATTAATTTTGGAAATATATCTATGCTACTTTTTTTCTTCTTTCTCTCTGGAAATTGATTGATTAATTTATAGTAGTGGGAACTGAACCTAGGGATGTTTTACCATTGAGCTACATCCCTAGACCCTGCTTTTTCTTAATATTTATTTTTTAGTTGTAGATAGACACAATGTCTTTATTTCATTTTTTTTAAATATTTGCTTTTTAGTTGTAATTGGACACAATACCTTTATTTTATTTATTTATTTTATGTGGTGCTGGGGATCGAACCCAGGGGCTTACACATGCTAGGCGAGTGCTCTACCACTCAGCCACAACCCCAGCCCCCTAGCCCTTTTATTTTTTATTTTGAGACAGGATCTCACTAAGTTTCTGAGGCTGCCCTTAAGATTGAGATCTCCAGGCTGGGGTGGTGGCTCTGTGGTAGCGCACTCGCCTGGCACGTCTGAGACACTGGGTTCCATCCTCAGCACCACATAAAAAATAAATAAATAAATGAATAAAGGTATTGTGTCCATCTACTTAAATATACTTTAAAAATACTTTTAAAAAAATCAAGATCCTCCGGCTGGGGATATAGCTCAGTTGGCTGCTTGCCTCATATGCACAAGGTCCTGGGTTCAATCCCCAGCATCACAAAGAAAAAAAAAATTGAGATCTCCAGACTTCAGCCTCCCTAGTCGCTGGATTACAGGTGTGTGCCACAGCACCTGGTTAGTGTTGGGGTTTGAATCTAGGGCCTGGTGTATGCTAAGCATGTGCTCTACCACTGAACTATACCCGAAGCTCCTAGCTACATGCACACGCCCACACGCGCACACACACACATGCCCGCACACACATAGATAGATAGATAGATAGATAGATAGATAGATAGATAGATTTTTTTTTTTTGTACCATGGATTGAACCCAGAGGCACTTAACCACTGAGCCACATCCCCAGCCATTTTTATTTTGAGGCAGTGTTTCACTAAGTTTCTTAGGGCCTTGCTAAATTGCTGAGGCTGGCTTTTAAACTTTTGATCCTCCTGCCTTAGCCTCCCAAGTCGCTGAGATTATAGGCATGTGCCATCACACCTGACTTACCTACTATTTTTGATAGTGAAGCAATAATTAATATTGGATTTTTCACTATATGCATCAGGCACTATGCTAAATATTTCACAGAGATTACTTTATTTAATTGAGGAGGTAAGAATCATTAGTATTCCACTTTTACAGTGAAAGAAGAGGCTGAAGGACTTGTGCAGAATTACACAGTAAATCAACTACAAGCTGGATCTCTGGTTCTAAAGTTCATGTTTTTTTCAGGATACTACTTTGCCTTTTTTTTTTTTTTGGTGCTGGGGATCAAACCCAGGGCCTTGTGCATGCAAGGCAAGCACTCTACCAACTGAGCTATATCCCCAGCCCTACTTTGCCTCTTCTAATGTTATTTTTTCCTCCAGGGAGTACTAAGAATTGAACACAGGGGCATTTTATCACTGTGCTATATCCCCAGCCCTTTTTTTCTTTTTTCTTTGGCGAAAGGGTCCTCCTAAATTAGAGGCTGGCCTTGAACTTGGAAACCTTCTGCTTTAGCCTCCTGGATATCTGGGATTACAGGCATACATCACTGCACCTGATTTTTTCTAGTTGGTTATTGATCTCTGAAATTCCAGTGCCAAGAATGATGTTTGACTCATATTAAGGACATAATGAATAAATGTATGGTCCAAGCACTCAAAAAGTGGCAAACAAACACAGAAGATGTGACTAGCATCAGTAGATCAGTGATTCTCATAAGTACCGCCCATGCAAAACATACACACCTAGATATTTGTATAGTTATCACATGCTAGGAATACAAGTGAACTAGCCTGGGCACACAATTTCTCAACAATTCTTCTTTCTTTCATGTTGTAGGAGATTTGTGTGATGTATCAATATTCCAGATCTAACACAGCTGTGGAAGTCAGTAATCCACAGTACTAATTGTATGCTCTGCTCTCTACTGGCCCAGGGCTTTCTCCATGCCAAGGAATCCTGCTTGGCTGTAGGTAGCTGCAGCTTGTGATTGTGAGGTATTTAAGATTTTTAGGAACAATCCTCAAAAAATGGAGAGAAAATAACTATGGGTAAATACTCCAATATCCTCATCTTCCCTGGGACAGTTCTGTAGTGTGATTCACAATTTCTCAGAGAGCTCCCTGGGCACATTGAGCCCTGTTGCCCAGAGTATTATTAACCAGTTCATACACTGACTTTTCTCCCTTTTCTGTCTCATTTCCCTATTCTTTTCCCCTTCCTCCTCCTTCTCCTCATTTTTCTTTCTTTCTTCTTCTTCTCCTTCTTCTTCTTCTTAATGTGTGTGGGAGTGGTGCTGGGATAGAACTTAGGGCCTCCATTGAGCTATAGCCCTCCTCTGAAACTCCCTTCCTTCTGATTCCTGGAGTCATCTCCCAAATAAATTGTGTGTACTCAAGTCCTTGTCTTAGGATTTGATGTTGGAAGAATCCCAACTAAGACACTTGCCATCTATGTATTTATATTCTTGTTTTGTTTTCATGGTGTTGGAGATCAAACCCAGAGCCTTATGAACACTAGACAAGCACTCTATCACTGATACATATGTATGTGTGTGTGTGTATATATATATATATGTATATATATATATGTATATATATATATATATATATGCATATATATATATATATATATATATCATGTGTATGTGTATACACACACACACACACATACATACCAGGGATTGAACTCAGGGCACTTAACCACTGAGCCACATCTCCAGCCCTTTTTGTATTTTATTTAGAGACAGGGTCTCACTAAATAGCTGAAGCTGGCTTTGAATTCTCAATACTCCTACCTCAGTCTCCTGAGCTGCTGGGATTATAGGCATGTGCCACTACGCCCGGCTATATTTATATTTTTAATCTCAGCTTGGTATTTATATTCTTTTTTTTTTAAACAATAAATCCAGGATCCTTGATTTTCTGATGCAGCTACATTAGTAGACTATCAAGTAAGAATCCTTTTTTTTTTTAGAAGAGAGAGAGAGAGAGAGAGAGAGAATTTTTCAATATTAATTTTTTAGTTTTCGGCGGACACAACATCTTTGTATGTGGTGCTGAGGATCGAACCCGGGCCGCACACATGCCAGGCAAGCGCTACCGCTTGAGCCACATCCCCAGCCTGGTATTTATATTCTTTAACAAGGCAACCATTGTTCTCTTTTAGCATATTACAAACTATTTCTTATCTCTGTGTTTTTTATTTTAACTATATATTATAATCAAAGCTACTAAAATAATCTTTCTATTTCTTGGTTTGTGATTTTATCATAAAAATTCAGTTCCTTTTCAATGCCTATAAACATGGCGAAAGTTTATTTATTTATTTTTTTGAGGGGTACTGTGGATTAAAGTCAGGTGAACTGAACCACTGAGCCACATCCCCAGCCCTATTTTGTATTCTATTTAGAGACAGGGTCTCTCTGAGTTGCTTAGTGAGACCTTGTCTCTAAATTTTTTTTGCTGGCTTTGAACTTGCAATCCTCCTGTCTCAGCCTTCCCAGCTACTGGGATTAAGGCATGTGCCACCATGCCCTGCTGGAAAGTTGATTTTAAAAATTTTTTGTATTTATAGGACATAAACTGGAAAAGGTTAAAAGCTATTACTTTAGAGATGATATTTTCCCATGAAAAACCTTAAAATTTTTTTAATATTTTTTTTTAGTTGTAGTTGAACACAATACCTTTATTTTGTTTATTCATTTTTATGTGGTGCTGAGGATCAAACCCAGGGCCCCAACCCCAGTGAGGCGAGTGCTCTACCACTGAGCCACAATCCCAGTCCCTTAAATTTAATTTATTAGCAATTTATTTATTTTATGCCAGGCATGGTGTCGCATGCCTATAATCCCAATGGCTGTGGAGGCTGAGGCAGGAGGATTGTGAGTTCAAAGCCAGCCTCAGCAAAAGCAAGGTGCTAATCAACTCAGTGACACTATGTCTTTAAATAAAATATAAAATAGGGCTGGGTATGTGGCCCAGTGGTCTAGTGCCCTTGAATTCAATCCCTGGTACCAAAAAAATAAAAAAGAATTTATTTATTTTGTGTACTGGGAAATGAACCTGGGGTACTCTACCACTGAGATATACCCCCAACTCTTTTTATTTTTAAATTTGAGATGGGGTCTTGCTAATTTAACAGGCTAGCCCAAATTTTCCATCCTCCTGCTTCAGCATCCTGAGTAGCTGGGGTTACAAGTATGTACCATCCCACCTAGCTGTCATTAAATTTGTATCATTTTGTTTTGGGTTTGGGTACAGGGCCTTTTACCTACAAAGCAAGCTCTGTATCTTTTTTTGTTTGTTTGTTTGTTTGTTTGTTTAGTTGTAGAGGGACACAATACCTTTATTTTGCTTATTTAGGTTTTTGGTTTTTTTTCAATGTGGTGCTGAGGATCGAACCCAGTGCTTCACGCATGCTAGGCAAATGCTCTGCCACTGAACCACAACTCCAGCCCCTCTGTATCATTTTGGCAGGCAGAAATAGAGAGAGGGAACATTCTCAGAGCATTGTTAACAAATGTACATGGGCAAGAAGGACCAAGGTATATTGAATCAGTGGGCTACTTCAGCTAGTGCAAAGGTTCACATAAACATTGCTTAAATAATAAATTTGGATTTTGCAGACACAGTAAAATTCTCTTCGTTGTTGTTAACATGTCTTATACATGCTAAGTGGAAGCTCTAACATTGATCTATATCCTCAGCCCTTTTAAAAATATTGAGATAAGGGGTTGGGGATGTGGCTCAAGGGATAGCGCGCTGGACTGGCACGCGTGCGGCCGGGGTTCCATCCTCGGCACCACATACAAACAAAGATGTTGTGTCCGCCGAAAACTAAATAAATAAATAAATAAATATTAAAATTCTCTCTCTCTTAAAAAAAAAATATTGAGATAAGATCTCACTAAATTGTCCAGGCTGGCCTCGAACTTGCACTTCTCCTGCCCTAACCACCCAAATAGCTGGGATTATAGGTGTGTGCCACCAATGGCAAAACTAGCTTGTTTGCCAATTACTTGCTTGCTTTCCTTTCTTTTTTTCTGATTTACCACTGAGCTACATCCCAGTTCCTGAAAGGGTCTTACATTGTACTTGTGTAAGAGGAATTTGATATAAATTGGGATGTGATGGTGCTAGCCTCTGGCTGGTAAGTTTTGTTTTGTTCCCTCCTGCAATGTATTTTTGTTTTTGTTCTTTTTATTTATTTATTTATTTATTTTTTGTAGTTGTAGATGGACAGAATGCCTTTATTTTATTTGTTTTATTTTATTTTTTTATGTTGTGTTGAGAATGGAGCCTAGTGCCTCACACATGTTAGGCAAGTGCTCTGCCACTGAGCTACAGCCACAGTCCTGCACTGTAGTATTTTTAATATATTATTTTATCAATTTTTTATAACTTTATTTTATTTATTTTTAAATATATTTTTAGTTGTAGTTGGACACAATACCTTTATTTTATTTATTTATTTATTTTATGTGGAGCGGAGGGTCAAACACAGTGTCTCTAGGCAAGTGCTAGGCAAGTGCTCTACCACTGAGCCACAAACCCATCCCTGCAATGTAGTTTTATTTTGTTCTTCAAGTACTTGGAATTTAACTCAAGGCTTCCAACTTGCTAAACAAGCAGTCCACCACTGATCCATACCCCAGCCCACAAGATGTAAATGTTTTGTAAAAGTGTCATTTGCTTTTCTTTTCTCTGTCTCTCTTTTTCTTTCTTTCTTTTTTTTTTTGTATTGGGGATTAAACCCAGGGGTGCTTTACCACTAAGCTACATCTCCAGTCCTTTTTTTTTTCCAAATTTTATTTTTTAGTTGTAGATGGACATAATATCTTTATTTTATTTATTTATTTTTATGTGGTGCTGAGGATTGAACCCAGGGCCTCGCATGTGCTAGGCAATCGCTCTACCACTGAGCCACAACCCCAGACCCCCCAAGTCTTTTTTATTTTTCATTTTGAAACAGCATTTTGTTATATTTCCAAGGATCTCACCAAGTTGCTTAGACTGGTCTTGAACTTGTGATTCTCCTGTCTCAGCCTCCAGAATAACTGGGATTAGAGGTATGCATCACTGTGCCAGGCCAAAGTAAAGGCTTCTAAGTACAAAAAAACAAAATATGATGAGAAGGGTAGGGGATTTAGCTCAGTGGCAGAACCCTTGCCTAGCATGCACAAGGCCCTGAATTCAGTCCTTGGCCCTGAAAAAACAACAACATGATAAAAGGATTATGTGTGAAAATTAATTGGGTAAAACATGAAAATAAACAGAGTAATTGTCAAGAATGAAGAAACATCAGCAGGCCAAAGCCTGGGTAATAAGAGCCTGAATTAGGGGGGTACTTTCTTACTAGAATAAGGTAAAAGTACTTTTATATAATCTGTATTTTGTTTTATTTTCTTCTGGCAGTATTGGGGTTTAAAACCAGGACCTTATACATGCTAGTTCTACCACTAAGCTATATTCCCAGCCTGGTAAAATACTTTCAGATGGTGAAAAATTGGTGCTGAGGATGTAGCTCAGTGGAAGAGTGCTGGTTTAGCATGCTCAAGGCTCTGGTTTGATCTGGGGGAAAAAAATGCAGGTGGATGGTGAAAAATTGTACATCTGGGAAGATGATCCTTGTCTGCTCCCAGGGTCAAAAGGAGGAGACACCTCTTCTCTGAGCTCATCAGGATAATGAAGTCCTGCATATAACTAGAAAGAGGGAGTGTTATAGGTGGGGCTGGCAGGGCAGGGCTGGCAAGGCAAGGGAAGAACCACAGAAGGAAGTAGATGGCCTAAGTCATATGGCAGTGTGGATTTCCCCTGTCAACTGCACTTCCTAATTTTTCATCTTTCTGTTGCACATGTTACCCACAGATGTTGCTGTGTGTTAAATGTGGGTAGAAGTGATTGATTTATTTATTCAGCTGACAGATATTTAACGATGAATCACTTGCCAGGAATTTTTTGTGAGGAAAGTGGTTGTTAGTCAGAGAGTTCAAGGAGGGCAATCTGGACAGAGGAACTAACATGGACCAAGTTTTAGAGGAATGGAACAGGATGTTACATTCCAGGAATAAGAAGGAAGCCTACGGGCTTGTGGCTAAATGGTAGAACGCTTGCCTCGAATGTGTGAGGCATTGGGTTTGATCCTCAGCATCACATACATAAATAAAATAAAGGTATTGTGTCCATCTACAACTGCAAAAAAAAAAAAGAAAAAGAAAGAAAGAAAAGAAAAGAAGAAGGAGGAGGAGGAGGAAGAAGAAGAAGAAGAATGATGAAGCCTAGAATTCCAGGGAGAAAAGTGGGAGTTAAAACTCAAGAGTTAGGAAGGGGCCAATACAGGAAAAACCTTAAATGCCACATAAATATGTTTAAATATTCATTAACAATATAAAGGGGAAAAAGTTAGACTTCTTCATGCTAGTGTGAAAGTTGTCAGAGTCAAAATGGAGATGCTTGTGTCAAGCCCTAACCAAAACAAAACAAAAAGATAAATAAAGCTGGGATATTATGAGGTAGGAGATGTCATTGCTTATATGCCTGATAATAAGAACTATCACAACAGACTGCTAGAATTACATCTTTACACAAAGGTCACTGCAACCTTCAACAGAAAAGATTTCTGCAAGGACATCCAACCAATTACTCTTGGACTGACACCAACCTTGTTACTGATTCTTATAGCCAAAGATTATTGTTTCAGAATATCTTATATAATCCTCTTTATTTTGCACCCCCCTTTTTTTGGTACCAGGGATTGAATCCAGGGGTGCTTAAACACTGAGCCACATCCCCAGCCCTTTTTATTTATTTTGAGACATGGTCTCTCCTGAGCTGCTGGGATTACAGTTATTGCCTGGCTATTTTGCCTTTAAAAACTTCCCCTTGGGCTGGGGATGTGGCTCAAGCAGTAGCGCGCTCGCCTGGCATGCGTGCGGCCCGGGTTCGATACTCAGCACCACATACAAACAAAGATGTTGTATCTGCCGAAAACTGAAAAATAAATATTAAAAAAAAAAATTCTTTAAAAAAAAAAAAAAAAAAAAAAAAAAAACTTCCCCTAACCTCAGTCTCCTTGAATATGCACACGGTTTATGGTACAGGTATTTCCACTGCAATGCTACTCCCAAATTTACTTGTTAATTTTTTAAGAATCTTTCTGTTATTTACGCTGACACTAGACCCAAAGTAAATTTCAGAAGGTTTAGAAGTTTGAAGGTTTGAATGTAAAGATGAATAAATAAAGTACCAAAAGAAGAAATAGAATATTTGTATAATAAGGTGGGAAGGGCTTTCTTCACTTGACAACCAAAGCCAGAAAATAAAAAGAACATTATTAACAATTTTCATTAAACTAAAAATTCTTCAGCAAAAGACATCTTAAACAAGATTAACAGACAAAGGCTGACAGAGTAGCGCACACTTGTAATTCCAGCTATTTGGGAGGCTGAGGCAGGAGGATAACAAGTTCCAGGCCAGCCTGGGCAACTTAGCTGGACCCTATCTCAAGATAAAATAAAATAAAGGGATGGGGATGTAGCTCAGTGGTAAAGTGTTTGCCTAGCATGTATGTACAAGGTCCTAGGTTCAATCCCTAGAACTGCTAAATAAATAAATAAATAAAATTTAATGAATATGATCGGCCAGGAGTGTAGCTTAGTAGTAGAGTGCTNATTAAAAAAAAAAAAAAAAAAACAACAAATAACCCAATCAATAAATGGGCCAAGGAACTGAACAGACACTTCACAGAAGATGATATACAATCAATCAACAAATACATGAAAAATGTTCAACATCTCTAGCAATTAGAGAAATATAAATCAAAACTACTCTTAAGATTTCATCTCACTCCAGTCAGAATGGCAGCTATCAAGAATACAAACAACAATAAGTGTTGGTGAGGATGTGGGGGAAAAGGCATACTCATACATTGCTGGTAGAACTGCAAATTGGTGCAGCAGTATGAAGATTCCTTGGAAAATTGGGAATGAAACCACCATTTGACTCAGCTATCCCAGTCCTCGGTCTATACCAAAAGGACTTAAAAAAAACAGCATACTACAGGGACACAGCCACATCAATGTTTATAGCAGCACAGTTCACAATAACTAAACTGTGGAAACAACCTAGATGCCCTTCAGTAGATGAATGGATAAAGAAAATGTGGTATATATACAAAATTGAATATTATTCAGCATTAAAAGAGAAAAAATCATGGCATTTGCAGGTAAATGGATGGAGTTGGAGAATACAATGCTAAGTGAAATTTGTCAAATGCTGAATGTTTTCTCTGATTTAAGGATGCTGATTCATAATGGTTTGGGGTGGGGGGTATGGGAGGATTAGATGAACTCTAAAGAATGCAAAGGAGAGGTAGGGGAAGGAAGGGGGCATGGGGATAGGAAACACAGTGGAATGAGATAGACATCACTACCCTAAGTACATGTACGAAGACACGAATGGTATGACTCTACTTTGTGTACAACTAGAGATATGAAAAATTGTGCTCTATATGGGTTACATGAATTGTAGCACATTTGGCTGTCATATATAACAATTTAAAATTTAAAAAAGACAAATGACAAAATTGGAAAAAAAATTGCAATATTTAATGGTCAAAGAGTTCAATTTTATTTATTTTCTTTTTGCAGTACTATGGCTAGAACCCAGAGGCACTCTACCCCTGACCTACAACTTCAGTCCTTTTTATTTTTTATTTTAAAGCAGAGGCTCACTAAATTGACCAAACTGGCCTCAAACGTGCAATTCTGCCTCAGACTTATGAGTTGTTAGGATTATGAGTATGCACCACCATGCCTGGCATCATTTTATGCCAGCCATGGTGGCACATGTCTGTAATCCCAGTTCTTAGGAGATTGAGAAAGTGATCTCAAGTTTGAGGCCAACATTAGAAATTATGGAAACCCTCAGCAACTCAATGAGACCCTGTCTCAAAATAAAAACAAAAAGGACTAAGGATGTAACTCAGTAGTAAAGTGCACCTGGGTTCAATCCCTAGTACAAAAAAAAAAAAAAAGAATTTACTCCAAAGAAATGAATACTAGAAAAACGACAAGGAAGTTTACTGTGTTGTTTAGAAGAAGGAAAAATTATCCAAATACTCACAAGAAGGAAGCTGGCAAAATAATACATTTTGCACACATAAAATAAAAGCCATGGGGCTGGGGTTGTGGCTCAGTGGTATAGCGCTCTCCTAGAATGCCTGAGGCACTGGGTTTGAATCTCAGCACCATATTAAAAAATAAATAAAATAAAGATATTGTGTCCACCTAAAACTTATATATATATATAATATATATGTATATATATATATAATATATATATATTTTTTTAAATTTATTTTTTATGTGTAGATGGACACAACACAACACAACTTTATTTTTATGTGGTGCTGAGGATCCAACCTGGGTCCCGCCAGTGCTGCTAGGCGAGCACTGTACCACTGAGTCACAATCCCAGCCCCCAAAACAAATATTAAAACAAACAAACAAACAAACAAAAACATATGGGGCTGGGGTTGTGGCTCAGTGGTAGAGTGTTCACCTAGCACGTGTGAGGCCCTGGGTTAAATCCTCAGCACCACATAAAAATAAATAAATAAAGGTATTGTGTCCAACTACAACTAATAAATAAATATTTTTTAAAAATATGGTAAAATATGGTAACAACAAAGATAAAATATATACATAAGTATTGTTGTTTCTGAAGAATATCTGTGATACTTTGTTAAGTGGGAAAAAAAAAAAAACGAGGACTATGGGGTTAAAAGAGGGTTTAGCATTAGCTATGTTCAGCTTACTCAGCAACAAGGATCAAAGTCCTTAGGGCTTCAAAAGGCNCCTTCACATAAGCCTCTGGGATTCCAGTAAAATCTTAGGAAGCTAAATAGCTTCTTCCTTAGACAAAAATCCTTTAGGATCTGGGCAATGGACAGACTGAGATATTATTACTTAAGTGGCCAATTAGTAGTTAATTAGAGCTCTGAAACTCCCTGCCCAAGCCCTGCCTGGAAATCCTCTTGAGACTAAAGTAGTAAATTCAGTTTGTAACTCTGATCAAAAAACATTCTTCAGGACTGGGGATGAAGCTCAGTTTAAGAACTTGCTGCACATACACAAGGCCCTGGTTTTGATCCCCAGCACCACACACACACACACAAATGTTCTCCAGTGAAAATCCCCACATTGGGGGTTGCGGGTATAACTCAGTGGTAAAGCATGTACTTAGCATGTACAAAGCCCTGGTTTCAATCCCCAGCACACACAAACCCATACAAGAAAGTAAAAAAGGAAGGGGGAAAAAAATAAGCCCTACACTGTTTTGTTCCACCTAAGGTCCAATTCTTATGTAAAAAAGAATTACAAATGTTATCTTGCTTTGTTTTGTGTTTTTGGTACTGGGTATTTAACTCAGGGAGGCTTTATCACTCATATCCTCAGCCCTTTTTATTTTTTATTTTGTCTTGCTAAGTTAACTAGAACCTCACTAAGTTTTTGAAGTTGGCTTTGAACTTGTGATCCTCCTGCCTCAGCCTTCTAAGTAGCTGGGATTACAAGTGTGCTTCAACATACCTGGCTTTTTTTTTTTTTTTTGCAGGGGGTGTGGTACCAGGAATTTAACCCAGGAACCCTTGACTGCTAAGCCACATCCTCAGCCCTATTTTGTATTTTATTTAGAGACAGGGTCTCACTGAATTGCTTAGCACCTTGCTTTTTGCTGAAGCTGGCCTTGAACTCACAATCTTCTTGCCTCAGTCTCCCAAACTGCTGGGATTAGAGGTGTGTGCCACTGTGCAGTCCTGACACATTGTTTTGTTTTGAAAAAAAAAAAAAAAAAAGAAGTCACAGTGAGAGTCCCAGGCCTAGATTAGTTATCCCTAAGTAAAATTCTCTTCTGTCAGCAATTCTGGACCATCATCTAGACCAAAGTGGTTGTGGTTGGCTAAATGTAAGTGGAAGGTGATTTGCAATGCTCCCTGCCCCTAGTAAACTCAGAAAGTAATAAATACCTGGAGGAACTATATTTTATTTTATATTTAACCTTGATAGTCTATGGTAAGGAAGCAAGTACCTCAGTCTCTGAAAGTGAAATAGAGAAATTGATTAGTTTAGTAAATACCTGTTCAGCACATTCTCTGTACCTTACATGAAAAGGGGATTGTATACTCATGACAGATACAGATGAATGGGATGAGGAGAAGATTCTATCAGTCTCCTTGCTCCAACTTGGTCCCATTTTCATTCTCATGACACTCAAAAATGAGATTATCAAATGTGTAGTTAGCCACCTGCTATGATTTAGATATGTTTTGTCTCCTAGAATGCTTGCAGTAGTTTAATTCCAAAAGTCATATGCTAATAGTGTTGAGAGGTGTTTAGAGGTGGAGCGTTTAGAAAATGATTAAGGTTAGATATAATCATTAGGATGGAGTACTCATTATTGAATCCTGATGGCTTTATAAGAAGAGTAATAGAAGCCAGACACAAAGATACACATTATCTGTCTTTTGCCATGTAATGACTTGTGCCACTTCGGGACTCTGCCAGCAAGGACATCTTCCAGCTGTGGTTGTAGCTCAGTGGTAGAGTGCTTGCCTAACATGTGTGAGGCACTGGATTTGATTCTTAGCACCACATAAAAATAAATAAATAAAATATTATGTCATATACAACTAGAAGAAGAAGAAGAAGAAGAAGAAGAAGACTACGACGACCATCTTCCGTGAAGTGATGCAGCTAAAGGAGGCCCTCACAAGTGCCTGCACTTCTAGCCTCCAAAGCTGTGAACTAAGTAAATCTCTTTATTTTTTATTTATTTTTTATTTTTTTTGCAGTATTGGGGATTAAATCTGGTAGCTCTGCCACTGAGCTACATCCCCAGACTTTTTCATTTTTTGAGACAGTGTCTTGCTAAATTGTTCAGGCTGGCCTCAAACTTATGATCCTCCTGCCTTAGCTTCCTAAGTTGCTGGGAATTACAGGCCTGTGCCACTGCTCCTGGCTGTCTGTTCTTTATACAGTTAGCTTGCCTCAGGTATTTCATTACAGAAACAAACAAACAAACAACAACAACAAAAAACTGGCTAATAAACCAACTGAGAGAAATAACCTTTTCCCTGAAGTATCATGCATCCATTTCCACATTCACTGAGCACCAACTGCTTATAGGCCATGTTGTGGATGCTGGTATACACAAGTGAGGTTGTAGCCCAGCCCTAAGGAATAGATAGTTCTATATAATGGTTCTCAACTTGTTCCTCTTCAATGCTCCAAGTTATTTACAGCCAACGTAACCTTGACTCACTATGATCATGGTCAGCTGGGAGAAGAGAAAAAATAATAAATGATTACAAAATCTTGTTATGAGGGGCTGGGGATGTGGCTCAAGCGGTAGCGCACTCGCCTGGCATGCGTGCAGCCCGGGTTCGGTCCTCAGCACCACATACAAACAAAGATGTTGTGTCCGCCGAGAACTAAAAAATAAATATTAAAATTCTCTCTCTCAAAAAAAAATCTTGTTATGAGTGCTATCTGTGACAGAAATA
The DNA here is from genome assembly GCF_001458135.2 of Marmota marmota marmota. Taxonomy (NCBI): domain Eukaryota; kingdom Metazoa; phylum Chordata; class Mammalia; order Rodentia; family Sciuridae; genus Marmota; species Marmota marmota. The sequence continues at coordinate 19,587,136 of NW_026000082.1, forward strand.
TACAGAGTATGGTGGAAATTCAGAGGAAGGGGCACTGAAAATCAAACTGGGTATGGGGAGTCTACCAGGAAAGGTGTTCAAGAACTGGTAATATCTCAGTTCTGGACAAGCAGGAATTAAACAGAGAGGGTACAGGATGTGAAAGAACAAAGAAATCTGCAATATTACCCTCCATGCAATCAGTGCTTTATGACTAGAGCACTGTGAGATGTATGTGAGAGAGAGGAGACAAGGGTCAGGTTGTAGAGGGTCTGTATGTTCAGCTAAGGAAGGAGATTGAGTTTTATGCTAAACCAAATGCTATGGGGAGGTCTCAGTGAGAAGGGGTTGGAAATCATGTCACATTAAGGAATAGTTGGGGCAACAAGGATGTTTAAGTTGAGAAAGAGAAGAGTTAGGGGAGATAAATCTGGCTGGTTTCAGACACGTGCAGACTTTTTAAATTAGTTACCTCAGAATTAGAAAGGGCCAACCTTCTAACCTTCTTCCCTTTTTTTTTTTTTTTTTGGTGCGGGGGATTGAACTCAAGGGCACTAGACCACTGAACCACATCCCCAGCTCCCTATTTTGTATTTTATTTAGAGACAGGGTTTCACTGAATTGCTTATTGCCTCACGGTTGCTGAAGCTGGCTTTGAACTCTCAACCCTCTTGTCTCAGTTTCCATAGCTGCTTGGATTATAGGTGTGTGCTAGTGGCCAACCTTTCCCGAGGCTTGGTGAATCATACATGACAAGCAGGTTAGGGGCAGGTTATCAGACCTCTACTAACATCTTTTGTCAAGTGCCCCAACTGTTCATCAATCTGGGATAGCCCTCTCTCAAAACCCACTCTTTTGTCTTAAGAGTTCTCAAATTAGGGTCCATCTGTCTGCCTGACATTCCTCTGGTGATGGTAGGAGAGAATGTAGTGATGCCTCTAGTTGCAGAATTATGGCCTATAATCAGCCAAGGGAACATGTTTAAGGATGTTGTGAAAGGTTGGATCACATCTGTGGTTAGAGGTGTGGTGGAGTTAGGAGTGAATCAGAGTGAGGCATTCTTGCCCAGAGGTAAAGTTCTCCTTTTCCATCTATGTGCTTTCTCAGAACCTTTTGTGGTTTATTTCTGTTTTCTCCTGTCAAACCAAAGAGATATTATAGTCCCCAAATCATCTTCCTTCTAATTGCAGTGCTTCTGGTGAGCAAGGCACTCTTTTCTGGAAGCTCTGGCCAGTGCAATGACTATAAGTATGAATGCATTAAAAAAAGGTAAAGGATTTTCTTTCCTGATTTCAGATTGAGCTGATTCTGCTAGCCAGGATAAATGGATCAGAAGATTAGATAGGAGAGAAATCTACCAGTCATTTATTTAACTTTCTCTAGTTCAGTGGTTCTCAATCGGAGGTGATTCTGTACCCTGGGGGACAGTTGGCAATGTGTGTTGGGGATACTTCTACCATCTAGAGGGCAGAGGCCAGGATATTGCTAAACATCCTATTATGCACAATTCAACCCCCAAACAAGGAATTATCAGATCTCAATGTCAATAGTGCTGTGGTTGAAAAATAACTGAAAAAATATTTACTTCTACAGGGATTTGGTGCTAAGAAAAAGAATCTGAGAATTAACTACTCCCTGGAGAATCAGATGGCTGGAGATAAAAACCAACTTTAATTCTATAAACTTAAGCTAAAAATCTGCTACTTGTCTGGCTCACAACTATCCATGGTTGATTCATGTCCTTTTTACAACTCTGGTCTGAAATGTTTCTGTATATTCATTGTAGATCTCTTAAAATTGGGCGGGTGGAGGGCCTGGTGTTGGTGGCACATGCCTGTAATGCCATCTACCTGAGAGGCTAAGGTAGGAGGATGGCAAGTTTGAGGCCAGACTGGGCAGCTACATTCCTATCTCTATAATGATTTTTTGATAGACTAAAATAGCGGGTATCCAAAAAAAAAAAAAAGAAGAAGAAAAGAAATATGTATCATCTTTGATTAAATGTTTCTCAAACTGCTACCCATAGACCTCTGTGGGTTCAAAAATAACTTCATAAATCGAGTTCTTGTAAATTTAACGATCCAAGTGTTTCCTTAGTGTTTTTTGGAGCTGGGGTTGCAGTTCAGTGGTAGAGTGCTTGCCTAGCATGTGTGAGGCACTGGGTTTGATTCTCAGCACCACATATAAGTAAATAAATAAAATAAAGGTCCATCAACAACTAAAAAAAAAAAAATAAAAAAAGAACATGTTTTTCTTTCAGTGATAATAAAAAAATTAACATGAACATATTCCAAATAATTTAGATAACCTCATAAATGGGTGCTTTCCTGTGAATCTGGTTTCCTTGATTTTATTTTTCATTTATTATAATTACATGAAAACATTTTGGTTTAATGGTTTATAGGTTTAATTTTAATGGTTTATGAGTTTATGGTAGGCTAGTATTTAGTTTAGCAAGACTTAATGTTAAAATGATTGCTGCCTTAGGACCTTGCTTTAAACTCATTTATTGAATTGCCTTACCAGTAAGCAACATAGAAGAGACAATGGCTATTGATGAGTCAGGTAACTGTCTCCCACAGCAAATTAGTGCTGTGAAGTAATTACTGTTTTGTTAAGTTAAGGCCAAATGTTGTCAAAGAACACTTATGAACAAAGGTTTCATGGTACTTTGCACAAGAAAAAAATGGTGGAAAACTGAGTCACTATCCCCGGGTGTAGGCAGGATAGGTATGCAAAGCCCAAAAGGAGTCCCAGAGTAGCAGTTACAGCCACATTCATGGAGGATATTGCTTGCAGGAACCTTGCCTTGTATATTTCAAGTTGCAATAATTGAGCAGCAGCAAAGGGTAGTAGTCTTTAACAGGGCGAATGTTTTCCTGAGATGGTATTTTTTTTTTTCCAAAATTGCTTTCTGGGAAACCTATTAAAATGCCACCTTCAGAAAAAAAAATTAATAAAACTTAAATAAATTTAATAAATTAAACCAATACAGGAATTTTCAAGAATTTTTTCCTGCCAGGCATGGTGGCACACCTCTGTAATCCCAGCGACTCTGGAGGCTAAAATAGGAATCCAGCTTCAGCAATTTTACAAGACCCTGTTTCAAAAAATGAAAAGGACAAGTGTTGTAGCTCAATGGTGAAGTGCCCCTGGGTTCAATCCCCAGTACCAGAGCCAAACCAAATCAAATCAAACCAAACCTTATAGTTAAAATAATTCTACATCTCAAAAATCTTCAATATATCCTTAATTTATTAAGCACTCTTAAGCCAGTTACAGCAACACATTTGACACGACAAAGATAAATAAAACAGGAAGAATTTTTCAAGATCATTGTCAATAAGTGAGGGGAAGACAATAGCATAGGTGTTGAAATAGAGCTAGAGGTACTTAACAGGCCCTTTGAGAAAGCCTCTTCCCAAACATCTGGGGAAACTCCACAATCATTTATATAGATGGGAGCTCAGCAGATTTCCTCTCTTTTCAAAAAAGTTGTATTCTTCTCCCCCCTCCCCCACTCTTCTCTCCCTTTCTTTTTTTTTTCAGCACTGGGGATTAAATTCAGGGCCTCACACCTGCCAGGCAAGCACTTTACCAATGAGTCACTCTTTTTGTTTGTTTGTTTCTTTTTTTTTTTTTTTGAGGTGAGGTCTTGCTTGGTCCAGGCTATTCTCCAACTCATAATCCTTCTGCTGTTAGACCAGGACGCAAGAAAAGACCGCTGACTCCAATTAAAATCAAATTAAAGCAAGCTTATTATTTCAACCGGCCAGGCTGCCTCTCCCACTCCTGATACCCAGCACTTTGTCTGCATGACACAGCACTTCTCCATTTCTTATACTACTTAAGGGACCTGGGTATAAGCACAAATGGTGGAAGTGGGAGATAGGAAGCAGAACTCAGATCAGCAAGCTCTTCTTTATCACCTGATACAGGGGTGTGGGGGTGTGGAGGGTGGGGGTGTGACTGCCCTCTAAAGCAAGGGTCTAGGTTATATAGGATTCATTTAGGGTGGGCCTGGAGGGTAGTTCCTGGGGTTCATTGTATTGGGGTGGCCTGATCCCTAAGGGTGGGAGAATAGGTGCCAGTCAGGTGAGAGTTCATTTTGTGTTCCTTCCCTCTGACTGAAGACTTTTAAATGACAAATGCTTCAATTTTACCCCAGAGCAGGTGGGTGGGGGGAATAGCTGCAGACAGGGGAAATGTCCTTGGACTTATTCTCCATATCCTTCACTGGGGACAGAATCAAGTACATAATTTTATTTATTACTATTCTTTAAATGCTAGCTGAACTCCTGTTTTTTTCTTTAATGTAAAGTACAAGTAAACTACAAGTCTGTCTTTGATTATGGCCTTTCCCTGTTCTCTTTTACCTAAGTGAGGTGTTCCTTTACTTGCAACTCTTGCCAGGCCATGTGCAAGATGCCTTCTAAGGCAGAGCAGGGTGCTGGGAACATGTTCCCTCCTGGAGAACAGTATGAGCTCCTATTTTATATCAGATACCATGTTGTGACTTGGGGACATAGAATTGGATGTGACCTATATCCTACCCTCCAGAAAGTCAGTCTAGCAGGTAGAAGCTGACATGTAAACAAGTAAAATACCTCAAAAGCATTGTTTAGGTACAAAGTAGGTAATGATCAATTCCAGGTGAGTGAAGGTCAATAACAATTTGAGACTAAGTCTGGGTGGATATAAGCAAGGTCAGAAACAGCTTTAGAGGAAATAAAGTTTCAGCTGAGTCTTTTTTTTTTTTTTCCCCCAGCTGAGACTTTTAAAGACTTTTTTTTCTAGGCCAACTAGGGGTCATGGGCTCCCCTGGCTTGAACAAAAGCCTACTTACTGTCTTGAAACAATTACACTGTTCAGGGTATTATCATGTGAACCGGATGGAAAAGTTATAGTAGAAATAATAGCTAACACTTCTAATGCACAGTAAAGAGCTAGATGCTGGGCTATAAAAGCTACAGACTATCTCAATTAAGTCTATTATTTTCATTTTAAAAGTGAGAAAATAATGCTTAGGAGAGACTTGCCCAAATTCACATATAAAATGAGAGTGAGTTGTAACTCAGGAAATTGACTATAGAGCCCCAGATTTTTAAACCACAAATCAAAGGACTGACATGATCAGATTCATAAAGATTTCATTCAACCTCAGTGGAAGGGAAGGAGGGATGGGTAGATGGGAGAAAGAAGCATCCCTGCAATAAACAATGGAGGAGCCTGTCGAAGCAGTCAGGGTTATGTAGGGCCAGCCTAGGAAAGGCTGGAGGACCCGGACGGACCTGAGAAGTACTTGGGTAGACAGTTCTCAGAAGTTGGGATGGTTAGACGTGGTCTTCCGTGGGCAGCAGCGAGGACCCTTACCCTGGTTTGGGTAGTGCCTTTGCACGGTCCGGGTCCGGGAAGTAAAGGGAGTGCGGGTTCGGTTCCCCGCGGAGATCCCTGATCAAGGAGAGAGCGATTAAGAGGGTACCTCGTCTCCAGGCCACCCCTGGCAGAGAAGCCACAGGTACTTTTCTGGGCCCAAAGACGACCCGGCACAACAAAGTGCCGAGTCACCCTCCTGGGGCTGCGGCGGGCGGGCCCCACCTCTTTCCTCCTCCCACACCCCCAACCCGTTTCAACTCTCGCGAGAGTCCTGCTAGCTATAAAAGGAGCGCCCCGCGCTTGCTTCGCACGTCCTTTTCCTTGCTGGTCGTCGTTTCTAGAGTCTTGGGAACTTTTGTGTCTGAACTGGTGAGTCCCCGGACAGCACGGCCCTGGCAGAGCCAGGTGCAGCGCTTCACACTGGCGCATCGCCTTTCTCCTGTTTTTTCCTTGGCTTCTTGCGCCTCTTCAGGGGTGAGGTGGCAAGGCAAGGCCTGGTGCTGGACAGTGCTCAGGCTGTAAACGTACTCCCCACGTGGCCCACTCGGTGGGTGCAGGGACCTGGGGAAATCCGAGGCTAATTTCCTATCATCATGGCAGCCCGAGTTAGAGAGCGCTGATTGGCGCGGCGGGACCGGCTGCGGGTGGTGAAGTCTTTTCTTTGATAATATACTCCTGCCTGGAGGGTTCAACCTCTTTGCAGCTCTGCTGGTTTGTGGGGGTTTTCCAAAGTGTTAGGGGTCGGGGGAAGGTGGCAGGAATATCTGAAGTAGGGTTTGGCTCACATTCCTGGCCAGGGTTCTTAGATTCGGTGAAGGGGCCCGCTACCAGCCGGAAGTCTGTCTTTTCCCAGATTGGTTGGGCTTCGGACGTGCAGGCCACCGTGCAAAGCATGTTTACTCAAGAAGGCCATTTATGTTAGCGACCATCCACAGGGTGTGACCCTAAGTTACAGCATATTTTTTGCTAAAGGTGTTAAAAGATTTCTTTTTTTATATAGTAAAAAGTTTGCGACGATAGAAGCTCAGAACTTTTGCCCCCTCCCGCCCCCCAGTACTGAGGATTGAACCTAGGGACATTCTACCACTGAGCTACATCCCCACTTTTTTTTTTTTTTGGTACGGGAATTGAATCCATAGACGCTTAAACGCTGAGCCACATCCCCAGCCCTTTTTTTCATTTAGAGACAGGGTCTCCTAAAGATGTTTAGGTCCTCGCTAAATTGCTGAGACTGGCTTTGAATTTGTAATCCACCTGCCTCAGCCTCCTGAATTGGGATTACCGGCCCCCCACCCTTTTTTTAAAAATAATTTTTTTTATTTATATATGACAGTGGAGTGCATTAGAATTCTTATTCCACATATAGAGCACAATTTTTCTTATCTCTGGTTGAATACAAAGTATATTCACACCAATTCATGTCTTTATATATGTACTTTGGATAATAATGTCCGTCACATTCCACCATTTTTTCTAACCCCATTACCCCCTCCTTTCC
>NW_026000082.1:19594013-19637387 GCF_001458135.2 Marmota marmota marmota
CCCTATTTAGAATTGTCTATTCCTCCCACGCTCCCCCCTCCCCACCCTTATTTGAGGCAGGATTTCACTAAATTGCTTATGCTGGCCTTGAATTTGCCTTAGTTCCAAGTAGCTGGGATTACAGGCGTGCTCCCCCGCGCCTGGAACCGACGTTTCTTTCGGTTATGGTATTATGAAGGAAAAACTTTGGGATTTGGAAAATTAGTTTCTTGAGGCTTTCAGACTGATGACTTAGTGATTTAAGTCTCAACAACTTATCTTGGTTTTGACCTGGGTGAATCCAGCGCAGCGTTGCGTTTTAGCAATAAATTGAATCTTGTTTGCTTCTTTTAACGCCAGGATTTTGGTCCTGAGGTCAGAAACTTGTTTTTTTAAAGGACTTCTGCTTAAACACAACACCTAAAATTTTGAAACTGAGTAGATGCCAATATCCTGGCCTTGCCTTTTAAAAAGTTGACTTTATTTATTCGTTTTAGTGGTGGCAGGAAAAGTTACTCTGAGCCTCACACTTGAATAGGCTTTCACTGAACTACACTCCAGCCCTGGATTGGGTTTAAGATTATATTATCTCTTGGACAAATCTACCTGGAGAAAGGACAAATGTCATCCCACATTATGAAGGCAAATGTAGGCACAGTTCAAAGAAAGGCAACATGACTCTTTTGGGGAGCCAGGCATTCAGTGTTTGTGGCATTATGCCATTTGGGTTCTGGTCTGAATCTCCACCTCCTTCCCTCTCTGTTTCTTAATAAATGTGCAGAACAAAATGCCATTGCACAAATAATGGTTCAGTGAGGGTGATGGAGGTGACTTCAGTTTATAAAGAAATTGCTGAGCTATTTTTAATTGAAAATAAAGGCTGAGATTCAGAGGTTTGTATTGGTCCAAAAGTTGGAAAGCTTTAAAAAAAGTGCATATATATTTTTTAGTTACCTTTATTTTTATGTGGTGCTGAGGATCAAACCCAGCACCTTGCACATGCTAGTCGAGTACTCTACTGCTGAGCCCCAGCCCCTGAAAATCTCTTATTTTGACTTGACTGCTAGCTTCTGCTTCTTACTAATATAAAATTTAATATTATTCAGAGCCACTGGACAATTCTTTGATGAATCTGTAGCTAAGTTTCTATGTTGGTGAAGGCTGTTGGCTATCTGGAACAGTATGACTTGTTTCTAATTCATTTGTTATGTTTTCCAGCTGATAGCAGGATGTCTTCAGGAAATGCCAAAATTGGGCACCCTGCCCCCAACTTCAAAGCTACAGCTGTGATGCCAGATGGCCAGTTCAAAGATATTAGTCTATCTGACTACAGAGGTAAGAGTAATTAAGTTGGGCTCATTAAAATAAAATCTTTTTTTGGGAGGGGGGTACTAGGATTGAAATTGGGTACTCAGTACTCAGCCACATCCACATCCCCAGCCCTAATTGTATTTTATTTAGAGACAGGGTCTCACTGAGTTGCTTAGTGCCTCACTAAATTGCTGAGGCTGGCTTTGAACTCATGATCTTCCTGCCTCAGCCTTCTGAGCCACTGGGTTTACAGGTAAAAAAAAAAAAAATCATTTTATAATCTAGGGATGATTTGTTAGATTTCCCTGTGTTTCTTATGTTTGACTATAAAATGTTTTGTCTCCTAGGACAGTCTTCAGAGAAAAAGGCTTTAACCTTTATGTTGATGTGATTATCAACAGGAGAGATATCTTAGGTCAAACCTTTATACTTTTGGAGAAAGTATGCTTTTTCATTTTGTGTGGACATGCTAGCTTAATTACCTTTTCAGTGTCCCTTTTCAATTACATTAAGGGAAACATTATATCTTGTATAATAGGACTTCTACATTTAGTCTGAGAGCTCTTTGGAGTTGTGATTTTGCTTATTTAGTTTGTGAAAGGTTTGCATCACAGATCTTACATTATTATGTAGAAATCTTAGGCACATTCCCTTCACTGTTTTACCCCCAGGGAAGAGTTCATGATGCAGTTGGAACACCTCCTCTTTCTGTTGTCATAGTTCCATGCAGACACTTGCCAAGTTCTATGGAGACTCTTCCATTCTTGACTTGAAGTCCCAGAGCAGCTTGGTCTTCTGGGACAATTGAGGTTATAGAGTCCTTAGAATATAAACCTTAAATATAGTTGTCAAGTGTACCTTTCTTGGGTGGTATAGTTTCAATTCCTGACATCAGCTATTTTTGAAGTGGGAGTCTCACTGTGTTGTCCAGGTTGGGCTTGAATTCTTGGGCTCAAGTGATCCCATCTCAAGTAGATGGGACTATAGGTGCATGCCATGCCCAGTTGGAGTTAAGCTTTTAGGTAGAACTTTCATTTAGATTTCCTGACATATCACACTTTTTTGTGAGATTAAATAGGGCCCTAGGAGGAAATTTTTCTGGCAAACAAACCACTTTGACACTGGCCCAAAAGCATAGGCATATGGTTGCAGAGCTGCTCTCTACTCTCTAGGGCTTGACCTTCTGAGGCTTCAAAGTGTTTGTTAGGCAAAACCCTGGAGATTGTTTACATAAATCAAAGGATACTTGCTTTTGGAAATAAGTGAATATTTGGAAATGTTCCATGGTTCAACAACCATTAGGTATGGTGAGAGGGTGGCTTCATTGTCATTGTAAAGGTCATCCAGGAGTAATGTCAGTGACTAAAGTAAAATTGTAGCTAGAAGTTCAGTTATCTTCTATAATTCTTTTGGAACTTTTTTGCTTCTAAAAATTTTCTTCTGGGTCTTGTCAGGTTTGTTAGGAAAATATTTATTGTGATTCATGATGAGATCACTTAAATCTTCCTGTCCTGCCTAGCATACACATAGCCTGGGGTTCAATCCCCAGTCACTCATAAAAACACACAAATTCCTACTGTCCCATTACTTGTGATTTATGTTGGAAGAAGTGCAAAGGCTCTGACTTCCTTTTGTTGGTCTTTTACCACATGTCTGTGGAGGAAAACCCACCAAGTAAGCTTTTTCTGGGCATTGTTTTTAAGCACTGGCTTTAGGCTATATAGATAATTGCATCTTTGGTTTTATTTCTTTAGAGAACTTGGGAGTTTATGCTAATATTAGCCACCTGGAGAAGGTAAAAGTTACTATTGTTTTTTTTATGCTGTGTGTATTTGGTGCTGGCACAAACCCCAAGGTCTGATGCTTGCTAGCCTGCTATTATGTTACACTACCTCAGCCCCAGAAAAGATTGAAATTAAGACTGAATGGTGTTTATTCTGTAGCTGGCAGCTAAGAACATTGAAGGAGGGAAATAAAGTATGGAACTAGAAGGAGCTGTTTTTCATTCCTGTCCTTCCTGGTGTGACAGATTATATAAATTGCTGCTTGGAGATATTTTGAACATCTTAGCACGAGAGATACTATGTCTGTCATCACTTAAAAAGACCTCTATTTCTTTAGAAATTTATTTTGGGAGGGATATCTTTATTTATTTATAGGTGGTGCTGAGGATGGAATCCAGGGCCTTGCACGTGCGAGGCAAGCACTCTACCACTGAGCCATAACCCCAGTCCCTTGATTTACTCTTTATAAAGCAAGGAAGTCTGTTTCAATGCTAACCTATGACTCTTTTCTCCTTCCAGGAAAATACATTGTGTTCTTCTTTTACCCTCTTGACTTCACCTTTGTGTGCCCTACGGAGATCATTGCTTTTAGTGACAGGGCAGAAGAATTTAAAAAACTTAACTGCCAAGTGATTGGTGCTTCTGTGGATTCTCACTTCTGTCATCTGGCATGGTAAATCTCTTGGTATATAAGGACATCTTAAACGCACCTGGGAGGCTTTGGCAATAGACTTTCTCAAGTATTGGCTTCTGGGTCCTCACAGAAGAGAATATAATGGTGCTGATCCTCTTATCATTCTAACTGGCAGCAGAGGAGAAGCAGTTTGAGTTGTATCTAGTGTACATTGGTGACCAGCCTTAACTGTTCTCATTCACTTCACTCCTGGGAAAAGTTTGTTATTTTGGGAAATTGGATTGGGAATATGGGGAAGGCAAGGAATATGTACAGTTAATATTCTTGCTGTACAAGAGTTTTGAATGGATATGATTGTGTGTTTTCTGCTGTAGGATCAATACACCCAAGAAACAAGGAGGACTGGGACCCATGAATATTCCCTTGATATCAGATCCTAAGCGCACCATTGCTCAGGATTATGGAGTCTTAAAGGCTGATGAAGGCATTTCCTTCAGGTACACACTTTTTGGGATGGGGGTGGAATTCTGACATTCATCGGGAGAATTTAATTGAAGAAAGCTAGAGCCCTGATTTGAAGAGATGTCTTCCTCATTTTGTTCTTTTACACAGGAGCCTCACTAATGGTAAGGCTGGTATAGTCTTGGAGACTAGCCCATTTTCTTGGGACTTTGAACTTCTGTATTCTAACAAAGCAAAATTTTAAACCTATATTGCTTTTCTCTCATCCTTCAACCTCTTCCTCTCAGGGGCCTCTTTATCATTGATGATAAGGGTATCCTTCGCCAGATCACTGTGAATGACCTTCCTGTTGGCCGCTCTGTGGATGAGACTCTGAGACTAGTTCAGGCCTTCCAGTTCACTGACAAACATGGGGAAGGTAAGCCATCTGCCTGGTAATAAGACAGTAGGGTGGTAAGATGGGAAAGATTGTAGAAACAAAGGCTGTAAAATAAGAAAAGGGTGATTATGTCTAGTCTAGAAATTGAAATCTGGATTACAGTGATTTGTGGAGTTGGGAATAATAGACAAGCTTGAGGAGAATATAAATGCTTTTTGTACCAGCTACATACTTTCCACTTTCACTGCTGCAGTTCTGAGTGAAATGTAGGAGAATCTCAGATGTATTAGGGCAAAACAGAAGGTTGAGAATCATATCTAGAAATAAAGCACACTTTTTTGTTGTTGTACTGGGGATTGGGGCATTTCACCACTAGCTACTTCCTCAGCCCTTTTAATTAATTAATTATTAGTTTGGAAAATGTAGCTCATTCCCCAAGTGAACTGGGTTATGTAGCTCAGTGGTAGAGAGCCTCTGGTTTGATCCCCAATATCATAAAACAACAACAACAACAAAAAAAACAACTTTTTAAAAGCAGAGAATACAAACAACAACAAATGGAAGAATGGAGGAGGGACCCGGACTAGAGGGTTTCAGATAAAAGTAAATTTTTCATTGGAAGTCTCAAGTTCAAGGATAATGCTTTTCTTATAAAACCTAATAAAACCTAATCATCATTGGGCACATCCATCTGTTGGGTTTTAGTCTAATATTTATTGGAGTGTAGGCTCTTTTCCTGTTGCTTCATCATTGGTACTTTTGACTTTTCCCCACTCTATGAGTATAGTTGGTATCAGAGGGGACCACATTATCCTACTCAAGAGTTAGCTTAGTGGGCTTTTTTTCTTTGTAGTGCTGGGGTTTCAACCCAGGGCCTTGTGCTTGGTCAGCAAGCACTTTACCACTCAGCTACACCATAAACCGTAGCTTCCTAACTTAGGTGTTTATTTATTTATTTTTTTGTATTGGGGATTGAACCCAGAGCCACTTAACCAATAAGCCATGTCACCAACCCTTTTTTCTAATTTTATTAGAGATGGGGGTCTCACTAAGTTGCTTAGGCTGGCTTTGAACTTGTGATTCTCCAGCCTTGGACTACCAACCTGCTGGGATTATAGGTGTGCGCCACTGCCTGGCCTAACTAGTTTTGAAGAGCTCAGCTACTGAGGCACAACTTCTGGGTGTTGGGGGAATAGGCTTAATATAATTGAGGATAAGTTAATTCTGATCAAGTGCTACTGACATCAAGTCAAGGACACTGGTGAATTTGGGCAAACTTCTTTCCTACATTTCATTTTCTTTCTCTAGGAGATAAATAATTCAGATTAGCTTTCATTTTTTTCTCCCAGGACAGAGGATTTTTATAATCCAGATATAATTATGTATGTTTGGGAGACCCATTTGGTGCTTGACTTGAATGGAAGGCTGATACTTTGAATTAGTGAGCATTGATACTCACTGATAACCCGGAAGCACCATTTGTAGTAGCACCTGAAGGCATTAAGTTGGAGAAGTTGGAGAATGGAGACTGCCCTCTGGAGGGGGATGAGGTTTAGCTCTCAGAACAGAAGGAGCAGGGAGTAGCACAGTGTATGTGCCTTTTATTGACCATTCCTAGGGCTCTGCATATAGACTGGACTCTTTTTTTTTTTTTTCAATAGCTCACTTATGTATTTTATTTTTATTTATTTAAAAATTTTTTTGATTCGTTTTAATTGGTTATACATGATAATGGAATGCATTTTGACACATTGTGGACTCTTTTTGTGCCAGGGATTGATCTCAGGGGTACTTAACTACTGAGCCGCATCCATAGCCCTTTTTATTTTTCATTTTGAGATGGGGGTCTGAGGCTGGCTTCTAACTTACAGTCCTCCTGCCTCAGTCTCTCAGTCTCTGGGATTGCAGATGTGCACCACTGCTCTTGGCTAGGCTAGATTCTTGAACCCAAGCTTCCATAGTTCTGAATTGGTCTCTTGATTCTCAACTCACTAGAGCAAGCAGATCCCTTTTTTTGGGTAATCAGGAAATGAACCCAGGGCACTATATCCCCAGCCCTTTTTAAGGTGGGCTAGCTCTGAATTTCCAATCTTCCTGCCTCAGCCTCCTGAGCTGCTGGGATTACAGGCGTGTGTCACTGAAGCCCTTTTTGTAACAAAAATTTGAGAGTCTGAGAGTCAGTACTAGCCTAGGTACAGGTATTTTATTTGAATTAATCTTTCATTTTTTCCCCCTCCCTTCAGTACCAGGGATTGAACTCGGGAGAACTTGATCACTGAGCCACATCCCAGCTCTATTTTGTATTTTATTTAGAGACAGGGTCTCACTGAGTTGCTTAGCACCTTACTTTTGCTGAGGCTGTCTCAGCCTCCCAAGTCACTGGGATTACAGGTATGCGCCACTGTGCCCGGCTGAGTTAATCCTACTTTCTTTAAGTACTAATAAACTGTTGGATGGAAATTTCAGGCTTCCCATTTAGTTCTTGTTCCATGTATACCCTATTCCCAGAAAGCTGCTAGCATAATCTGACATCGGAGACCAAAATTATTCTTGGACCAAAAGAGGCTTCCCTCTCTCTTACTTGAGCAAGAGACTCTTCCTGTTCTCTTATCAGACTTTGGTGAATACAGATCTCCTAGAAGGTGATAGCAAATGAAAATGGAAAAATCATCTTGGGGGTCTCTCTTTGTCTGACTGGTCAGACTAGTCCAAGGTCTATTGCTAGTTTGTAATCTTTAGGAAAAGATGAAAGGCTATATTTTCTGCATAAGTGTGTGAATGAGTCAGTCTTTCTTTTTGCTTACCCAAAGGGGTAGAAGGCAGTTTTCATCAATCAAGCCTACCCTTTTATAGTTTAGCAGAATTAAACAATACTGAAGAGTCCAACTGAGGTTATTCTTTCAGATCTCTGAAAGATTGCCAGAGGAAGCAGCAGGTGTTGGGTTTTTTTTTTTTTTTTAATTTTAATGAAAAATTTAATTTTCTGCTAATAGTATAGTAATTTTTAATGTATAATTTTCTGTTCATGAATTACATTTATATGCATACTCATTGCCACTATTTCTAGAACTTTTCCATCATCCCTAAGAATCTGTAACTATTAATTAAAAAAAAAGGACTAAACATGGAATTCCTACATGACCCAGCAATTCTACTCCTAGGGAATATACCTAAAAAGAAAAATGACTCAGATACTTGCACAAGGTGAAAAACAACCCAAATGAATGGACAAATGATGAAACTATTTATGAAGGTTTTTTTTTTTTTTTTTCCTGTTTTGTTTTTCAGTGCTACAGATTAAACCCAGGACCTTGTACATTCTTATCGTTGAACTACTTAGTCCTGTTTATTTTTATTTTTATTTTATTTTATTTATTTTTTTTTAAATTTTTATTTATTTTTATTGTTTAATTTTTGGCGGACACAACATCTTTGTGTGTATGTGGTGCTGAGGATCGAACCCGGGCCGCACGCATACCAGGCGAGCGTGCTACCGCTTGAGCCACATCCCCAGCCCCTCCTGTTTATTTTTAAACAGGTCTCATTAAGTTGCCCAGTATGACTTTGAACTTGTTGTCCTCCTGCCTCAGGCTTCAAGTAGCTGGGATTATAGGCCAGTTCAGGGGGCCTGAACCTAGGAGTGCTTAACCGTTGACCCATATCCCCAGCCCTTTTATTTTTTGAGACAGGGTCTCCCTAAGTTGCTTCGGGTCTGGCTAAGTTGCTGAGGCTGGCCTTGAACTTTTGATCCTCTTCAGCCTCCTGAGTTTCTGGTGTTACAGGTGTGTGCCACTACACCTGACTTGAGCTTTAGTACCAGGAATTAAACCCAGTGGTGCCTAACTGCTGAGCCACATCCCTTGGTCTTTTATTTTATTTTATTTTTTTAGAGAGAGAGAGGGAGAAAGAGAATTTTTTAATATTTATTTTTTAGTTTTTCGGCGAACACAACATCTTTGTTTGTACACAACATCTTTGTTTTGTATGTGGTGCTGAGGATCAAACCCCGGCCGCATGCATGCCAGGCGAGCGCGCTAACCGCTTGGGCCACATCCCCAGCCCCATTGGGCTTTTATTTTGATCCTTCTCCCTCAGCCTCCTGAGTTGCCGGGATAACAGGCATGTGCCACCATACCCGATTTTAAACTTCTTTTTTTTTTTTTTTTTTTTAAAGAGAGAGTGAGAGAGATAGAAAGAGAGAGAGAGAGAGAGAGAATTTTTTATTTAATATTTATTTTTTAGTTCTCGGCGGACACAACATCTTTGTTTGTATGTGGTGCTGAGGATCGAACCCGGGCCGCACGCATGCCAGGCGAGCGCGCTACCGCTTGAGCCACATCCCCAGCCCTAAACTTCTTTTAAAAAGAAATATTTGAGCTGGGCGCTGTGGTATACACCTGTAATCCCAGTGATTTGGTAAGCTGAGGCAGAAAGAATCTGAGTTTGAGGGTAATCTGAACAACACAGTGAGATCCTGCCTCAGGATAGAAAATAAAAAGGGTTGGGGATGTAACATGGTGTTAGAATGTCCCTAGGTTCATTCTCCAGTAAGGGAAGAGGGAAAAAAATATTTGAAGCATACATAAAATTATGCAGAGCATGATGAATACCTATTTACGTACTATTTACCATTCACAGATCTTTGTTTTGCCACTTTTTTTTTTTAAGACAGATTAGATTTAGAAGCATACTTGAGGTGTTACATTAATTTCTTTAACTTTCAGGTGCTTCATGAATGAATTAGGTAAAATAGTATGTTAGCACTGTGGTGAGGATTCAGTTATATTAATATTTGTACATAATTAGCCTTAAACTAGAAGGCTCAATGACAGATTGCAGGTAAGTTTTCTATTGCCTGTGTGTTTAGACTCCATAGGGCTCTGGTTTTGAGGCAATTTCTTGTCCTTGGGAGGAGGGTAGTATATACCACTGAGTAGTTAATTAATTAGTGCTACCTTTCTTTTGCAGTGTGCCCTGCTGGCTGGAAGCCTGGCAGTGATACCATCAAGCCTGATGTCCAAAGAAGCAAAGAATATTTCTCCAAGCAGAAGTGATTGCTGGGCCATCTTAGTACCAGGCTGCAGTGGGCACCCATGAGAACAAAATCTCTTTTGTATTTTTTTCATGCTTAAGACATATAACTTTCCTATAGGGTTGGGGAGACCAGCCTTTCTTCTGTTGGTGGGAATGGCCTGAGCTATACTGTGGGGATGGTCATCTGATGTATATTATGGATCAGTAGTGGGGCATCAGCCCATTGATCCTTTGTAGTTTCTATTAAACTTGAACTGAGACCTGATGATTCTTCATTTTAGAGGAGATACTAATCTTTGATTTTTTAAAAAAATATTTTTATTAGTTACACATGTACATAATGCCTTTATTTTTTATATGGTGCTGAGAATCAAACCCAGTGCCTCACACATGCTAGGCAAGTACTCCACCACTAAGCCACAAACCCAGCCCCTAATCTTTGATTTTTAAGAATAATTTATATATTTGTTGGCTTTCCTTCTTCAGGGGAAAAATAGGGAGAGCTGCCTTAAAAGTATATTGAGAGGAAATACAGGTAGACCCAGTAAATTGAACCAAGTGTACATTTTGTTTTAGTACATCTGGGGGAGAACAATGGGCTCTGTGATAGTATTTGCCCAGGGCACTGCAATTTATGAAGTAGGTTGGGTTGAAGGTTATGTTCCCAATTTACAGAGAGGGCTGTCTGGGAATCAGAAGTTTGGCCTCTCTCTAAAAATGCCTGTTTACCTGCATTGTAGGCCTAGGTCCCTTTGGAAGTCAAAGGGGGAGAGGAAAACAAAACACATGGCTGGTGGCCTTGGGTAGGGCTTATAATAACAGAAATAGTGATCACTTCACCTTCCCTGGTTTCTAGCCATGATATAGGGCAGTAATTATTATTTTTGGGGGGTACTAGGGATTGAACTCGGCATTCAACCACTGAGCCACATCCCCAGCTCTATTTTATGTTTTATTTAGAGACAGGGTCTCACTGAATTGCTTAGTGCCTTTCTGTTGCTGAGGCTGGGTTTGAACTCCTGATCCTCTTGTCTTATTAGTCTCCTGAGCCACTGGAGCTGCATGCTTACATCACCACACCCAACTAAGGTAGCCTTTTTTTTTTTTTTTTTAAATATGTTGTAGTTGAACACAATACCTTTATTTTATTTTTATGTGGTGCTGAACCCAGCCCCTAGGGTAGTCTTTTTTTTTTTTGAGAGAAAAAGATTTTTTTTTAATATTTTATTTTTTAGTTTTCGTCAGACACAACATCTTTGTATGTGGTGCTGAGGATCGAACCTGGGCCGCACCGCACGCATGCCAGGCGAGCATTACCTCTTGAGCCACATCCCCAGCCCTACGGTAGTCATTTTTGACCCTCACTATATAATTGCCCTAAGGGAAACTCGGCAGCCAGAAGTTAGGTTTCTTCTAGGCCCTTCAGGTTAGAGCAGATTCATTATTGAGAATCCTATCTAAGTGTCTTACCACCACCCCTTCAAAACTGACTGGATCTGTGAACAGGATTCCTAGCACCTTCAATAAATATCAACATACCATTTATTATATGCCAGACATTTATTTAATCCCCACAACCCTATGAGGGTACTATTTGGGGATGACTTCCTTGGAGCACACCATAGAAATGGGGCAAGAATCCCATACTCAAGGCTAAGTGCAGATTTGCCTTAACCAAATCTTAATTATTATTGAAAATCTGGACCAAGAAATGGTCATCTTGTACCCCAAATAAAATCTTACTTTTGCCAAAGTCCTAGCAAGTACCACTATAAATGGGATTCCACAGAATAGGGAAGGTATCAAGGGCCAGGGGATACAGGTGGTGAGATGCTGGGGCTGAGCCAGCTCCGTGCACTGCTGGGAATCTGGGACTTCTTTGTGAGTGTTGTAAAGGGAAACTCAGGGAATATAGGGCTAGGCTCTTCTTTGGTCTGGGCCAAACCTAATAGGGCTAAGCGTTGGGCAGGTGGGGTGGAAAAATAGGTTTTTTGTTCTTCTGAGTAACGCTCTTGGGGTGTTACAGCATCCCGGTAAGTCCAATCACGCCAATGGAAATTGAAGCCTTCAAGCAGGGTAATTCGGGCAGCTCTAGAAGGTACACAGTCAGGGGGCTTTTTCCGTGGCAGATCTGGAGTCTCTGTCCCTGGCAGCAGCACGACACCGCGGATGGCAAACCAGCCCCCAAATCGGGGGTGTATGCACACACCTGCTATGTGCTGGGGAGTGAATGAAGAAAAGCAAGGTTATGGAGGTCACCTTGGCCCAAGTACCACCATTCTAAGCTATCCTTGTTCACTTATTTCCCACTAAGTGTACACCCGATGCCAATGCCAATTGTAAAACTGTCCCTCTTTTGTGGACAACCCTTCATAAACTCTTATGAAGAGTATGAGTATGAGGAAGAGCTCCCTTAGGCTAAGGCTCAGTCAACTTCCTAGTCTTATCACTGGTGTCCTGATCATTATGTTGCCTCTTCTATCCTGAGATAGCCTTGTAAGAGACAAGTTTTAAAAACAGACCAGATTTTCTGCTCTGAAACATGCCCAGGTAAACTCTAGAAAATCATAGGGCTGGCCCATGGGCCAGGACATAGCTGCTTTGTGTCAAGGAAGGCAGAGGAATATGGAACTGGATAAGGATATGAGGGCCTTGCCATTTTCTTTCACACTTGCTCTCTGACCTGAGTTCCCCATGGGTCAGCTTCCACATCTTGGCGTTGGTAGTAATAAGCAGCTCCTGCCACATGGGCTGCTGTCTGGGCCAGAATCTTAGGGCGCCGGTTGGGGTATACCTCGTAGTCAGCAATGACTTCCATCTGTAGCTCTGGGAGGCTCTGGGACAGAATTAAGAGGCTCCTGTCAGCATGAGGGGAGTTGTGATTTTATCCCAGGAAGCCCTAATTTGTGTGTTAACACCGTCCTGTCCATGTCTAGAAAAGAAAATGAGCTTAACCTGGGAGGCTCCAAAGTTGGAAAGTTACAGTTCTTTCCAAACAGGGCCCGTATGTATACATAATACAAGGACTTGCTCAGAAAGTCTCCATTGTGAGGAGTGATTTAGCATTGCGCTTCAGACTATCAGTGTAGGGAGATCTACTATGTGTACAAATGTATGTGTATATGAAAGTTTATGGGGCTGGGGATGTGGATCAAGCAGTGGCGCACTTGCCTGGTATGCGCAGGGCACTGGGTTCGATCCTCAGCACCACATAAAAAGAAAATAAAGATGTTGTACACCGAAAACTAAAAAAAAATTCATTCTCTCTCTCTCTCTCTAAAAAAAAAAAGAAAGTTTATGGCGGGGATATATTCTGTCTTCAGAAGGCCCCCAAAACTGCATAAAGCATAAAGGTCAAAGGCAGACAAGAAATGGAGGATGTTGGGCTCATCCTTATTCCACATAGAGGCTAAGCCTGGACTGAGGTTCATATAGTTATCCCCCAATGCAGGGTGAATGGACAGACTTCAGACTGGGGGTCTGGTAAAGGAAGGTGGTAAAACCTGGATATGAAAAGGAGAAATCATAGAATGTCAAGGCTGGTTTTAGGATATCATTTCACATGTGAGGTGGATCCTAGCCCTAGGTTCAGATCCTGTGCTAAGTTTGGAGAAAGTGGGAGCAAGGTTAAGTTTGGGAGCTGGGGCGAAAGTTGACGTTTGCTCACCTGTCTAACACGTCTCAGGTGGTAGGCCACACACTGATCCACAGGGTCAGTTAGTGATTGGAGGTGGTGGCTCTGCAAGAAGGGCTTGAGGGCCTGGTCAAACATGGCCGGTGTGCTGAGTACCAAGAAGGCCAGGGTAGGTCCTGGCAGGGGCAGGTGGAAGGCTGGAGGCAGGAGTTCATTGTACCATGCCACCTAAAACAGAGAAAGTTCAGCCTGACTAACCTTAGCCAGCCCTTACCTCACCAAGTATTCAAAGCCTTATACATTTTGCTCCATCCTCCAACTCCTTCAATAAATTTTCACTGATGCTGTGTAATTGTACATTACATTGTATAGGCATCTCATGTGACTTTGACAGGGACTTATTTATTTGGTACTGGGGATTGAACGCAGGGATGCTTAACCCCTGAGCTATACCCCCAGTCCTTAAAATTAATTAAATACCAGAGATTTAACCCAGGGATGCTTAACCACTAAGCTACATCTTCAGCCCTTTTTATTTTTTGAGACTGGATCTTGCTAAGTTGCTTAGGTACTTGTTAAATTGCTGAGGCTGGCCTAGAACTTGAGATCCTCCTACCTCAGCCTCCCAAATTGCAGGGATTACAGGTGTGCACCACAGTGCCTAGTTAAAGAAGGTAAAGAAGGTCACAACTGTAACAGAGGATGGTTATGATTGAAGAGTAAAATGACATCAGTTTTAGTGAGATCTGGCTGCAATGTAGAGGCAAGATGACAGCAAGAAGGCTATTAAAAGTAATCCAAATAAGAAATGGTGGCTTAGATCAGTGGAATGGAAAACAACGGACTTGGGAGACTCAGGAGATGAAGGAATTGGTGGTTGATTGGATGTTGGGGTGACAAGGTGAGCAACAGCTTAGGTTGGTTGTCAGGCCTACAGCTGGCTCTGTTCAGTACAATATTCCCCACTACCCAGGTCTACCTGGTTTGCCAGAACATTCTCACTGTGCCCCCACACATGCCATCCATCACTACACTACCTCCATGCTTTTACACAAGTTTGTATATTAGATGTACACAATCCTCCTTCCTTCCAATATATCTGTTCATATATAGCTCTTTTTTTTTTTTTTCCCTTGCAGTGCCTATGATTGAGCCCAGGGCCTTATGCATGGTAGGCAAGTGCTCTTCACTGAGCTATAATCCAAGCCCTCAATTTCATTTTTTTTCTGGCCAATCCTTTCTCAAGACAGACCCAACCTATTTTTTTTCTATATATCTATATCTATATCTATATCTATATATATATATATATCTAGATATATATAGATATATATATATATATCTTTCCCTCAACACTGTTGTAGACCTCTCAGTGGAATTAGTGGGAAGTAAGCTGCCTCTTAAGCATCAGGCAAATGGCTCAAGCAGAGTTACCTTATGTGTCTTTAACATTGTGACTTAAGCAAGCTCAATGCACCAAGCACTAATGTGAGGAAAATGGACTTATATGTAGCTCCATGTGATGACAGATGCCGGTAATCCCAGCAACTCAGAAGACCAAGACAGAAGGATCACAAGTTCAAGGCCAGGTTGGGAAAATTAGACCATGTGTCAAAACAAGAATGTAAAAAAGCGTGGGGATGTAGCTCAGTGGTAGAATGCCCCTGGGTTCAATCTCCAGGGTCGATCTATCTATCTGTATTATATAAAAATATATAATATATAAATAAAATAAATAAAGGAAAAAGAAAACACTTATGTAAAATGTGGGGGAAGGGAAGGCGGGGGTGAGAGACATCTGTGCCAGGCGAATGCACATAATTTCTATATCCAGCACCAATGGTTAGTAGCATCATGAATTATCCTTCTGTTGGAAGACAGAACAAAACAGCCTATTGTTTCTTGTTCAACACCAGGGAATGCCTTTCCCTCCTTGGCTGATCTAAATTATAATCATGCAAACCTTCCATGCCATGTCCTTTCCTAACTCCTTTAGGAAGCTTCTAAGGAGATTCCAGACCCACGGGTACATGTTTTCTCCTGTTAATTATGGTTACAGAATCCCATCCTTTAGTCTGGCATTATATCGGGGTAAAAGGACAAAAGTGTGACACACTGTTCCAGTCGTCAGATGGACACCGGGCCGGAGGAACTTGGGGAGGATAGGAAGGTTCTCGGGCTTCACGCCGACTCCACCAAGGCCAATCTTACACTTCTTCCTAGAACCGCAGGAGGGATAAACCAACCTGGAAGGGGTAAACCTCGAAGCCAAAAGGACACAACGTGTCCTCAATCTTCTGCTTCAGTTCTGCGACATGAGGCTCCATAGCGCACGCAACACGCTGAGCTTGCTGGGGAATGGAGTCTAAAGAATAATTGTGCCGTTAAGGTTCAAGGTAACTTGGACTTCATTTCCCAGGAGCTACTGGGACCAGTAGCGGCAGAATTGTATGCATCTCGGGATGCGTAGTTCGTTTGGTCCTTGGAGCGTACCGCTTCAGAGTCTGAAAAACTCGATGTCCCGACAAGCTTCACAGTGGGGGCGTGAACGCACTTGTCTTTCAGGGAAACGTAATTCAGCTGCTTAGATAGCTAGTTGTCTCGGCTAGAGGCGTGGTGCAGCGGCGCCGATTCTGAAGCCATACATTCTCCGCCTACTGGAGGGTTTGAATCTAGCAGCGGCAACAGTCTCTGACAGGTTTGGCGTGATGGATACAGGGTCCTGGAGCTGGAACCTGGATTTCGACCTAGATTTGGAGCCTTCTACTCCCACTTGGTATCTGTGTATCAGGGTATTCCGTTTCCCCGAGAACGCTGTTTTCTTGCCAAGAGCCATACTCTTGGTCTGATATTGCCTCCCTATCCTTAGTATTGCATATTCACTCTCCTCCTTCCATCTAACGGTGTTGCCTTTCCTGGGCTGTTCCTCGGGTATCCCCTGCGGGAAGAGCAAGGGCAAGAGTGGTCTGGGAACCAGACCCCAGTCACTGGAAATGAGTAGGAGCCTGAGCTGGTCTGAACAGATTGATACGCTTTTGCGTGCAACTGATGGGCATGTGGACCGCATTAAGGTAAGTGGCACCAGAGGCTCCAATTGTTGTTCTTCTTCTTTCTTCTTCTTGTTCTTTTTTTTTTTTTTTTTGGGGGGGGGTCAGATTAGACTACACCAAATTCATTGGCCTGTACAACTCTTTTGTAGCAGAGGCTGTATCCCCTTGGGGTCTCCACCTCAGGTAAGTATTGCCCCTTTCATTCATCAGCCTTTTCTCTTTCAAGATCTTCCTTCTTCCAGTGCCTGTACCATCACTATTTCTTCCAAATTCCAACTCTTTGCTTTTCTGAACTCTGTTATCCCACAAAGATTCTGTCCTTGTCCCTTATTCCCTTGGCAGGGGACCTGGCTGGATCCTGGTTTTCCTCTCATCACTTGTCTCCACAGTCAGAGGACCAAGCTCAACAGCCTTGGGCTCTAGAGACCCCCACCGTCCCAGAGAGACTAAACTGGGCTGAGACCTATAGCCCAACCTCTCTCTGGAATGAAGTTACTATTCTCCGATTGGAGGTTCAATCTCAGGCTCAGGTGAGTCTTGGAATCCTAGGTGTGTATATGTGGTATTTGTGTGGGAAAGTTTTTTATGCAGTAGTTCATATGCTTTTCTGCCTGGGTAGGTAACTAAGGCACTAAGGAAGACTGTTCAGAGATTGCTGGAAGAGCAAGAGCAACAGATGTCCAAGATCAGTGCTCTGGAAGGTATCAGTTCAATTCTTCATATACACAGATATTTTTTCCCCCAGCACTGGGGATTGGACCCAGGGCCCCTTGCTATGTATTAGGCAAGGACTCTTACCACTGAGTTAAACTCCCAGCTCCCCATATACACTGCTGTATATGTGTGCACATGATTTTGCTGCATACCTATTGTTTGTGCACATGTGTCATGATTTGCAAGAAGTGTCTAGACTTGTGTGAACCTCTCAGAGGAGCTAACCCTCAATTTGTACCACAACAGCATCACTAAGGTTGCTGCAGGGGGGCCCAGAAGGGCGAGCTCTTCTCCTGGAACAACACCTGGAGGGGCTGAGAAGGGAACTGCAAAGCCTTCAGAATCAGGTATGGGAGCAGGCCGAAGCCCAAGCCCAAATGAAAAAAATACCAGGAAACTACAGTTCTACCAGTGGCTTTCACCATGAGCTCCAAATTGAGTAAGTGATAGGCCTCACTTTCTTGAGTCCTCTGAACTCTTGGTATTCCAGGAGGCTTATTGCCTCCTTGCTCTGTTGGTTGACTGTAGAATGACTGCCATTACTTCTGTAGGCAGCAAATACTGTGGAAAGAGTCAGAGATTTTGCGAGAGGAACTGAAGTTGCTACGGAACCAGCTGAGTAAGTAAAAAAAATTGTGGGTATAAGTTCCCTTGTCTCCCTTTTTGGAATGCCTTTTTTTCTCCCAGTAAGTGATCAAGCTCTACCTGTTTGACCTATTAAGAAATCTGACACTGGGTGCGGTGGCACCCACCTGTAACCCCAGCAGCTTGGGAAGCTGAGACAGGAGGATTGTGAGTTCAAAGCCAGCCTCAGCAACGGCGAGGTGCTGAGCAACTCAGTGAGACCCTGTCTCTAAATAAAATACAAAATAGGGCTGGGGATGTGGCTCAGTGGTCTAGTGCCCCTGAGTTCAATCCCTGGTACCAAAAAAATAAAAGAGAGAGAGAGAGAGAGGGAGGGAGGAAGAGAGAAAGAGAGATAGATGCCAAAATATTTTGTTTTGTTCATTGCTTATCATGGTGTGAGTTTTGTCTATTCAGTCAGCTTGGAAGCTTCTAACATCTAGACCAGAATGCTTTTTGTCTTAGTTTTCAGTACCAGCTTGGTCATAAGACAGTGAAGGAGAAGGAAAAAATTAGAGACTACCCCCTTAAATTCTCTCTCATCTTCAGGCCAGCACCAGGAGCTGCTGCTGAAGCAGATGACTGAGGGGCAGCAGGCTCAAGCCCACAGCTGGAAGGTAGAACCAACATTAGACCTATCTCCACATATTTCCCCGTGGAGGCCCCATCTTTTTTCTGTTTGTCCTATTCTGCAGATAGGCCAGGATACCCTCTCCTACCAGCATCTTTATCTCTTTTTTTTGCTGTGCTGATTCCACTTTCTCCAGAGCTCTTCTTTCCAATTCTTTTGCTATAAGCCATGAGAAACTGTCCTTGCTTATATGAAGGTTCCAAGTGTGCTAAAGAAGCCAATTGTGGGGAAGGGGTTTCTTTCTGGAGGAAGAAAGTTTGGTCCTAACTGGGCCCATGGTCTAGCAGATGTTGGAAAAGCTGCAAAGTGGGCAGGAGAACAAGAGTCACACCCTGGAGGCTGCCAGGACAGAGTCCCAGGATGCCCAGCAGGAGCATAATTTCCTCAGGTCAGGTGGTGTGGGTGCTGTGGCAGTGGAGGGGATTTGTCTCACAGAGGTCAGGCATTGGGGCCAAGTTCAGTTATTCTAAATTTGACCAGGACTGGTGGGGGCAGACTGAGTTTTTGGGTTGCAGCCCATAAGGCATTCTTTATTTGATACAGAGCAGTGAGATACCTTTTTTTTAATTAATTAATTTTTTTAGAAGTAGTTGGACATAATACCTTTATTTTATTTACTTATTTTTACGTGGTGCTGAGGATTGAACCCAGGGCCTCGCACGTGCTAGACGAGTGCTCTACCACTGAGTCACAACCCCAGCCTGGTGTGATATATCTTTATATATTTGGATAATAAAGGGGGAGGATCGGGTTGGGGTTGTGGCTCAGCGGTAGAGTGCTCGCCTGGCATGTGCAAGGCCCTGGGTTTGATCCACAGCACCACATAAAAATAAGTAAATAAAATAAAGGTATTAAAAAAAAACTTAAAAAAAATAAAAAGGGAGGATTATGAAGTGCTGGCCTTAGGAAGTAGGATAGTTCTGTGCTGGGAGGATTATATCACCTCTGTCTCTGATTCTGTTCTTCTTTCCAGGACTTCCTTTGATGTCTTCCAATCTAAGCTGCCCCTGGCCTTCACCTTCACCAAGTCTCTTTGTTCAGCTAGCTCTGAAGTCAGTCTTCTAGACAGTAACAGTAACTGGGAACTTTTAAGGAAATTAGGTAAGGGTGAGGGAAGGGATCCTACTTCTGGGGTTGGCTGAATCTGAAGGGTGCCTGGATGTTTGGCACTGGGTAAAATCAAATCTGCCTTTTTCTTTGTGAATCCATCAACTTCTGTTTTATCTCAAATCAGTCCTGTATGTCCCTTTCCATCAGACAGGCCCAGGACTTAGTTCTGTGTACATAACAGTGCTTGCTGATTTGTTTTTCTCTTCTCTTTTCCTTTCTCCTAAATCTCCAGAGGAGCATCATTTTCAACCTGATGCTGAGCGTCTCTCAACTCCATGCTCAGGGAATCTTGAGCAAGCGAACCTATCCCTTCAGGGTCCCAAGATACTTCTGAGTGACTTGTAATGACTTTTTTGAGAATAGTGAGATGAAGGCTTTTTTTGCCCATCCTCCCCTCTTGTTCTGGGCAGCCTGCCAATCCCCTCTCGATCTAGTTGTATCTGACATTTCTAGTGAGGCTCCTCACTGTCTACCTGTCCTTGTCCCTAACTTCAATAAAATGGTTTAACTCTCCCTGATGTGTTTTATGTGAATCAGTACCCACATGGGATAGACTCAGCAATACCCTTTCTTCTTTCTTTTTTTTTTTTTTTTTTTTAATATTTATTTATTTTTTTAGTTCTCGGCGGACACAACATCTTTGTTTGTATGTGGTGCTGAGGATCGAACCCGGGCCGCACACATGACAGGCGAGCGCGCTACCACTTGAGCCACAGCCCCAGCCCCCTTTTCTTCTTTCTGTTAGTTGTTTTCTGTGACCTTTTCCTCTGAAATCTGAGTTCACAGATGTTATAGCTATACTTTCTGAGTACAAACTGAGGTGAACTGGAAGGACATGGAAACTTCCATTCTGGTGAGCAGAAAGAGAAAGGACACTGCCCTGGGGCAGTAGTGCTATAGGGTTGCAGAGGAGGGTGATATTCTGGTGGGCCATGGACCTGTATCTGCTGCTGCTGCTTCTTTTTCTTCTTTTTGGTACTGGGGAGTGAACCTAGGGTACTACTTTAACACTAAGCTACATCTGTAGTCCTTTTTAGTTTTTATTTTGAGACAGGGTGTCATGAAGTTGCTGAGACTAGCCTAAAAATTGTGATCCCCCTGCTTCAGCTTCCCAAGGCACTGGGATTATAGGTTGCAGTACCATGTCTGGGCAGTATCTGCTTCTTGAGGCTTTCACCTTATCCTCAGCATTCCAGACTGCATTTCTTTTTTTTTTTTTTTTTTTTTTTTTATATATTTATTTTTTAGTTTTCGGTGGACACAACATCTTTGTTTGTATGTGGTGCTGAGGATCGAGCCCGAGCCACATGCATGCCAGGCGAGCACGCTACCGCTTGAGCCACATCCCCAGCCCCTCCAGACTTTATTTCTTCAATGGCCTTCTTCTTCCTGGTCTGTCAATTTGACTAAGTTAGTGGCCTACAGAATATTTTGATTGGACGTCAAGTAAGAAATAGTTTACATTGTGACCTAGTAAATATACATGTGCATATTTATTAACTGAAACAAAAATTTTATGATTCAATATTTTTTACACATTATTTATTTATTATGGTTCTGGGGTTCAAGCCTCATGCATTTTATTTTTTTAAATTTTATTATTATTTATTTATTTATTTTTTTGAGAGAGAGAGAGAGAGAGAGCGTGTGTGCGCGAGATAATTTTTTTGTAATATTTACTTTTTAGTTTTCGGCGGACACAACATCTTTGTTTGTATGTGGTGCTGAGGATCGAACCCGGGCCACACGCATGGCAGGCGAGCGTGCTACCGCTTGAGCCACATCCCCAGCCCCCCTCATGCATTTTAAATAAACACTATCCTACTGGATTATACTCTAGCCCATTTTGAATAGGTTTATTTTTTTAAAAAGTGCCTTGTTGCTGGGCCTTGTGGTGTGCATGTATAGGCCCAGTTTCTCAGGAGGCTGAGGCAGGTGGCCAGCTTGCACAATAAAGGCAATATAGCAAGATCCTGTCTCAAAAAAATCAAATCAAATAAAAATAAAACAAAATTTCTTGTGGATAATGATTCTGGTCCTTCTGCTGTATGGTTGCTCTCTGTAAAATATATTTTCCTAGGTGACTAAGGGCAACTTTACTTTTTTATTACCTGGGCTTTATGTTTTAGATAGTATAGTCCAAGGTTTCCTAAGAATCAGT
Source organism: Marmota marmota marmota (assembly GCF_001458135.2). Lineage (NCBI taxonomy): Eukaryota > Metazoa > Chordata > Mammalia > Rodentia > Sciuridae > Marmota > Marmota marmota. Next base: position 19,615,521 of record NW_026000082.1, read on the forward strand.
GGCACCTCATCAAAGCCTCTTCCATTCCTAAATGTAGGCAAAAGACAATGTTATTCTTCCCCCAAGTGGATTTTTTTTTTTTTTTTTGATACTAGGGATTGAGCCCAGGGGTGTTTAACCACTAAGCCACTTCCCCAGTGCTTTTATTTTGAGACAAGCTCTTTCTAAGTTTCTTGGGGCCTCTCTCAGTTGCTGAGATTGGCTTTGAACTTGTAATCTTCCTGCCTCAACCTCCTAAGTTGCTGGGATTACAGGTGTGTGCCACCATGCTTGGTGGATGTTTTTTGAGAGCAGCTTCATTATGTATTTCCCTAAGCTAAAATGTGCAGTGGGTTTATGGAAAGGTCTCAACTCTTATCCCAGTGTAGGTTGAGAGAGGAGATAATTACTGATATAAAAGTATAATAAAAGGCCGAGGTAAGCCCATCATGTAATGTACATCTATAATCCCAGCAACTTGGGAGGTCAAAGCAGGAGAATCATGAGTTGGAGGCCGGCCTCAGAAACTTAACAAGGCCCTCAGCAACTTAGTAAGACCCTGTCTCAAATAAATAAGTAAATAAACAAACAAACAAATGAATGAATAAAGCTGAGGATGTTGCTCAATGGTAAAGCTCCCCCACCTCGTTTCAATCACCAGTCCCTCCCCCCGACCATCAAAAAAAAAAAAAAAAAAAAATTGAAGCATGTAGGACAGAACTGCTTCAGTTATATGTACATTCATGGCTTTGGCCTAACTAGCAGACAGGTCAACAGGGAGAGGGCCTTGGAAATTTGAATAATTACAGGTCAGTCGTCCTCAGTTTTTTCCTCTCAGCATGGAGGAATTGCTGAGAGCAAAGTGATAGAGATAAACTTGACTCAGACTCAGCAGACCCAAATTAAAAAAACAAAAACTTCCCATCAAGCCTCACCTTCCTGCTGAAGCAAATGCAAAGAATCCCTGACCTTTACATCTTTCACTGGCAGGTGATTTACCTGGCATGATTACATTAACTCTGATTGCTACCAATACTCTATGCATCAAGCTCTGTAGGAGACAGGCTTGTAAAGTTGCCCATTTTCTCACAACAGAAATATTAAATAACAATGTGGAACAGTGGTATGTGAACTGTCACCAGGTGGCAGCACATGATTTGTTGCCAGGAGAATGATACTGAGACGGTTTTGGGCTAGAAGCACTGAATTGGGGTGATCTTTTTTTCTTTTCAGATTCTGTGAGCTACTAATTAATCTTACTAAAACAATGCCCTGTTCAGATCACACTACTGTTCAAGAATAGCTCTCACAGCATAAAAAACAAAGGACAAATTAGGAATTTAAACCCAACCCACGTTCAGCCTCTTTCCATTATTACCTGCTCTAAGCCTTCACCGAATCCAATCTTTTAGTATAGATGAATTTTCTTTTCAGTTTTTTTGTTTAGCTCTACTAATTTCTCTTACTATCTTAATTCGCTAATGCTAACCTATGCATCATTTTTTCCTTCTTACTATACTTAGATCCTGTAGGACGTCACGTTCATAAAACTTTTCCTTTCTCTGCCAACCCCAAAGCCGCGCCATTAAAGTTCCTTTTCAATTAGCTTTATCGATTACCGGTCTCTTCTGTCTTTTTGGCATTTTGATTGGCCCATCTTGTTTTTACTGTCCCGCCCCAGAGGCTCCTGGACTTGGATTTCCCCCAGGTATATTCTCCCCTCTTGGGTTCCGCCTTTCCAACACACTGCCTCTTCTGTTTTTACCTCCATTTCCTTTCTATTGGTTCCCTTCGTCCTCCAAGAGTTGGCGCCTAGGGCTGTTGATTGGCTTCTCTGGATGCCCATTGTGCCCGCCCTCATACCACGTGGCATTCCTAACGCTAATTGGGCAATTCCACTAGCTCTATTATTAAGGATTGGCGGTTGATTGGCTGCTCTGAGGGGGGGCCCCCGAGTAGAGGGGCGTGGCCAGCCCAGGCACCTCCCCCAACCCCGTGCCCCAGGCGTTTCAGTCGCTCGCGGCTGGAGAGCTCGGTGGAGCTTCCAGCTGCCCTATGGGTCTCGCTTTTTGGGTCGTCCTGGCCCCGCCAAATAGGCGCGGGTAGACGCCCCGACTTCGGGGCCATGGCAGTAGCCTTCTCGTCCTCCGCCGCCGCTAGTTCAGCGGAGAAGCCCGCAACTGCGCGAAGGACCCCCACCGCCTCCGCGGGCTAAAAAGCCGCTGCCTCGACGGAATTGTGAGGACTACTATGCTCGGTCTTGGACGCTGCCTCCCCCTCCCGCCCGTGCAGATACCCTTCGGCTGCTCAGTCCGCCTCAGGTAAAGTCAGGAGATGCGTGAGACAGGAACCCGGGACTTCCCGGCCCGCGCGCGGGTGCTACCACTCCTCGGCCCCCGAGTATTGGCTCACGGGTCGCTTAGCACCCAACAGGACTCGGTGGCTTCCCAGAAGTCCTCCACACAGAACACTCCCCCTCTTGGTCCCTTCTCTTTCTCTTCTCGCCTCTCCCAGGTTCTCGGGACCGGCACCCCTTCTCTTATCAGAGGCCGGGAACCCATTAGAAATCATCGCATGTCAGAGACATTCCTCAATTTTAAGATTCAGGAATCCTTCAATTCTTGGAAAACTGTTTGTGAAACCTCCAGCTCCGCAGTGGGAGCCTCCCTTAGAACCCATTCGTGCATCAAGTCTGGACTGCTTCACTGTACTTCCCTCAAACATGCTCTTCCCTCGAAATCGTCCACTTCTGCCTTCGAAAGATACTTCCCTCCCCTCAGATACCATTGTCACCCTCTTTCTCCCTTGTCGTCTTTGCTCTCCTTTTCCCTCCTCTGCTTTTTACCCTTCACTTTGAAGACTTTGGAGTAAGACACTATTCAGAGTTAGCCAGAAATGAAAGCTGGGGTTGTCCAATTAAAAAGCCTTTCAATTTATACCTCCGAGAAAAACTCGCTAAAGAATTGGGACTTTCTGTTAGGCATGTGACATATTGAAGGTTTGTGACCAGAAGTTTGATGTGATTGAATTATCTCTGGTGAAAATTGTGCAGGAAGTATTCAAAGTGAAGACAGAAGGCCTAGGCAGAAAACTAATGTGCTAATCTGATGGGAGAGGATAAACTGGCATGGTGTGAGGAAAATGAGAATACCACCCAATACCAAGAGGTTTCAAAATAGAGTTGAGAGGGGTCTTTTTTGGCGAGGGAGTGAAGTTCTGATGTGGCTTATGGTATGAATTGGTGTCCTTAATAGAAATAGAGACTATAAAGAAGCAAGTCTAGCTGGGTGAGGTGCTGCTCACCTATAATCCAGCAACTTGGGAGACTGAGGCCAGAGATCACAGGTTCCAGGCCTCAGCAATTTAATGAGACCCTGTCTCAAAAAAAAAAAAAATAAAAAATAAAAAAAGGAATGGTGAATTTGCTCACTGGGTGGAGTGCCATGGGTTCAATACCAAGTATTGCTATTTAAAAAAAAAAAAAAAAAACTTTGAGTGAAGGCAGTGAATTGGTTTTTGGTTTTGGATGAGTTGTTTGAGGTGTGTGTATTTGTTTCCATACACACAAGTTGGGAGAAAGGTTGGAACTGAATACAAATTTAAGAATCAAGAGACTATATTGGGCTGGAGTTATAGCTCAGTGGCAGAGCGCTTGCTTAGCACATGTGAAGCACTGGATTCTATTCTCAGTACTACATAAAAATAAGTAAGTAAAATCAAGGTATTGTGTCCATCTACAACTAAAAAAAATTTTAAAAAGAGAGACTATTGATATTTGAAGCCTTAGTATGGAATGTTAATACTGAAAGAAGAGGAAAAAAGGGCCATGAACCAGAAGGAGCACCATTGTTTGAAGGATAATAGACATTGAAAAAGAGAAAGTAAAGGAATGGGACAAGAAATTAAACAGAATGGCATTATTATAGAAGTCAAAGGAAGAAAGTTTCAAGCGGGAAGAGAATGACCATCAGTGTCAGGTGCTACAGAGGTCAAGTGGAATAAAAATTAGAAGCCACCAAATTTAGCAATTAGGAAGTTACTTGTTTCCTTTGAAAGGCAGTTTTGATAGTGTGGCAAGGATGTCAGTAGTCAGGTCATGATATATCATCTGATTCCTCTTGTTTGAGGAATAAATGGGTAAAATTACTCTTTTAATAGTGGTTATAGCCAGGCATGGTGGTGCATGCCTATAATCCTAGCAGTTCTGGGGACTGAGGCAGGAGGATTGCAGGTTCAAAGCCAGACTCACCAATTCAGCAAAGCTGTAAGCAACCTAGTGAGACTCTTTCTCAAAATGAAAAGGGCTGGGGATAAGGCTCAAAGGTTAATGTCCTCCGTTCAAAAAAAAAAAAAAAATGGTTGTGAAGGAGAGCTACTGGTAGTGAGACTAGTTTTTATTGAGAATTTGCTATATGCCATGTACCATAAAGATGGTTTGTAGAGCTGGGTGTGATAGTGGACACCTGTGATCTCAGAGACTTGGAAAACTGAGGCAGAAAGATCTTAAGTTCAAGACCAGCCTCAGCAAATTAGTGAGACCTTGTCTCCCAATAAAAAGGACTAGCTAAGTAATTCACTGGTAGAGCCCTTGGGTTCAATCCTCCGTGCCTTAAAAAAAAAAAAAAAAAGTTTTATATATCCCTATAGCCTGTGCCTCAGTGGTAAAACACTTGCAAAAATATGGTTACCTGTAGACAAGAATTTGAACAAGGTCTACCTATTTGTGAAATCTGTGTTTCAGATTATGACATGTATATCTTTTTAATGTGGGTGAAATGTAGGTTGTTGGGTAAGTTTACCTAGAACCTAACGTTGGGCATTTCTTTTTGTCCTTTTTAATTTTTTTTCCTATTTTGAGAATTGAACCCACAGGTGCTCTACCACCGAGCTTCATCCTCAGTTCAGCTTAAGTTGCTGAGGGTGACCTTGAACTTGTGATCCTCCTGGTTTAGCTTCCAGAGTTGTTGGGATTATAGGTGTGTACCACCATGCCTGGCTAGTTTGTTTTTTTATATACACACACACAAAATACCTTTATTTATTTATCTTTATGTGGTGCTAAGGATTGAACCCAGGACCTCACACACGCTAGGCGACTGCTCTGCCACTGAACCACAACCCCAGGCCCAAAGTCAACCTTTTTTTTTTTTTTTTTTTTTTTTGTGTGTGTGTGTGTGTGTGTGGTGCTGGAGATTGAACCCAGGGCCTTGTGCATTCGGGGCAAACACTCTGCCAACTGAGTTATATCCCCAGCCCCTGGCTAGTTTTATTTAATTGTAAAACAAACACTTACATGTGCTCATTCCCTTGCTTATTTAGAATGAAAGTTGACTTATTTTTAGTGTTTTCCTCCTGTGTAACAGTGTTTATGGATATATTTGAAATCTTTATTTTTTTTTTTTAGTTGTAGTCAGACACAATACCTTTATTTTGTTTGTTTATTTTTATGTGGTGCTGAGGATCGAACCCAGTGTCTCACACATGTTAGGTGAGCATTCTATGGCTGAGCCACAACCCCAGCCCTGAATTTGAAATCCATGATAAGGACTTTTATGGGAATTTCATCTTTTTTTTTAATATTTATTTTTTAGTTGTAGTTGGACACAATACCTTTATTTCACTTATTTATTTTTATGTGGTGCTGAGGATCGAACCCAGGGTCTCACATGTGCGAGAGGAGTGCTTTACCGCTAAGCTACAACCCCAGCCCGGAATTTCATCTCTTTCTAGTTGATGAAACCCAATTTTTATGTTGTATTGTGTGGGTGATGGTGAAATGTTGTGGACCAACAATGGGTATTATGCTGTTTCCCAAGTCATCAAATGGAAATGACTTCAGTGTAGTCTCACTTGTGTTATTTTTGCTGAGCAACCAGGGAGTGGTTGTTTCAGAGAAAAGCCAACTTAGAATTTTTAAATCTTCCATTCCTGAACATTTTATTTTCTTTTAGTTTTTTTTGTGATACTGGGGATGGAACCTAGGGATGTCTTACCACTGAGTTACATCCCCAGTTCCTTTTTTTTTTTTTTTTGAGGATTGGGAATATAGCTCAGTGGTAGTGTGCCTGCCTTGCACAATGAGGCCCTGGGTTTGATCCCCAGTACCACACACAAAAAATTGCCTGACGTGGTGGTGCATACCTGTAATTTCCATGCCTTGGGAGACTGAGGCAGGGGAATCACAAGTTCAAGGTCATCCTCAGCAATTTAGCAAGACCCTGTCTCAAAAATTAAAAGGGCTGGGAATACAACTCAGTGGTAAAGGCCCCTAGGTTCAGTCTCTAATACCAAATCAATCAATCAGTCAATAAGTTTTATTTTGAGACAGGGTTTTGCTGTGTTGCTGAGGCTGGTTGAACTGAACTGGTGATTCTCCTGCCTCACCTTCACAAGTTGCTGGGATTATAGGCAAGTATCGTCATGCTAGGCATTCTTGAATATTTTAGAAAGGCAGTATGATCAAAAGAAAAATATTGAAAGTTTCATCCCATGCTTTTCCCCTATCTGCCCCGTTCCTTGTCCTCTTGCAGTGATCTTTCTTTCCATTGTTGGGGATTGAACTCAGGGCCTCTTGCATGCTTGATAAGTGCTCTGCCACTTTTAGCTAAAAATGCATCAACATCCCCTATCTTTACATTCTTTTAGACTTTCTTGAGGCAAATGCTTACAAACATGGGTATATAATTTTATTTGTCCCATTTTTCATGCAAAATCCTATGGTTCCCCACTGTTTTGCATTGCTCTCCATCTGCAGTCTTGACTTTTCACTTAATATATCTTAGAGACTTTTCCAGGTCAGTGCATAGAAAGCTTCCTCATTCTTTTTTATTTGTTTTTAAATACTTGTATAGTATCCAATAGATTTCCATGGAATGGATGTATCATAGTTTATTTAACTAGTTCCTCATTATGGATATTTATGTTTCAGTTTTCAAATGTTACAAGCAATGTTGTATTGAAGACCTTTGGACATGCTGTTTTACATGTGTTCAAGGGTATTTATGGGATAAATTCACAGAAGTGGAATTTCTAAGTTAAAGTATATTTGCAGTTTTCATTATGAAATTTATTGCTAAATTGCCTTCCTTAGAGGTTGTTCCTATATACATTGCCTATACACTCACTACATTGGCTGTATTGTAGCTAATATTTATATAATGCTTACTATATGCATGGGCACTGTTCTTAGTGCTTCACATACATTACCTCATTTAATCTTAGTGAAATTCCTATGAGGTGGGTGCTTTTATTACCTCTGTTTTTCAGATGAATACACTAAAGAATAGAAAATTTATATGACTTGTCCAAATCACACAGCTAATTAAGCAGTTGAAGTTTAAACTAAGTTCTCTGGCTCTAGGATCAGTGTTGTTAGTGTTATGCCTTGCTGTTATCAAACTTGAATTTTTGCCAATCTGATAGGGAGAAATTGTACCTCAGAGTAGTTTTAGTTTTAAAAAATTATGCTAAGTATCTTTTTATATGTTTGAGTCATTTCTTTTCTGTTTGAGTTATATGTCCTTTTTCCTTAACTATCTGTTTAAGTCTTTTACTTATTTTTCTGTTGAGTCATATATCTCAATTTCCTATTGATTTGTAGGACACCTTATCCCCTGCCCCCAGAGCTGGGGATTGAACTGAGGGCCTTGAGAATGCTCTTCCATGGAGCTGCACCTCCAGCTCTATTGTGATATTTGTCTTCTGTCTTATTCCCACATGGAAATTTTATATTTCTATGTAGGCTAACTTCTCAAACTTTTCTTTATGGCTTTTGGGGATTTTAAGTTGTAATTAAGAGAGGCCCTCTGAATTTCAGTTGTTAGTTTTTTAACCTATCCAGCAGGGTCAAGAAAACAGAATTATTGTGAAGGTCAAAGTGCTTTGTGAATTGTAAACTGTAAATCATTATACAGATTAAATATGATGTTATTTATTAATTTGTCTTTTGAACAAGTTGTACAGAGGTTGTCATCTTTTTGCTTGCATTAAATAGAATAGAATGATACAGCTGGGTGTGGTGGTTCTCTCCTGTAATCCCAGCAGCTCAGGAGGCTGAGGCAGGAGGATTGCAAGTTCAAAGCCAGCCTTAGCAAAAGTGAGGTGCTAAGTAACTCAGTGAGACCCTGTCTCTAAATAAAATACAAAATAGGGCTGGGGGTGTGGCTCAGTAGTCAAGTGTCCCTGAATTCAATCACCATACCAAAAAAAAAGAACGATATAACTTTCATCTGCAATATGGAAAACTAGGATGGTATTGCTCTTATGATTATTTTCCTTGGATAATTTGCATGGGATTGTTTTCTACATGATTTCCACAATGATTAAATCCTGAAATATTTTTGCATATTTTAGTCTTACTGTTCCTTGTATTACAATTTGACTAAAAGTTATTAATATATTTTACTTTCGTATTAGCTATGGTTCACAAATTTATATACTCTTACTTTTGGTACCAATCTTACTGACTGTTAGGAATTTACAATTTGGGAAGGCTAAAATAATTTTTGTAATTATCAAAGAAATGCATATTTATTAAGGAAGAATTGGGAAATTGGAACGATTTCAAGGGAGAAGATAAAAGTTTATCAGAATCTGTCCATGATTTAATGAGTTTATAACCAGTGTTAACATTTTGGATGTCCTCTTAGAATTCTTTTTTTTTTTTTTTTGAGAGAGAGAATTTTTAATATTTATTTTTTAGTTCTCGGCGGACACAACATCTTTGTTTGTATGTGGTTACGGGGATTGAACCTGGGCCGCACGCATGCCAGGCGAGCGCGCTACTGCTTGAGCCACATCCCCAGCCCCTCTTAGAATTCTTACTGTGTATATTCTTATTACATATATGTATAGTATCAAAACCAACTCTCCAGGCTTGGCATTGTGCCTGACTCCTAGGAGGTGTTAAATAAATATTTAGCACTTAATTATAACTGACTGAATGAAAGAGTTAATTTTTATTTTTGTACTGAAGATTGAACTCAGAAGCGCTTCACTACTCAGTAACATTCCTTTCCCTTTTTTTGGGGGGGTAGTACTGGGGATTCAACTCAGGGTCACTTGACTACTGAGCTACATTTTCACCCCTGTTTTGTATTTTATTTAGATACAGGTTGTGACTGGGTTGCTTATCACTTTGCTGTTGCTGAGGCCGACTTTGAACTCGCAATTCTCCTGCTTCAGCCTCCTGAGCTGCTGGGATTACAGGCATGGGCCACCATACCCAGCCTCCCTGCTCTCCCTTTTTTTTTTTTTTTTTAAGATAGAGTGAGAGAGGGAGGGAGAGAGAGAGAGAGAGAATTTTTAATATTTATTTTTTAGTTTTCGGCGGATACAACATCTTTGTTTGTATGTGGTGCTGAGGATCGAACCCGGGCCGCACGCATGGCAGGCGAGCGCGCTACTGCTTGAGCCACATCCCCAGCCCCCTCTCCCTTTTTTTTAAAAGAGTTTTTTTTTTTTTTTTTTTTAATGGTGCTGGGAATTGAACCCAGGGCCTTGTGCATGTGAGGCAAGCACTCTACTATCCCCAGCCCCTCCCCTGCCCTTTTTGTTTTTTTGGTACTGGGGATTGAACTTGGTGGCACTTAACCACTGAGCCACATCTCCAGCCCTTTATTGTATTTTATTTAGATACAATGTCTGAGTTGCTTAGCACTTTGCTAAGTTGCTAAGGCTGGCTTTGAACTCACAATCCTCCTGCCTCAGCCTCTGAAGCTGCTGGTATTACAGGTGTGTGCTACCATTCCTGGCTTGTTTATTTTGAGACAGGGTCTTCTAAGTTGCTTAGGATGACCTTGAACTTGCAATTCTCCTGCCTCATCCTCCTGAGCCACTGGGATTATAGGAGTGTGCTGTTGTGCCCAATTAAGAATTTATTTTTTTAATATAGAAAGTATGGAATATCAGTGTCCTGTTTTCTTTTTTCTCCACTGTATATTTAAAAAAATTGTTTTTTAGTTGTAGATGGACACACATTATCTTTATTTATTTTTATGTGGTGCTGAGGATTGAACCCAGTGCCACAGTCCCAGCCCCTCCACTGTATATCACTTACATTTTGACTTATGTTGTAATATTGCAATTTCTGTGTCATAATTCATTTGAAGGTAATTTCAAGTCCAGGCCCTAATGGAGCTCATGGTCCAGTGAAAGAGACAGGTAACCTACAATTAAAATACTATATGATAACTGTAATAACAGATTTGTATAGGGCATTATGAAAACACAGAAAAAGGATATTGAGGGGTCAGAGAACACTTCCCACATGAGAGGATTACTTGAGAGAGCCATGTGGAAAAAACTAGGAAGAACCCCTCAAGGAGAAAGAGTATTAAATGTGTAGGCACTCAAGTGTAAGCAGGGCCCTACAAAAAACTCTATATTTGGAGTAGATTGTGTTTGTGGGTGGAGAAAAAGAAATAGATGAGGTTGGAGATGTGGGTAGGGGTCAAAGGAGGAAGAGCCTTTATATGACACACGAAGGCTTGTCAAAAGTTTGCTCAGCCTGGAAGATATATTGGAAGAGGTGAGAGTGGAGGTAGGAAGACCAAAAGACATTAGTTGAATACCAAATAAGTATAGTTAAAAAGTACTACAAGAGCTGGAATGAGGTGAACATCACTTAAGCCAAGGGTAGGAATGGAGCCCCGCATTAGAAAGGTGGGCTAAATCTGGAGGGTAAAAAATGATTGCCATTTTTTTTTGGGGGGGGGGTACCAGGGATGGAATTCAGGGGCACTCGAGTTCCACCCAGTTGAACTACGAGTCACACCCCCAGCACTGTTTTGTATTTTATTTAGAGGCAGGGTCTCACTGAGTTGCTTAGCCACCTCACCTTTGCTGAGGCTGGCTTTGAACTTGTGATTCTCCTGCCTCAGCCTGCTGAGTTGCTAGGATTACAAGTGTGAACCACCATATCTGGCTATTTTTTTTCTTCAATTTCGAGGCAGGGGCTCAATAAATTGCTGAAGCTAGTCTTGAACTTGTGATCCTCCTGTCTCAGCTTTCCAAGTAGCTAGGATCTTGTGCTAGTGTACCTAGGTATATCTTTGGATTCTTAAAAACCACATAACTCTATTGGCATGATAAAGCTCTGTTCTTATTGCAGTATCAAAAGCTCAGGAAAAACATATTAAAAGCTCTCTTAAACTTCCATAATTAGAGCTGGAGGTATAGTTCAGCGATTAATTACCTATCATGAAGGCTCTGGGTTTGATCCGCAGGACAAACAAAAAAGTTCCATAACTACATTATGAAATACATCTCTAATTGAACTGTATTTGTTTTTCCTAAACTTTCATTAAAAAAGAAAATATGTAAAGGAAGCAAACCCCTATCGGAGGAAATATCAGCTAGTATGCTACAGTTAATATAAATCAGTTTAATGACTACATTTTTTTGCATTTGTATTTCCATACAGTCAACCGAGTGTTTTAAGAGACTCAGGATCTTTATACATTGATATTATGTGCACCATGCCATATTTTTTTGGGACACAGTACTTTTATTTATTTATTCTTTTATATGGTTCTGAGGATCAAACCCAGTGCCTCACATGTACTAGGCAAGAACTGTACCCACTGAGCTACAACCCCGGCTCTACGTTTCTTATATCAATTAACTAATATTCCATTTTATGCTTATAGATGGAATATATCATAATGGAAAGTTCAGAATTAAGAGTACAGAAAAAATCATAATCTTTTTACCCCAAAATAAATGATAACTCTGGTACAATTTCTTTTGGTGCATACGTTTACACAGTTATAATTGTTTACTCAATTTTTTTTGTTTTTTGCCTTTTTTCGTTTTATATATCAATTTTATTTCACGTAACTATATAGTCTGAACTACTATTATGGGAGGAAAAGGATGTTTTTTTAGTTTCCAACCCTTTTCTTGTGTGTGTGAGATATTGGGGATTGAATCCAAGGTATTGTGTATACTAATCCTCTACCACTGAGCTACATCCCCAACCGTCGTTCTAACCTCTTTAGCTTTTTTAAAAAATATATTTTTTTATTTTTTATTTTTTTTATGTGGTGCCGGGGAATGAACCCAATGCCTCACACATGCTATGCAAGCGCTCTACCACTGAACCGCAACCCTGGCCCCTAACCTCTTTATCTTTATTTAAAAAAAAAAAAAAATGAAAAATAGCTGGGCTTCATGGTACAGGCCTGTAATCCCAACAATTTGGAAAGCTGAGGCAGGAGGATAACAAATTTGGGACCAGACAGAGCAACATAGTAAGACCACCCCATCTAAAACAACAAAAGTAATGCATGATAATTGTAAAAAGTATCAACCTAAGAGAAAGGTATTGTATGATAAACGATTCTCTTATAATCCATCAAGATGAGAGTTTAGTATATATATCCTCTAAATTATTTTCTAGGTTATACTATTTTTTTTGTTTATTTAATAAAATAAAAACAAGCTAGGCACAGTGGCTCATGCTTGCAATCCCAGCAGCTTGGTAGGCTGAGGCAGGAGGATTCTAAGTTCAAAGCCAGACTCAGCAACTTAGTGAGACCCTGTCTCAAAATGAAAAAGGGCTGGGGATGTGGCTCAAGCGGTAGTATGCTCACCTGGCATGCGCGCGGCGCTGGGTTCAATCCTCAGCACCACATAAAAATAAAATAAAGATGTTGTGTCCACCAAAAACTAAAAAATAAATATTAAAAATTTTTTTTCTCTCTCTCTCTCTCTCTCTCTTTCTGTTAAAAGAAAAATAAAAAGATCTGGTAGGGAGGGCTGGGGTTGTAGAGCACTTGCCTAGCACATTTGAGGCACTAGATTTGATCCTCAGCACCACATAAAAATAACTAACTAAATAAATAAATGTATTGTGTCCATCTACAACTAAAAAAAAAAAAAAGATACAAATAAATTAAAAAAAAAAAATCTTGGGATGTGGCTCAGTGGTTAAGTGCCCCTGGGTCAATCCCTAGTACCAATAAATAAAAAATAAAAACAAGATTGCACTTTGCATTCTACTTTGCCACTTTCTGTTGTCACTTCCAAGAGACTTGGACATCTTTCCATGTCAGTATGTATAGAATTTACCTCATTCCTCTTTTATTCCCTTTTTTCCTCCCATCAGTCCTGGGTATTCAACCCAGAATGCTAGGTAGGCTCTTTACCAATGTAGCTTAGAGCCATATTCCCAGTCCTGCCTCATTCTTTTAATGACTACACAATGTTAAAGTATATAAATGACTATAATTTAATTAACCTATTGCTATTGAAGGATGTTGATTATCTCCAATTTTTCTGTTAACAAAAATGTGTCAATTAGTATTCTGGTATATATATCTTTGTGTATTAACAATAACTATCTTGATTTTTTTGAGGGGAATACTGGAGATTGAATCCAGGGTCTCATGCATGCTAAGCACATACTCCATTACTGATCCCCCATTGTCATTTAAAAAAATTATTATTTTTTTAGTTTTAGGTGGACACAGTATCTTTATTTTATTTTAATGTGGTGCTGAGAATCGAACCCATTGCCTCACGCATGCTAGGCGAGCCTGCTACCACTTGAGCCACATCCCCAGCCCCCACTGTCATTTTAATAGCTATAAAATATTCATTTTAACAGAAATAATACATTTGAGAAAGGAAATATGGATGAATAAAAAATTATTTTTTAAACTTTAGATAATCTTTCATGTTATTAATTTTGTCTTTTTATCCAATTCCTTCTTTAACCTTTGTAATGTAAACTAAGAAATGTTAATCTAGAAACCCACATAATCATATAATATTTTAGCATCTCAGATCATTTGAATAGGGTCCAGTATCTGTCTCATGTCATTTCATGTTTCAGCGTAAAAAGTTATAGATATACTGAGAGAAACCATTGAGCTATATCCCCAGCCTTTTCCATTTTTGTTTTCAGGCAGAGTCTTGCCAAATTACCTAGGTTGTCCTCAAACTTGCTTGATCCTCTTGCCTCAGCCTCTTAAGTAGCTCGGATTAATGTGCCCTGCTGAAACTATATATATATATATATATATATATATATATATATTTTTTTTTCCCCTTGTGATACTGTTGATTTAACTCAGGGGCACTCTACCACTGAACTAAATTCTTAGTCTGTCTCTCTCTCTCTCTTTTTTTTTTTTTAGTAATTTTTTTAATTTAATTTTATTTATTTTTATGTGGTGCTGAGGATCGAACCCAGGGTCTCCCATGTGCTAGGGGCATGTGCTAGGCAAGTGCTCTACCATTGAGCCACACCTCAGCCCCAAGCCTTTTATTGTTTGTTTTGCTAAATTGTTGAGGCTGACCTCAAACTTGAAGTCAACTTGCCCCAGCTGAGTAGCTGAGATTACAGGAGTGCATTACCATACACAACTAAAACCATGTTATTTGTATCTAGATTGTGCAAAACAATCTATAGTCATACATGAATTCTGTCCTAGGTATATCACACATGTAATATTATGCATTTTTTTGGCTATTTTAATTATTCATTTATTTTTGGTACTGGCATTGAATTCAGACATCCTTTATCACTGAGCTGCATCCTCAGTCTGTTTTATTTTTTATTTTGAGACAGGATCTCCTTAAATTGCCCAGGCTGACCTGGTATTTACAATCTTCCTGTTTCATTCTTCTGAGTCACTGGGATTACAGGTGTGCAACACTGCACCCAGCTTTTGCTATTATATTTGAAAGGGATTTTGATTATTGGACAGCAATTAAATTAGTGTTTTTTTTTTTTTTGGTGTGTGTGTGGGTGTGTGTGTGTAATGCTGGGGATTGAACCCAGGGCCTTGTGCAAGAGAGTCGAGCACTCTACCAACTGAGCTATATCCCCAGCCCAATTAAATTAGTTTTTGAAAAAATTTATATTTTGTGGTGCTGGGGTTTGAAGCCAGGGCCTCGAGTGCATGCTAGGCAAAGTACTCTACCACTGAGCTATATTTCCAGACCCACTTGATTTCCTTTTTAAAATTATTTATCTTCTTTCATACTTCTCTGTCCTAACTACTGTGACATTAACCCTTCTTCTAATAATTTCATTAGCAATTATTGTACTGTATTATGTTCATTGTATCTTTCTGGGTGACTGAACGCCTGGAGAAGTGAAATCATTTTTTATTCTGTCCTGTATATCCTTCTCCCAGAGACGCAATATTAGTATAGTGATTAATAGTATAGGCTCTGGGCTCAAATCCTGGCTCTTTCACTTCTTGACTATGAGATTGGACTATTTATCTTATTCCTTTATGCCTTTGTTTCCATATTTGTAAGGTGAGGATAAGAGTAGTATCTTTTTTTTTTTTTTTTTAAACAGATCAGGCTCTCCTTAATACCTTCCAAAAATACATTTAAATTCCAATTCCAATGTGAAGAGTAACACAAAATTGTATAAATAACTTATTGACAACAGGTTACTTTATCTACCTAAAGCATTGAATGATGTGAATAAATGCCAACCATATTTGTTATTGTTATACAAATCTGAGACTTTTGCTATATGTAATTTTAGTTTGGATGTCACCAACTTGGCAAAATGGTTTCCTAAGCTTTACATTTAACTAAGTTGAACTTTTAAAGTACAATTTAGAATCCAGAGTGTATGGTAACAATAATCACAGGTCTGCATGGGTTAATAAAAATCAAATGCTAGCCTTAAATCTCTCATAACTTTTAGCAAACAGTGTTAATCATCAGAAATTGGCTTTGTCAAAGCAAACTGATATAAGATAGCTCTTCAAATGACAGTGTGGCCCTTCTGTGTCGGATACAATGTATAAAAAAGAGCACTTATTGGTTGTCTTGCCTTTAAACTTATATAAACTTTTACTTTATAAACTTTTATAAAACATTTAGACAAGGTTTAGACAGTTCTCAGATGCATCCATATACCTACTCACATATATTTAGGATGTCAACTATATTGTTATAACCTAAGGAATAGTTGTTTCTTGACCAGTTACAAAGTAATCATTTGACTTTAAAACAAATACAAAATTATCCATAATGAGAGCAGATCAGTGTTTCAGACTTTGCTTCATATCAGTATATTAAAGTTCAAAATAACTTTAACTGAATGTGCTAATTATAGCCAATTAAATCAAACACAAACTTTTTGAGATTTACTTTCTGCAAACCTTCTGCGGCTTACTTGAACACTCACAACTTCCTTACAACCTTAGTTTTGCCCACTTTCATCTTGGACTTTAGCCCAAGAATATTACTTCCCCCAAATACTTTCTCATCCAAAAACCTTTCTTTTACCTTCTGGTTTTCCATACTAATATATATTTCTATACCTACAACTTTTCTTTTATCTTTCCTAGTTTTGGACCCTTTCTTAAATTCTTATATTTTTTGAGGGGGTGGGGTACCAGGGGTTGAATTCAGGGGCACTCAGCCACTTAATCACATCCCCCAGCCTTTTTAAAATATTTTATTTAGAGACAGGGTCTCACTGATTTGCCCAGTACCTCATTAAGATGCTGAGGCTGGCTTTGAACTGGTAATCCTCTGCCTCAGCCTCCCAAGCCTCTGATATTACAGGTGTGCATCACCACACCTGGCAAGAAATAGTAGTATCTATTTTATAGGACTGTTATGAATATTAAATATAAAGCACTTGGAAAAGTTCTTGTATTATAATAAATGTTGAGCAAATATAA
Organism: Marmota marmota marmota; assembly: GCF_001458135.2. Lineage (NCBI taxonomy): Eukaryota > Metazoa > Chordata > Mammalia > Rodentia > Sciuridae > Marmota > Marmota marmota. Next base: position 19,632,164 of record NW_026000082.1, read on the forward strand.
CACCATCTATAATGTTAATATATAGTAACATCTACATATTAGTCTTTGACCTGATAGGAGCCCAGTTAATATTTGATTGAGTTAATAGAGGGAATTCCTGAATTGGTCAAAAGATTGAATTAGTTGACCTCTAAGTGCCTTTACAGCTCTCAGCCTAAATTTCTGTTTTGTGTCGTGGCTTAACCTTTGGCCCAGGGATGGTAGATTCTAGTTACGTGGCAAATATAATGCTTGTCCAAAAGAGGCTAATGCACTTTTAAGAACTGGCTTTTGATCTGTCTGGCACTAACATATGCCATTGTGTATATTCGTGTCTAATTAAATAGGGAATGCCAGTTTTTATGCTTGAATGCCTTTTGTTTGAATGGAAACCGCAACTTATTATTTCACATCAGGATGGCAAACTCAGCAGTATTGCTTTTATTTTTAATTAGGCAGTCATCCTGAAATGTGTCTGTATTTGCTGCGTTGGTCCATAGAAAAGATAACAGCTGAGCAGACCTGTCATGTAGATTTGCCATGTGTTTGGTCTTGAAACACAACTAATATGCTTGTCAGTATTTCTGTTCTGGAAAATGAATGAACAGTTTCCTGGGCTACATATCACTCTTAACAAATCCTTATTTCATTTTGGATTATTTAGGGGATTTTAAAATTATAAAAATGAAAAGTATGTTTACGATATTAGCATGCTGTGTTTGCATTCTTTTTCTATTTTTTACACTAGGATATAAAAGTTCACTGATAACTCAGAAATCCATATTCCTTATTTTGGGGGACTTCATTACCAACTCTGTACACCATGATTCCATATTTAGATGGACATTGAAGAATTTTGGTTGATAGTGCCATATCCTGCTATCTGTGGTTGGTACTTTTTCAGTGATAGTGATAGTTTTTCAGGATTATATTTGTGCTTGCAATACAGTGAAGCTTCATCTATTTTGAGTTGTTATATTTTTCCTGTCACCTTGGTGGCATCCATTTCTTAGAAAGTCTGTTTGAATTAATGTGCATTTTTTAGTGTCTCTATTGAGGCAGAATGGAGAAAGCTATAGCTTCTCTAGCTAATTTACAAATAATTTTTAAAAAATATTTTTATCAGTTGTTGGTGGACCTTTATTTTATTTACTTATTTATATGTGGTGCTTAGAACTCAGTGCCTCACACATGCTAGGCAAGCGCTCTACCACTGAGCCACAACCTCAGCCCCACAAATAATTCTTTATAGAAATTTTGCTGTAAATCTGAGAATATAATCTGTAGTGGGAAGCGCTTGGGTGTGGGAATGATCAGATTTGAACCCTAGGTTTGTCACTTGTTTGTGTTTGAGCAAGTCTTAATTTATCAGGTTCTTAAATTATTTAAAACCCTTTACATTGGAAATGATAATACATACTTTACAGAGTTGTTACAAAGATTAGAGGTAACAAATATAAATGCTTTGTAGAATTCATGGGCCATAGTAAAGGATGGCTGCAGTTATTATTCAAAAGCATTTAAAAATCATTAAGGTTTTTTTATTTAAGTTTTTTTTTAGTTAGACCTTTATTTTATTTACTTAGTTATTTATATGTGGTATTGAGAATCGAACCCAGTGCCTCTTACCATGCTAGGCAAACACTCTACCACTGAGCTGTGACCCAAGCCTATGTTTTTCTTTTTCTTTTTTGGGGGCAGTACTGGAAATCAAATCCAGGGTCTTGGGCATGCTAGGAAATTATTCTATGCATTCTATCACTGAGCTATATCTCTAGCCTTTCAGACACATTTTAGATAGTAGTATGACCTGAGAGTCCTAAAAAGCTTCCTTGATTCTCTGGAAAATGATTTGTGGAATTCTCACTTTGAAAAGATAAAATATATAATATTGGTCATAGACTATTTAGTTAATATTTAATTTAATTTATTTTTTTTTTTTTTTGGTAATGGGGATTGAGCCCAGGAACACTTTACTACTGAGCTACATCCCCAGTCCTTTCTTTTCTTTCTTCTTTTTTTTGGAAGTAGGGTCTTGCTAAGTTCTTGCATTTGTTATTCTCCTGTCTCAGCCTCCTGAGTCTGTGAGATTAAAGGTGTGCCACACCATGTGTGACATCTTTTTTTTTTTAATTGGTTCCTTTTCATACTAATTTTTTCAACCAAAGCTTTTTTTTTTTTTTTTTTTTGTATCAGGGATTGAACTCGGGGATACTTGACCACTGAGCCACATCCCCAGCACTATTTTGTATTTTATTTAGAGACAGGGTCTCACTGAGTTGCTAAGCACCTCCCCATTGCTGAGGCTTTGGACTCATTATCCTTCTGCCTTAGCCTCCCAAGCCACTGAGATTACAGGAGTGTGACACAGCTCAACCAAAGCTTTTTTAAAAATATTTATTTTTCAGTTGTAGTTGGACACAACACCTCTATTTTATTATTATTTTTAAAATTATTATGTGATGCTGAGGATTCAACCCAGGGACTTGCACATGCTAGGTGAGCGCTCTACTGCTGAACCACAACCCCAGCCCTCAACCAAAGCTTTTAATGAACCTTCTTTGTGCAAGACAAATCAACCCCAAGACCCCAAATCAAACTAAAATTAACCTTAGAAAGAAACTGCCTATGTAGAAAAAAGTTTTAAATTTTTTTGATTGTCGATGGATCTTTATTTTATTTATTTGTATGTGGTGCTGAGAATCGAACTCGGTGCCTCACACATGCTGGGCAAGTGCTCTGCCACTGATTTACAACCATAGCCCAAAGTTTTAAATTTCTACATTTATAAATATTGAAGTTGAAAGCACATTTACTAAAAAATTATCTGGGGGCTGGGGCTGTGACTCAGTGGCAGAGCACTTGCCTAGCATGTGAGAGGCACTAGGTTTGATCCTTTGCACCATATAAAAATAAACAAATAGGGCTGGGGATGTGGCTCAAGTGGTAGCGCGCTGGCCTGGCATGCGTGTGGCCGGGTTTGATCCTCAGCACCACATACAAACAAAGATGTTGTGTCTGAAAACTAAAAAATAAATATTAAAAAATTTTCTCTCTCTCTTCTCTCTTCTCTCTCTTTAAAAAAATAAAAATAAATAAATAAAGACATGCTATCCACTTAAGATTATCTGTGTGTGACCTTGTAAGCCACAAAATTTTGGTTTTTTTGAAAGACTACTAAAGGCTATTTCCTAGTCTAAGAACAATAATGATTAAACTTTTCTAACACAGTGTTTCTCAATTGGGGCACTACTGGCATTTGAGGCAGGACAATTGTTTGTTGTGCAGGACTGTTCTGTGAATTGTAGGACATTTAACTTCCCTGGCCTCTGCCCACTAAAATGCCAGTATTACCCATCCCACACTTCTGCCATTGTGACAGTAGCTCCTCCCTAACAAGACAACTCTTCATACCCTAGAAATTTTTACATGCTCCTAGTTGAGAACCCTTGGGACTCAACCTAAAATATTTTTAGTGAAGCAGATCAAATATTATCAGTTTTTCATTTAAAACTTTTTTTTGGTAGTTAATAGATGGACAGAAAGCCTTTATTTTATTTGTTTATTTTTATGTGGTGGTAAGGATCGAACCCACTGCTTCACATGTACTAGACAAGTGCTCTGTCACTGAGCTACAGCCACAGCCCTCAGTTTTTCATTTTTAAAATCCAAATATTTTATGGTATTGGGGATTGAACTCAAGGGTGTCCTACCACTGAGCTATATCCCTAGTTCTTTTTATTTTGTATTTTAAAGTAGGATCTTCTAAGGTGCAGAAACTGACTTTAAACTTGTGATCTCCTTCCTCAGAGTCCTCAGTTGTTGGGATTACAGGTGTGTGCTACCATGCCTTTCTAAAAATCCAAGTTTTACAAGCTTAAAATTAATTATTCTTACTTGATCAACAAAGTCTGATCTCTTGGACCAAGTAGCTTCTTTGGAATTAAATAGCATTTTTTCCCTAATCCTATATTTCTAGTAGATATAAGAGTAGCTATCTCTGTGTCCAAAAAAATGTTTGTTTTGAGAAGCACTGTTAATATCAAAAGATAATATTCCATAAATAAGACCAAAAGATGTAGAGGCAGAAAATATCTTAAATTCTCACATATTTCTATTATTTTCTGATTTTAAAATTTATAATTTTCAGATTAAAAAAATAGAGTGTGGTTTTAGAGTGTGTTCATATACACTTTTATGCTGTTTTTTATGGCTAATTAAATTTTATTAGACTACTTTGAAAGCCATTTATAGCTTGTTTGATTTCATTTAAAATGTGATTCTTTTGTATACTGGCTAAAGGAACAAGAGTCATGGTTTGGAAATTTTTTCTTTCTCACTACATCTTCAAAATGTAAGGAAGGGCACTGTACTTTTTATCACTCATTTCAGCTGTTTAGTAATTAGTATTACTTTAGTATGTAAGAGAAGGTTCTACACTAAATACCAATGTTTGTTATGCACTCTATTACATTTTAAATTTATGAACTTGAGTAAGTTAGGCTATCCAGAAATTTCCCCAGTGTTTTGAGGTTTTAGCCTAAGATATAAATACTCCCTGAACCAAAAAACTGTAGTAGAACTGTTGGAGAATAATCTGAAGACTTGGCTTGCATACTGGGATGCTATTTATTTGCCAAATTATTTTCAGTTTTCTTGGCCTTAGTATACTACAGAGCTTTGTATTAGCAGTAGACTGTTAAACCTTTTTTTAAAAATGAAAACATTTTAAATCTAGAAAAGAGTGCAATAATAATAAATACCACCTAGAATTAATTAGTATTTCAAAAAATAAATAATAAACAGTTGTGTTGTTATAGGTTTTTTTTTGAATAAAAGGAAACTAAACATTATTGCTGTAGCTGAAGTCTTTGTTTTCCTTCCTTATTTCTCTATTTTCCCCATTAAGGCAACTACTATCATGAATTTAGTGTTTTTCTAGTTCATGTTTTTAGACATTCACTATAAATCAATCTATTTATCTATAATATTTTAATAGAAATTGTGTATTTACTCTTTGGCAGGGACTGTTCATCTAATCAGTAGCCCTATGTTTATTATAAGGATTAAAAGAACATATATACTATATATATTATATATAATATATATAAAATACCATAATGTAGCTACTGCTTTTATTTTCATTTTATGGATAGGTAGAAAGGTTAAATAACATGTCTGCATCCATATAGCTGCAAGTTAAATTCTTCCTTTTTTTTTTTTTTTTTTTTTTTGTGGGGATACT
>NW_026000082.1:19637393-19648489 GCF_001458135.2 Marmota marmota marmota
CACATCTGTACTAGAGAATGTACCCCCGGGTGTTTTACCAATGAGCTACATCTCCAGTTCTTTTTAAAATTTTGTGACACGTTTTGCTAATTTGCTGAGGCTGGCCTCAAACTTTTTTTTTTTTTTTTAGTTGTAGCCAGACATAATAAGTTTATTTAATTTCTTTTTTTATGTGGTGTTGAGGATTGAACCCAGTGCCTCACATGTGCTCAGCAAGAGCTCTGCCACTGAGCCACAACCCCCAGCCTGGCCTCAAACTTTTGATACTCCTACCTCAGCCTCCCAAATTGCTGAGATTACAGGCATGTGCCACCATTTCTGGAAGTGCAAGTTAAATTCTTATTTGAACTGAGATTGTTTGTTTTATAGGCCATGATGTTCGTTATTATGTTATCCTATCTCTTTATAATAATATAAATACATATTGTATGTTTTTAAAAAAATACATTTTAAAAATAAAAATGATACACCATAGGGAATAGTCGTCCAGTTTTTTTGGTAACTTAAAACTTTTTTGAATGAAATTTTAGTGATACCACTAACCAAACTTGCTCTTTTACCCTATTCAACATTGCTTTTGAACTATATCTATATTGTTAGGTATAACTTATTATGTGAACCCTATATAGTTTACTGATAAATATACTGTAATTTATCTATTGCTCTTATGGATGAACTTTCAGTTGTTAAATCTCTTCTCCTCCCCTTATTACATAGAATGGTGAAATGAAAATTCTTGTTCAGGTTTTCTGTACTTATATGTAAGAGTTTCTCTTAAGCATAAAATAAAAAAATAGTTTTTCCGTTTTGAAAAGTGCTATGAGCAAAAATACAACACATTTTTTTCAAAATAAAAATATCAAAATTGACTATGTACTATGCTGTTATAAAACTTGTAACAGGGCTTCTACGAAACCTGCGCAGTTGCAGTTAACAATTCCTTACCTCCTCCTACTTAGCTAAGAATATAAAACAAGACCTGTTGAGCTGCAACAAGCAGTTTTGTCTCTCATGCTTTAATATAGAGAACTATGATCTGCCACCCCCAAGAACCCTGAGGGCACAGGAGGTGAATAATGTATTTCATTAAAAATGAAATATATCTCAAACAATAGAAAGTCAATAGATGAAAAACCTGTCAAATCAGTTAGTTAATTTAGTACACAACTATGTTTTATATATTCAGTTTCACTTTAATATGGCTTATTTTTCTTTGCTTTCATTTTTTTTGTTAATATGGCTTATTTTTCTAAAATTACATTTTTCCCCTTCTTTTCTGTTTCTCCCAATTACATTAGGCCTGGACTTCCTCTATATTTAAGTCTTTGTCTTTTTTTTTCTATATAGATGACTAATTAACTCCTTACATTTTTTATAGTGGAAAATATTAAACTAAGGAATAATGAAATGGAAAAATTTTGAGCTTTGGTGCTGGTTAGAGCTTGGTTCCAATTTTGGTTCTGCCAGCTGTGTATGCTAGACAAGTTACGTAATCTCCAGAGTCCACTTTTCTTTTTCTTTTTTGTATAATACCTTGGTGTGGTATGTTTTAAGGTTTAAATGAGAAAATGTTAGTAAAAATCCTGGAGCTTAAAAAACCAACAACAAACCAGGTTGTATTTTGCAATGAAAATCAAAGAAGACCATCCCTCCACACAAAAATAAAACCCACAAAATCAATTTTGTATTTTGTTTAGAACCCTTATAATCTGTTCTTATGGGGAAAACATGAAAGTATGGAGAAATGGCTAAAAGAAAAAGTGAGCTTGAGCTTTTTTCTTTAGTTATATAAATGCCAGGTGGAATGAACTCTTCTATTGTCATTTCTACTGGACTGTGTTGTATAATTAATAGTGAATTTTTAGATTGCTTTTGGATATAGTTTTCTTTTTAAATTAAATAACATAATTTTGAAGTTTCTTTGTTTTTTAAATATTTGGACTTAATTTTTCAAATTAAGATAACATTATGTGATGATGCAAGGGGGATTGGTAGGAGCACAGGTTTTTGAATCAGTCTTGGATTTTAATTTTCTCTCTACCATTTAGTGACTCTGTAGTTACATGATCTCTCTGTGAAATGAGCATAATAATCCTTATCATGAAATATTTGAGAATCAAATGACATGATATAGGTTAAAGCTCTTAGACTAAGTGCATGCTCTGCCATTGAGCGACCACCCCAGCCCATGTTTTTATACTCTTTCCTAGAAAGTCAGTGGTTAATGAAAGATGGATATTATCATTGTTATTTTGTTACTTAGAATGTAATTGATCACCTTATATTCTATTCATGTTAAAGAGTGACTACGTCTTGGGTTTTAAGTGTGTCAGTTTTTTTTTTTTTTTTGTACCAGGGATTGATCCAGGGGCACTTAGCCTACTGAGTCACATTCCTAGTCCTTTTTATTTTTTATTTTGAGACAGGGTCTTGCTAAATTGTTGGCTGACCTTGTTGAGTTAAGTTATTGAGGCTGACTTGGAACTTGTGATCATCTTGCCTCAGCCTCCTGAGTCGCTGGGATTACAGGCGTTTGCCACCAGACCTGGCTCTTATCAGTGTTTTTTGAAGGTAAACACATAAAAGTATTTTTTAGATCTGAAAATAAGGAGGTAAAATGTGAAAGGAGCCAGGTGGGCTGGCATAAGTGTAATTCCAGTTACTGGGAAGGCTAAGGCAGGAAGATAGCAAGTTTCAGGACAGTCTGGGAAACTTAGTGAGAGCTTGGCTTAATAATAATAATAACAATAATACAAAAGGGCTGGGGATATAGCTTATTGGAAGAGTATGAATGGACTCAATTCCAGTATGGGGAAGAAGGGTACGTATGAAAGGAAATATTTTTGCATCGAAGTGAAATTTATGAAGTTGATTTGCATGTATTTATTCATTAATGATTTTAATGAGTATTTTTTTTTTGGTCTCTTATTTAGTGTCAAACTGGAAGAGAAGTAAAATTCAACAAATACTATGTATGGAGTTCTTTCTTAATAAAAGAAAGTGATTATTGAGACTATGGATCGGAGCAAACGGAATTCAATTGCAGGATTTCCCCCACGTGTGGAACGTCTTGAAGAGTTTGAAGGTGGTGGTGGAGGGGATGGAAACATGACTCAGGTGGGAAGAGTTTGGCCATCCTCATACAGAGCTCTTATAAGTGCCTTTTCCAGACTGACTCGTTTGGATGACTTCACCTGTGAAAAAATAGGGTCTGGTTTCTTTTCTGAAGTGTTCAAGGTGAGTGACGTCTCAGTTTCCTGTTATTTTTCTGATGGTCACATTCACTGCAGACTTCATATTTGTGTTTAAGTAGGCCATAGGTTTTGCCTAGTCCAGGTGCTGTGCATTTTGAGCATGTTTTAAACTCCTCTCTGAAACTATTAACTACAAGTTAACTTACAAAGATATTTTGTTGTAATTATGAAAATAATACATGATAATCAAAGATTCAAAGAATATAGAAGTTTCTCCCACTCCTCTCTGCCCTACCCATGTATGTATGTGCATAGGTTTATGTATAGTCTCCAATAATAACCATTTTTAACCATTTGTATATATTTCTATTCTCTTTACTGTGTTGTATACATGTGGTATACACACATGCGTATATAAAATTACATATATAGACAAAAACATTGCACCAATAAAAAGCAAAACTACATGTTATTTTGCGTGTTTTGTTTTTGTGTTAGGGATTGAACCCAGGGCTCATGCATAATAAATGTGTGATCTATCACTGAGCTACACCCTCAATCTCTGTTAGCTTTATTTATTTAGAGTTGGAGTCTCAATTATTGCCCAGGCTGGTATTGAACTCCTGGGCTGAGGTGATTCTCCTGTCTCAACCTTCCAAAGAGCTGGAACTACAGGCACCTGCCATATTACCTGGCTTGTATACTTATTTTTAATAGAATTGAACCTTTAAGGCTCCCAAGAAATCCTATTTCCCTGATTTATTCTCTCTTTTTTTAAATTTTTTTTATTTTTATTTTTTTTAGTTTTCAGCGGACACAACATCTTTGTTTGTATGTGGTGCTGAGGATCGAACCCGGGCCGCACGCATGCCAGGCGAGCGTGCTACCGCTTGAGCCACATCCCCAGCCCATTATTCTCTCTCTTAAAAGATTATTTCATACTTTTTCTTCTCTCATCAAATCCCAATATTTCCTCTCTAGTCCTCTTTTTCAGTGATGATCTTACTTATGATTTGCTGAGAAACTAGAAGCAAACAGAAGAGAACTTGCACAAACACCCATCACTACAAATAGCTACCAACTCATCTTTTTTTTTTTTTTTTTTTTTTTTTGGTACTGGGGATTGAACCCAAGGCCTTGTACGTGCTAGACGAATGCTCTACCACTGAGCTAAATCCCCAGCCCAGATTTTTAAAAATTTTGATACAGAGTCTGGCTAAATTGCCCAGGATGGCCTTGAACTTGGACCTTCCTGCCTCAAGTCTCCTCAACAGCTGAAATTATAGGTGAGTCACCATACCCAGCTCTTGGGAGCTTCTTCCAACCCACATATTTATATGCTTACTTAACTTTTACCCTGGGAAGAACTAGCTGAGTTCTTCTCTAATTTCATATTTTTCTTTGTATTTTAATTCCTATTTCCATTTACCTACCAAAATGACCTAAGAAATTCTCCAGTCTTTCCTGTGTAATATTTTTACTCTTTGTTAATTATTCCTATCAGTACCTTAAAAAATGTTTAAGGAAAACACTCTTCTTCTTTTGACTTTAGCTATACTTCTCTCTGCCTTCTCTTTTGGACCAAAATTACTCCATAGAATAATTGTCTCTACATAGCATCTCCAGTTCTTTTCCTACTACTTTTTCCTCTTAGTTTTATCTTGTAAAATAAATACACACACACACACACACACACACACACACACACACATATATATGTATATAATATAACATAATCTCCCCTCACATCAGTGCTGGGAATTGAACTCAAAGGTCCTTTAACAGTGAGCTACATCCCCAGCCCTGTTTTTTTTTTTTTTGGTACTGGGTATTGAACTCAGGGGCACTCAACCACTGAGCCACATCCCCAGTCCTGTTTTGTATTTAGAGACAGGGTCTCACTGAGTTGCTGAAGCTGGCTTTGAACTTGCAATCCTCCTGCCTCAGCCTCCCAAGCTGCTGGGATTACAGGTGTTTGCCACTAAGCCTGGCTCCCCATTCCTTTTTAAATTTTGAATTTTGAGACAGGGTCTTGCTAGGCTGCCGAGGCTGGCCTCAAACTTGAGATTCTCCTGCTTCAGCCTCCAAAGTAGCTCAGTGCCTGGCTCCTTGTTAACCATTTTTAAGTTATAATTCAGTATCATAAATTACATTCACAGTCTTGTGCAAACATTACCATGATCTGTTGTCAGAACTTTATCATCCCAAGCAGAAACTCTGTACCCATTAAACAATAACTCACCATTTTCCCCTACTCCCAGCCCCTGGTAACCTCCTTTCTAATTTTCAGTCTTTATGGGTTTGCCTAATCTTGTTTTTAACCCCCCCCCTTTTTTTTATTGGTGCATTGTAGTTGTACATGATAGTGAGATTTGTTGCTGTATATTCAGGTATACACTCTATATAATAAGATAATTTGACCAATATAAATTGTTGTTTCCCCTTTTCTTCCTGACTTTGCCTTTTTGAGATACTTCATAAAAGGGGATTCATACAATGTTTGTCCTTTTGTATTAGAATTGATTTACTTTTCAAAATGTTTCAGGTGATGACTGAATAATAATGTATTACAAGTACTTACCACATTAAACCATCCATTTATTTATGGACTTTTAAGTTGTTTCCACATTTTGGCTATTGTGAATAATGCTCTGTGAACATTGACATAAAAATATTTGAGTTTACTTTTGAGTTGAGTCTCAGCTTTCAGTTCTTTTTAACCTGTAACTGGAATTCCTGAGTTACTTAGTAACTTTATGTTTAATTTTTAAAAAAAAAAAATAATTGTGGTAGAATACATGTAACATAAAATTTGCTGTTTTAACCATTTTTTTTTTTTTTTATACCGGAGATTGAACCCAGGGGCACTTAGCCACTGAGCCACATCCTCACCCGCTTTGTATATTTTATTTAGAGACAGGGTCTTGTTGAGTTGCTTAAGACCTCGATAAGTTGCTGAGGCTGGCTTTGAACTTGCGATCCTCCTGCCTCAGCCTTCCGAGCTGCTGGGATGCATGTGCCACCGCATCTGGTTGTTTTAACCATTTTTGAGTGTACAGTTGAGCAGTGTTAAGTATATTTACATTGTTGTGCAAACTCTAGAATTTTTCTTCTTACAAAACCGAAACTCTATACCATTATAGTCTATGCCTTATTTCTCCCTTCCCCCAACCCCTAGCAACTACTATTCTACTTTCTGTTACTATGAAGTTTGACTAGTCTAGATCACTTAAATAAGTGAAAACATAGTATTTGTCTTTTTGTCACTGCTTTATTTCATTCAGTTTATGTTTAACTTTTTGAAGAACCACCAAACTGTTTTCTGTTGAGAGCCTCAGTGGAAGCGGCCCCAGCAAACTTCCAGCTGATTGGCTCCTCTGCAGTGACGCTCATTAGGCTGTTTCCCGCCCTTTCAGACCACGGAGCTGCTCATTGGGGGACTCTTTTGGCTCTGCCCACGCGACCTGGTAGTCTGCCTCAAAAGCGGGAAATGACCTGGAAGTTCCAGGGGAGTGCTCCCTGGAAGTGCGGGTGGTTGCGGTTGAGCTTTTGGGGAATTCCTGGAGAGCTCGTGAGGTGCGGCGTGTGTGCTAAAAAATAAAGTTCGTTCCTGCTTGACAAGTGGCTCGTGAATTGTGCCCAGTCAGACTGTGGCAGTTTTCTTTAGTAATTGCACCATTTTATGTTCCTACCAGCTACACAAAAGGGTTCTGATTTCTCCATATCCTCACCAACACTTCTTGTTTTTCTTTAAGCCAAACATGGTTGTGCACACTTATATTCCCAGTTATTTAGGAGGCTGAGGCAGGAGAATTGCAAGTTTGAAGCCAATTTGAGCAACTTAATGAGACCTTGCCTCAAAATAAAATGGGCTAAGGGTGTAGCTCAGTGGTAGAGTGCTTGACTAGCATGCACAAGGGCCTAAATTCAATCCTAGTACTACAGAAATTAAATTAATAAAAAGGTAATAATTATCCTACACCCTAGTGGGCAAAATGATATTTTGCTTTACATTTACTTAATGACTAGGCATGCAAAGCATCCTTTTCATGTGCTTATTGACCTTTTGTATGTCTTCTCTTGGAGAAATATCTATTTAAGACCCTTGTGTATTTTTTGGGGGGCAGGTAATTGGGAATTGAACTCAGGGGTGCTTAACCACTGAGCTAAATCCTCATCCATTTTTATTTTGAGATAGTGTCTTGCTAAATTGCTGAGACTGGCTTTGAACTTGTGAGTTGCAGGGATTACAGTCATGTGTCACCTAGCCTTTGTGTATTTTTGAATTGTGTTTGTGTATTTCATGTATAAGGGATATTTAGATTCTTTATCAGATAAATGATTTACAAGTATTTTCTAGTTTTTCTTTTCACTCTTCCCTACCATATTTGCTATGTTGCCCATGCTGGTCTTGAACTCCTGGTCTGAAGTGATCCTCCTACCTCAGCCTCCTGAGTAGGTGGGACTACATGCATGCACCACTGTGCTTGGCTTTTTACTCTTTTGATAGCATGTCCTTTGTTGTGCAAAAGGTTTTAAATTCTGATTAAGTTTAATTTATCCTGTGGTGTTTCTTGTGCTTTTGGTGTCATATTGATGAAATTATTGCCAAATCCTGTGTTATGGAGATTTTTCCCAAAGTGTTCTTTTCTTTTTTTTTGATTTGTTGTTCTGGGGATCAAACCCAGGGCCTTATGCATGCTGATAATGCTAGTTCAGTGCTCTACTACTGACTTCACTCCCAGGCTCACCAACATTTTCTTCTAAGAGTTGTGTAGTTTTACTTCTTAAATTTAAATCGTTCTTCACTTTAAATTAACTTATGTATATCGTGGTAAAACAGGGTTCAGTTTCATTCTTTGCATATGGACATCCAGCTTTCCCATAACCATGTGTCATAAAGACATCCTTTTGCTAGTGAATGGTTTTGGCACCCTTGTCAAAAGTCAATTTACCATTTGTGTGAGAGTTGATGACTCATTTTAATATGAATGCTCTGATTATCAATGAAGTCCTGTTGCTTGTCAATCATTTGTATAACCTGTACATTTATATTCTTTACCTATCTTTTTTTAATCTTTATTTTTTAGTTGTAGTTGGACACAATATCTTTATTTATTTTTATGTGGTGCTGGGGAATGAACCCAGGGCCTTGCCTGTGTTAGGCGAGCGCTCTACCACTGAGCCGCAACCCCAGCCCCTCTTTACCTATCTTTGTCTATTGAATGTTGTACTCTTTATACTGTATTAGTAACTTATTATATTTATTTAGATAAGTTACATATATTTCCTCCATGACTGTCTCTTTTTTTGGCGGGGGGTACTGGGGATTGAACTCGGGGGCACTGGGATCACTGAGCCACATCCCCAGCCCTATTTTGTATTTTATTTAGAGACAGGGTTTCATTGAGTTGCTTAGGGCCTCACTTTTGCTGAGGCTGGCTTTGAACGTGTAGTCCTCCTGCCTCAGCCTCCTAAACTGCTGGGATTACACGTGTGCCACCATGCTAGCCCCTACCTGTCTAGGGGTAGGAAAGACAAAATTTCTAGGTTTTTAATTTTATTTTTGGTAGTACTAGAGATTGAACTCAGGGGTGCTTAACCACTGAGCCCCATCCCAAGTCCTTTTTATTTTAAATTTTTACTTTTTTTTTTTTTAGTACTGAAGATTGAACCCAGAGGGCTTAACCACTGAGCCACATCCCCAGCCCCTTTTTATATTTTATTTAGAGTCAGGGTCTTGCTGAGTTGCTTAGGGCCTTGTTAAATTGCTGAGGCTGGCTTTGAACTTGAGATCCTCCTGTCTTAGCCTCCTGAGCCACTGGGATTACAGGCCTGTGCCACCATGCCCCAGCACCAAGGCTGGTCTTGAATTTAATAATTCTCCTGTTTTAACCTCCCGAGTACCTGGGATTACAAATTTACATCATCATTGCTGGCTTCTTTTTAATTTTTGTGTAGTGAGAACTATCAGTCTTTTTATTTACCATTTGTGGATTTTACCTATTGACTAAGATAGCCTTCTTCATTGCAAGGTTTTGAAAATATTGATTTTTCTAAAGCTTTTATGACATACTTCATTGAATTTAGATATCATTGAATACAGAACATACCTATAGTCAATTAAACTATGACAGTTCTTGTAAGTTGTATTTTTAAAGATTTATAGACTTGATTAGTTTTTTTCATGTTATAGTTTTATGAAAAGAAAGGTGCATTAGGAAAAAAATTGATTAAAGCATTCTTTTTTAAAAAAAATTTAGCTGTAGATGGACATAATGCCTTTATTTATTTTATGTGGTGCTGAGGATCGAATCCAGTGCTTCACACATGGTAGGCAATCACTCTACCAATGAGCTACATCTGCAGCCCCTGATTAGAGCATTCTTAATTCTTTTTGTATTCAGAATATAACTGCCTAGAACCTTTTTTCTTTTTTTTCCCTTTGATTCAGAGGGTTTAAAATATCTGTGTGTCATATTACACTGTGCTTTCTATCATCAATGGTGATGGTGTTAGCCTGTGGTCCCAGTTAACTCTGGAAGCTGAGTTGGGAGGATCTCTTGAGCCTAGGAATTTGAGCCCAACTTGGGTAATATAGTGAGACCTTATCTTTTAAAAAAAGTGGGGGGTGGGCTGAGGGCATATTTCAGTGGTGGAGGGAGTTTGGTGATGTCACTGAAGGAGTTCTGAGAGTTCCCAAAAAGATAGACCTCAACTCAAGATGAGTAGGGTTCGTGGCATATGTTGTAGAAATGAGTTTAAGGATGTGTCAGAGGCATAGAGATTTCTTTAGGAAAGTATAGACACATTCAAGGGAGAATGTGTCTTTCTGAAGGATAAGAAGTGCTTTTAGACTTCTTAAGCTTTTCTTTTAAAGGAAACTTGGTGAGAGGTGGGCATGAAAGTTAGATGAGGATGTTAGTCTGTTGTTCACAAGATGGCTTATGGTGGTCTGGCCCTTTTCAGGATCCTTAGGCTGGTGTGGTCTGCATTAGCTAATCAGTAGGTGAGATTGGAAAGTACCCTAGATTATAGATTTCTTAAAATATCTGCTCTCTTTGTTTAATCTGTTTATTACACAGATTAATTAATAGTACTATAGGTAATTTTTATGAGTGAGTGAATTTATGGTAACTCTATTATTTACAGATTTCCCAGAAATCTGGGAGAACTAACTTAGGTAGTGACAGGTCTGGGAGAGAGAACCGATTCAGCGAGGAAAGGTATGTAGAACTTTAGCATAAGTTTTTATTCTAATTTTTTTTCATTTTGTCTCCTTCCTACTTATTTTCTTCTATGCTGTCTCAGTGATGAATAATTTCTTAAAAGACTGCTTCTGCACTATTGTATCCAGGTCTTCTGCACTATCCTTGGTCTTGAACCCAGGGCCTCAAACATGGTAAGCACACACTCTACTAACTGAACTATACTCTTAGAATCCCTCCTTGCCCCCTACCCATTCTACAAATTTTGGAATTACAGATGTGTGCCACCATGCTTGGCTCAAAGCAATTTTAAGATATCAAAATTTCAAGATATTTAAGGCCCTGGATTCAATCCTCCCCCCCTTGCAAAAAAAAAAAAAAAAGACCTCAAAATATTAAAGGTTTTAGCCGTGGGCGATGGTGTAATTCCAGCATTTCTGGAGGCTGAGAGGAGGATCACAGGTTCAAGAGCAGCCTAAGCAATTTAACCAGACCCTCAGCAACTTAGTGAGACCTTGTCTCAAAATAAAAAATAGAAAGGATTGGGGGTGCTGGGGTTGTGGCTCAGCGGTAGAGCACTCACCTAGCACGATGAGGTCCTGGGTTTGATCCTCAGCACCACATAAAAATAAAATAAAGGTATTTTGTCCAACTCCAACTAAAAAATAAATACTGGAAAAAAAAAAAAAAAAAA
>NW_026000082.1:19649103-19652193 GCF_001458135.2 Marmota marmota marmota
AAAAAAAAAAAAAAAAAAGGATTGTGGATATAGCCTAGTGGAAAGCACCCCTGGGTACAATCCCTAATACTCCTTCCTCCAAATGTCTTAAAGATGATGAAATGTAATAGATGTTTTTTTTTAAAAAAATATTTAACTCATTTTGAGTTTATTTCAGTGTCTTTGAAATGAGGTATTGGCAGTTAATTTTTATTTAATTTTCAGACAGTTAGCTAGTTGTCTATAATTTTGTTTTGATGCTGAGGATTTAACCCAGGGACTTGTGTGTGCTAAGCATGTATTCTACCACTACATCTTAGCATCTAAATATAATTTCTTTTTCAGTATGGGGGATTGAACCCAGAGGAACTGTATCACTGAGCTATCTCACTAGTTCTTTTTATTTTTTAGACAGGGTCTTACTAAATTGCTCAGGCTGGCTTCAAATTTATGACATTCCTGCCTCAGTCTCCCAAGTAGCTGGGATTCTAGGCATGCCACCACCCATGCAAGCCTCTAAATATAATTTTTTAATTAGTCGTTTTTTTCCCCTCAGTGGGTCACATTGTCATTTTTATCATTGAATTCTGGTGTGATCTGATACTTGAATAGAACAAGGGAATAAAATAGAAAATATAGAAATCTCAGATATATGTGGTAATTTACTGTATGGCAAAAGATATTTTCTTGAATTAGTGAGGAAAAGATAAATTGATGTTAACATAACTAGGTGGTCATTTCAAAAACAAATAGTTGGATCAAGATTTTATATATTATACCAAAATAAATTCCAAATGAATCAAACATTTTAATATGAAAATTAAAACCATAAAAGTTTATAGCAGAATATAGGGGAATTTATTCTTTAAATCAATAAGCTTTATTTTTAAATTAAATTTAATTTTTAAAAAATATTTATTTTTTAGTTGTAGTTGGACACAACACATTTATTTTATTTATTTATTTTTATATGGTGCTGAGGATCGAACCTAGGGCCTTGCACGTGCTAGGCGAGCACTCCACCGCTGAGCCACAACCCAGCCCTTACTTTAATTTTTGAGACAGGTTCTTGCTATGTTGCCCAGACTGACCTCAAACTTCTGGTCTCAAGGGGCTCCTCTTGCCTCAGTCTCCCAAGTAGCTGGAATTACAGATGTGTGCCACCACCCCTGGCTAAAAATTATTTATTTTAAGTTTTTTAGTTGTAGATGGACACAATATCTCTATTTTTATTCATATTTTTTAAAATGTGGTGCTGAGGATTGAACCCAGGACTTCATGTGTGCAAAGCAAGCACTCTACCACTGAGCTACAACCCAAACCCTAAAATATTTTAGAGCAGTTTTATGTTCAAAGCAAAATTGAGAGAGAGATTGTTTTCATATAATCTCTCTGCCCATACAATACAATTTCCCCCAGTATGGGCATTCTGCATTATGGTATGTTGCAGTCAATAAACATACATACATACACACACACACACACACACACGGGCACACACACACACACGGGCACACACACATTTATTTTTATTTATTAATGACCTTTTTTTTTTATTGACATCACTATCAACCTAAGTGCATAGCATACATTAGGGTTTATATTTATATTAGAGTTCACTCTTGGTATTGGGCATTCTATTGGTTTTAACAAATGTATAATGACATGCATTCATTATTATTATTATTTTAAATTTTGTTTTAGTTGTAGATGGTCACAATACCTTTATTTTGTTTATTAATGTTTATGTGGTGCTGAGAATAAAACCCAGTGCTTCACAAATGCAAGGCAAGCGCTCTACCACTGAGCTACAGCCCCAGCCCTCGACATGCATTCATTATTGTAGTACCATACAAAATAGTTTCACTGCCATAAAAATTTTCTGGGATTTACTTATCCATTCTACTTCCTTAACTTCTGGCAACAATTAATCTTCATAATTTTGCTTTTTCTGTTATATCATTCAAATCATACAGTATGCAGCCTTTTCAGATTGGTGTGTGTATGTGTGTATGTTGCTGGGGATTCAACTAGGACCCCATACATACTAGGCAAGCACTGTACCCCTGAGCTATATTCTCAGTCCTCAGATTGCCTTCTTTCACTTCATGTTATGCATTTAAGTTTCTTCCATATCTTTTCATGATTTGATAGCTCATTTCTTTTTAGTACTGAATAGTAAACTGGATGCTGTGGTGCATGCCTGTAATCACAAGAGGCTGAGATAGGATTGTGAGTTTGAGACCATCTTGAATGACATAGCAAGACCCCATCTGAAAAAAAAATTACTGAATAATATATCATTCTCTGAAGGGCTGGGTTGTAGCTTAGTGGTGGAACATATGCTTAGCATTTATGAGGCTGGAAATCTTTTATATGCTTACTTGTCATCTGTATATTTTATTTAATGAGGTGTCTTTCAGATAGTTTGCCCATTAAAATTTTTTTATTGTTAAGTTTAAGAATTTTTTGTATGTTTTGGGTAACATTCCTTTATCAGATGTATTGTTCGCAAATATTTTTTTCCCAGGCTGTGGCTTATCATCTCATTCTCTTCACATTATATGGGGATCAAATCCAGGACCTCTTGCGTTCTAGGCAAGTATTCTACCACTGAGCTATACCTCAGTTTCTAATTTTAATGAACTCCATCTTACCAGTTGTCTTTGAAGGATTGTGTCTTTGGTGTTATATTTAAAAATTGTCATTCCCAAGGCCATCTAGGTTTTCTCCTATGTTGTTTTACATTTTACCTTTAGATCTCTGATTTACTTTAAAAAATAATTTTTTTTTTAGTTGTAGATGGTCACAATACTTTTATTTACTTATTTTTATGTGATGCTGAGAATCGAACCCAGCGCCTCACAGGTGCTAGGCAAGTGCTCTATCACTGAGCTACAACACCAGCCTCTGATTTTTCTTTTCTTTTTTTTTTAATATATTTTTTAGTTGTCAATGGACCTTTATTTTATTTATTTATATGTGGTGCTGAGAATCAAACCCAGTGCCACACACATGCTAGGCAAATACTCCACCACTGAACGACAAACCCAGCCCCCTCTGGTTTACTTTTGAGTTAATTTTTGTGCTTAGTATTTTTTTTTTTTTTTT
>NW_026000082.1:19652264-19664143 GCF_001458135.2 Marmota marmota marmota
TTTTTTTTTTTTTTTTGCATGTGCATGTCCGGATGTTCCAGCACCATTTTTTTTTTAAAATATTTATTTTTATTTATTTATTTTTAGTTATTGGCGGACACAACATCTTTGTTTGTATGTGGTGCTGAGGATCGAACCCAGGCCGCACGCATGCCAGGCAAGCGCGCTACTGCTTGAGCCACATCCCCAGCCCCCAGCACCATTTTTTAAAAAAATATTTTTTTTAGTTGTAGATGGACACAGTAGTAGATTAGTAGATTGGTAGGTATTAAAGAGTTTTTTTTAAGTTTCTCTTGATTTAATGAACTAGTTGTAGATGGACACAGTAGTAGATTAGTAGATTGGTAGGTATTTAAGAGTTTTTTTTTTTAAGTTTCTCTTGATTTAATGAACTATAAGAATCCTAATTTAAAAGCTTAATTAAAGTAATTAATTGTATGTTCTTATATACCCCCACTATGAAAAGCTCTTAAGAACCTTACCTAAGTGAGGAATGGTGGCAAGTACCTGTAGTCCCAGCTATTCATGAGGCTGACAGAATTGCTTGAGAACAGTCTGGACAATTGAATGAGACCCTGACTCAAAACAAAACAACAACAACAAACCTTGCCTGAAGAAGGCTAAGGCAGGAAGATTGCAAGTTTGAGGCCAGCCTCAGCAACTTAGTGAGGCCCTAAGCGACTTAGTAAAACTCTGTCTCAAAACTTTTAAAAGGCTGAGGATATAACTCAATCTTAAAGTGCCCCTAGGTTCAATCCCTAGTACAAAAAAAAAAAAAAAAAAACAACCCATCAAACAAACAAACCCCAAACAAGCAAACATAAATGAAACAAACAGCTTGCCCCAAACCACCACTCTCCACAAATAGCTAGTATTCTTACTTTCTTGTATCCTTACAGTTTCTTTATGACTATACAATCAAATACAGTTCCTTATTTCTCTCTTTTTTAAAAAAAACATAATAATAAACTGGGGGATGGGAATAGGAAAGACAGTAGAATGAATCAGACATAACTTTCCTATGTTCATATATGAATACAACACCAGTGAAACTCCACATTATGTACAACCAGAAGAGTGGGATCCTAATTAGAATAAGTTATACTCTATGTATATATAATATATCAAAATACACTCTACTGTCATACATATCTAAAAAGAATAAATAAAATTAAAAAAAAATAATGAAGCATATCATACATGGCACTCTGAACCTTGCTTTCTCTCTTTCTTTGTTTTTTTTTTTTTTTTTCCCAAGAGGAGAGGATAGTACCTAGGGCCTTATAAGCTAGGTAAGTAGTGTTCTACTGAATTACACCCTCAACCCCATATCTTGCCTTATCAACTTTTTATCTGGGACATCTTTCTTTCTTTTTTTGTTGTTACTGGGGATTGAACCCATGGACACATCCCCAGGCATTTTTTAATATTTTATTTAGAGACAGGGTCTTGCTAAGTTGCTAAGGCTAGCTTTGAACTCACGATCCTCCTGTCTCAGCCTCTGGGGCCACTGGGATTATAAGCATGCACCACCAAGCCTGGCTGGGAGGTCTTTCCATATAGTATTTAAGAATTTCCTCAATCCTTTATATATTTGCAAAGTATCACATTGTATTGATGTTTGAAGCCAACCTGGGCAATTTTGTAAGACTCTGTCTCAAAATATAAGTGAAATAAAAAGGGCTAGGATGTAGCTCAGTGGTAGAATGCCCTTTGGTTCAATCCTAGTACTAAAGAAGGAAAAAGAATGAAAGAAACCTCAGTAAGTTAGACTCTGATAAAATGATTCTTCCTGAAGTCAGGCCTTGTTAACAACAAATGAACCTCACACATGATAAGCAAGCATTGTACCACTGAGCTATAAACACAGCCCTATTCATTATTTCTAATGGCATGTTTGGAAATAGCCCAAATATTCACAAGGAATCACTGAAACATCAATACAATGTGATACTTTGCAAATATATAAAGGATTATAATTTTTATGATTTTATTTTGAGACAGGTTCTCACTTAGTTGCTTAGGGCCTTGCTAAGTTGCTGAGATTGGCCTAGAACTTGTGATCCTCTTGCCTCAACTGCCTGAGCTGCTGGGATTACAGGCATGTGCCACACACCTGGCTTTTTTTAATAGAATTTACTGTGATTAATTTGTGTGTGTAGGTGGTTCTAGGGATTGAACTCATAGATGAGCTACATCCCCAGCCCTTAATATTTTTTAATTTGAGACAGAGTTTTCCCAGATTGCCAAGGCTGGTCTCAAACTTGGGATCCTCATGCCTCAGCCTCCTGCCTTCCCCATGCCTGGGATTATAGGCATGTGTTACTGTGCCTGGCCTCACCCAGATTAATTTTATACTGTAAGTATATAACTAGTTATAAGGTAGAGGCTGAATTTCCACTTCCCCCTTGATATTTTTTTCTAAATTGGCAATACCATGTCTGGAAATGCCAAGTTGTAAGGAACAGTAAATTTATAAACTACAAGAGCCTAATATTTGCCATCTTCTTTGTACTGAAAAATTGACTTATGTGTTATGCTTTTGCTATTTAGTACATGTACAGTTTGTCATGAGAACTTTAACTCTGCAGCAGTATCAACAGTTGTGTTTTTATTTTTAGCAAGTGAATGTTATTTTGTTCTGGGATGTTTTATTTTTTTGCTTAGGAAGGTGAGGGTGAAGGTTATATATTATTGGGCAGCTTTGGGAATTTAGATGCTGAGTTTCAAAATACTAGTGTTGTTGCAGTGACTTGGTGTCCCAATTATACAAAACCTTTTTTTTTTTTAAATGGGGTTTCTCTATGTTGTCCAGACTAGTGTACAACTCTGGGGTCAAGTAGTCCTGCCTCAGCCATCAAAGTAGCTGGTACTATAAGGCATGCACTATCACACCCAAGCGTAATCAATATTTTTTTAATCTTTCAAATTGTAACTTGTGAAATTTGCAAGAAAGTGAATCTTTTTCTTTTAAATGTGATCTTTTTTGCAGCCTGAGTCTATAAAGGATTTTTCTTTAATTGTCTGTTTTATTATATAGTTGTATTTGTGCTTCTCTATATGTCTCCTTTTGATAAACACTGTGTGCTACTGTTATAATAAGAGGCAGTGCTTTTGTATGTTTTAATAACCAATGTAGCTGGGTGCAGTGGCACATGCCTGTAATCCCAGTGGTTCAGGAGGCTGAGGCAGGAGGATTGCGAGTTCAGAGCCAGCCTCAGCAACAGTGAGGTCCTAAGCAACTCAGTGAAACCTTGTGTCTAAATAAAATACAAAAAAAAGAGCGGTAGGGCTGGGGATGTGGCTCAAGCGGTAGCGCGCTCGCCTGGCATGCGTGCAGCCCGGGTTCGATCCTCAGCACCACATACAAAAACAAAAGATGTTGTGTCCGCCGAAAACTGAAAAATAAATATTAAAAATTTCTCTCTCTCTCTCTTCAAAAAAAAAAATTAAAAAAAAAAAAAAAAGAGCAGGAGATGTGGCTCAGTGGTCAAGTGCCCTTCAGTACAATCCCTGGTACCTGCCCCCCATTCCTCCCCCTGCAAAAAAAAAAAAATGTACGATGGCTAATCCGTACATATTCTATAAAGAGAGTAAAAGGAGAAAGCATATTGCCCCCCATTCCTCCCCCGCCCCTGCAAAAAAAAAAAAATGTACGATGGCTAATCCGTACATATTCTACAAGGAGAGTAAAAGGAGAAAGCATATTAGACATTTCTGACACACTGGTTTTCAGAAGGTTTGCTTTGATTGAGATGTCTAAGTATACCAAGGCTAAGTGTGAAATAAAGTGGTAAGTTGTAGGATTGATCAGAACCATCCCCAACACCCAGAACATCCATGAGTAACACTAGTGTGTGTACATGTGCCTTTTTTTGTGCATTAAAGCAACTATTTCAGAGTTGAACTGCTCCAAGAATGGAAAGGAAGAACAAGTGTTGAGAAAAATTCTTAATTCTACAATTAATACTGGCATAAAAACAGTATTATTTATGAATAACATAAGATTTAAAAATATATTTTTTAGATGTTAAATGAACTTTTATTTTATTCATTTATTTATATGTGGAACTGAGACTCAAACCCAGTGCCTCACACATGCTAGGCAAGCATTCTACTACTGAGCCCCAACCCTAGTCCCTAATACACATTTTTAATCACTAAAACTCAAAATGTTTTGAATGTGAGAAACAGTCAAGGGAAATATTATGGACACAGAAGACTAGAGCAGCAAGGATTGAACCTTGAGAAATACTTCTATTTGGAGGAGGGTGTGGAGAAGAGGGAAAAAAAAATAGCTAGAGAGATAAGCAGAAGTCAGAAATAGATTCCTAAAGATCAGAGAAGTTGCCATATCTATCATAAATTTGATGGGGTTAAAGCCACTTTTGTATTTGTTTGTTTGTTTATTTTATTATGCAAATAATGTTTAATAATTAAAAATGAAAAGAAGAATCATTTAATGTAATAGCAAAAAGGTTTAACCCTGAATAGAACATATCCAAGAATAGAAATTAACCAAAATTCTGATATAGAATTTCTAAATTGTATATATTTTTCTTTTAAAAAATGGAATACAGTGACAAAATTAGAGAAATAAATATAGAACCAAGGAATAACAAATTTTGGAGTGAAAATATATTAAGCACTAAGTAAATATGAGAACTGGACAACATATAGCACAAAAGTACAAAGCAGCAGATAATGTAAAACAGATTAAGTGAATTAATGGTGCAGGACAGAGAAGGATGGGGAATGTATCCAAGATTTCAAGTGATGTGGTAACAATTCTAAACATTATTTTCTACAAACTACAATACAACCATCAGTAATAACTTCAATAACAATCATAACATTGACAATAAAATAATGATAATTCTGGTGGCCATAACAAATCAACTTTTAGGGTGAAATGGCGCAGATGTAAAATGCTGGAAAAATACAGCAGGTAAAACAATGATGAGACTTAAAGAATTCCAAAGTCCTCATGTTTTTTGGAAGACAGATTAAGAATATAAATATAGATTTTAGAAAAATTGAATGTGCACATTCAATGGCAATGATATATATGCTAAATAATTGAGAAATGTGTAATCTCTAAACCAGTGAAAGTCAGTGGTAAGAAGAAAGGATTAATAATTTTAATTTTTTAAAAAATATTTTTTAGCTACACATGGACACAATATCTTTATTTTGTTTATTCATTTTTTATGTGGTGCTGAGGATCGAACTTAGTGCCTCACATGTGCGAGGCAAGGCCTCTGCCACTGAGCCACAACCCCAGCCCCAATAATTTTTTAAAAAAACAAACATGTAAAATGAGAGGAAAAAAGGTGATATAATAAAGTTAAACAAGTGAGATGAATACATAAAATTTAAGTAATTAAATATACAAGCTCAAGTCGATCAATGATCACTGTAAATATAAATGGAGCAAATTTACAGGTAAAATTCAAAGAATGTAATAGGAAATTTAAAAACAGCAACAGAAGCATCCAAAAAGTGAAATATATGGATTTTGTTGCTCTGTTTGTTAAAAATACATTTATGTTCATTTACACAAGCTCCTTTCAAAATGTAAGAACATAGAAAGTTTGAAAGCTAGTTGATGGAGAAAATCTATCAAGCAAATACCAAATACTTTTGAAGTTACTCATTTTATCCAGAATTATGCTTTATTATTTCCAAAAATTGTTGTTATTAACTTTTATCTAGCAAATACCAAATAAAAGTTAATAATAACAATTTTTAGAAATAATAAATCATAATTCTGGATAAAATGAGTAACTTCAAAGGTGAAAGTAAAGAAGCTATAGATTGTTATATTTACCTAATATATAAGGTAAAAGTTCATAGACTTATAGGGAGAAATTAAAAATACTCAACCATAGTAGGAGATTTTAACCTCCCCCAAAGCTGCCAAAAGTAGAATGACACAATCGAAAAACTGTAAACCAAAGGAGATATGTTCATCCTGAAAACATTAATAAAATAGAATATTTACAGAATTGATTATGTATTAGGCTCAATGTCAAGTCTCAATAATTTCAAAGAAATAATCAAATATAGCCTACATACTCTGAATATGGGTTTTTTTTTTTTTTTAGCAGCACAATTTACAGTAGCTAAACTGGAACCAACCTAGATGCCATTCAGTAGATGAATGGATTAAAAAAAAGTGGCAAAAATATACAATGGAATATTACTCAGCAATAAAAGAGAATAAAATCATGGCATTTGCAGGTAAATAGATGGAGTTAGAGAAGATATGAAGTTAGCCAGTCCCAAATAACCAAATGCCAAATGTTTTCTTTAATGTAAGGAGGCTGATTCATAGTGGGATGGGGGAGGGAGAATGGGAGGAATAGAGGAACTTTAGATAGAGCAGAGGGGTTGGAGGGGAAGGGAGGGGGCATGGGGTTAGAAATGATGGTGGAATGTGATGATCATTATTATCCAAAGTACATGTATGAAGATACGAATTGGTGTGAATATTCTTTGTATACAACCAGGGTTATGAAAAATTGTGCTCTATATGTGTAATAAGAATTGTAATGCATTCTGTTGACATATATAAATTTTTTAAAAAAGAAAGCCACTATTCTATTTAAAGGAGTTCAGCATTGAATAGCTTGGGAGGAAGAAGATGGTAACAGTCTAGTGGTTCTTGGAGTTCTGCACTTTAGATATGGCCTTTCAAAGATGCTGCTTGCTAAATTTCCTATTGTTTTCCCTGTTGCATTTATTTGGGTTTTGCAACACCCTTGAAACATAAGGGTTTCAGGGAGGAAGCTTTTCTGGAAAGGTTCAGTGTTTTGGGGTGTGTGAATTGAATTGCCGTGTTTAAGTGAGATTTTCTAGCTAAGGATGGAGCTCAGTGGTAGAGCACTTGTCTATTCCTATTTGAGTAAAGACTTTTGTAGATGCCTCTAGTGGGCTAAGCTCAGCACTAAGTGACATCAAGAGATTTATTTATCAGGCAGCAAATTTTACTGTGTGCAGCACTTCCATAAAGAATTATCTCCCAAGAATCCTTCACCTTATTGTTTATTAAACTGGAATAATAAAAAGTTGTATGTTAACCTTGGATTCACTCAGAATACTTAGAAGTATTTCTGTAAATGATATATATAAAGACACATGAACTACAAAACTACAAAAAGATGATTCTAGAGTGTATTATTTTGCATTGAGGTTGCTTGCTTGGTTGATTGCTTGTCCTTTATGATCTCAAAGCAGTCAGCTGATACTTGTATTCTAGCATGTAATAAACACTGCAATTATTTCTCTTATTCATTATTTACTTCATAGATATTTAGTTAATGCTCATTGGAGTAAGATATTGAGCTCTAGTTGCTTGGAATAGAAAAATAAATAAGATAAAGTCCTGCTCTGAAAGAGTTCCTTGGTTAGGGTGGAAAACAGGAAATTCTTTTAAAATGTAGTATCCGCTAAAACAGTATGTTTGGTAATGGCTTGAAATTGCACAATGCACAGTTGGTAAGTGTGTGAAAATATGCATGGGATGCTAGGTAATGTAGTAGTAAGCACTCGTACAAAACTTTGTTTGAAGAGATTAGAGAAGGGTGTCCAGAGAAAATTACCCTTGCATTTTCTTTTTTTTTAAATTTTATTTTATTTTTTAGTTTTTAGCGGACACAACATGTTTGTTTGTATGTGGTGTTAAGGATCAAACCCCGGCTGCACGCATGCCAGGCGAACGCGCTACCGCTTGAGCCACATCCCCAGCCCCACCCTTGCATTTTCTTGAAGAATAAGAGAAAGTTTGTCAGGCAGACCAAGCAGGGAAAGGATATATTATGCAGATGTAAAAGCATGCGTAAAGGCACAAAGGAGTAAGGACTAGGAATGGTGAGAAATTGTATTTGGTTCAAACTTGGTGTGCATGTAAAGGAGTGACAGACCTGTGATGAATCTAGAAAGGTAGGTCGGGTCCCAAAGATAAATATTTTTTCTTGATCAGAGTCACTTGGAGATTTTATTATTTTTTTCCTTCCTCAAATTAGCTTTTGGTTTGTTGAACCTTTTGGTTTGTTGAACCTTTTGGTTTGTTGAATCATCTTTGTTTTCTAGTTTATAATTTTGCTTTTATCTTTCTTAGTATACATTCTTTAAGTTTGCTTCCTTGTTTTTTTTTTTTAGCATTGTAGTTGACCTTTAACCCCTCTGATTCTAATCTTTTGCAAATGAGTTAATATTGTCTTTGGCAGTATGTTACAGAAACATGAACACAGCTGTTTATTCAAATAAGATATATATTTCTTTCTGGTACTGGGAATTGAACCCAAAGGCAAGTTACCACTTAGCTACACGCCTAACTCTTTTTTAGATTTTATTTTGAGACAGGATCTTGCTTAATTGCTGAGGCTGGTCTCAAACTTGAAACCCTCCTGCCTCAGACTCCAAATTCCTGGGATTACAGGCCTGCCCCACTGTTCCTGACTAGAGATTAATTTTTCTTAGAAATCTTAGAAAAAATATTCCTGTGTTGTATATTTTTAAAATGTTTTGTTGTTGTTGTTCTAGATGGGCATAATACCTTTATTTTAATTATTTTTATGTGGTGCTAAGGATTAAGCCCAGTGCCTCATATGTACAAGGCAGGTGCTCTACAGCTGAGCTACAAGCCCAGCTCCTGCTGTGTAGCTTTTTAAGGAAGTCATGTACAATCTAAACTGCTGCTGCTTGTGTGTGTGTGTGTGTGTGTGTGTGTGAGAGAGAGAGAGAAAGAGAGAGAGAGAGGAGAGAGAGAGGGAGGGAGAGAGATACTGAGGATTGAACCAAGGGGTGCCCTTTAAAATTTTTTTTTTAAAAATATATGTATTTTTTAGTTGTAGATGGGCACAATACCTTTATTTTATTTATTTATCTTTATGTGGTGCTGAGGATCGAACCCATGGCTTCATATGTGCTAGGCAAGGGCTCTACCACTGAGCTATAACCATAGCCTGAAGAGTGTCCTTTTTATTTTTATTTTGAGATAGGGTCTCACTAAGTTTCCCAGGATAACCTCAAATTTGTAATCTTCCAGCCTTAGCTTCCCTGGTAGCTGGGATTACAGGCATGCATCACTGTGCCCAGTATTTACCTCTTCTATCTTTAGTGTGTGGCCTTTGTCCTTTTGGGTATAAGATGCATTAGTTCATTTTTCATTCCTATAACAAAATACCTGAGGCAGGCCAGTTTATAGAGATTTATTTGGCTCATGGTTCAAGGGCATAGCACTAGCATCAATATGGTTCTGGTAAAGGATCACAGCAAATGGTATTATAATGGCAGGAGTGTGGGAGGGAGAAAGAAAGCACATAACCAGATAGGAAATCAGAGAATGATTCACAGATAAGGTTCTTTTCTGTACCAGGGATTGAACCCAGGGGCACTTAACCACTGAGCCATATCTCCACCCCTTTTTATTTTTATTTATTTATTTATTTTTGTGGTGCTGGGGATTGAATCTAGGGCCTTTGGTGTATGAGGTAAGTATTCTACTAACTGAGCTATATCCCCTGCTCCTTTATTTTTTATTTTGAGACAGGATCTCACTAAGTTGTCCAGGGTCTTGCTAAGTTGCTGAGACTGGCTTTGAACTTGCAATCCTCCTGCCTCAGCCTCTTGAGCCTCTGAGATTACAGCATCTTTACAGATCAGGTTTAGTCTTTTATAGCAACTTGCTGTGTGTGTGCGTGGTACTGGGGATTTAACCCAGTGGGTGCTCCACCATTGAGTTACACTCCCTACCCCTTTTATTTTTGAGATAGGGTATTGCTAAGTTGCTCATGCTGGCCTTGAACTTGTGATCCTCCTGGAGTTGCTGGGACTATGGAGGAGCTCAACTATGAGAGAATTAATTCAGGAGTCCTCTGAGAGCTATTAATAGTTATCCTTTCTGAAGGCATGCCCCCAGTGACTTAAATACCTCCCACTAGGCCACGCCTTTTAAAGTTCCCACTATGTCCCATATCACCACACTGGGGATCAATCCCCAAACACATGAATCCTTGGAGATCAAACCATATCCAAACCATAGCACAAGATACTACTCCTAATGCAGACATCATGAATCTTTGCTTTAGGCTATAAAAAAAAGGAAGGATAAAGGACAATTTCATTGGAAAACAATGGCATTCTCAGAAGCCTCACATAGCAATTCCTATTTGGAGCTTCTCTACTAGAACTATGCTACATGGGCTCTCTTGGCTGCAAGGAAGATTAATAGATTATTTTTTATTGTTTTGGGAGTTACCTGATGTGATGTGAACACAATTGGATTTAAAAAAAATTATTTTTTAGTTGTAGTTGGACACGGTACCTTTATTTTACTCATTTATATTTATGTGGTGCTGAGGATCAAACCCAGGGCCTCGCACTTGCTAGGCGAGCGCTCTACCACTGAGTCAAAACCCTAGTCCCACAAATTGGATGTTTTGACTGAGCAACTTGAGGTTTGATCAGTTAAGAAAGAAAGAAATAGTTGTTGGGTAGATAATTAGCATTGCCTATTCTGCTTTTTTTTTTAATGGATAGGTTCAACTGGGCACTGTAGTTCATGCTTGTAATTCCACTAGGGAGGCTGAGGCAGGAGGATTGCAAGTTTGAAGCTAGCCTCAGAACTCAGCAAAGCCCTAAGCAACTTAGTGAGACCCTGTCTTAAAAAAATAAATTAATAAAAAGGGTTGGATGTAACTCAGTGGTAGGTTCAATCCCTAGTATCACCCGCCAAAAAAAAAGATGGGTTCAAGGGCTATAAACTACTTCTTTTTTAAATAAAATTTTAAGATTTTTTTTGGTAGTTGTAAACGGACAGTACGCCTTTCTTTTATTTGTTTATTTTTTAAAAAAAATACCTTTATTTTATTCATTCACTTTTTTTATGTGGTGCTGAGGATCGAACCCAGGGTCTCCCACATGCGGGGCAAGTGCTCTACTGCTGAGCCACAACCCCAGCCCTTATTTGTTTATTTTTATGTGTTGCTGAGGATCAAACCCAGTGCCTCACACATGCTAGGCAAGCACTCTGTCACTGAGCTACAGCCCAGTCCCATAAACTACTTCTTAAGGACCATGTTAGTTCTAATGTTTTGCTGTATGTGCTTTGTCAATCAATTCTAAATATTTTGTAATTTGTTGTATATATATATATTTTAAACCTAAGAGGTTTTTGTGATGTGGTCTTGCTGTGCTGCTCAGGTTGCCCTCAATCCTCCCCTAGGTTCAAGTGATCCTCCTGTCTCAGCCTCCCAAGTATGTGGGACCACAGGTACACACCATTGCACTCACCTACCCATGAGTTATTTCTTTTTTTTTGGTGTGGGGGTGGGGGTGGAGCGCATAGCAGGGATTGATATCAGGGGAATTTGACCACTGAGCCACATCCCCAGCCCTATTTTGTTTTTTATTTATAGACAAGGTCTCACTGAGTTGCTTAGCACCTGGCCTTTGGTGAACCTGGCTTTGAATTCGTGATCCTTCTTGCCTCAGCCTCCTGAGCCACTGGGATTATAGGTGTACACCACCACACCTTGCCCCACAAGTTATTTAATAGTATATTTTTAGTCTCCATTCTACAAATAGGTAAATTTATTTTCAGTTATTTTTTTTTCCCCTTGGTGGTGTTGAGGATCAAACCCAGGGTCTTGCATATCTAGACAGACAGTTTTCTTTTTGATTGTTTTTTTGTTTTTGTTTAATTTTATTTCATGGTGTTCTGGGTATGTGGTTCTTGAGCTACTTTGATAACTTTGAGGTTTCATGTTTTTTTTTTTTTTTTTAATGTGTGTGTGTGTTAGTGGGTATTGAACCCAGGGAATCAGTGAGCCACCTCACCTCCCCAGCTCCACCCCCCCCCCCCCATCCCCCAT
>NW_026000082.1:19664576-19687695 GCF_001458135.2 Marmota marmota marmota
TTTTTTTTTAATTTTTCAACGTTTATTTTTCAGTTCTCGGCGGACACAACATCTTTGTTGGTATGTGGTGCTGAGGATCGAACCCGGGCCGCACGCATGCCAGGCCAGCGCGCTACCGCCTGAGCCACATCCCCAGCCCTAATTTTGTTCTTAAAATGTTCCATTTCTTGTCTTCTTCATTTCTTGTCTTCTCAAGCTTTCAATTTCCAAGGGAAGTGTTAAAATGTCTCATAAAGATCTTGGATTTGTCAGATTTGCCTGATATTGTCAGTTTTCGCTTTCTGTATTCAAGGCTATGTTGTTAGATAAATCCAAGATCCTGATTATTATTTCTTAACAGAATAATTTTGTGTGTATCCACACAGTGCTTTTTTCCTTAGATCAGTTGATCTCAATCCTGTCAGGCCTAATCCTTTATGTTCAAAATATGACTCTGCCATTTACTAGATGTATGATCTTTTTTTTTTTTTTAAATTTTAATATTTATTTATTTTTTTTAGTTCTTGGCGGACACAACATCTTTGTTTGTATGTGGTGCTGAGGATTGAACCCGGGCCGCATGCATGCCAGGCAAGTGCACTACCGCTTGAGCCACATCCCCAGCCCCTAGATGTATGATCTTGAGAAAGTTATTTTATCACTCTGTGCCTCCATTTCCATAACTATAAAACATGATATTAATACTTGCCTTATAGGATTATTTTGAGGATTAGATGAATTAATAAATATAAAGCAGTTACACAGCAAAACCTAGTACATAGCAAATGGTATATATGCTAGCTATTGCCAAGCATAGTGCCTATATAATTCCAGCTACTCTAGAGGCTGAAGCAGGAAGATTGCCAAGTTTGAGGCCAATCTTGGCAATTTAGTGGGATCTTGTCTCAAAAAGTAAAGACATGGGGATGTAGCCTAGTGGTAGAGTACCCTAGGTTCAATCCTTAGTACTTAAAAAAAAGGTTAGCTATGTTATTGTTATTTTATAACATTTTTTAAAGAATATTTTTTAGTTGTAGATGGGCACAAACACCTTTTTTTTTTTTTAATTTTATGTGTTGCTGAGGATCTAACCAGTGTCTCACACGTTCTAGGCAAGTGCACTACCACTGAGCCACAATCCCAGCCCCTGCTATTTTATAACATTTTCATGCTCTTAACTATTCTGAAATGAAATTGACATGTAATTTAGGTTATCATTACTCATAATTTAAAAAGGATGACCATGGTACCCTAACTATATAAGGTGAAAGAAAAATAAAAGAAAATTAAATTAGTAAAAATATAGACTTTATTTATTTTTATTTTTTTAAAGATCTTCTATTTTTTAAAATTTATTCATTTATATGTGGTGCTGAGGATCGAACCCAGGGCCTCACAAGCGCTAGGCAAGTGCTCTAAGGCTGAGCCACAATCCCAGCCCCAAATATAGATTTTAATATTCAAATTTTGCATCCTTTATAGATCATATATTGAAGTAATTAGTTGATTTTACCCTCTTACAAATGACTTAAATTTAGATTTAAGAGAAAATGATCAGGGGCTGGGGTTGTGGCTCAGTGGTAGAGAGAGCACTTGCCTAGCGTGTGTAAGGCACTGAATTCAATCCTCAGCATCACATAAAAATAAATAAAGGTATTATGACCATCTACTACTAAAAATTTTTTTAAAAGAAAAAATGGTCAGAAGTTTACTCTATGCAGTAAGAAAAATTAAAGAGCAGAGTTGATTGTATTATTAGAATAAAAATGCAATAACAGACTAGACTTTTTTGTATGTGGTAAGAGAAAGTACTTTCAATTGTAGTAAGGATAGTTTGCCAAGACAGATTAGACTGATAAAGAAAAGAAAAATAAGGATGGGAGATATATCTTTGTCAGTTTTATTTTACCTAATTTTGAATATTTCATTAGGGAAAAATGTTGACAGAGTAATTTCTGATAATTTCTTTGAAGGCAAAAACAAAAATATACTTTTTATTTCTATTTGGAGTTATGAAGTAAGGACTAAATAAATTTTTGTGAATCTAAAAGCTAGGAATGGATTCTGATATAGGTGTGTTGTATTGGAATTTATTTGCCAGGAGCAACATTGTTATTGGTGGTATGATTTTCTGAAATACAGACTAATTCTTACTGATGTTATGAACAAAACAAAACAAAAAATAACATTTTTTCCTCCCTTAGTTTTGCATTCCTGGAAAATTTAGTATATATTCAAACCATGCAAGATGATTTTGTTTTTTATGTAAAATGGAATTCAGTCCAACTCAGCTAATTATAAATATGTTTTATATTTATATAAATGTCTGGCAATACATTTGAATTACATATAGAACATGAAACAGTGTTTCCTTTTGTAGAACAGTCCTCTACCTTACAGAATGTCTTGCATCTATGACCAGCAGCACTCCTCACCCCTAATCATTGTGATAGCATTTCTAAAGGTCTTCTGAGCATTTCTCAAAGGTCTCCTAACTGTTACAACCTGTTAAAAACTGCTTTCAACTCTAATTTGTTTGATATTAATGTTGCTGTACCAATTTACTGTTTATTATACACTAACTGTGACTTTTTGAGTGTAAGTCTGAGCCATTTACTTAATAATTTATGATTCATTGCTTTGTGACAGCTCTTTTTTTTTTTTTTAAATGTTTAATATTTATTTATTTTTAGTGTTTTTTTTTCAGCGGACACAACATCTTTGTTTGTATGTGGTGCTGAGGATCGAACCCAGGCCGCGTGCATGCCAGGCGAGCGCTCTACCACTTGAGCCACATCCCCAGCCCCTGTGACAGCTCTTATGTTATCTTTATTGTTATTTAAATATCTTCTTACTATTTTTCTTAGCTGGTCTAGGGTTTATACTTACCCTCTATAGAAAATAATTTCCTACCTGAACCCAGTGGGGCACATATCTGCAATCCCAGTGACTCAAGAGGCTGAAGCAGGAGGATCATAGGTTGAAGATCAGCCTCAGCAGTGTAACAAAACCTCAGCAATTTAATGAGACCCTATCTCATAATAAAACTTTTTTTTTTTTAGTATTTATTTTTTAGTTGTAGTTGGACACAGTACTTTATTTTGTTTACTTATTTTTATGTGGTGCTGAGAATCGAACCTAGGACCTTGCATGTGCTAGGTGAGCATGCTACCGCTGAGCCACAACCCCAGCCCTCATAATAAAACATTTTAAAAAACGACTGATGATGTAACTCAGTAGTAAAGCATTCCTGGGTTCAATCTCTAGTATTAAAAAAAAAAAAGAAAAAAGAAAGAAAAAAAGTTTCTTGGCTGAAGTTAACCATTTAAATTCAACAAAAAGGTTTTGGAGCAATCAACAACTGTTAAATGCTAGGAACTGTGTGGGAGAAGAGGTTCTCAACTTGGTTTCACACTACATTGCTAAAGGTTGAATTGTTGCTGTTCCTCTGCCATCTCTCCCTCTTGTGCTAGGGGTCAAATCCAGGACCTCATAAATGCTAAGCCAGGCTCTACCACCCCCATCCCCAAAGTTGAATGGTTTTGCACATGATTTATTATTAAAAATGTTTAAAGTACTAATATATGCAGATTAATTTAATTTTCAAAAATAAAAATTAGTGATGAATTAAAGTTACTCTTATGTTAATTGTCCCTCCAGTTTTCATGTCAATATACTTACTTGAACGGACTAAAAATGGAGTAGAGTCGTAGCTAATGGATATGGGACATAACCTGTAATTATGTTTTTCTGTTCCAGAGACTATGCTGAGCATTCTGTTGATAGTTACATAATTATTGTTGTACTTTTCTTTCCTGTATGCCTCTTCAAGATTTTTGACAAATTTCTAGGTTTGTGCATATGATAATACTTCCTACCTGTCAGAGGGTGTGTGTGTAGTGGAAGGGAGGAGTGGCCTGTTGAATTACTATTCTGAGGAATAAAGAAATGAGTAAGGCAGTCCTTGCTTTAGGCATACAGGGACTGGATGGACAGGTAGGCTTACACCAGATAGCATGCAAGTGCTGTAATAGAGATAAGTTTGGAGTACTAAGAAAATTAACAGTGGAGTCATCTAACTTTTCTTGAAGTAAAGTGAGATTTAACTAGGGAAATGATGTTTCCTATATCTTGAATAATTGAAAGGAATTTGGTAGAGAGATTGGGATGGGATTCAGGAATTGAGGATTACATCAAGTCAAGAAGAACAGTATATGTAAAGCAAGGAAGTGTGAGAGCATGGTGCATATGGGAAAGAATTACAGATAGTATGTGGTAGCTAAAAGTAAGGGGAAGAGTGGAGGAGGATCAACAGGGAACAGTTGATTAATTTATTTTCACCAGGAAATTTGGATGTTATTCCCCAAATTAGAGAGCTATTGAAGATTTTTAGGATGGAGAGCAATAAGATAATCTGGCAGTATGAGGCAGAAATTGCTGGAAGATCTGGTAAACTGATGTTTCATGTTGATCTATATAGTCTTCTCAGCATCTAGCACAATGCCTTGTACATAAAAGATGATATTTGCTAGTATTTGAATGGAACTAAAAACAGTAATGAAAGATCATCAGTCACTTCCAAGCTGTATTCACACATTTGGCATGCCTTTATTTGTGGTTTGTGGCTGTTTTTGCAGAATTTTAAGTTATTGTCAACCCTGGTTCTAATTTTGGAATATATTCTGAGTCTTTGATCAGTGGAGAAACTCTTCTTGATTGATGTCTATCTAATGACACTTTATATATAAATTTTTTTTTGGTGACTATAATCAGTAACTTTAATTAGTGATTTGTGACTCTTCTGATTATACTTTATATCATTTTTTTCTCTTGGTTGGCCTCTTCCTATATCTTCTCTTTGTTCAGACTGTTCAGGGTAATTGTGGAATAATAGGATAAAATTATTGTTTAAAAAAATTTTTTTTTAGTTGTTGATAAACCTTTGTTTATTTATATGTGATGCTGAGAATTGAACCCAGTGCCTTACACATGCCAGGCAAGTGCTACTGTTGAGTCCCAGCCCCAGCCCCATTATTATTGTTATTAATATTCTTTTTAAAAAATTTTTTTTATTTGTCAGTGGACCTTTATTTATATGTGGTGCTGAGAATTGAACCCAGTGCCTCACACATGGTAGGCAAGTGCTCTACCACTGAGCTACAACCCCAGCCCTTGTTAATATTCTTTTTCAAGGTATCATGGATTGAACTCAGGTACATCTCTACCACTGAGCTACATTCCCAGACTTTTAAAAAAATATTTTATTTTTTGTATTGGGAGTTGAACCCAGAGGCACTCTGTGACTGAGCCACATTCCCATCCCTTTTTATTTTTTATTTTTTTAATTTTAAGGCAGGGTCTCACTAAGTTGTTGAGGTTGGCCTTGAACTTGGTATCCTCTTGAATCAGCCTTCTGAGAAGCTAGGATTACAGGTAGGTGTAAGACCATGCCTGGCAGTAGAGTGCAATTATTAGAGCACTACCATGCTGGTAGAGACACTCTTGTTTGCCCAGACTTTTCTAGTGACTTTAGTATTGTTATTTGATGGTATTTTTGGCTTCTTTTTGCTTGTTTTGGTGGTACTGCCAAAACTTCCTTAGAACCTCTGGGGTACTTGGACTTTGAGCATGCTGAATAGAATCCTCTATTCTGCAGAACTTTTATTTTCTTTAAGGTTGGATTCCACACTCTCAGGTTTTTGTTTGTTTGTTTTTTGCAATGCCATGGATTGAACCCAGGGCCTCACACATGCTAGGCAAGTATTCTACCACTGAGCTACATCCCCAATCCTTACAATTTTTTTAAAAGGAATTTATTATTTAGGTTTTTTTTTTAACCTATTGTCATATTGAATAACATGTTGCTTAGCAGAATTAAAACTTTTTCAATTATTTTGACCAGTGTTGCTAGTATGACTTAAAAAATAAAAATAACCCAGCTTTATTCAGACAGTTCATATACAAGTCACTCTTTTAAAGTGTGAAATTCAATGTTTTTTTTTATACTTTTAGGGATACGTAATCATCACCACAATCTAATTTTAAATTAGATTAATCAAAAAAAAAATAGTTGATCTCTTGGGCTGAGGTTGTGACTTAGTGGTAGTGCACTTGCCTAGCATGTGTGAGGCACTGGGTTCAATTCTCAGTACCACATAAAATAAATAAGTAAATAAAGGTTTATGTAATTAAAAAACAAAAAAAGCTGATCTCTACCCCTGTGCTTCTTCCTTTCTTCAGCCTAAGCAATCAGTAATCTGTTTTCTGTTGGGGTAAAAGAGTACATTTTTTAGTATTAACTTGGAGTTTTAGTTAGCTTTTTTGCTGCTGTGACCAAAAGGTCAGACCAGAGCAATTTTAGAGGAGGAAAAGTTTATTTGATGCTCACAGTTGCAGAGGTCTCAGTCCATAGATGGCCAACTCCATTGCTCTGAGCTAGAGGTAAGGAAAAACATAGTGGCAGAAGGGTGTGGCAGAGAAAAGCAGCTCAGGAGGGAGAGTTGGGGAGAGTGCTCCCCTCAACACAGACAAAATATATACCCTGAAGGCATACCCTCAGTGACCCACCTCCTCTGGCCACACCCTATCTGCCTACAGTTACTATCCAGTTGATCCCTATTAGGGGTTTAATGTATTGATTAGATTAAGGCTTCATAACCCAAGCATGTCACCTCTGAACTTTCTTACATTGTCTCACACAAGAGCTTTTGGGGGACATCTAATATCTAAACCATAACACTTGGAAAGATTATAAAGAGATCTTTGAATGAAAAAGCATAAACGATAAATAGTCCTATATTTTTTATTTTTATTTTAAAAAATTTTTTAATTGTAGTTGGACACAATATCTTTATTTTTATGTGGTGCTGAGAATCAAATCCAGTGCCTCACTCGTGTGAGGTGGGCACTGTACCACTGAACTACTGCCCCAGCCCTTATTTTTTTAATATTTTTTGTTGTTTTTGTTGTAGTTGAACACAATACCTTTTTATTTATTTATTTATTTATAGTTGTAATTGGGCACAATACCTTTATTTTATTTTATTTATTTATTTTTGAGAGAGAGAGAAATAATTTTTTAATATTTTAGTTTTCGGTGGACACAACATCTTTATTTTATTTTTATGTGGTGCTGAGGATCAAACCCAGCGATGCGCGCATACCTGGCGAGCATGCTACTGCTTGAGCATGTCACATCCCCAGCCCCACAATACCTTTATTTTATTTATTTATTTTTATGTGGTGCTGAGGATCGAACCCAGGGCCTTGCACATGCTAAGCGAGCGTTCTACCACTGAACCACAACCCCAGCCCTGTATTTTATGTTTTTAAAATCATACTATAGCATGTATACTTGGGTCCAAATATATGTGTCAGTTTTTGCCTTGTGACAGTGGATTTTTTTTTTAAAGCCCTGGAAGGCTACTTATTATATTTTGGGATAATAACTACTTCTGGGAATGAGAACAGAAGATAGGGATTAATTTAGCTGGTAGTTAAAAAGGGACTTTAGCTTTGTTTATATTGTTTTAATGTGTTAAAAAGAAAATATATGATGTATTACTTAATTATAAAGAAATATGAGTTGAAATTGTAAAGCTTTGTTTTCTATTAGAAGACTAAAATGAGTACATTATGAAAGAATTGGAAAATGAAGAAAAATAAAAGGAAGAAAAATTATAAGTTTACTGCTGTAAACCACTATTAATATTTGTTAAACTTCTACTTTTTTTCTGTTTTAACATAGGCTTGGATATATTGCCATGTGAAAATTTTTTTCCCGCATTAAAGAAATAGTTCTTTCTTTTCCTATTGCCAAATTTATGGGAGAAATTAAAAGATTTTATTTATTTCAACTTTTTGGATTTTTTCCCACTGTTGGGGATTGAACCCAGGGCTTTGTGTATGTTAGGCAAGTGCTCTACTGAGCCACATCCCTAGCCCTTTAACTTTTTATATCTATAGAAAATGGAAAGAATCATGTAGAAACTCCTGACAGTCCCCTTACCTAGATTCACTAATAATTAATATTTTGCTATATTGTTTTTTTTTCCTTTCCCTCCTTTCTTTCTTGCTTGTGTTGGGGATTGAACCTAGGGACTTGTGCACACTAGGCTTTGCTTACCACTGAGCTTAGTTAATGCAGTAAAAATCATTTCATATCAGTCCCTATTAAATTTTCCCCATTTGTCACCCAAAACTTTTTTTGATCCACAATCTAGTCAAGTTTTCATATATTTCTTTTTGATGGTTATGCTGGTTAATTTTTTAAAAAGCTAAACTATTCTGTTCTCTATAACATTAATATGTTGAAAAGTACCATCCAGTTGTCTTCTAAGTATTATGTATTTTAGATATTCCTCCACCTAGGCCCCACCTCCTAAAGTTTCCACCATCTCCCAATAATGCCATGAGCTATGAACCCACCAATGGATTAAGCCATTGATGAACCTTTAGGATCCAATCACTTCCCAGGAGGCCTGTCTGTGAACATTGCTGCACTGATGAACACACATAAAGATATGTTATGTTTGACACATGATCCAAACCAGATTGTCTCATTTTTCGAATTTTATCCTCAAACAGCTCTATGAGATACTTTTATACTCTTCATTTTATATATATATTTATTTATTTTTTAGGTGTAGATGGACACAACACAATGCCTTTATTTTTTTATGTGGTGCTGAGGATCGAACTGGGTCCCGCCCTTGCTGGGTGAGCGTTACCCCTGAGCCACAATCCCAGCCCCTATACAATTTTTTAGAGAGAGAGAGAGGAGAGAGGGGAGGGGGAGGAGAGAGATAGAATATTTTTTAATATTTATTTTTCCGTTTTTGGTGGACACAACATTTTTATTTTTATTTTAGTGGTGCTGAGGATCGAACTCGGCGCCCCGCGCATGCCAGGCTCGAGCCACATCCCCAGCGCCCCATACTCTTCATTTTAAAACACTTCAAAGTGAACTCATTTTAATCATTTAAGTTTTAAAGCTTAGATAACAGACTTTTTAGCTCCAAATCTGGAGCACTTTACCACTTTCCTGTACTCTTCTTTAGAGAGTGGATTTGTGGATGCTGTGGTATTATCAGATGAATTTAAAAAGTCAAGGTGGAGGGCTGGGGTTGTGGCTCAGTGGTGGAACGCTTGCCTGGCAAGTGTGAGGCACTGGGTTCGATCCTCAGCACTGCATAAAAATAAATAATAAAGATGTTGTGTCCATCACTAAAAATAATATTAAAAAATAGCAGATAAATTAAAAAAAAAAGTCAAGAAGGAGGCCAGGCACTGTGGTGTATGCCTGTAATTCCAGTGGTTTGGGAGGCTGAGGCAGAATGATTGCAAGTTCAAAGCCAGCCTCAGCAACTTGGCAAGGCCCTCAGCAACTTTAGCAAGGCCTTGTCTCAAAATAAAAAAAGGCTCAGTAGTTAAGTCCCCTGGGTTCAATTCATGGTACCAAAAATAAAGAAAAAAAAAAAAAGTTAAGGAGGGCCAGGCACAGTAGTATGCACCTGTAATTCCAGCAGGTTGAGACAGGAAGTTTGCAAGTTCTAGGTCAGACTCAGCAACTTAGCAAGAACCTGTTTCAAAATAACAAAATAAAAAGGATTGAGGATGTAGCTCAGTGGTAAAGCACCCCCTGGATCCCTAGGATCATAAAAATGATAAATGTCAAGGAGGTCTGGAAATGTAACTCTGTGGTAAAAGTATGTGTTCAGAAGCATGAGGTCCTAGGTTTAATCCCCCTCCACAATCTAAGAGTCATTTTCTTACTTTGGTGGTTTTCATATATTCCTCTATTTTAAATTGTGCTAAAATACACAAACATTAAATTTGCCATCTTAATCTTTTTTCTTCCTCCCTTTCTTTTTTCTTTTTGGTATTGGGACTTGAACCCAGAGTCTTATACATACTAGGCAAGTACTCTACTACTGAGCTACATCCCCAACCCTTATTTTAAATTTTTGAGACAAGGTCTTGCTGAGTTGCCTAAGCTGGTCTCGAACTTCCAGTCTTCCTCTTCAACTTCCTG
This sequence comes from Marmota marmota marmota, assembly GCF_001458135.2. Classification (NCBI taxonomy): domain Eukaryota; kingdom Metazoa; phylum Chordata; class Mammalia; order Rodentia; family Sciuridae; genus Marmota; species Marmota marmota. Next base: position 19,674,589 of record NW_026000082.1, read on the forward strand.
AGTAGTTAGAATTATAGGCTTGTGCCATCATATTCATCTGAACCATTTTTAATTGTACAGTTTGGTACTGTTATGTATATACATTGTTAAGCAGTTTCCAGAACTCCACATTCTTATCTCTCTCCATCTCTTGGCAACAATTCTATTTACTGTCTTTGTAATTTCAGCTAAGTACTTGGTATAAGTGGAGTTATACGGTATTTGCCTTTCTGTGATTGACTTTTTTTCACTTGGCAAAAATGTACTCAGAGTTCATCCATGTTGTAGTATGGGTCAGAATTCCCTCCACTTAGTTAAAGGATAAACAATATTCTATTGTATCACATTTCATTTATCCATTTATCTGTCAGTAAACATTTGTGATATTTCCACCTTTTGACTATTGTCAATAATGCTGCTATGAATGTGGGCGTACAGATCTTATAATATTTTTCTCTGTACTTTTCCCCCCAATATGTTACTAAAAAAAAAAGAAAGGAAGGAAGGAAGAAAGAAAAGAAAAAAAAATGAAAAACAGATACTCTATAAGAAAATGTGGATAAAGAAATGATTTACTGGTACATAGAAGGTATATTAGAAGCATCATTAATGTTGTCACCATTGTTTTCACTGTGCTCTTATGATGTGTCAGACTTTCTACGCACTGCAAGACAAAGATGGATTCAGTATAGATTCTGGTTTCTGGATGTGGTTTTTTTTTTTTTTTTTGGTACCAAGGATTGAACCCGGGGCGCTTAACCACTGAGCCATATCCCAGCCCCTCTCCCCTTTTTATGTTTTGTTTTGAGGCAGAGTCTCACTAAGTCCTGAGGGCCTTGCTAAATTGCTGAGATTGGCTTTGAATTTGAGATCTTCCTGCTTCACTTCCCAAACTGCTGGATGACAGGCACATGCCTGGCCCTTTTTTTTTTTTTGAGACGAGGTCTCAGTAAGTTGCTGAGACTCTTGCTAAGTTGCTGAGGCTGACCTCAAAGTGGGATCCTTTTGCTTCTCTGAGTTGCTCAGTGTACAGATGTGACCATCATCCCCAAATCCAGGTATTTTTAATAGTCTAGTAAGATGATGTTTTTGAACACAGCTTTGTGATGAGTGTTATACTGGTGTTATGAATGTAGTCCTGAAGTGTTACAAAAGAAACCATAAATAGTTTCTAAAGAGTGAAAGAAGGCTTCAGAGGGGGGTATATTTAAGTGTGGCCTTGAAAGATAAGTAGAATTTGAGGGAGCGCTAGAGGAAAAGAGAAAATGGGCCAGATGGCACATTCCTGTAATTACCTGTTATGTTAGCTAGCTACCCCAGAGGAAAGTGGGGGAAAGAAAATCATATGCAGATGAAGTACAAATGAAATGAATTATGAACAAGTTCAACATCTTCTTATTTAAAGAACTGGGCTTTTTTTTATTAGTGTGAAATACAGATTGCTTATTCCAGAAATCTACACACTGTTTCAATATCAAACTTGCTTAAAAATGAACATTTTGTTAAAAACCCAGTGACAATTTTTAGATGATGGAAGAAAAAAAGAAAGAAAGAGCTTTCAGATGGAGAACCCTTGTTAAAAAACAGATGTCTTCTGTAAATAGAGTTGGAAAAGTACTGTTGGGTCAAGTTCTTTGTGTATAAATGTTTCTTTTAACTTATCCATGCAAGATCTGAAAAGGAAAGCCACTTCTCTTTCATCAATCACGAGGTATATGACAACAGAATCATTGATGGGGTTGAGAAAAGAGTTCAGTTCCAGATCTCACAAAGTGATCTAGAAATGCTTTCTTTCTTTCTTTCTTTTCTGTTTTCTTTTGTGGTGCCAGGATTGAACCCAGGGCCTGGTACATGCTAGGCATCGGCTATACCACTTAGCCACATCCCCAGCTCCTGTCTCATTTTTTTCTGATCAGAACTCCTTTGGCTCTGAGTGTTTTCTCTTGTGTGGCCACTCTGAAACATTGTTGCTTTAAGTACTAAGATAAGTTATGATGTCTGTATTAATAGATATATTAAACTTCTGGGGCTGTTATCATTACAGTTACTTGAGGTTGAATAGTTAAGTAGATTGTCATATTTTCTATTGAAATTCCTACTTGGTTAAGCATATAACATACTGAAATAATACTCTTAAAGTTCATGGACTGATAACTTTTGCATAACAAGTCCCTGTTGTGCAAGATCTGAAATGAATTTTTTAAAAAACAGAGTACTCCTCTCCTCGGGCTATACCCAAAGGACTTAAAACAGCATACTACAGGGACAGCACACAATTCACAATAGCTAAACCGTGGAACCAACCTAGATGCCCTTCAATAGATGAATGGATAAAAAAAATGTGGCATATATACACAATGGAATATTACTCAGCAATAAAAGAGAATAAAATCATGGCATTTGCAGGTAAATAGATGGAGTTAAAGAAGATAATGCTAAGTGAAGTTAGCCAATCCCCCAAAACCAAATGCCGAATGTTTCCTTTGATATAAGGAAGCTGATTCATAGTGGGATAGGGAGGGGGGAGCATGGGAAGAATAGATGAACTCTAGATAGGGTAGACAGTGTGAGGGAGAAGGGAGGGGGCATGGGGTAATTAATGATGGTTGAATGTGATGATCATTATTATCCAAAGTACACGTATGAGGACACGAATTAGTGTGAGTATACTATGTATACAACCAGAGATACGAAAAATTGAGCTTTATTTATGTAATAAAGAGTTGTACTGCATTCCGCTGTTCATATATATAATATATATATAAATTTATATATAATATTAAAAAATAAAAAAAAAGACAGAGTACTAGTAAAGAGGTATTTAGGACTTTATGGTTTTTCTGCTTCCTTATTCATAATTCCTTAGCAGGAAACTCACATGTCTCAGTGAATAATTGAGCATCTTTTGGGTTAAACAAATATTTTCCCTGGTGGTCTCATTTTGTTGCAATCAAGACCACATTTAGAGGGTGAAAACAGTTAATATTCTTGCAAGTATATTATTATGGTTTTAAAGATCTGTGAAGTGTGCCTTAAAAGAGAAAATATATTTAGATATGTAAAATAAATTGAATTCTCTAGAGTGTGAATGCTTTTAAATAGACTTTCCTCTGTGCATATAGTTAATAGTTGAGTGGTGTGGCCTATGTTTGTTGTGTCTAATTCAGTTTGTTTATATATGATTATAAGGTACTTTAGGTTAAGTTACCACAATATTACTTCCAAAAGGTTCAGTGACTTCTTTCTATATTTAACATTCAATGCTTTTTTGTTTTACTTCTCTTTTTTCCTTTGAGGGCTAGGAATCGAACTCAGGGCCTTATACATGCTAGGTAACTGCTCTACCACTGAGCTACACCCCAAGTCTCTGCTTTTATCTTTTACATTTTTATGGTTCTTGGGGAGACTGTAAATATGTGAACTTAGTGTCTTAAATTAATTTTTAATTAATTTTTAAATTTATATGACAGCAGAATGCATTACAATTCTTATTATACATATAGAGCACAATTTTTCATATCTCTGGTTATATGCAAAATATATTCACACCAATTCGTGTCTTCATATATGTACTTTGGAATGTCTATCACATTTCACCATCATTTCTAACCCCCTGCCCCCTCCCTACACCTCCCACCCCTCTGCCCTATCTGGAGTTCCTCTATTCCTCTCATGCTCTCTCTCCCTACCCCACTATGAATCAGTCTCCTTATATCAAAGAAAACATTTGGCATTTGGTGTTTTGGGATTGGCTAAATTCAATTAGCATTATCTTCTTTAACTCCATCCATTTACCTGCAAATGCCATGATTTTATTCTCTTTTATTGCTGAGTAATATCCCATTGTGTATATATGCTACATTTTTTTTATCCATTCATCTATTGAAGGGCATCTAGGTTGGTTCCACGGTTTAGCTATTGTGAATTGTGCTGCTATAAACATTGATGTGACTGTGTCCCTGTAGTATGCTGTTTTTAAGTCCTTTGGCTATAGACCAAGAAGAGGGATAGCTCTCAAATGGTCAAATGGTGGTTCCATTCCCAATTTTCCAAGAAACCTCCATACTGCTTTCCATATTGGCTGAACCAATTTGTAGTCCCACCAGCAGTGTATGAGTGTACCTTTCCCCCCACATCCTCAAGGACCTGGGACTAAAACCAGAGACCCTGTGTGCGTCTAATAGAAGAAAAAGTAGGCCCTAATCTCCATCATGTGGGATTAGGCCCCAACTTTCTTAGTAAGACTCCTCTGGTGTAAGAATTAAAATCAATAATCAATAAATGGGATGGACTCAAACTAAAACGTTTCTTCTCAGCAAAAGAAACTATCTGTGAGGTGAATAGAGAGCCTACATCTTGGGAGCAAATCTTTACCCCTCACACATCAGATAGAGCACTAATCTCTAGGGTATATAAAGAACTCAAAAAACTAAGCACCAAAAAAGCAAATAACCCAATCAATAAATGGACCAACAATCTGAACAGACACTTCTCATATTTGTTGATTGTATATCATCTTCTATGAAAAAAATGTTCATCGTTGCCAGCAATTAGAGAAATGCAAATCAAAACTACTCTTAAGATTTCATCTCACTCCAGACAGAATGGCAGCTATTATGAATACAGACTACAATAAGTGTTGGCAAGGATGTAGGGAAAAGATAGTTTTATAGTTCATTAAGTGTTATATAAAACTTATCCATGTATCTTTTTGATTATGCTGGAAATTCTACTGATGGGACTTTTTCCTGTTGGTATCCTGACTTATCAATGTCAGCTATGGGGAACTAGCCTTAAAAATTCTACTAGGTTTTTTTTAAGGTATTAAAAACATAATTTCTTTTTCCTTTTTATTTCATGTGTATGTGTGTGTAGGTACTGGAAATTGAATCCAGAATGCTCTACCACTGAGCTACATCCCAAATCCTTTTTATTTTGAGACAAGTGTCTCACTAGGTTGCTGAGGCTGACCTTGGGCTTGTGATCCTCCTGCCTCAGCCTTCTGAGTTCCACTGGGCCCAACAAGACATGATTTCTTGAGGTATCATTAAGTGTTATTTTTTTTTAAATTATAAATGGACACAATACTTTTATTTTGTTTATTTATTTTTATGTGGTCATGAGGTTCAAACCTAGAGCCTCACACAATCTCTCCACTGCCACAACCCCAGCCCCACATTAGGTGTTTTTCTGTTAATAGCTCAGCATGAAATGACTTTGGTCTTGGATGGAATAAATTCATCTTCATTAATGGAAGTGATATTTTAATGTAATTAGATAGTTATTTTATCTAAACTGATACTAAAATATCTTAGAATGTTCTACATGTGGAAACTTGTGACATGCTGCTCTTGACATTTTTTTCTATTCTATTTAATTTTCTAGGTACGCCACCGAGCTTCTGGTCAGGTGATGGCTCTTAAGATGAACACATTAAGCAGTAACCGGGCAAATATGCTGAAAGAAGTACAGCTCATGAATAGACTTTCCCACCCCAACATTCTTAGGTAATGGCTTTTCCTTCCTCTGGGGATCAGTGAGAAACCTGAAACATTATTGGAAGCTTGCTAGAACAGTACTGATAGCTAAAAGAGAAATTCAGATATATCTAGCTGAATCTTTTCTTCTTGGAGTTTAGCTGTGCTCTAGACCTTTTTGTCCCTGTTGAGACTTAATTTCCTGGTAATTAGCTTCATTTAAGAGGGCTACTTCCTCCATCTCCTCCATCTCTGAAGTTGCTTTATTCTCATTAGAACATTAGTAGCAGCTCATTACAAAAGTTGTTTCCTATTTCTCATTAGTAACTTATCAAAGAGGAAAATAATGGTCTTTATGTGGTTATTTAATTTTCCTAATTACTTTATAAGGAACTGTAATTAAATCAGTGAATGAAAATTAAAGCAAAACTGTGCCCTCAAGCTTTCCACCCTAAACATTTAGCACACTCAAGGAAACATAGTTTGTCATTAAAAAAAAAAAATTAGTTATCAATGGACCTTTATTTTATTTATATTGTATTTATTTATATGCCATGCTGAGGATTGAACCCAGTGCCTCACCCATGCTAACCAAGTGCTCTACCAGTGAGCTACAAACCCAGTCCGCATAGTGTGTCTTTGAGAATTATTTTCATATATAAGGTTATATAATTATATACTTATCACTTTTAGTAATCATTATCTGAATATTTCTCTTGATATTTTAGTGAGGCAAGTGTATTTCCAAATGAAACCAAATAAGACAATTTAATTGAATATATATTTAATTAGAGCTTATTACAAGATGTTTTGAAATATTAAAAGTATTATTCTCTTAGGGTCATTTATTGCTAATTTTTATATATCTGTCGAACTAGAGATAAATCACATGCCTTACATGTATGGCTTACATGTTTGGTCAGTGATACTAAATTATGGAAGTAAATTATGCTGCTTACTAGAAACTTCCTGTCTTTATATAGAATCATTAGCTTCCAAGTCTATTAAAAATATTCATCCAGTATTTTAATTGTGATGACTTTCATTTAAATATGTAAATTAAATCAACATGTATTTTGAGCATATAATATATGCCTGATGACGTTTCAGACATCAAAAAGTTATGAAGGTATACATAAAATGGAGTGTCTGCTAACAAGGAATTTATACTCAGTGAATCTAGGACTTACATGCAGGGAACATTAACTAAAATCAACTAGGATGCCTTTATTTGGGTTGAGTGTAACTTGTAAGTACTATAGAAGCTCAAAGTTTACTCCTGACGGTCACATTAACTTTAGAGAGTCAGGGGAAAAAAGGGAGACCTGAACTGGACCTTGAATTTTTTTTTTTTTTTAATATTTTTAGTTGTAGGTGGACACAATACCTTTATTTATTTATTTTTGTGTGGTGCTGAGGATCGAACCCAGTGTTTCACACATGCTAGGCAAGCACTTTACCACTGAGCCACAACCCCAGCCCCTGACCTTGAATCTTAAATGCTTTATTTTATTTTTTGTTACTGGGAATTTAACCCAGGGGTGCTTAACCACTGAGACACATCCCCAGCTCTTTGTTTATTTTTTATTTTGAGACTGGGGTCATGCTAAATTGCTTACCTGACAAGTTGCTGAGGATGGCTTTGTGATCCTCTTGCCTTCGCCTCCTAAATTGCTGGGATTACAGGCATGTGGCTTAAAGGGCTTTTAGAAGAAAGGAAAGGAACTCTAAAGAGAACAAAATAGTGACATATAAAGTTTAGATGTAGACATGCAAAGCTTTTTGAGGAACCAGTGAAGAAAAACCCCAATAACGACAATAATGACAGTCACCACTTGTGAAGGGTTATTTCATGCTGGTACACTTTACTTATTTGAAAATTTAATCTTCACCACTCTCCATTAAAGGAACCAAGGCCAGGAGATTATATGTTGGTCAAGGTCTGGCTGTAAGGCCTGATTTTATCAGGCTTCTCTTAAAAGAACAGGGTTTGATTGAATAGCAATGTAGATGAAGGTGGAAGGATAGAATTTTGTCAAATTATTCAAGAATGCTTTGCCTAAAACCAAGAAGATTATAGTTTACGCTCTTTTGAATTCTGGGTGGGACTAGTATGACAAGGTACAAAATAGTTTAGTGTTAGGTGACAAGATGCAAAATAGTTGAGTGTAAGGAAGACTGCTGACCGAGGGATCAGTTAGGCTTCTGCCATGTTTCAAAATTAGATAGAAGAAGCTTTATTTGATATTCTGCATAGGAATTTTGAAGATTATTATATTTTCATCTTGATTAAAAAAAATTAATATTTTGTTATTATCATAGAAATGATACATGGTCACTGTAGAAACAGAAAATAGTAAAAACAAGAAAATAAAAATTGCCTCTAAGGCTGGGATTATGGAGTGGTAGAGCAATTGCCTATCACTTGTGAGGTACTAGGTTTGATCTTCAGCACTGCATAAAAATAAATAAATAAATAAATAAAAGATATTGTGTCCATCTACAACTAAAGAAAAAAAATTTTTTTTAATTTGCCCTTAATCATAGTACTTAGGAATAAAACTTAGCATTAACATTTAGGCATATTTACTGTCTATATTTGAGTGTGTGTGTGTGTTGGGGAGAGTACTGGGGATTTAACCCAGGGGCACTTTACCACTGAGTCACATCCCCAACCCTTTAAAAAAAAAAAAAAGTTACTTTTTTTTTTTTTTTAGTTGTAGATGGACACACAATACCTTTGTTTTATTTTTATGTGGTGCTAAGGATCGAACTCAGTGCTTCACATGTGCCAGGCAAGTGTTTTATCACTGAGCCACAATCCCAGACCTATCCCCAACCCTTTTCATTTTTTATTTTGAGACAGGGTCTCACTAAATTGCTTAGGGCCTCACTAAATTACCAAGGCTGGCTTGCAATTTGTGATCATCCTTTCTCAGCCTCTTGAGATGCTGGATGACAGCCTGCCTATCTTTTTTTTTTTTTTTTTTTTTTTTTTTGTGGTGCTGAGGATTGAACCCAGGGCCTTGTGCATGCAAGGCAAGCACTCTACCAACTGAGCTATAGCCCCAGCCTGGTGCATGCCTTTAATCCCAGTGATAATCCCAATGACTCAGGAGGCCAAGGCAAGAGGATTTCAAGTTCCATGCCAACCCCAGCAACTTGGTGAGGGCTTAAGCAATTTAGATCCTATCTCAAAATTTAAAAAAAAGGGCTTGGGATGTGGCTCAGTGGCTAAGCACTCTTGGGTTTAATCCCCAGTACCATAAATAAATAAATAAACAAAAAGTGGAGAAATTGGGCTGGGATGTAGCTTGGTGGTAGAGCACTTGTATTGGACAATGCTGGGCTAGAGTTCACTTATATATCTTTGCCCTTGTTTTGCTAGACATGTGTTCCAGCCTAGAAGTACATAGATAGTGTTATAATTAGTGTGACCCTTGCTTTTCTCATGTCATTTCCTTGTATTTTTTAAGCTTATCTCTTTCTAGTCCCATTGCTTAGAATTGATCCTCACCATCCCACCCTTTAAATTATAAAGTAAACCAGGCACTGTGGCCTACACCTATAATCCCAGCTACTTTGAAGGCAAGACGAGAAAGAAGATTACAAATTTGAGGCCGGCCTCAATAATTTATCGAGACCATCTCAAAATTAAAAAAAAATAATATGGGCCCTTGGTGTCTGGAACCCGCCATTTAAAAAAATCTTTTTGTAGGCTTCTGTACTGGATCCGAAGCCCAGGTGTCTGTGCTATGCAGAATCTGAAAACAAACCACAGGGAGAACGCTGAGAACCCTGAGAGCCAGGAAATGGATTTTGTCAGCTATGTCATGTAAAGCCCTGTCTTAAATTCACTTTGGGGGCTCTTTTACATCCTGTTCTGGACTGCAGAGCAGAGACTCACGTCACTCATTCTGTGCAATGAATTGACTTTTGTCAATGCAGACTTTGCAAACAATGGTTGGAAGAACAAGCATATTGGAGCATCTTTCATATCCTATAATATGGTTGTCAGACCCTGTGGGTTAAAGGGTAGTTACTTGCTATGTTTGAAAAATCTTCCCTACGAAAAGGGCTTATCTATATTTTTTGTTTTGGAAGCCCCATAAACACAGAAGAGAAGCATTTATAGTCACAAACAAAGGAATGCCAGAAGCCATTAGATATGAGAAAATACAAAAATAAATAAAATCTTCTCTTAGGAAAAAAAAAAAAATAAGATGGGCTGTGGATGTAGCTCAGTAGTAAAAAGCTCTTGGGTTCAATCCTGTGTACCTAAATAAATAAATTATACAAAAAGTAACATTCTTTGTTCTTATTTTTCTAATGTATAAAAAATAGAGTTAAGGCTGGGGTTGTGGCTCAGTGGTAGTGTGCTTGCTTAGCATGGTGAGGCACCGGGTTCGAGTCTCAGCACCACATACAAATACATAAAATAAAGGTCCACCAACAACTTTAAAAAAATAAAAAAAATAGAGTTATACAATAGGGCAGGAATAAAAAATTTCAGTGGATTAGACAAGGGGAATGAAGGGAAGGGAGAGAGGGGAATAGAAAAGAGTAGAATGAATCAGACATAACTTTCCTATGTTCATATATGAATACAATAGCAGTGAAATGCCACATCATGTTCAACCATAAGGATGGCATCCTACTTAGAATAAGTTATACTCCATGTGTGTATAATATGTCAAAATACACTCTTGTCATGTATATATCTAAAAAGAACACATTTTTAAACAGGGTTAAAAAAAAATCCATCCTGGGACTGTTAGGATTAAATGTGAAGTGAATGAAATAGTACCCAGCCCAAAATGAGCATTCAGCAACATAATGAACAATGAACAGAAATTTAAAAAGCTGCAATAGGTAGCAAGAAGGTTGTAGTGAATCACAGAGCATGGATATGAACCCAGCTCTTTTTTTAAAATTGATTTAAAAAAATGACTGTGGAATGTATTACAATTCTTATTACACATATATGCCACAATTTTTCATATCTGCAATTGTATATAAAGCATGTTGACACCCAATTCGTGTCTTTATACATGTACTTTGGATAATGATGTCTATCACATTCCACCATCCTGGTGCTAATCGCCTGTTCCGTCCCTTTCCCTCCCACCCCTCTTCCCTATCTAGAATTCATCTATTCCTTCCATGCTCCCTCTCCCTATTCCACTATGAGTCAGCCTCCTTATATCAAAGAAAACATTCGGTATTTGTTTTTTTTTTGGATTGGCTAACTTCACTTAGCATTATCTTCTCCAACGCCGTCCATTTACCTGCAAATGCCATGATTTTATTCTCTTTTATTGCTGAATAAAATTCCATTGTGTATATATGCCACATTTTTTTTTATCCATTCATCCACTGAAGGGCATCTAGGTTGGTTCCACATTTTAGCTATTGTGAATTGTGCTGCTGTAAACATTGATGTGGCTGTGTCCCTGAAGTATGCTGATTTTAAGTCCTTTGGGTATAGTCCAGGGGAGGAATAGCTGGGTCAAATGGTGGTTCCGTTCCCAGATTTCCAAGGAATCTCCATACTTCTTTCCATATTGGCTGCACCAATTTGCAGTCCCACCAGCAATGTATGAGTGTACCTTTTTCCCCACATCCTTACCAACACTTATTGTTGTTTGTCTTCATGATAGCTGCCATTCTGACTGGAGTGAGATATGATATCTTAGTTTTGATTTGCATTTCTCTAATTGCTAGAGATGATGAACATTTTTTCATATATTTGTTGATTGTATATCCTCTTCTGAGAAATGTCTGTTCAGGTCCTTGGCCCATTTATTGATTGAGTTATTTGTGTTTTTGGTGCTTAGCTTTTTGAGTTCTTTATTTACTTTAGAGATAATGCTCTATCTGATGTGTGAGGGGTAAAAATTTGCTCCCAGGATGTAGGCTTTCTATTGACCTCACAGATTGTTTCTTTGTGCTGTATATGTATAATATATATTTGCTGATTGGTTGTATATCCTCTTTTGAGAAGTGTCTGTTCAGGTTCTTCGCCCATTTGTTGATTGGGTTATTTGTTTTTTTGGTGCTTAGCTTTTTGAGTTCTTTATATACACTAGAGATTAGTGCTCTGTCAGATGTGTGAGGGATAAAAATTTGCTCCCAGGATGTAGGCTCTCTGTTCACCTCACAAATTTTTTTTTTTTTTTTTTTGCTGAGAAGAAACTTTTTAGTTTGAGTCCATCCCATTTATTGATTCTTGGTTTTAATTCTTGCAGTATAGGAGTCTAATTATTAAGGAAGTTGGGGCCTTATCCCACATGATGAAGATTAGGACCTACTTCTTCTATTAGATGCAGAGTCTCTGTTTTAATTCCTAGGTCCTTGATCCATTTCGAGTTAAGTTTTGTGCATGGTAAGAGATAAGGGTTTAATTTCATTTTTTTGCATATGGATTTCAAGTTTTCCCAGCACCATTTATTGAAGATGCTGTCTTTTTTCAAGTGCATGTTTTTGGCACCTTTGTCTAATATAAGATAATTATAATTTTGTGGGTTAGTCTCTGTGTCCTCTATTCTGTACCATTGGTCTACCAATCTGTTTTGGTGCCAATACCATGCTGTTTTTATTACTATTGCTCTGTAGTATAGTTTAAGGTCTGGTATAGCAATGCCACCTGCTTCACTCTTCCAACTAAGGATTGCTTTAGCTATTCTGGGTCTCCTATTTTTCCAGATGAATTTCATGATTACTTTTTCTATTTCTATGAGGAATGCCATTGTGATTTTGATTGGAATTGCTTTAAATCTGTGTAGTGCTTTTGGTAGTATGGTCATTTTGAGGATATTAATTCTGCCTATCCAAGAGCAAGGTAGATCTTTCCAATTCTAAGGTCTTTGATTTCTCTCTTTAGGTGAACCCAGCTCTTAAACTGTAAAATACTGCCTCAACGACATTCTCTGAGAAGAGAATATAGCATTATAGGATGTGCACTGGCTGGCATGCATGCATCTGCTTTCTAAGAGCATTCGTAGCAGAGGCTGTATATTCTGACATATTGACAGTCTCTTATCCTGTAAAGAACTGAGACTAGTAGAACATTACTGAATTTCTCACCAAAAAGGTTTGCTTGGTTACATTTTAAAAGACATTGAAAAATAAAGCCAGCATAAGATGACTGAATAAATAATTATAGGTCAAATCCAAAAAATAAAAACAATACTTACAGTTAAAACTATATTTTTTTCAGTGTATTTTGATGTTCACAAGTAGCCAACAAATACAATGGTGAAAACAAAGCTTTTGGCATAGGAACTCTCATGCTATAAGTATATATGTGAAATAATAATTACTGTTAATCTTGTATGCTATGTTGACTGTTTTGTTCTCCATAAGCCATCTGTCTCAAAGTTTTTTTTTTTAATATTTTTTTAGTTGTCAATGGACTTTTTTTTTTTAATTTTTTATTGTTGGTTGTTCAAAACATTACAAATTTCTTGACATATCATATTCCACACTTTGATTCAAGTGGGTTATGAACTCCCACCTTCACCCCATACACAGATTGCAGAATCACATCAGTTACACATCCATTGATTTACATATTGCCATACTAGTGTCTGTTGTGCTCCGATGCCTTTCCCATCCTCCACCATCCCCCCTCCCCTCCTCTCCTCTCTCT
>NW_026000082.1:19691553-19715937 GCF_001458135.2 Marmota marmota marmota
TCTAACATGGTGGCCGCTGGCCTCCTCTGTGGTCTGACCGGTGTGGAGAACCGAGATGGACCGCTTCCTTCCCCCGTCTCGAACCCAGAATTCAGCCCTGAGTATAATGCTTGCACGGCTGGCAGAAACTGCAGCGCTGTATCCCTGCGTCGCTATCTCCTAGTTTCCCAGCGCGCGCTGCAGACTCTAGCCGCGGGGCGATTTGCTGAATAAGCAGTGTTACCCTCCGTGCGACAAATCTCTCGTGTTTGAGTCCCCTTAGCCGATCCTCGTGCGTTGGAAATCCTTCCTCCAGGTTCCGGAGCACCCCACTATTGCTGGAAATTCCTAACAAGATAGCCTTTAGCCGTCCTGACTTGTCATACTCCCACACAGTGACGCAGCACACGGGGGCAATGCACTCCCCTTGCCGCCATCTTCCCGATCCCTCAGTGGACTTTTATTTAATGAATTTATTTATATATGGTGCTGAGAATCGAACCCAGTGCCTCACACATGCTTGGCGAGTGCTTTACCACTGAGCCACAACCTCAGCCCGCCCCCCCAAAGTTATAGTGGTTTAAACGCCTGAAAATGGATTCTTTTTTTAAAAGAAGCTTCTAATTGTTTATATATTTCATGTACCTGTGTTTTTATTTTCATTGTATATATTTTGAATACAACAAAAGGAAATTATCCTAACCAATAATCTAGAGCAAAGTCCTCTGGGCTTTTGTTACCCAGAGGAATGTTATAGCAATGGAAACTTTTTTTTTTTTTTTTTGGTACTGGGGATTGAATTCAGGGGCACTGAACCAATGAGCCACATCTCCAGTCCTATTTTGTATTTTATTTAGAGACAGGGTCTCACTGAGTTGCCTAGTGCCTTGCTGTTGCTGAAGCTGGCTTTGAACTTGTGATCCTCCTCTCAGCCTCCTACACTGCTGGGATTACAGGGGTGCACCACCATGCCAGGCCTAGAAACATTTTTTATACTTCTTTAAGGCTCCTTAAATAATAAGCTAAACTGAGTATGGTGGCATATGCCTGTAATCCCAGGGAATGGGGAGGCTGAGTCAGAAGAATACAAATTCAAGGTCAGTCTCAGCAATTTAGCGAGACTCCAAGCAATTTAGCAAGACCCTGTCTCATAATAAAAAATAAAAAAGGTCTAAGGATGTATAATCTAGTTATAATCTAGTCTTAGAGTTCTTAGAATTTTTATTTTCCATATGCTTTTTAGTTGTCTTAGCAATTTACTGTTAACACTTAAAATTTTTCTTGCTATTTGTTAATATCTATCTTAGTCTGTTTTCAAACTGTAATTACTATAAATTCTCTTTTGCTGAGGCAAAAATGTGAACCAGTTTTCCTCTACATTGAGATCATTAGAGTGAAATTGGGAAGAACCCATCCCTTTGGAACCCTGCAATTTTCACAGATGCACTTTTTTAAAAAATATTTTTTAGTTGGACACAATACCTTTATTTATTTATTTTTATGTGGTGCTGAGGATTGAACCCAGGGCCTGAGCTACAACCCCAGCCCTCACAGATGCACCTTTTTAGAAGCTGGTCCTGGGAGGGAGGTAGGTTGATGAGCAGATGAGGCTTCTGTTCCCCTCTTGGCTTCATCTAGCCAGAGCAGCTCCACTTTTTGTCTGATTTTTTTTTTTTTTATTGTTTGTTTGTTTGATGGGGGGTGAGTACTGGGGATTAAACTGAAGGGTGCTTTACCACTGAACTACATTTCCAGCCCTTTTTATTATTTACTTTGAGACAGAATCTCACTTAGTTGCTGATGGTGGCCTCAAATTTATAGTCCTCTTGCTTCATCCTCCCAGGTTTTGGGTATTACAGGCATGTGCCACTGCATTGGCCTTTTTAATCTGTTTTATACTGAACTTCTGTATAAGAGTTTGAAAGGGTCTCCTGCTTACGGGGGGAAAAAAAAGGAGTGAGAGAGAGAGGAGAAAGGAAGTAGTAGTAGTTGAAAATTATTGTGTTAGTGATTTGGAAATTCTAGTTGGGAAAGAAGGCTATCTTTGTGACCTGCCAGATGGCGAGTATCTAATACTCTGGGCATGCCTCTTCATCCTCAGCTGCCAGAGATATTATGTGCCCAGCAGGAGAGAGTGAGCCGAACTTTTGCAGTTTTTTTCTCTTTTTCTTGACCCTAAGCTCCCTACTTTCCTTTTTCCTATTATCTCCCTCCCTCCCTCCCTCAGATTTTTATTTGGAAGGTAAAGAGTGGGATTTGTAAAGTCATAGAAGTAGTAGGTATGTAAATTTTGCATGCATTTTTATACAGAGGTACAATTAAGATTGGTTGTTTTGTTATCCATTGTTTTAAATTATCAGTTAAAAAAGAAAAGAATAAAGTACTTTGTTGAATGGATTGGACCTCCTGTGAATAAGGTTGTTTATGCCAGGAAGTCTTGTGCTCAGGATCTGTAACCCAATTCCATGTCCTGCTCACTTCCATTCCCCAATGGCCTTTCTGAGGATCTGCACCAGGATTTGTTCTCATACCTCTTTGTTATTCTTCATGCCATGAGAAATTTAATATTTCTTCTAGATTCTTTGTTCACATTCTCTTGTTTATTTTTATGTTTAGGTCACATTCTGATCTAATTTTGTTCAAAATTTTTTAGTTTTTCTTCAGAAATTCAGTAACAACAATATGAGTGCCGTTTTGTTAAAATGGAGACTATATGCCCTTTAATTCACCAAATATTTACTTGAAACTACCCGGTCCAGCCCTGTAATAAGTCATATGATGCATACAAAAAGGAAAGGCCTATTGTCTTCCAGTCTCCTTAGGAAGCAAACTATACATGTTAGAAACAGGTGGGGGCTGGGGATGTAGCTCAGTTGGTAGAGTGCTTGCCTACCATGCACAAGGCCCCTGGGTTCAATTCCTAGCAACACACACACACACAAAAAAAAAAAAAATAAGATTAAAAGAATAGCACTAGCTAGTGCCTGAGGATATGGCAGGATATTTTTCTAGGCTCAGTTTTTAAGATAATCTTTCTAGTTACCTATCTTGAAAAATCCCAGTCATCTTTATATAATGCCTTTTGTTCTTTCTAATGAGAAGCTAAGCCTTGATTCTCAATCTTCAAAGACTTTTGCATTTGTTCCTTCTTGTATGTATCTGCTATAGTTTAGTCCTCTTCACTTTTACCTGGAGTGAATTATTTCCCTCATCTCTTAGCTGCCTCTCCCACCGTTTTTTTTTTTAAACTCCCGATGCACAGCTTTAATTGTATAGTTTATTTTTCTTTCTTCAGTACTGGGGATTGAACCCAGGGTACTTTACTACAGAGCTACATCCCCGCCCTTTTTAATTTTATTTTTTAATTTTGAGACAGGGTCTCACTAAGTTGCTGAGGCAGGCTTTGAGTTTGTGATCCTTCTGCCTTAGCTTCCTGAGTCACTGAGATTATAAGTATGTGCCACTGCACCTGGTAAATTATGAGCTTTTAAAAATATATTGTTTTAGGAGTGTGTATTTGTTTTCAGAATAAATATGTTTTAAAATGATGGGTTGAAGTTGATTTCTCTGATTTTAACATTGTAATCTTAGAAAGTAGATAAAGGAGTCATGCAAGATGTGAGATGGGAGCTTTCAAAGCATTTTTTTTGTAACACAAGCCTATTGGTAAGGGATTCTTATTGTTTTTTTTTTTCCCCTCTTCACTGTGCTAAGATAGATGTTCCAATGACTTAGGACTTGAGTTTAACTTCTAATTTCATATAAGCAGAATAATTTTGTAAAATAAGAAATAAGCTTCAGTAATATTTATGTCATTGTCTGTGGATAGTGAGTGAAGTATTACAACTCAGAAATAAAATGGTTTTTAATATTGAATACCATTTAGAGATCATTATTGATCAATTCTTGTCTACCTCCATTTTTTTTCCATCCGTACTTTAGTAAACAAAATGAATATTCATCTCTTACCTAGGCCAAAAAACCAAGTCATCCTTAATGTCTTTCTCGTACATATCATTTCAAACCATCTACTTCAGCGTTATCTTCAAAATGTGTCCTAAGTCTGACTACATCTTAACTACCTCCATATCTGTTGCCTAGGCCAGCCTCCCTAATTGATCTTTTGGTTTCTCCTTGCCCCATAATAACCAGATTGAATTTTTAAAAGGTAAATCAGATCATATCATCTCCTTGAATTTCCTTCTGTATGGTTTTTTTTTTTTTTTTTTTTGGTGACCCTTAAAATAAAATCCAGACTTTGATCTAAAAGGCCTTCAGTGATTTGGCCAGCCTGCCTGTGGCCTTATTTCTCATCATTCCTTCCTTTTCTTACACTATTCTTTTTTTTAATGTTTATTTTTTAATTGTAAGTGGACGCAGTATTTTTATTTTAACGTGATGCCAAGAATTGAACCCAGTGCCTCATGTGTGCTAGGCGAGCATTCTACCACTGAGCCACAACCCCAGCTCCTCTTACACTATTCTAACCACCATGACTAATCTGCTTGTTTCTCCAACACACTGAGTTTTTCCTACTTCATGATCTTTGAACTTATTCTTACCAAATTAAAAAATAAAAACGGCTGGGTCTAGCTCAGTAATATAATGTTCCTGGGTTTGGTTCCCAGTACTACAAACAAAACAAAACAAACAACCAGAAATGCTTCATACTAGAAGCATCTGACATGGCATAAGATGAGGGAAGAATTTCATAATGAAAAGAGGGAGCTGAGAGGGATAGACTGCATACTAAGTGGTGAGGCTTGTAAGACTTCTGGTTGTCTTCCTCTCAGGCATGTAGGAATTATCCTCATTCCACCCGCATTCATACCACCTGCCAGGAAATTGGTGAATATTTTTCCTGGAGAAAATGAATAGCTCCAAAGAAAAGGAAGACAATTTAAAAAAATTTTAGTTGTAGATAGACATAATAACTTTATTTTATTTATTTATTTTTACGTGGTGCTGAGATCGAAACCAGTGCCTCATGGATGCTAGGCATTCACTCTACCACTGAGCCACAACCTCAGTCCAAGGAACACAATTTTTATACACACACACACACACATATATATATTTTTTAGTTGTAGGTGGACACAATACCTTTATTTTATTTTTGTGTGGTGCTGAGGATTGAACCCAGTGCCTCACACGTGCTAGGTGAGCATTCTACCATCGGGCCACAACTCGAGCCCCAAAGAAGACAATTTTTAAAAGTAAAAAAAAAAAAAAAAAGCCAGGCTTGGTGGTACAGGTCGCAAGTTCAAAGCCAGTCTTAACAGCTTAGTGAGGCCCTAAGCAACTAACTTTATTTTGCTGTCTCAAAATACAAATAAAAATTTAGGTGTGGAGTTGTGTCTCAGTGGTAAAGCACCCTTGGATTCAATCCCTGGTACAAAACAAACAAAAAGGGGCTGGGATTGTGGCTCAGTGGTAGAGTGCTTGCCTAGCATGTGTGAGGCCCTGGGTTCAATCCTCAGTGCCACATGAAAAAAAATAATAAATTTTATAAATAAAGGAGGTTAAGGTATGGTGGTGCACGCCAGTGACTTAGAATGCTGAAGCAGGGGGAATACAAGTTTGAAATCAGCTTTAGCAACTTGGTGAGACCCTATCTCAAAATAAAAAGGACTGAGCTGTAGCTCAGTGGTAGAATGAACCTGGGAATTTAGCCTGAATTTATTTATTTATTTAGCAAATAAATAAAAATATAATAAATAAAACCATTTTAATAGAAATTTGAGATAAATGTTTGAAGAAATTCTCTCTTATAGGGAAACATAAAAGATGAAAAATAAGAGAAAAAAGAAAATTAAAAGATCAACCTAGAAAGTTTACTATTTTTATTAATGAGAGAACATATTCTAGAACAAATGGGCATGAACTTCCAGATGGAAAGGGTCCATTAAGTGCCCAATTCAATAAATGAAAAAATACCACCCAGAGCATATCATTATGAAATTTTTAGAATGTGGATAATAAGAGAAAGATTCTAAGCACTTCCACAAAGAAAAATAAAACTAGATCCCATAAAAGAGTAGAAAAATCTGTGGCATTAGATCTTAATGTCAGCTATGGAGGTAGACCAACAGAACAGTGCTTTCTGAGAGAAAAGGATTTTTAGGCTTAGAATTCTGTGTGTGCACACATGTGTGTAGTGCTGAGGATTGAACCCAAGATCTTGCACATGCTAAGCAAGTGTTTGTCCACTGAGGTACACCTCCAGCCTCCTCTTCAGAACTAGGTGTCTAGCCAAACTACCAATCAAGCATGAGAGTAGTATTAATAAAGACATTTTTAGACAAAGGTCTCAAAGCATTTGCCTCTTATGTACCCCTTTCTCATGAAACTGCTGGAGGATGTGTCCTATCAAAACAAAGTGGTAAATAAAACAAGGAAGTAAAAAATAAAGGCATGAGATTTAGAAAGGAGGATAAGAAGGTAACCAAGAAGTCCCCTATGCAATAGTCTATAGAATAAGTAGTCCAAATAGGCATAGAAGGAACATGAACTCCAGGAGAGATACTGTGGAAGTGAGGGGGTTGAGGAAAGAAGTTAAGAGATTTCATGGTATGTTTGGCAGAGTAGAAATTCATATTCAGAAGAATTTTACAATTCTGTTGGAGGCTTTGGGTAAAAATAATGGTAGGCACATGATAACTAAGCAAATGAAAAGTGAGGCAAAAAAATTGCAAAAGAAATAAAACATAGTATTTGCCCTAGTAGTGATTGTAGTCACAATCATATAAATTCTGAGTCTTGATGTTTCCTCCCTGAATATTCATCTTACCCAGATTTGTCTTATAAGAACATTGGAATGGAAATAGTTTGAGTGCTGCAACCTCAGCTTGTACACTGGCAAGCCATAGATAAGGTCAGAAATAGTAGTTTAAGTATGTTAACTAAATGTGTAAAGTTAAATAGAAGAAATAGTTTCTTCTAAAAAAAATTAAAAGCAGTTCTTTCTGTAGAGTAGGATTCTGTGTGGATGGAGCAGGGTAGGGGCCTGTTAATTCCGTTATATGCCTATTTGAAACTATGTAAGTATGTAATTGATGAATATTAAGTTATAAAGCTATGGAAATAATTCAGATAGTTGTTGATGGCTGGGACCATGTGGTAGCAATGGAAGTAGAGTAGCAGTTGGATTCTGTGTGTGTGAGTGTGTGTGTATGTATGTATGTTTGGTACTAGGGATTGAACCCGGTGACATTTACCACTAAGCCACATCCCCAACCCTTATTATTTTATTATTATTTTTTATTTTGAAGCAGAGTCTCACTAAGTTGCTTAGGACCTTACTAAGTTACAGAGGCTGGTCTCAAATTATGATCCCCCTGCCTCAGCCTCCTGAGTCACTAGGATTGCATGTATGTACCACCACACCCAGTGGATTCTGTCTACTTAAAAAAAAAGTGTTGTTTTTTTTTTTATAGTTGTAGATGGACAGCATGTCTTTATTTTATTTGTTTACTTTTATGTGGTGCTGAGGATTGAACCCAGTGCCTCACATGTGCAAGGCAAGTGCTCTGCCACTGAGCTACAGCCTTGTCTACTACCCTTGTCTACTTTTGAAAGAGGCAATGGGATTTCCTAATGGATTTTGGTGTGGGATATTAGCATAAGGGAAGGGAGGAGTCAAGAATGACTTTTACTTAGATTTTTTTTTTACTTGAACAATGGGAAGAATTGAATTGCCAGTGATTGTACTGGGGAAAACTATGGGGACAGATTTTGGGAATGGGAGATCAGAAAGTATCAAATTGGCAGTTGGATAAACAAGTAATTCAGAGGAAAGGTTAAGGATGGTTTGCCTATTAATAATTAGGGGTCCTTGGACAAATTTTGTAACCTCTATAAACTTAATTTTCTCATCTTTAAAAGTAATATTAGTACTACCATACTAAGTTGATGGGAGGATTAAATGAATTTATCCCAGTGCAAGCCAGGCATAGTGGTTTATGCCCATAATTCCAGCAATTTGGGAGATATTGCAGGAAGATCACAACAAGATCAAGGCCAGCCTGAGCAATTTAGCAAAACCCTTTCTTCAAAATGGCTGTGGATGTAGCTCAGTCAGTGGTAAAATACCCCTGGGTTCAATCCCCAGTACCAAAAAA
Organism: Marmota marmota marmota; assembly: GCF_001458135.2. NCBI lineage: Eukaryota > Metazoa > Chordata > Mammalia > Rodentia > Sciuridae > Marmota > Marmota marmota. The sequence goes on from NW_026000082.1 coordinate 19,699,653, forward strand.
CAAATTTATTCCTCTTGAAATCTTAAGTATTACTTTTATTTATTTATTATTACTATTATAATAATCTGAAGCATTATATATTGAGGCTGTAAAGCCTTAAACTTTTGTCTTTTGGTGACTTTTGTTTTTGATACTGGGGATTGACTTAGGGGTACTGAATAATATCCTCCAACCCTTTTTTTATTTTTTATTTTAAATTGCCAGTCTGACCTCCAACCTGCATTCCTCCTGCCTCAGACTCCTGAGTTACTGGGATCACAGGCATGTGCCACCATGCCTGATTGTAAAGCTTTAAGTTCCAAACATGACTTTGCCATTTGCTATTTGTGTACCCTTGGGCAAGTCACTTAATCTGTCTTCATTTTCTTTATCTGTATAGATTATAATAGTACCTATTATGTAGTTTTTATGAGGATTAAATGAGGTAATCCCTGTAAAGTTTGTGTCTGACACATCTTCAACTGCTCAGTAAATACTCTTTTAAAAAAAAAATATATATATATATATTAGTTGTAGATGGACACAATCTTTATTTTTTATGTGGTGCTAAGGATAGAACCTCGTGCCTTACAAATACGAGGCAGGCGCTCTACTACTGAGCTACAGCCCCAGCCCTCTGGGGCTTTACATCATCATCATTTTTAACTTCTTGAAGAAGGGGCCATCGTGTTTATTTTTATAGATCCCTCATAATCACCTTTGCCAGGCCTGTGCTTATTAGTATAAATGACAAGCAACCAAAAAAAAAAAAAAAAAAAGCTGGAATGTAGCTTAATAGTAGAGTACTTGCCTAGTATGTGTGAGCTTCTGGGTTCAATCCCTAGCACTGCAAGGAGAAAAAAAAAAATTAAGTGTTCTGCATTTCAATGGAGAGTACCACCTTTCACATAGTAATTGCTTGTTGAATTTTTCTTTTCTCAGTACATTGGGAGAGGGAGAAGAAATAAATCACTGTCAGAACATTGTTTCAGAAGTATGCACTATAAATTGAAACCTGTATTTATATATAAAATACACAATATATACACAAATAAATAAATAAATTGTAGTGTGTGTGTGTGTGTGTGTGTGTTTGTTTATGAGTAATCAGAATAAAGGATAAACTTGGGACAGAGGAAGAAGTTTTTTCAGGATTTGGAGACATAATTTTTTTTTTCTACCAGGGATTGAACCCAGGGATGATTTACCATTGAGCCCACATCCCAGCCCTTTTCTATATTGTATTTAGAGTCAGGGTCTTGCTGAGTTGCTTAGGGCCTAAGTTGGTAAGGCTGGTTTTGAACTCATGACCCTCCTACCTCAGCCTCTTGAGCCACTGGGATTACAGGTGTGTGCCACCACACTTGACTCTGGGGACACAGTTAGATCCTTAGGTTTGTGAGTATTATTTCTCTTCTGAACTTCCTGAATTTAAAAAGTGCATGTCGGGGGGTGCGTTTTAACAGATATTAAACTCATTTCATGTATCTGTATTCTGCCTTTGTCAGAAGTCTTGGAATTTTGCTGTTTATATAGAAGCTTTGAGCAATGTGGTTTAAATTTTTTTTGTTAAAGAAAGTACCTGTAGGGCTAGGGATATATATATACCTCAGTAGATAGAGTGCTTGCCTTACATGCGCAAGGCCCTGGGTTCAATCCCCAGCACCACCAAAAAAAAAAAAAAGTACTTGTAGAATGAATTCATTCATAGCCTGAGTTTAATTTCAGTTGTTACTCAAGATAGAGGGTATTTGTTTTCCTCCTAGAAATGTAAGGAGTTTTTATATTTATTAAATTGTTTGAATATATTTATTTATTTATTTTGTGGTGCTTGAGATCAAACCTTGGGCCTCACTTATATTAGGCAAGAACTGTACCTTTAAGCTATATTCTTGGCCCTAATTTTCACATTTTAGATCTTTATATTGCTTTCAACTACAAAAAAATAAAATTAAACCGTGAGCTTGATTGGTCCTCTTGTTATTATGTGAGGTACTATTGACATGATCTGATTTCTAAGCAATGTTTGTTTATTATGCCTATGGCTGTGGTAAAACTGGATTGTAAAATCATGGTCAGAAAAGAGAAAGCTAGACAGAACCAGCTCTATTTAGTATTACCTGATGTGAGACTGATGGTTAATATCTGCTCAGCTGAATTTTCCTTATGAGTTCTCATATCTGCCCTAGCATAACCAGTTTTCCATGGTAAAATACCTTTAAAACACTTTTGAACTTCAGCAAGCTTAACCCAAGGATATTAACTGCCTTTTTAAGGGTTTACATTCATAGTTCTTTTAAGATTTGAGATCCATCCCATTGTCCTCTCTTCTCCATGATATGGCTTCCCCCTTCTTCTTCTTTTTTTTATTATTTATTTTTTGGTTTTTTTTTTTAAGGTGGACACAATATCTTTATTTTTATGTGGTGCTGAGGATCGAACCCAGTGCCTCACACATGCCAGGTGAGCACTCTACCACTAGAGCCACATCCCCAACCCCTTTCTTCTTTTTGATATTGGTATTTTTTTTCAAGTCTAAGAGAGTGATGGTATCTTTATTTGGAGTAAAATGCAAAGCAGTTAATTTTAGTGCCACATGTTAAAGCATTAGTGGAGTCTGATGCAGTATGTTGTACGTTTCTTTCTTCTAAAATTGTAGGAGGACATGGAATAAAAATATATCAAAACTTCTGGAAGAACACCTTTTTTTAAAAAAAGCCAGTCTATGGGGCTATGATTGTGGTTCAGTGGCAGAGCGCTTGCCTAGCATGTGTGAGGCACTGGGTTTGATTCTTAGCACTGCATATCAATAAATAAAATAAAGATCCATTGACAACTAAAACAATAAATTTTTTTTTTAAAAAAAGCCAGTCTAAATAGGTTTCAGTGTTTTAGATATAGGCCTTTTGGAAAGCATTTTAGTATCAAAATTATGCCACATTTTAATATTCTATTGTAGGATTATTTCAAGTCCCTTAATTGTTACTACCATAGTCTTTAGAGTCAGCCATTTTCTAGAAAGACCAGTACAGGTCAGAAGAACTCCAACATTGTGGATGCTGCTTGTTGCTCAAAGTTGACAGCAGAAGAGCTTATAAAACAAACTAGTTTTATTATTTTATTTTGGTGTTGAGGATTGAACCCAGGGCTTTGGACATGCCAAGCAGATGCTTTACCACCAAGCTGCACCTCAGCTCAACATTTTTTTTTTTTTTACCCAGGATTGAACCCAGGAACACTTAACCACTAAACCACATCTCCAGCCCTTTTAAAAATATTTTATCTAAGGACAGGGTCTTGCTAAGTTGCTGAGGTTGGCTTTGAATTTGAAACCCAGCCTTTGGAGCTGCTAGGATTACAGGTGTGTGGCACCACGTCCAGCAACATTTTTTTTAAGTGAACCAAAAATGTAATTATTATTGAACAAATGGTCTTTTTTTTTTTTTTCCTCATTCATTGTCACAGGGCAAAATACAGGCTTCAGAGCCAAACATCCAGATTCTGGTATCCTCTCCAAACTTTATCAAGTCACTTAAATGCTCTGAAACTCATTTTCCTTGATGAGAACATGAAGGTAATTTCTTCTCAGATAATGCATATAAATCACCTAACTCAATTCCAGGCATGTCAAGATGAGCAATAAGTGGTAATTTTTTAAAATTTATTTTTTTAGTTTTCGGTGGACATAACATCTTTATTTTATTTGTATGTGGTGCTGAGGATCGAACCCAGCGCCCCGCGCATGCCAGGAGAACATGCTACCTCTTGAGCCACATCCCCAGCCCAAGTGGTAATTTTTTTTGACAGCTTTGACACAGTGGCCATGGAACTCTTCCTTCCAGGTGCTGCTGTTCAGTCTTGAGGAGGTTCAAGTCTAGCAGTAGTAAGTAGCAGTAGTGTCAGTGCTTTGTTTTTTTTTCAATCAAAACGAGTATAGCTATATGTGTTTTAGACTGCTGTCATACCTCACTCTTCACTTCTCTGTTTAGTTATTAAACTTTTGGGGGAGGGTCAACATTTAAACTTTATATAAGCTTTATATAGAACTGTAAGCTCAATAAATATTTGACTAACTGAATATGAATGCCACGGAGGAACATGTTAATGTTATTTTCCTTCTGCTTATTTAGAAAGAGTCAAAGCCCAAAGACTATCTTAGGTCTGTGGTATAACACAGGATAGTAACCCATAATTTTTGATTATGTACCTATTATTAGTTTTCTATGGCTGCCATAACAAATTATCACAAACCTAGCAGCTTAACATAACTCAAATTTATTATCTTGCAGTTCTGTAGGTCAGAGGTCTGAGATGGGTCTCACTGGTGTAAAATCAAGATTTCAGTGGAGTTACATTCTTTTTTAAAGGCTCTTCCCTTTCTCATATGCTACTATTAACTAATAATTAAATATTATTAAAGCCAAATTTCTCTTTTTATATATAAAAAGTAAGTAAAAATTCTCATTTTTCCCCATATCACAATAGATATTCTTCCTCATTCTCCATGTTGGAGACTGCTTGCCAGTAGTTGAGGTTTTATGGGACAGACCTCAAAATGACACTTTACCTATATAACGCTGCCTGGAACTTACTGTTATGGTCTAAATCAGCTGTAATGAAGATTGGGAAATACAGTGTTCAGAAATATAGAAGGAAGGGCTGGGATTGTGGCTCAGCAGTAGAGTGCTCACCTAGCTCGGGCAGGACCCGGGTTCGATTCTCAGCACCACATAAAAATAAAGGCATTGTGCTGTGTCCATCTACACCTAAAAAATAAATACTAAAAAAAAGAAAGAAATATAGAAGGAAAAGGAAAGCATTTTTTTAAGCAAGTAGACATTCTCTTCCAACACAGGATCCCTGCCCTCAAGAATCTTCTAATTTAGTGAAAGAGCTAGGTGTAGATAAAAACTGATGTAGAAGGCAAGCCTGATAATAGAACAATATCAGTTTCAAAATACTACATAAATGTATAGGGAAGAGAAAATTAATTTTGATTGGAAATATCAGAGAAATGTTTAAAATTATATCTCTGAATCAGAGGTTATTATAATCGGCTTCAAAAGGCAATTTTGGTAATTTAATGACTTGAGATGTGACCTTCCCTGGCAAACTAAATGATGTATAACTGTTTATTATTATTTGGAGATGTTCTTGAGCTGAGTTTTTAAGCATTGGTAGAGCTTTGAGATAAAGACTCATTCTAGAAATAATATGAAAGCATTCAGAACATGTTTAGGAGTGGCAGGTTGTATGACTAAATCATAGAGAATGCAAGTGGATCTAATAAAAGGCAAGAGAGGTTAGGGTCAGATAATTCAGACCTTTGAATAAAATGCTAAGGAATCTGAACTTTAATCAGGAACATACAGATCTGCCATAAAAGGTTTTGGAGTAGCCCTTAGGGAAAGACTGTGCCTTAGTCATCTTTGTATCCTTTTACAACCATATGGAAACGTAATGTCACATGATTAAGAGCACAGACTCTGCAATCCACAGTCTGAGTTTGATTCCTCGTTTTTCCTGCTATTGGCAATGTGATTTGGTCAAGTTACTTAATTTCTCTGTCCCCCATTTCTTTATTGGTATGATTGGCATAATAATCATAATAACTATTTCATTGGGTTAGTGTGAGAATTGAATGATATAAGACAGTGTAAAGCACTTACAACAATGCCTGAAAAGTATGTGTTAATTAAGAGTTAACTGTTGGGGCTGGGTGCCATGATACACTCCTATAATCTCAGTGACTCAGGAGCCTGAGGCAGTAGGATCACAAGTTTGAGACCATCCTCAAGCAATTTAGTGAGACCCTGTCTCAAAAAATAAAAAGGGTTTAGTGGTAGAGTACTTTCCTAGCATGTACAAGTCCCTATGTTCAATCCCCAGTACCTGCCTGGCACATATTACATACTCAGAAATTTTTTAAAATATTTTTTAATTATACATGAACACAATATCTTTGTTTTGTTTATTCATTTTTATGTGGTGCTGAGGATCAAACCCAGTGCCTCACACTTGCAAGGCAAGTATTCTGCCACTAAGCCATAACCCCAGCCCATATACTCAGAAATTTTTAAGTGATCAGAGTTATTTTAAATTTGCCCAGACTGTACTGTTATATGCCAAGCAAGAGAATGATATCTTGATGTTAAGAGACTATTGTCTATCCAGGTGTGATGGATCACACCTGTAATCCCAGCAACTCAGGAGGTTGAGGCAGGAGGCTTGCAGGTTCACAGCCAGTCTCAGCAATTTAGCAAACCCTCAACTTAGTGAGACGCTATCTCAAAATAAAAAAACAGGAGCAGGGATGTAGCTCAGTTGTAAAGTACCCCTGGGTTCAATTCCCAGTACTAAAGAATAAATGAAAATGAAAACGAAACTGTGGTCTAGTATAAAAGATATAAGGTATGTGATAAAATATAGAGTTAGGAAATGATGATGCTATAGAAAAATAGCATGGTGTAGATGGAGTACTTTGGTAATTGAGAAGCATGGTGGTTTAGAAATCACTTCCCACAATTGTTTTGTGGGAAGAAAGTATTTCAACTTGGCTTTGAGGATGGGTAGAATCTAACTATGTGGAAATGAGGAGAAGGACATACTACTAGTGGGAACAGCCTGAAAAAGGCAAAGGTTTGGAAAAACATGGTAATCAATAGGGAAAGACTGAGGCAAATTAACTATTTGGCCAAAATCTAGTTTACCAGTAGTATGAGAGCTGAAATTTTCCTATTGATCTTTCTAACTTTAGAGCAGTGATGAGCTGTTTTTTAGACTAGAAAGAACTTTGTAGTTCTGCATATGTGGTCCATGGACAGCATCTACCTGAAAACTTACTAGAAATTCAGACTATTTTTTTTTTCCATATTGGGGATTAAACCTTGGGTTTCTCTACCACTGATTTGCGGCATGGGAATAAGAATCATTGATGTACTTTTTTTTTTTTTTTTTTTTTTTTTTTTTAAATTTTTATTTATTTTTATTGTTTAATTTTCGGCGGACACAACATCTTTGTGTGTATGTGGTGCTGAGGATCGAACCTGGGCCGCACGCATACCAGGCAAGCGCGCTACCGCTCGAGCCACATCCCCAGCCCTGATGTACTTTTTAAAGTCTGTCTTGTACTAAGAAAGATTTAAGAATTCATCCACGACTTAGATTTTGATGTAATTAGCAATGGCAATTTCAGAAACATTTACTGCTGATATTATATTCTTTTCTAGGCACATTATTGCTTCCTTATCAAGGATGAGTAATATTTCCCTTTAAAATATATTTTGTTAGCAACTGGAGTGATTAATTCTGCTCAAACTTTTCTTCCACTATAAAGCTGATGCTTGTCTCAGCTTGCCAGCTGTATGACACCATTTTGAATGTGAATGGTGGTGGGTGTCTGTGTAAGGAATGAGGTAGGAGAGGTCAGGCAGAAAGGTTGCACATAGAAGGAGGGTTGTGTGACAGAACTGTGATAATGTAGTGTGGTCAGTAGGGGATGGGGAAGAATGCAGAAGGAAACCATCATGTGTTGAGAGCCACAGCCGAAGGAAGTTTGCTGGGGCCCCTTTGGCTGTGGCTCTCAACAATCATGTTGTCCTGGTTGCCTGTATGTGTGATATGTGACACCTCTTGTGACAATGGCCCTGGGAGGAAGAGAAGCAAGGGTATATCACACCCAAACCAGATCTTTTCAGCTTCTAGAAAACTCCTGATTTTAGAATGTAGCCATTGCTTTTATAGTGGAACCCTATTGCCTGTCTTCTTAATAAATATTTGATTAAATCCAATACTTCCTGGCTTTCTAGTATTGTACCTATCTCTAAATGTTCTTTCTTATAAAATATATTTACATTATGAGCTAATTTGGTGATTATTATTTCTTCATTCAGTAAATGCTTTATAAATGTCCTATAAGGAAGGATTGTATATCAGATACTGTATGACAAAACAAGATCTGAACTCTTAAAAATCTTATTTATATTCCAGAATGGGAAAGGAGTCAGAAATGTAAAAAGAAGAGTAACATTTTCTGGTATTTATTATGTTCCAAGAACCCAAGTTATCACATTTCATCTTTTTAAAAAATAGTTTGTAGTTATAAACGGACACAATATCTTTATTTTGTTTATTTGTTTTTTTAAATATTTTTTAGTTGTTGTTGGACCTTTATTTTTTATTTATTCATTTATATGTGGTGCTGAGAATCGAACCCAGTCCCTCATGCCTGCTGGATAAGCACTTTACCACTGAGCTACAATCCCAGCCCTGTTTATTTGTTTTTATGTGGTGCTGAGGATATATGAGGCAAGCGCTCTGCTACTGAGCCACAACCTCAGCCCTATCACATTTCATCTTTGCAACAATCTTATGAGTTGGGTAATATTAATATTCCCATTTTGCTTATTAAGAAACAAATATACAGGTCATCTATCAGTAAGGTTAGAACTGGATTTAAATCCAGGCAATCTGACTTCAGACCCAGAACTTCTCACTTAATAATAATTAAGTGAGAAGCAGTTGTTCAAAGGAGGGTGAAAAGTGCTAGCAGCACTATGGGAATGAACTAGGAAGGGAGGGGGGAGAGAAAGAGAAGGAATGATGCTGAGGACATCTGGGAGATCCCTTAGTAGAAGATGAAATTTTAGCTGATCTTAGAAGGATGATTTTTTTTAGTCAAATATAATATTCCAAATCAAGGGAAGAGCTTCAGCTAAATTTCCAAGTAATAAGAATCATTCTTGGGACTGGGGATATAGCTCAGTTGGTAGAGTGCTCGCCTTGCGTGCACAAGGCCCTGGGTTCAATCCCCAGCACAACAAAAGAAGAAGAGTCATTCTTGTTTTGCTTTTGTTTTTGGTACCAGGGGATTGAACCCAGCTGTGCTTAACCACTCAGCCACATCCCCAGCCCTATTCATTTATTTATTGTATCAGGGATTGAACTCAGGGGCACTTAACCACTGAGTCACAGCCCCAGCCCTATTTTGTATTTTATTTTGAGAAAGGGTCTCATTAAGTTGCTTAGAGCCTTGCTAAATTGCTGAGGCTGCCTTTGAACATGCAATCCTCCTGCCTCAGCCTCCCAAGCTGCTGGAATCACAGGTGTGCACCGCTACAACCGGCAGTAAGAATCATTCTTGCCATTCAATAAATCTTTTCTGAGAGTTTACTAGATACTAAAAATACAGCAATAAATAAAAGTGGATTTTCCACAATGAGGAAAGTTTAAAAAATCAGATATGGCAGATTATAATGTTTGGGAATTAATAAAGGTTTAAAAAATGTAGACAGAGAATGTAACCTATTCCTTTTGTTTTTGGTAGTAGGGATTGAACCCAGAGGTGTTTACCACTGAGATACATCTCTGGCCATTTATTTATTTATTTGGAGACAGGGTCTGTGTTAGTTGCTTCAGGCCTCACTAAATTGCTGAGGCTGGCTTTAAACTTATTATCCTCCTGCCTCAACCTCCTGAATTGCTGGGATTACAGGCATGCAGCACTGTGCCCAGCATAGGATTGTTTTTTGTTTTGTTTTGTTTTGTACTGGGATTGGGACCCAGGAGCACTTAACTACCGAGCCATATCCCCAGTCCCTTTTTATATTTTATTTTGAAACAGGGTCTCATTAAGTTGCTTAGGGCCTTGATAGATTGCTGTGTCTGACCTTGAACTTGTGATCCTGTCTCAGCCTCCTGAGCCACTGGGATTACAGGTGTGTGCTGCCGTGCCTGGCTAGGATTGTTAGTATTTAATAAAATAAAAACCACTAACATTGATTTGAGCCTATACACTTTAATATCCTGCATCTGGAATATACTATTTACTCTTCATAACCCCTTTTAAGATATATTATATGGACTGGAGATATACTCAGTGGTAGAGTGCTTACCTGGTATGCACAAGGCACAAGGCCCTGGGTTCAATCCCCAGCACTGAAAAAAAAAAAAAATTACGTTCATGTCCATTTTTACAGATGAGGAAAGCATTAGGTAACTGAGTGCAGTGGCACACACTAGTGATCTCAACTGCTTGGTGGTCTGAGTCAGAGGATCACAAATTCAAGACTAACCTGGGCATTTTAATGAAATTTTGTCTCAAAATAAAAAATAAAAAATGCTGGGGATGTAGCTCAGTGATAGAGCACTTGCCTAGTATGTGTGAGGCACTAGGTTCAATCCTCAGCACCAAATAAAAATCTTTTAAAAATGAAACTATGATACACATACACACACAATGGAGTTCTACNTCCCTAGTAGTGTGGGGGTGGGGGTGGGGGGGGGAAGGTTACTTGCTTAAATGTCTCTTAGGTGAAAATGGATAGATACCTCTGTTGTAGTACAAAAGTCAGTAAATTTTTTTCTGTAAAGGATTAAATAATAAATATTTTAGTCTTTGCAAGCCATGGGGTCTCTGTCACAATGCCATTATAATATCAGAGCAGCCATAGATAATACTGTGACTTCAGTCCAAACAAATTTTAAAAACAGTTAACCAACCCTTGCTAGTGCCCATCACAATATGGAAAGCCTCAGTGAAGGACAAAATATGGCTTATCATATTTTACCTTTACCTCTTATGCTATGGGTGGGATAATGGGACTAGAATTTTTCTAGGCAAGGATATAATTGCCATTTAATCTCAGAAGCATTATAGTTTAACCACATTCTGCATTATACCCATTTATCTTTTATTACAATTACCTGCCAACAGAATAATCCTTAGAATGAAATTTCTGTAAGAGCAGGGACTTGGTTTTATTCATTTTCATGTCCTTAATGCCTTGCACATAGCAGACACTCAGTAAACAAATAGTTGTTTGCATTTATTTATTTTTGAGATGAGGTCTTGCTGTGTTGCCCAAGCTGACCTTGAACTCCTGGGCTCAAGAGATTTTACTTTCTCAGCCTCCCATGCAGCTGGGACTACAGATCACTGCACTCTGCTAAATAATTGTTTAATAAATCAGTAGTATATTGCTATAGACACTGTACCTTGTGGCCTTAATCAACTTCAGCATACTAGAGGCAGTCCTTCAGCACTCAGTATTATTTATTTATATTCATTATTTGTTAAATTTTTACCTGTTCCATATTCCACTGATTCACTTTCTTTCGTATTAGGAAGTGAGTTTTATAGTGAAGAAACTGGTAGATGAATATAGTCAAATGTCCCACTTTTACAAAGTTAAGGAATGGGAGTAGGGACAAGGGTTGGGGAATGGAGAAGAGAGTGGATACATAGAAACTAGCTTCTTCCCAGCTACCTATAACCAAATTTGATTCTTGCCTGGATTATTTTTAAGTAATTATGATAATTGCTTACAGTTTTTAAAACTCTTGCTATAGTCTAGTCACTGTGCTATACACTTTGCATTTATTATTTCATTCAGTCTTTATCACAATTTTATGTTGTGGACACTATTATCCCCATTTTATAGAGAGGGAAACTAATGTATGCCTAGTGATGAGTGGAGATGGAATTTGAACCTATGCTAATATCAAAGCCCTTTTAACTACCCTGCTATTTTGCTTACCATGTTTTCCTAAGGCAGAGTAGGTTTCTAGAAATGAGTCGTTGGAACTTGCACCCTATTTTCCTTATTACCTAGTTCTTCCTGAGATTCTTTCCTTCCTCAAGTTCCCAAGGCTCTGGATGAACTTAAAGAAAATCAGCAGTCCAGAAACCACCCATTAGCCAGGTGCAGTGGTGAATGTCTGTAATCCCAGGACTTGGGAGGCTGAGGCAAGAGGATCATGAGTTTAAGGCAGCCTCAGCTATTTAGCAAGGCCCTAAGCACCTTAGCAAGACCTTGTCTCTAAATAAAATATAAAAAGGGACTGGGGATGTGGCTCAGTGGTTAAGGGCCCCTGGGTTCAATCCCCAGGACAAAAACAAAAAACAAACCAAAACAAAAACACTCCTTGAGGAAATTCTGGTATTTCCACATTAATTGAAATGTGGTAGCAGCATGTCTTTAAAACTCTGCTGTAATCTTGCAGCTTGACCAGATATTCTCCTCACTATTTCTTTTCACTTAGTAATCATTTACTAAGTTTGCATACTGTTTGCTAGGTGCTGTTAAGGGCTGTCACATGAAAGAATATGATACAGACTCTGCCTTCATGGAATTTTATTGTCTTTACCAGCACAATCATTGCTCAGCCTTGCACTCTCACTTGTAGTCAGTCTCTTCCCTTTTCTTTGCCATTCTAAACTTGAACTGACTTGAGACTTGGGTGTTGTTGATGAAACTTCCTTCTTGACAACCCAAACTCCTACTGTTACTGGCTTTATGATGTTTATCTTCTTTATAATAATCATTGAAATCATTGATTCATTGTTTTTATTTAAAATTTATTTATTGAAAAAACTACAAGGGGTGGGGCTGGGCTCAGTGGTAGAGCACTTGCCTCACATTTTTAAGGCACTGAGTTCGATCCTCAGCACCACATAAAAATAAAGACACAAAAAGATACTTAATCCATTTATTTTTAAAAAATTTTTTAGTTGTTGATGGACCTTTATTTTATTTATTTGTATGTGGTACTGAGAATCAAACTCAGTGCCTCACACATGCTAGGCAAGTGCTCTACCACTGAGCCACAACCCCATTGCCCTGTATCCATTAAAAAAAAAAAATACAATAGAAGTGTGTACAGTTAAAAATGGAAATCAAGGGACTAGGGTTGTGGCTCAGTGGTAGAGCGTTCTCCTAGCATGTGTGAGATGCTAGGTTCGATCCTCAGCACCACATAAATATAAATAAAGGAATTTTGTCCAACTACAACTAAAAATTATTTTTTAAAAATGGAAGTCAATCTTTTCCTCCTTTGCCAGTACCATTTATTATTAATGCTTCTAGACATTTTCTACTAATATATAAACATGCTTTTTGAATTATGCTGTTTTATAATTTAGTGTTTTATTTATGTTTTGGGGTACTGGGGATTGAACCCAGGGGTGCTTACCACTGAGTTACATTCACAGCCCTTTTTAAAAAATTTTTTTCTTATTTATTTATTTTATTTTGAGACAGAATCTCCCTAAGTCGCTTAAGACCTTACTAATTTGCTGAGGCTGGTCTCAAACTTGTGATCCTACTGCCTCAGCCTCCCAAGTTGCTGGGATTACAGGCATGCACCAATGCTTTCATCTCAGTGTTTTCATTTAACACTATATTTTCAGTATCTTACCATGTCAGTGTAAAAATATTACTTCATTACTGTAATTGGCTATATAGCATTCCATTTTATGAATATACCAATAATACTTAAGCAGGCTTCACGAATATTTAGATTCATATATACTATTGAAGTAGGTGTCCTTGCTTTTAGTCCATCTGGGCTGCTTTAATACAATACTTAAGGCTGGATAATTTATAAGCAATAGAAATTTATTGCTCATAGTTCTGAAGGCTTGAAAGCCCAAGATCGAGGTGCCAACAATTTCGATATCTGATGAGGGCTTTCTGCTTCAAAGTGCCTCATTGCTATATCCTGACATTGTGCAAAGGGCAGTGTCCTTTGGGCTTCTTCTATAGAGGCACTAATACCATTCAGGAGGACAGAATCTTTTTGACCCAATCACCTCCCAAAGACCCTATTTTTTAATATGATCATACTGGGGACTAAGTCTAAATATATGAATTTAGGGATACACAAACATTGAAACCATAACTTTACAACTTGCTCACCCAAGTTGAATATATTTGCAAGATAAATTTCTAGAAGTGGAACTATTGGATTAATTAAACATTTTGTTAGATAATATCAATTACCCTTTGAAAAAGTTGTACCGGGGCTGGGGTTGTGGTTCAGCAGTTATAGAGCTCTCGTCTAGTGTGTGCGAGGCACTAGGTTCGATCCTCAGCACCACATAAAAACAAATAAAGGCATTGTGTCCAACTAGAACTAAAAAAAAAAAAAAAAAGTTGTACCAAGAATGCAACAGTGTAAGTTCCTGTTTCCTCACCTTCTGGTCAATACTAAGCATTATCAGTCATTACCTTTGATAAATTTTTAAACGTGGTGTCTCATTTTTTAGTGTTAATTTCTTTATGTGTTCATTCTTTAGTGTTCATTTTTAGTTATGAGTGAATTTGATCACATTTTGATATTAACAGTAATTTTCCTGGAAATTATGTATATATCTTTTGCTTATTTTTCTATTTTTTTATTATACATTTGGAAGAATTTTTTGTAAGTTAAAGAAGTTAGTTCTTTATCATCCACCAAATGTTTTTCCCTCCCAGTTTGTTGTTTATAAATTATAGACTTCAAACTGGGTAATCCAATTTACCTATTTCTTTATTTGGGGAAACTGAATCCCAAATAGATTTATTGAGTTTTTTCTTTTCTAACTTTTTTGAGTGTGTGAGTATGCGTGTATGTATCAGCTAGTAGCAGAGCTGAAACTACATCAAGCTTCCTTACTTCCAGTTTGGTGATTTGTCCATTATACCATGATATCTATAAAGGCTTACTTACTGTCCTCTCTTTTCCCCCATTTTGTGGTGTGTGTGTGTGCGCACTCGCGCGCGCGATGGTGGGAATTGAACCTAGGGATGCTCTACCTCTCTAGCCCCTTCTTTAACTTATTTTGGAACAAGGTCTCCCTAAGTTGCCCAGGCTGGGCTTGAATTTATGATCCTCCTGCTTCAGCCTCCTAAGTAGCTGAGATTATAGGTATGTGTTACCACATCTGATCCACCATTATTGTTTTTTTTATTAGTTGCTCAAGACAATACAATGATCTTGACATATCATACATTTGATTCAAATGGGGTATGAATTCTCATTTTTCCACGTGTACAGATTGCAGGATCACATTGGTTATACAGCCATGTTTATACATACAGCAATACTAGTGTCTGTTGTATTCAGCTGCCCTTCCTATCCCCCCTCCCTTCCCCTATTATTGTTGTTTTTTAAGTTTAAAAAATATTTTTTATTAGAGCTTTTTAGTTATAAAGTTGAAGTATCATAGTAGTTGGGTTTATCCAGACAAACAAATGCATGGAATTCAATTTCAATTCATGATCCCCCTTTTTCCCTTCCTCCTTCCCTCTCTTCCCCCATTCTCCTTCCTCTACTAGACTTTCCTTATGCTCATCTATTTATTTATATTTGATTGGTTCTTTTTACTTACGCATAAAGGTGAAGTTCCCTGTGATGTATTATATATACACATAACATGATAAAAGAATTCATTCTGCATTGCCCATTCCTCCACTCTGCCTCTCAATCTCCTATTCCTTTTTTTGGTGCTGGGGATCGAACCCAGGGCCTCACACATTCTATCTTCTACATTATTGATCTTCCTTTTATCTTTATTCTATCCTATACTTTCCTCCCCTTTCTTTTCCTTTACCCTAGCATATGAGAGAAAACATTTGGCCTTTGAGTTTCTGATTTTGGCTTATTTCCCTTAGCATCATATTCTCTATTTCCATCCATTTACTGGCAAATGCCATAATTTCATTCTTTTTTTTATAGCTGGGTAGAACTCCATTGTGTGTGTATGTGTATCATAGTTTCATTTTTAAAAGATTTTTATTTGGTGCTGAGGATTGAACCTAGTGCCTCACACATACTAGGCAAGTGCTCTATCACTGAGCTACAACTATAGCCCTAATACCACAGTTTCTTAATCCATTATATATATATTTACAGGGATCTGGGTTGATTCCATAATTTAGCTATTGTGAATTGTGCTGCTATAAACATTGAAGTGGCTGTATTGCTATAGTATGCCAATTGTACACCTTAGGGGAAAATACCAAGGAATGGGATAATTTGGTCATATGTCCATCATTGTTTTGTGAGTTGTTTTTTTTTTTAACTACATATTGCTAAAACCAGATGTTTTAATGTTAATGTTTCATGGTAAACTTTGAGTTTTATCAGTCTGGCACTTTAATTAAGATTAAGAGGGGCTGGGGTCGTGGCTCAGCAGTAGAGCGCTCGCCTAGCAAGTGCGAGGTCCTGGGTTCGATCCTCAGCACCACATAAAAATAAATTAAATAAAATAAAGATTAAAAAAAAAAAAAAGCTTTCGGGCTGGGGATGTGGCTCAAGCGGTAGCACGCTCGCCTGGCATGCGTGCGGCCCGGGTTCGATTGTCAGCACCACATACAAAGAAAGATGTTGTGTCCACCGAAAACTAAAAAATAAATATTAAAAAAAACTCTCTCTCTCTCTCTGTCTCTCTCTTTAAAAAAAAAAAAAAAAGCTTTCATTAAAAAAAAAAAAAAAAAGATTAAGAAGGCTATGGGAATTGAATAGGAAACCCACAGTGTTTCAC
>NW_026000082.1:19716763-19721119 GCF_001458135.2 Marmota marmota marmota
GAAAAAAAATTTTAAAATTCTGTAGTCCTATATATCATCTGTTTTATAGATGAGAAATCTAAGGCTTAAAGAAATGTATGATTGGATACAGGTTTGTCTGGTTTCAAAGTCTATACCCTTCCCATTGTATGCTATTATGAATTTATTTTTATATTCAACAGGGCTAAACAACAGGGCTTTGTGTAGCATATGTTGTATTTGTAGAATTAGGTTCTGACTAACTTTTTATGTATTCTGGATTATTTGAAAAATATGTTTTCTGGTTATTGGGTATATTCGATATAAGTAACAGGAATTAGTTAAGTGGCCTTAAACAACAAAAAACTCATATAAATGAAATTTCAGCACTTTATTAGTTAAAGTGTTGGTTTAATTCAGCAGCAAAATAGATGATTTCTAAAGACCCTACTCTTTACATCTCTATGCTTTGCCTTTACATTATCAACATCATCCTAAAGTTGGCTGTCCTTCATAATAAAAAAGTAGTGACTGAGCTGGGGATAGTAGTAGTGACTCAGTGGTAGACTACTTGCCTAGCATGCACAAGACCCTGGGTTCAGTCTCCAGCAGAAAACAAAAACAAAAACAAACAAAAAAATAACTTGCCACCAACTTGCATGATATCTGTTTTCTGTATCTAAAATGGATGGGGGTTGGAGTAGTCTAAAAGTAGCTGGGCAGGGAGAGGGATGCTTCTAGGCAGATTATGTGCCATCTCATAATATTTTTCTTTTTAAGCTTGTTAAGAAAAGCACAAAGAATGTCCTTACAATCAAGTAGTTTGAGGACCTATTAGTATAGAATGTCTCAGTGGCTAGAAGACTAGATTTGGAGAATGGGTTGGGTAAATAGTTGTGGGATCTCCTGATCAAAGGATACAGCAAATAAATTGGGGGTGGGGGGTACTTTTTGTGTGTGTGGGTTATCTCTTGCCTTTTCTGCCACTGAAAAACTATTTTCCCCCCACTGTGGCAACAAGAACCACTCAACTAATTCTGAAATTGCAGAATATTCCTTTGACCTGCTGAAGTGATACTGTCTTTTTACAGCAAACACCTCATTCAAGCAGATATTTGTTACTGAAGAAATGCTTTTAGTTCATGAGGTAATGAAGTGGATCAGTTCTGTGGACTGCTGCAGAACCCCGCCACACCACCTTCTTTCTTTATTGCTTTGGGAATTTCTTGTTTATGTGAGTTGATATGTGTTGCTTCTGAGTTGGTTTTGTTGGACTTATAAGAAGCCTTATATAATCAGACAGCTTTTAATGACAGGAAACTCTCTGGGTTCAGGGACCAAACTCATGCATTATTTATTTATTTATTTAAAAGAGAGAGAGAGAGAATTTTTTTTTAATATTTTATTTTTTTAGTTATCAGCGGACACAACATCTTTGTTTGTATGTGGTGCTGAGGATCGAACCTGGGCCGCACGCATGCCAGGCGAGCGCGCTACCACTTGAGCCACATCCCCAGCCCTCATTCATTATTTATAAAAATGAACAGCCAAACCCTGATTCCAATTTCTTGGTGTGCTGTGATATTGCCATTAGTTGTACCTGCTGCTTTCCTTTTTTTTGTGTGTGTCCCAGTACATAGTAGTCTTTTGGCCTAATTTACCTTGAGCCAGATGCAAAGTTGCCTGGTGCCCTGAATTGCATTAATTTGGTGGCAGAAACATCTTTCAAGTATGGGGAAGCTGCTGTTACCCCATGTAAGTTGAAGAGGACACCCTTAAGGTACCAATGATTGCCCCTGTGATTCAGGATTTCCTTAAGGACTATCGAGGATGGGGGAAATGACAAAATATGATTTAGAAACAAGGAAAAAAGAGATTCACCTGACACATATTACTTTGAGTGGGTTTGCTATTGGCTAGGCACTTTTTTTTTTAATATTTATTTTTTTAGGTGTAGATAGACACAACACAATGCCTTTATTTTTATGTGGTGCTAAGGATCGAACCCAGGTCCCGCCCGTGCGAGGCGAGCGCTCTACCGCTGAGCCACAATCCCAGCCCCTGGCTAGGCATTTTCCTAAGCTCTGAGCTTAGAATAAGAAAGATGCCTGTTCTCCTTATTTATTGTTGCATTACAAACTACTCCAAAACAACCATTTTATTTTGCATGTGATTTTCTAGGTCAGGTATTTAGAAGGGCTTTGCTGGATTGTAAGCCATCTCTATCAGTGAGGGTAGCTAAACTGGAGGACCCGCTTTTTAAATTTATTTTTAGTTTTTGGCACTGGGGATCGAACCCAGGGGTTCTTTATCACTGAACCACATCCCCAGCCCTTTTTGTTTTTTGTTTTAAGACAGAGTCTCACTAAGTTGCCTAGGGCCTTGCTAAGTTGCTGAGGTTGGCCTCAATCTTATGATCCTCCTGCCTCAGCCACCCAAGCCACTCGTATTACATGTGTGTGCCTCTGCACCCAGTAGGACCCACTTTCAATATTACTTCTTTATTTACATGTCCAGTCCTGTGATACTCTTTTATCCCCCCCCCCTTTTCCACATGGTATCTTATTCTCTAGGTCATTTTCATATAGCTTGGACTTGTTATAGCATGGTGATCTTAGGATAGACAGTGTGGTAACAGGTGAGTGGTTCAGGCCACACAAGTGGAAACTGAAAGTTTTATTATGATCTAGCCTGGAAAGTTCCATTGTTGCTTAAGCTGCATTCTTTTGGGGCAACAAGTTACTAATAGCAGCTCTGATTCAACATTCTTTCTGCATAAACTATGAAGTATTATATAACTTTTCAGTACTCTCAGAATAAAGTCAAAACATCTGCTCGTACTACTGCTTTTCTCTGAGGGTCTTACTAATCACTTCTATCATCTCTGCTCTGGTATGAACTATGCGCTATAGCTGTACTGAACCTCTTGCATTTTCACAAAATGTATGTGACCCTTTCCATCTTTGGGCTCCCACACTAGTTCTTCCCCTCTGCTTAAAACAACACACCTTTCCATCTCCTCTTAGTCCAATCAGTTCCTCAGGACCCCACTTAGATACCACTCTCTATAGGAAGCCTTTGTTTTCTTTCTTTTTTTTACCAGTGGGGAAACTCGGGACTGAGCTCAGGGGTACTCTGTCATTGAGCTATATCCTCCAGCCCTTTTTATTTTTTGTTTTGAGACAGGGTCTCACTGAATTGCTGAGATTGACCTAGAACTTGTGATCCTCCTTCCTCAGCCTCCTGAGACTCTGAGATTGCAGGCATGCATCACTTTATGAACTAGAAAGCCTGTTTTGGTCTCACAAGAATAATTTTGCATCTCTCCTATGCTCCTATAATATAGTAGTTTTTATCGCTGATTTCAGTTGATCATTTGCTTGTATATGGAAATAACAAATTTCTTTTTTTTAATATTTATTTTTTAGTTGTAATTAAACACAATACCTTTATTTTTATGTGGTGCTGAGAATCGAACCAAGGGCCTTGCACGCGCTAGGTGAGTGCTCTACCTCTGAGCCACAACCCCAGCAATAAATTTCTTGAGAGCAAGGACTGTGACATCCATTGATTGCTAGCACAGTGCCTGACAAATGGTAGCTGTTTATCATAATTGTTAATTGAATAAATGAATAATATGCATAGCAAAGGAAATAATCAGCAAGGAGACAACCTACTGAATGAGAAAAAATATTTACAAAATATTCATTCATCAAGGGATTAATATCCAGACTTTAAGGAACTCAACTCAGGAATAAAAAAATAAAGATGGTTTTTAAATGGGCAAAAAAGCTGGGTGTGGTGGTACACACCTTTAATTTCAGTGACTAGGGAAGCTAAGGATCATAAGTCAGCCTCAGTAATTTAGCAAGGCCCCCAAGCAATTTAGCAAGACTCTGTCTTAAAATAAAAAATCAAAAGGGCTGGGGATGTGGTAAAATGCCCCTAGGTTCAATCCCCAGTACCACCAACAACAACAAAATGGCAAAAAATCTGAATAGTTCTCGAAGATGATATACAGATGGCTAACAGCTATATGAAAAATGTTCGCCATCATTGATCATCAGGAAATGCAAATCAAAACCTCAATGGAATATCATCTCACCCCAGTTGTAATGACTGTCACCAAAAAGACCATAACAAATGCTGGCTGGGATTCAGAGAAAGGCGAACTCTCATACACTTTTGGTAGGAATATAAATTATTATAGCCTTATGAGAAACAATATGGAATTTACTTTTAAAAAAGTAGAAACATGCCGGGCCTGGTGGTAATCCCAGCAATTCAGGAGGCTAAGATGGGAGAATCTCAAGAGCTCAAGTTCAAGGCCAGCTTGGGTAACTTAGAGAGACCCTGTCTCAAAAAAAGAAAAGGGCTGACAGGGTAGTGGGTGGGTGG
>NW_026000082.1:19721144-19726765 GCF_001458135.2 Marmota marmota marmota
CCCCCACACCTTTTATTTGGTCATAATATTTCCCTTCATTTATCTCCTCCTATAGTATCTTTGAACTACTTTTATTATATATTCTTACATGTAGTAAAGTTGTTTTGCTTCAATTTCCCTGCACAAGAGTGTGAAGTTCTGGGCTGGAGCTGTAGTTCAGTGGCAGAGTGCTATCCTAGCATGTATGTACCACTGGGTTTGATCCTTAGCACTGCATAAAACAACTAAACAAAAAAAGGCATGCTGTCCACCTACAACTTTTTTTAAAAAGAGTATAAAGTTTTAAAGTAGGAGGGACCCAGGTTTTTAGATCAAAGAGCTTGGGTACATATCCAGGCTCCACCATTTTCTAGTTGAATATTCATGAACAGGTCATTTAAATTCTCTGAGCTTGATTTCCATGTTTATTTTTAAAAAAAGAAAAAAAGAAGGATGAGGTATCTATGTTTGTTTCTTTTTGTTTTTATTTTGTGGTGCTGGGATCAAACCCAGGGCTTTCTGCATACTAGGCAATTGCTCTGCAGCTGACCCCAGCCCCAAATGAGGTGGTGAAGATGATTTGTAAAACCACTTAGTTGATGGTGGTTAGCAAGGATAATACGTTACTCATTTGTATACTCCTACTCGTCCAGCAATACTTTGTATTTAGTAGCCTGCTCTGCCCTGTGCCTGTGCATACACATACAGGCTGAATGAATGGGGGGAAATTAATAAAACGTTTTATGCTATCAAAAAAGTGAAATAGAGGTAAATTTTCTTTATTTCTTTTTTTCTTTTCTGGTACTGGGGATTGAATCTGGGGGCATTTAACCACTGAGCCACATCCCCAGCCCTTTTTATTTGTTTATTTTGAGGCAGGGTCTTGCTAAGTTGCTGAGGTTGGTCTCAAACTTGATTCCTCCTGCCTCAGCCTCCCAAGTCCCTTAGATTACAGTTGTGTGCCACTGTGCCCAGCTGAGGTAAATTTTTTTTTTTTTGAGGTAAATTTTTGAATGCATTTTAGTATCTATATGATTGGCTGGAATTTTTGCCTCACGAATAACTTCTAAATGGATTTTTGCATTGTTCAATTATAATGCCTCTTGCATAGTCATCTTTGATTTTGTAACTAATTTGACCAACATTTCATTTTCTATCCAATTAGCCGATTAGTCAAATACATATTTCTGGTGTACTAAAAAAGAACAAAATGAGCACTGGGGCTTTTGGAGACATACACAAATATACACACAAACATGTTACCCATTAAGTGTAGTCCACTAAGATTTTTGGATGAGAAAATATTTTTTAACCAAAAATTTATTGTATTTGGCAATATCAAGGATAGCTTTTATTTTTCCTTCCCAAGGGTATTTTACCACTAAACTATATTTCCTGACTCTTTTATTTTTTATTTTCAGACAAGGTCTTGGTAAGTTGCTGAAGCTGGCCTTAAACTTGCAGTCTTCCTCAACCTCTCAAGTTATTGGGGTCACAGATGTACACTACCAAGCCCATCCATTTACCTACTTTTTATCTTTCATTGGTACTCTCTGAGAATCAGCTAAGACCAATTTATGTTTTTTCTTGCTGGGGATTGAATCCAGGGCCTTATGTATGCTAAACATGTGCTCCATCACTGAACAATATCCCTAACCACAAGGCCAACTTTCAAGTAAAGCAGCAGATCTAGATATAATGTCACTAGAAGGGTTTAAGGAGTTTGAGTTAAATTATTTCAAAAATATTCTAAATGACTAGAAGCAGGGAATGCCCCTAGCCACTGAATTTGGAAACCCTTTCCAGATAAATTCAGTAAGATCAGGTCCAATGCCATTTGTACATCAGTACCTAATAATAAATACTATTCTCACCACCTGCCTCACACCAGTAAGATCTTGTCCAAGGAAGAACCTTAGAATGCAATGTTGTGCTGTCATTGAAAGGCTCAGACAAACATTGCTGATTACAATGTTAAAGAGCACATAGCTAAGTAAGGGAAGTATTTTAGCTATACTGTCCCAAGTATTCCTCATATCTCAGTAAATGATGATGCAATGGCATCATTTGATTTCACTTTCTCCTTCTTTTTTTAATTTTTATTTTTTAGTTGTAGGTGGACACAGTATCTTTATTTCATTTTTATGTAGTGGGTCATGTGTGCTAGAAGAGCACTCTACCACTGAGCCACAACCCCAGCCCCACATTCTCCTTCTTATCAAAGTCACTACCAAGACCTTGCATTCCTATCTCCAAAAACAGATCTCTAAGCATCTTCACAGACACCACCCCTATTCAAGCTATCTCATCTCTCATCAGAAGTAAATCAAGTTCCTCCTAAGTGGTCTACTTGTCTCCACTTTTGTCCTGCTATAGTAAATTTTCTACAGAACAGCCAAAATGCTAATTTTAAAATATAGGTGGTATCGTACAAATCACAAGCACTCCAGGTTCATTCCCCACCACAATAACAAAAAAGTAGAGAAATGGTTAATTGGGGGGAAAAAAAAGGTAAAATAAATCTAGATTTACTACATTCAAAAAATTATCCATCTGGTTGGAAGTATAGCTCAGTGTTAGATTGCATGCTCAGCATGTGTGAGGCCCTGGGTTTGATTACCAACACCACTCCCTCAACAAAATTATCCTTCCAGTTTCACTCATTTATTCTCTCATTCTGACACTTGAGATGGTCTGAAACTGAGTAAAAGAAAAGACTCTTCTGTTTTTCCTTTAGAGTGTAGATGGCCCTTATATTTCTGTCTGTCCCAGACCTGAAATCTTTTCTGTGCTGTAGAACTGGAACTGGCTGGGTTCTCTCTTCCCACTCTTTCATTTGGGTAGATAATTCCAAGTAGTCTTTTTGAACTTCTGTGAACTTGAGGGAATTTGGTTACCTATCCTTAGAGGAAATTTCTGCCTGCACTTACAGGGACAACTGTCGTGGGAAGCTGGATCTTTCCAGGGCAAATTGGAAATCTTTGTTCCCTCTCTCTACCTACCACTTACCATTATAAAATACCATTTGTGTTTGGAGTTTACTTCCTTTAATTTTTTTGTGTGTGTGGTACTGGGGATTGAATCTGGAACCTTGCACCTGCTAAGCAAGCACTCTAACATTTAATTGCATTTCCAGTTCTTTTAAAATTTTGCTTGACTTTTTCCTTAAACAGAGGCTAAATAGTAGCTGAGGAGGCAGAAGAAAGGATTAGTTCATTTGAGGACAGGGTCTCCTTTGATATAAATCACCTTAATTAAAAACTTAACCTTGGGCTGGGGTTGTGGCTCAGTGGTAGAGCCCTTTTGCCTGGCATGTGTGAGGCCTTGGGTTCAATTCTCAGCACCACATATAAGTGAATATAAATGAATATAAAGGTCCATCGTCTATATATATGTAAACTTAACCTCTTTTGGTTTCTCTTTTCATTTTAATTACTATCAAGACCCTACTCCTCAGATCTAGTGTGGCTGGGTCAGGATACGTTGTGTTCCTTAACAGATTGCTTTGTTCATTCTGAGCCCAGTACTGAATATCAAAGGTTCCTGTCTTGACCCAGAGAGAGTACAAGGGTTGTATATGTGAGGTAGCAGGCTGAAGGGAACAGTGCTTTAGAACTTGGTCCCAACTAGTATGTTGCGGTAAAGTTCTCCTAGATTTTGAGATAGAAAAGCAGACTGAATGGAGTAGTTAAAAGATCTGGCCTGACTGAAATCGTGTCTAGAAGTTGGGTTGTAGCTTAGTGGTAAAGAGGATGCTTATTACCACATCACCCCAGCACCACCCCCTGCCAAAAAAATTTTTTAAAAAAAGAGGAATTAATTAATTTTTAAAAATGCCTAACCCATTGATTGCTGGCTTATTTCTTTAAGATTTGATTTGCAGGTTAATAATCTTTTTAATTGTTTTTTTAGTTGTAGATGAACACACAGTATCTTTATTTATTTTTATGTGGTGCTGAGGATCAAACCCATTGCCTCACACATGCAAGGCAAGTGCTTTACCACTGAACTATAGCCCCAGCCCTTGCAGGTTTATCTTTTAATGTTTACTTTAATATTTTTATTTTGATTGTGAAATGTTTGATATAAGAGTTATAATCTGCAGAGAAAGTGTAATCTTTTTCAGTGTTGAGGATAGAACTCATTGCCTTGTACATGCTAAACATGTACTCTACTATTGAGCTATATCTTCAGCCAGCAATTATATTTTTTGAATCTTGTGCATAAAGGGTCTTCTTATATAATCATTTAAATGCACAGAAAAACACATATACTACTTTAAGTATGCTGAACAAGCATATAACCTAGTTTTTACTGTAGCCCAAAAGTGCCTTTGCGCTGGCCACTGTATTTTTGTTGGTTGGCTCCAAACACAAAGACTAGTGGTGAATGGGTCATACTCAGTATCTGTATGTAAGAAGTATGAGTGAAGAGGGGGAGCTGGGTGCTGAGGCACACACCTGTAATCCCAGCAGCTCAGGAAGCTGAGGTAGAGGATCGTTAAGTTCAAAGCCAACCTCAGCAAAAAGTGAAGTGCTAAGCAATTCAGTGAGACCCTGTCTCTAAATAAAATACAAAAGGGCTGGGGATGTGGCTCAGTGGTTGAGTGCCCCTGAGTTTAATCCATGGTACACCCCTCCCCCCAAAAAAGAGGGGGAGATATTTCTATGTCTACCTTCTACTTGCCTTTTAGAAACCGCTGATAAAAGAAATATCTTCTATACTTTCCAAAAAGAGATCTCAGTTATATTTTCCATATGTTTAAAGGATACTAACTATTTTGAGGAGTCTATGATAGGGTAATGGTAAAAGTATCCTTAGAACTTTATATTACTGATTGGCCAAACACACTATTTTATCACTTTATATTCAGTGCCTACCATATAGCAGGCATTATGTTTGTTTTTGCATGACATTTTATCAGAAAATTCCTCTAAAAGTATACTTTTCCTTTTTATCTTACTGGGAATTGAACCCAGGGCCTTAAACATGCTAGGCAAGCACACTCTAACACTGAGCTACACCCCCAGCCCTTAAATTACATTTTTTTTCATAAGTAATTCTAAGCTGGAGTTGGGGGGAATTCCAATAAAAAAAAGAAAATTAAAAACCTTTTATTTAGGGCTGGGGATGTGGCTCAAGCGGTAGCGCCCTCACCTGGCATGCGTGCGGCCCGGGTTCGATCCTCAGCACCACATACAAACAAAAGATGTTGTGTCCACCGAGAACTAAAAAAAATAAATAAATATTAAAAAATTTTCTCTCTCTCTCTCTCTCTCTCTAAAAAAAACTTTTATTTAAATGCACTTTATTATACCTTTGTTCATTCAACTGTTTACTATTCACTTTAGTGGATTCTGGGCTTACAAAGTGAGACCTGGTCCCTATAACCAAAGTTATTAGTACATGATAAGGAAGAGTAGATAGCCAGGAACAGTGGTGCATACCTATAATCCTAGCAACTTGGGAGGCTGAGGCAGGAAGATTGCAAGCTCTAGGCCAGCCTCAGCAATTTAGTGAGACCCTGTCTTAAAATTAAAAAAAGAGGGCTGGGATGTAGCTTATTGATAAAGTGGCCCTGGGCTCAATCTCTAGTACCCACCCCTGACACACACACACACCAAAAAAAAAAAAAAAAAGAA
>NW_026000082.1:19727009-19743014 GCF_001458135.2 Marmota marmota marmota
CAAAAAAAAAAAAAAAAAGCAGGCATGGAGATATTTACAGGATGCAGAAGTGGCACAAAAGGTACAAAATACGGAATCGAGTAACGGAGTATCAGGGAATGTTTTCCAGAATAAGAAGTCTCAGCTGGGTTTGGAAGGATAAATAAAAATTAGCAAAACAGCTAGGAGTGGTGGCTTATATATATAATTCTAGCAACTCAGGAGGTTGAGGCTAGAGGATTGCAAGTTCCAGGCTGCCTCAGCAATTTAGTGAGACCCTAAGCAACTTAGCAAGAATCTGTCTCAAATAAGAAAATCTAAAAATAAAAGGAGGGTGGTGCTGGGTATGTAGCTCAGTAGCAAAGCATTCCTGGGTTCTATCCTCAGTTAAAAAAAAAAAATTAGAAAAGCTACAATGGGGAAGAAGGGTATCCGGGGAAGTAAGATAAGCACATGTGAAGTCAGAAAGAATGAAACATTTAAATATTCTGAAACATTTTGGGTTAGTCAAATCCTTTTACTTTGTAGCTAGAACTAATGGCCCTTTTCTTTTTTGAGTCACCTCATTACTACTGACTGTTTAAGTCAGGCAGGCCTGAGTGAACAACCTAGAAGGAAAGGTAATATACCAAGACAAACTCAGGCTTTGGCGAATGTATTCTTACAGCGGCTGTGGGTTCTCAACTGAGAACAGGAAGATCCTTTGGAGCACAAGCCTCCCACAGGGTGCTCTTGGAATGCCTGTCCTGGAATTACCCAGGGAGGTAACAAAGCTATCTTTTCTTCTTTAAACCAAACCAGCAGGATGGGATATCTGCTAGTCTTTGTGTTTAGAGCTGACCAACAAACATACAGTGGCCAGCACAAAGGCATTATTGGGCTACAGTGAGAACTAGGTCAGGACCCAGACCCTCCTCTGTAGAAGACCCAGCCACAGAGCCGGGATCTGCTAAACCACTGATTTAGCTACTATGATTATTGACACTGATGCTAGGTTTTCTGGCTTATTGATGGCACAATAAGTAAGATAAGATTCTGGGATCTCTTTTCATTGATGCTCTGAACATCTAACTTTGGGATCTCTGAGTTGCCTTTGACTCTTTTTTTCTCAGTTGTCATATCTACCACTCAGTTGCTAAATCTTTTAGATTCATCCTCTGCGTTTTCTACTCCCATCATCACATGATATTTTCCCTTATGTTTGTGTCTCTTCTTCCTCTTTTTTTGGGGGGGGGGTACTGGGGATTGAGTTTTCAGGGGCACTTGGCCACTGAGCCACATCCCCAGCCCTATTTTGTATTTTATTTAGAGATAGGGTCTCACTGAGTTGCTTAGTGCCTCACTTTTGCTGAGGCTGGCTTTGAACTCTCAATCCTCTTACCTCTTAGCCTCCTGAGCCACTGGGATTACAGGCATGCACTACCGAGACCACTTTCTTCTTCCTCTTTTCATGAGGCCACCAGTCATATTGGATTAAGGGCCCATCCTACTCCTGTTGACCTCATCTTACCTTGATTACATCTACAAAGACCCTATTTCCAATACAAGTACTAGAGTTTAGGACTTGAGTATATTCTTTTAGGGAAACATATTCCAACCCCCATCACATCATATTATACCTTTATTTATAAATCTTAAGTAGCCTTCACTGTCTGCCAAATTAACTATAGATGCTTCATCTTGGTATTCCAAAACTTCTGCACTAATAATAAACATAATAATAAGAATAATAACAACAGGGTTATGGTGTGACTCAGTGGTAGAGCATTCATCTAGCATATATAAGGCCCCTGGGTTTGATTCCCAGCACTGCACCTTTTATATATATCAACTGCTCACTTTTGCACTTCACCTTTTATGTACATCAGCTCCTTGAATCTTCATAATAATGCTTTGGGTTAGGTACTATGATTATTCCCATTTTATAAAAGTCTACTAAAGAAATTGGGTAATCCATTCAATTAGTGGTAGTCAGAGATGAGATTTAGTCCTAGGTAGTCTAAGTCTATATTCTGTGGACTTCTCTATTATACTGAATTTCCCATCTCAACTTACAGATTCCTTTCCCCCTACTTATGCAGAAAAGGTTAATAAAAAAGAAAGCAGAACTTCCAACATCTGTATCATTTTCTTAACTGTGTGTTGCTTTTATGTAGAATGTCTTCCTTTCTTTTTCTTCTCTTCCAGTCCTGGGAATTGAGCCCAAGGGTATTCTACAACTGAGCTATATCCCCAGACCTTTTTATTTTTTTGAGATAGGGTATCACTGGATTGAAACTGTGATCCTCCTGCCTCAGCTTCCCAAATTGCTGGGATTATTGGAATGCACTGTGCCTGGCCTAGAAGGTCATTCTTAACTGCAGCCCTGCCTGTGGGTTTCCACGAAATGGAACTGAATCCTCATGAATGAGTGAATATTAGCCAGGTGTAGGTAGGGGCAGGGTATTCTAGGTAAAGTGATCAGCAGTGTGGACAAACGTGCAGGTAAACTGGATCAGACTTGCTTAAATAGGAGTTAAAGGCTTTGTATGATATGCTCAGAATTGTGGGTTTATACTAAAAGTAAGAGCATCATTGAATAATTGTTATAAAGGAGTGGCTTCGTATTGGTATTTCAGAAAAATTATCTTGGCTATATAGTGAAAAGTAAATTGGAATTAAGGACTAAATCTTTTGTTGTTGTTGTTGTTGTAGCTGTCAATACCTTTATTTATTTATTTTTTAATGTGGTGCTGAAGATCAAACCCAAGGCCTCGCACGTACTAGGCAAATGCTCTACTGAGCCACAACCCAGCCCAAGGACTAAATCTTTTTAAGATACAAAGGGGAGGGATGGGGTTATGACTCAGTGGTAGAGCACTCACTTAGCACATGCAAGGCCCTGGGTTCGATTGTCAGCACCACATAAAAGTAAATAAATAAAATAAAGGTATTGTGTCCAACTACAACTAAAAAATAAATATTAAAAAAAAAAAAAAAAGATGAAAAGGGGAAGCCAGGTTCCATGGCACACACCTGTAATCCCAGCAGCTTGGGAAGCTGAGGTAAGAGGATCAAGAGTTCACAGCCAGCCTCAGCAAAAGTGAAACACTAAACAACTTTAGTGAGACTTTGTCTCTAAATAAAATACAAAAAATGGCTGGGGATGTGGCTCAGTGTTTGGGTGCCCTTGAATTCAATACCTGCTACTCACCCCCCTCCTCCCCCCCAAAAAAAAGATGAAAAGGGGGGCAAGGAGATTAATTAGAAAGTTAATGGAATAACCTAAGTGATAGGGTAATGATGTAAGATATAAGCATTGTGCTGGACTTAACTTTGTGTACCTTTCTTTTAAAATTATTTCCTGGGCTGGGGTTGTAGCTCAGTGGTAGAGTGCTTGCCTAGCACATGCAAGGCCCTGGGTTCGATCCTCAGCACCACATAAAAATAAATAAATAAAGATATTGTGTCCAACTAAAAAATAATTATTTTTAAAAATAAATAAAATAATTTCCTGCCTTTGACCAAACACCAAATTCTATTGATTCTACCTTTAAAATTTTATTTATTTATTTATTGTGTGTGTGTGTGTGTGTGTGTGTATTTATTTTAGTTTTCAGCGGACCTTTATTTTCTTTATTTATATGTGGTGCTGAGACTCAAACCCAGTGCCTCAAACATGCTAGGCAAGCGCTCTACCACTGAGCCACAACCCCTGCCCCTTGATTCTACCTTTAAGATGTCTCTCTGACATTAACCTTCTTTTCATTCTTGCTGCCATTGTGTTACTGAGGCCTTTGTTACCTCCCACTTGGATGATTCCTGAAGCCTTCTAACTGTTCTCCCAGCCTCCTTGGCCTTTCCATACAGCTTTTATACCCACTATTAAAATTATATTTCTAGGGCTGGGGTTGTGGCTTAGTGGTGTGAAGCTCTGGGTTTGATCCTCAGCACCACATAAAATAAATAAATTTAAAAATAATTGGAATATACCCTTAGAAAAAAGACTTAAAATGATATTTCTGTGTAAAATGTCTGATCGTGTTATTTGCAAGTGTGGAAAGAACGTTTGTTGATTATGTGTCATCTTTTCTAGATATGATCTGAGTTAAACTGTGAACTAAGTGCAGAGACTAGCCCCATTTGTCTTTGTGTTTTTACCTAGCAGATTTTCAGTGTTTGTGTAGGGAGGTAGATAGAGGGGTGGACAGATCTTCCTTTTAGCACAACCCTACAAATTAGGTGGCAGCAATAATCTCTGCTGTGTGAATTACAGCAATTATCTACCATGGGTAAGTGCTCTAGCTCCAATCCAGTTAGGTGTTTTTCAAAAAGGAATAATTCTTACAGTTGATATTTTCTTCAAACCTTGTTTGAATGCCTTTGAACCATTGTTCAGAAGTAAACTTGATTGGTTACAGGTATCAGTACATTGAAAATGGTTACTAGTAGGTGAGGCTACTAGTCTTGCTGAACAGAAATCCTGGGTATAATTAATATCATCTCAGGGGGCAGTTAACATTGCCTAGAGCTGTTCCAGAATATTCTCTGTGTGAACATGTTTATGTGTCTGCCTGCGCCTGAGTTGGTACCCACCAGACCTTACTGGGGGTACATGGGAGGAACCTATACTCTTCTGTGTAGACAACTATCTTAGTCCATTTGGACTGCTATAACAAAATACAATAGACTGGGTGGCTTATAAACAACAGAAGTGTATTTTTCTCATAGTTGAGAAGGCTGGGAAGTCCAAAATCAATGCATTGACACATTTGGTATCTGTTAAGGACCCATTGCAATAGTTCATAGATGGACAACCTTTCACTGTGTCCCTAGATAATAGAAGGTTCTGAAGAATTCTAGGGGCACCAACATGCTGTCTTCTCACCTTTCCCCTCTTTAATAATTAGAGTACTGAGGCTTCCACCCTGATGACCCCTTAACTTCCCAAAATCCACAGGTCTTGATACCATCATTTTGAGCATTAGGTTTCAACATATAAATTTGGGCAAGGAATTCAGTTCATAGCACCAATTCCTAACTATCCTTTGGGATCTAGCACAGACATTATTTCCCCTTTGAAACTTTTTAAACTCCTAGGCAGAGTTAGTCTCCATTTTCATACCCTCAGTGTTTATTTGTGCTATAGAGTTATTGGTGGTATTTGCTTACCCTTGTGTCTCTTACTGAACTTTTTAAAGGTGTAAACCAAGTCTTATTTATCTTTATATACCCACATTTACTATATGCCAGGCCCTGTTCTAAACACAGGGAGATACAATGTTCATGTAAGTAGACAGGTTCTTATTTTCATGTGGAGGTGGAATAAGAGGAGTTTTTTTATTAAATTAAGTCGGATGTTGTAGTACATGCCTGGGACTAAGCTTACAAGGTGGGAGAATTATTTGAGTCTGTGAGTTTGAGACCAGTCTGGACAACATAGAAATACCCTGTCTCAAAAAACAAAACAAAACAAAAAAATATTGTAGAAATAACCTGAATTTATATTCCTAAGTATAAAACTCAGTGTCTACTTAACCTTTCCTTCTGGTGATTTTTTTTTTTTTTTGGTGGTGGGGACATTGGCATCTGATATAAAAAAATGATTTTTTACATTTTTAGTAATTTATTTACATAACATTATTTAATTAACAGCACATATTTGGTTATTGAGTGCTTTCTAGGAAAAGATACCTTTAATGAAGCCAGGTATTAAACACAAATACAGTGAATCAAAATGCATTCTGCTATCATGTATAACTTATTAGAACAAATAAATTTTTTTTTTTTTAAATTATGAAGACTATATCTCAGAGGGGCTGGAGCGGTTGTGGCTCAGTGGTAGAGCACCTGCCTGGCATGTGTGAGGCACTGGATTTGAACCTCAGCACCATATATAAATAAATGAATAAAATAAAGATCCATCAACATCTAAAAAATTTTTAAAAAGACTACATAGAAATATTGAAAATGAGTAATGCTAAGTTGAATATAATACTGATAATGTGTGATTATATAAATATATATTTGTGTAGAAGAATATATGAAAGCGCTTTAGAATAGTGGTATCAATACTATTGTCATTACTATTTAAATTACTTTAAGTATTATTTTAAAATCCCCAACTCTTTACCCAGAAAATTCAATTTATTTTGTAATGATCTACTTTAAATACATCTTTTATTTAAATGCTGGGCTCTTCAAAAATTTTGCAAAATGTTGATTTTTGTTTTGTAAACAATGTTAATGTTACTTTATTTTGATATCTAATGAGCAAACTGTATTTTTATATTAACAAAAAAAAGAAAGTGGAACAAATTTTATTATAATATTAGACCAAGAAGGAAAGAGTCAGGTTTTGGTATAGGTAAAGTTGGTATAGGTTTATAGATAACAGTTGCAGAGATTTGGAGATATACTGAAGTACTTACAACATTTGATTGATTGATAAGACTTTCTGGATTTAAAGTTTAAAATAAAACAATAATAGGGCTGAGGCTGTAGCTCAGTGGCAGAGCGCTTGCCTAGCATGTGTGAGGCACTGGGTTTGATCCTTAGAACCATATACAAATAAAATAAAGGCATTCTGTCCATCTACAACTCCAAAAAAATTAAAAAAAAAACAGTAAAAAATAATAAAGCTTCTCTAAATTATTTAAAGATTACCAATGCACTGGCTGTGACAGCACATGCCTGTAATCCCAGATTCAGGAAGCTAAAGAAGGAGGATCACAGGTTGGAGGCCAGCCTGGGAATTTAGCAAGACCTTGTCTCAAAAAATAAAAAGGGCAGGGATGGAACTCAGTGGTAGAGTGCCCCTGGGTTTAATCCCCAGTACTGCAAAAATAAAATGAATTAATTAGTTAATTAATTAATTGATCTTTTTTTTTTTTTTTTTTTTAATGGCCAGTGCCTAGATTGTCCCATAGGGCTGCCCAAGGGAGTAGTTTGGAAGAAAACAAAAGCTGAGCATCTGTTATCCCCATCTGGGAAAGCTGAATGTGCTAGTGCAATTGCTCTTACCTTTGCTTCCCACTGAGGGCTTTGTTTAGAGGCTACACAGCTGAGTCTGTAATAGGAGTTGCTTCTGGGAAGGGAGTGTTCCAACTAATGGGCACATAGCATTGTAGCAACCTAGAAATCTTCCTTGCTGGCAGATCACAAACTTCCTTTCTTCATACATGTACAGGTCTTAAGACATTGTGAAGTTGAGAAGTTGTGGTTTCTGAGTGCCGAAGGCTTATCAGTTCCACCAATGTATTCATCACAGGCAAGCAAAATAAATGGGTTTTAAAAATAAACTTCATTTGTTTTCCTCTCTGGTCCTGGTTTGTGCTTTTTCCATCTTGTCTGGAAAGGCCAGAGTCTTTTAGTATGATTCTTCATCTTATCCCACCTTTTCTTATGCTCTCCACCTTCTGGCTTGGTCTGTGAATTTCTTAGATTTTCAGAGACACGGCTGAACAGACCCTGTGTTTCTCTGAACCAAATCAAGAGTCCTGGCCTCATCTGGCCTTCAGAGAGTCTTATCACTGCACATACAGTGTTAACACTCACTGGGGGTGAACCTGAGTGTTTCCTGAAAACTAGCCTTCTATGTCACATTCTCACTGTGCCAAAGAAGTGAACTTTTACCTCTTCAGACATTTTGACTCTTAGAGCTAAAGAAACTTGACTGCAAGATTAGATGTCAGCTTTGTTGCCCCCATATAGTTCGGAGTTTACCAGTTCAGTTTTTTTCCAGCTAATAAACACCTTAAATGTGAACCTTGGGCAGATTTAGCTAGAGTGAAGAAAAGAAGATATTGTGCTTCATTACACATGATTTTAAGATTTTAAAAGATGAGTTATGAAACAGGATGAAGCAGATGGACAGGTTTCCCTTTTGAGAAGTAAGAAGGTGTATCTTTAGTCATTCTCTCCACCCCACCAAACCTGATCCATCTCTTAAAGGAATCAGATGTGCTGCATGATGCTGCCCCCAGCTGGTTCTTTTTGGTGCTTATGTTACCACATCAGAAAAATTATTAGATTCTCATAGTAACTTCATGAATTAGGTGAATCAGAGGTTATCAAACCAACTTGATAGATAGGATAACCTAAGGAGATACAGCCTTTTAGTTGATTTGTCCAGAGTTAAATGGGGCTAGCAGGAGGCATAATTAGACTAGAATTCAAATCTCTCACCTCTTATCCTTTTAGATTCCCCATTCCTTTGTAAATTCAATGTCATCCCCACCCTAAAAGCATTAGAGACAAATTTTACTCTTAGAGGAATCTGCCCCTTTTTCTACTTGGGAGAATATTGGAAATAATACATCCTATAGAGTTATATTTATTTTTTAATTCCTATTGTGCATGAAGCTCTCTGACTTAGTCACCACTGTCTTTAACTCTTCGATGTAATGTAGTTGTAAAGAGCTTTTTCTCTGGATCCAGATTGTATTGTCTTCCTGACTTGCCACTTAATAATTGGGTAACCTTGAATAAGTTGCTTAACCTTTAAATGCCTTCTGTAAAATGAGAGTAACACAGATAAACACTGTACACATATTCCAGAATTAGAAAAGCTCTGAAATCTGAAGCATTTCTGTTCCCAAACATTGCAGGTAAGGGATACTTAGTCTCTTAGTACACTTACTTCATAGGTTTGTTGTGTAGATAAAATAAGATAATATACACGAAGTCCTCAGAATAGTATCTGACACATTATAAACACTTTATAAACATTAGCTGCAAAAAATTACTTGCTGTTGCCAAGTGTGGTGGCACATGCCTGTAATCCCAGCTACTTGGGAGGCTGAGGCAGAAGGATTGAAAGTTCAAGACCAGCCTCAGCAACTTAGTCAACCACTGTCTCAAAATCAAAAATAAAAAGGGCTAGGGATGTAGTTCAGTGGTAGAGTATGCATGGATTCAATCAAAGAAGTGCTTCATGACTATGAAGAAATGACAAAGAACAACCAGATTACTTGATTTTTTTTTGTGTGTGTGGGGGCAGGGTGTGGTACTAGGGATTGAACCCAGGGGCACATAATGACTGAGCCACATCTAGCCTGTTTTAATTTTTATTTTGAGACAGGGCCTTGCTAAGTTGCTGAGGCTGGCCTTGCACTTGCAATCCTTCTGCCTCAGCCATCTGAGCCACTGGGATTGCAGGCGTGTGCCCAGCACAACTAAATTGCTTGAAAGAGTACATCTTCATGTAGCTTTTCCATAGCTTTATCTCCTGTTCACTCCTTTGGTCTTACCCATTTCACTGAAATTGTTCTGATCATAGTTGCCAGTGACTTTGTAATTGCAAATTTAGTGAACTCTTTCAAGCACATCTTACTTGATCTATAGCATTTGATACTGTTGGTCATTTCTTTTTTGGAATGTTCTTCTTGTCTTCGGAGATGACTTTCTTTTCTTTCTTTCTTTTTTTTTTTTTTTTTGGCAGGGGGACAGGGGTACCAGTGATTGAACTCAGGGACACTTGGCCACTGAGCCACATCCCCAGCCCTATTCTGTGTTTTATTTAAAGACAGGGTCTCACTGAGTTGCTTTGCACCTCACTTTTGCTGAGGTTGGCTTTGAACTCTCGATCAATCCTCCTGCCTCAGTCTCCTGAGCCGCTGGGATTGCAGGTGTGCAACACCACACCCAGCCTGAGATGACTTTCTTGCTTGGTTCTTCTTTTTCTGCTGCTGCTTTATATTTTCTTGTCCCTCAGGATTCTAATTTCTTACCTGTGTGTTAACCCTGGACAGTGTCTTGAATTCCTTGGCATCAATGACTGATTCAGCTCAATGTTGTTGCCTCCTAAATGACAGTCTTCTGCCCTCTTTCTCAATTTTAAACTGACTCTTTAAAGGCCATCTCTACTTCAGTTGCCCTACAAGTACCTTAAATTCAACATGGCCCAGCTGACCTCACGTTTTTTAACTTTGCTGCTGCTGCTTCTAATATTTATTCCTCTCCCTATATTCTGGATATTTAATAATGATATCCAAGGCTGGGGTTGTGGCTCAGTGATAGAGCACTTGCCTAGCATGTGTGAAGCCCTGTGTTCAATCCCTAGCACCACATAAAGATAAATAAATAAAATAAAGCTATTGTGTCCATCTATAACTATAAATAATGATATCCAGGTACCAGTAGCCTGGGATCATCCTATAGCTTTTCATTGTTCTTATCCCCCAATCCAGGCAAACATGAAGGGTTTTTTGTTTGGTACCAGGGATTGAACCCAAGGATGCTTTACCACTGAACCACATCCCTATCCCTTTATTATTATTATTATTTGTTTTTTTAAAGAGAGAGAATTTTTTTTTTAATATTTATTTTTCAGTTTTCGGTGGACACAACATCTTCATTTTTATGTGGTGCTGAGGATCGAACCCAGCGCCCTGCACATGCCAGGCGAGCGCGTCACCGCTTGAGCCACATTCCTTTTTAATATTTAAGTTATAGACAAGGTCTCAATAAATTGCTTAGGGCCTCACTAAGTTGCTGAGGCTGGCTTTGAACTTGTGATCCTCCTGCATCAGCCTCTGGAGCTTCTGGAATTACAGGTGAGTGCCCCCATGCCCAGCATGAAGGGGTTTTTTTGTTGTTGTTGTTTTTGATCCTGCCATGTAAATATATTTTTGAATCTTGCCTTGTTCTAATGCCTCCTCTATCTTTTTAACTCAGAAGACTTTCTCTTATTGAGATTATTATACTACTGTCCTGTTTCCCCTTCTCTGTATTCTGCACTCTCATCCACCTATCATATCATTGCTAAAATGATCTTGTCTTTAAAAAGTAAATATGACCCATGTTAACTCCCCTGCTTAAAATTCCTCTTTTATTCCCTAGAGACAGGATAAAGTCCATGTATTTTAGCAAAACATATCAGCCTCACCTCCTTATTCATTCATACACTCTTTTTTTTAATATTTATTTTTTAGTTGTAGATGGACATCATGCCTTTATTTCACTTATTTATTTTTATGTGGTGCTGAGGATCGAACCCAGTGCTTCATGTATGTGAGGCGAGAGCGCTACCACTTGAGCCACATCCCTAGCCCCTCATTCATGCACTCTTGCCACATTGAGTAAATTAGTTTCCTAAATACACCATGTACTTAACCTGTAATTCATGTGCTGTTCTCTTCTGTGTAATTATTCTCCTTTCATGCTACCCAGGTCATCCTTTCTGATTATTTCCTCTGACATGCCCAGACTAAATAAATATGTGTATCCTCAGCACTGCATGGTACTCTCATACCTGTTCATACCTATATTTTTAGTTTTTACCCCTTGATATTATTAGTCTATATCCCTTAATATATTGTGATCTCTTTGAAGGAAGATATCTTTGTGTGCAACACTGACCAAGCCCTTGGTAACTTTTTAAATATGGACTGGGGCTGAGCTCAGAGGTAGAGTGCTTGCCTAGCATGTGTGAGGCACTGGGTTTGATTCTCAGCACCATATATAAATAAAAAAATAAATTCCCATCAACATCTAATATAAAAAATAAATAAACACGTAGCCTCTATTTTCTAGGTATTTACTCTCCAGTGGTTTCATCTCAGCCTAAACATTTATGCTAAATGATAGTTGGTTTTTCCTTCTGTTTCACAGTATATCAACTCTGGGAACTTGGAACAGTTGCTAGACAGTAACTTGCATTTGCCCTGGACTGTGAGGGTGAAACTGGCCTATGACATAGCAGTGGGCCTCAGCTACCTTCACTTCAAAGGCATTTTCCATCGGGACCTCACATCAAAGGTATGAAAGCTTTACTTTCATAAAATTTTAAGAGACACCATCCTGTTTTACCAAGAAAGCCATAATAAGAAACCAATTATTAGTGAGTTTAGAATTATTGAAATTTCTTATAGATTTAATCTCACTATTCTTTTTTAAAATTTTTTTTTTAATAATTGGCAGTACTGGGCCAGGGTTGTGGCTCAATGGTAGAGCACTTGCCTAGCATGCGTGAGGCACTGGGTTTGTTCCCCAGCGCCATGTAAAAATAAAAACAAATAAAATAAAGGTATTGTGTAAAAAAATAATAATTGGCAGTACTGGGTATTTAACTTAGGGACACTCTATGATTAAAGCTACATTCCCAGCTCTTTTACTTTGAGACAGGGTCTCACTAAATTGTCAAGGTTGGCCTTGAATTTGTAATCCTCCCGTCTGAGCCTCCCAAGTCCCTGGGATTACAGGTGTGTACCACTGTGCCCAGGTTGATGCAGCTTTTGAGTACTTAGTAGGTCATAATGTACTGACCCATTTTCTGTTTGTGTGATTAAGTTTCTGCCACCCTGCCAATTCCTTTTTGGCATCAACTGGTCTCTGTAGTAGTCTCTTGCTGTCTGAATTTCTGTGTGACCAGGCTAGAAAAAAAGTTGCTTTCAGAAGTTGGCCAGGTTCCAAAATTGGTACCTCGGGGTCAGATAGCCCAGGATATCACCATGACAAGGGATATAAGTAATCTGGGGGAACTATAAAGCCATCTAATATACCTAATGTGACTTCTGCACAAGAGCCAAATTAAAATCTTTCAGGAAAGGATTTAATTTAGTACCTGACCAAGAATAGCTGTTATTTCATCCCCTAACCTAACATATACATATGCACACATATATAAATGCGTGTGCTGCCCCCGACCAGTGCAGGCAGCTGAACTAAGATCGCTCATGTGAATTTGCAGGGACACAAAATAAAACAAAGACACAATTTACCTTTACACAAGCTTCAGGACGGCCTCCCCAGCTCTCAGCCTCAGGCTCCCCAAAAGGAAGAGCAAGAGAAAGTCATAAGAGAAGGAACAGGATCAGAAGTGAGCTTTTATTGGGGGGGACTCTTGTTCTTAGAAAGTTCTATCCAAGAAAGGGCAGAACGGGCAAGACTACAAGGGAACAGGTGAGTGTAACTCAACCCTAGGGGCATGCCCCACAAAGAGAACCTTCTTGTTATCTGAGGTGGGTGGGGGTGGGGGACCAAGTCACAAATCATGGCACTACCAAGCCAGACTTCAGTGATTTTTCAGATCCCCATGGTGCATCAGGACTGGAAGGCTTGGTTACTCAATGTGGCTCCCCACATGCATGCATACATATTCCTGAACCCTTTCTGTTGTAAGAAAAAATTACCAAAGGAAACAAAAGCAGCTATATACTTTCAAAGTCAATAAGGCCTAAAACATAAGTTCCTAGCTCCTTCACATTGGAGTGGTTCTGGTGTTCTAAACAATAGTACTGTTCCTGAGAGACCATGGCCATTGTCTTAAAAACTACTGTAGAGAAAAATTGCTTTAAGGAGGTGATCATAAGGCTTCTGGGTGTGGCAGAGGCATTTATATGCAGCTGTACTCTTCTTGAAGGAGCACAAGACTAGGAAGTAGGAACTGAGAACCAACTAAGGCCTCATTATGAAGAACTCTTTATTTATATTAGACCTGTAAGAATTGAATATTTGGTCAGTTTGGATCTGGAAGGCAGTATCTTATCCCTTCCTTAGACATTATTCTCCCTCCAGAATGTTTTGGAAAATCAAGAGTAAGAAAACCACATGTGGGCTGGGGATATAGCTCAGTTGGTAGTGTGCTTGCCTTGCATGCCCAAGGCCCTGGGTTCAATTCCCAGCACCACAAAAAAACTCTGCACATATTCCAGGCAAATGGGTGGAATGGGACACTTTAGATATTGTCTTAAGTTGATTTTGTCACTTTAGGCATCCAGCCAAAACAAGATCTTTGCTTCCTACTCATAGAGGGCCATTTCTTCTAAGCTAATAGGAATTTGTGACGTTATTAATTAATCATACAGATAGGTATTTTCCCTATACCTACATAAATGTCTCCTATGTCTGGCTCCATGGGTGAAGGAATATTAGAAAAGGAGGATTTCTGACCTAGAGGTATTTATACTTTTGTTGGGAAATAACTAAAGAACAGTATACAGCATTTTAAAATTGAGTGTTTAGCTACATAGACTATAGTTTTCAGAGCACGGGAGATCATTCTAGACCAGGACTAGACTTTCTGGAAGAAAGCTCACCTTTAACAGTTCTTCATATTCTCTTCTGTACCCCAAAGGCACTTTGTCCAAGTGTGGTTCTGTCTGTGCCTATTGTGTTGTGCTATAAAAATGAGTAACTTTTTTTACTATAGGGTAAGACCACCATCTCTGGTTTTCCTTATAGGAAGTGAGTATTTCCAGTGCCATTTGACTTGGGAGGAGAAACTAGGAACTTAGGAGAAATAACTCCATGTATCTGGGCTATGCTTCATTGGGTCTAGACTTTAAGGAGATGTTGAGTATACTCCTAGGTGGTGAGAACAAGTGATTTTTGAAAGCTCTACTGGCAGGTTGGGAATTAAATTGTAGGGGATCTCAAACTGAAGATTATCAAGAGTCTTATAAACCAGACCATCCAATTTAATGTATTATCAGTGTCCTCTTATAATCTCTGATTATTTTCTGGGAAAGTTTTGTCTGAACATTCCAGCATCAGATTACCTGTATTGCAAGGACTAAGGAGAGAACTGTATGTTCATGCCCAGACCAGCCCCACCAAGGACACCTGTATGGCAGGGGACAATGACCATAAGAACTAGAATCCCCAAGGGAGAATTAAGTCTAAAGGGACAGAGTACAGGGCTTTGAGGTTTTCAAATTATGTCTTCATTATCAACCTTGGGTTTGAGTTGGCTTTCTTTTAAGGATGGTGTCAGGTTTCCTTACATTTCTGTGGTTTACACTTCATAGTATTTGATTATTCTGTTGTGTTTCTCAAGTATTCCTCTTATTTGCCTTTGTAAACAGTTTTCTGGCCCTGTTTCAGGGAAGGGACTGATAGCACAGAGGCCAAAACATCTATTCAAGAACTGAGATTTGGGGTTCCAGACCAAGTTTTGCTCCCTCTCTTCTGATGTCTTCAGTGCTCTTGAGACCTTAAGTGTTCTATCTGCAAAAATGGATTCTGTCCTTGCAACAGTAATCAATTCAGTATTCCCAGATCAGAGATAACAGGAAGATTGGAAAATAGTGGGAATGTCAGCATGGTGGTGCACACCTGTAATCACAGTGCCTCAGGAAGCTGAGGCAGGAAGATCGAGAATTCAAACCCAGATTCAGCAAAAGCAAGGCACTAAGCATCAATGAGACCCAGTCTCTAAATAAAATACAAAATAGGGCTGGAGATGTGACTCAGTGATTGAGTGCCCCTGAGTTCAATCCCTGGTACTACACACAGGCTTTTACTGGCGCTCCAGTAGCAACCAGTAGAACTGTACGTGAGCCTTGGCTCTTCAGGATAACTGAGAGAACAGTTAGTTTCTGCTTAATTCTGTTACTACCTGGCATCAGGAAAGCACTACTAATGATCTGTGGCTACCCTTAGGAGATTGTGCGTTGTGAATTGTATCTCTAGCTCTTGGTGATTATTGTTCTTTTTTTGGTGGAATTAATGTTGACTCCATTGAAATCATCCTGTTGATTCCTCCTGAGTGAAAAGCCTATCCATGTATGGTGTAGGCCACACAGCTAGATTTCAGGGTAAAGAGCATGAATTAAGAACAAATGGTGGTTTGGGGTTGTAGCTCAGTGGTAGAGTGTTTGCCTAGCACATTCGAGGCACTGGGTTCGATCCTCACCACCACATAAAAATAAGTAAATAAAGGTAATGTATCCATTTACAACTAAAAACATTTTAAAAACAGATCGACAGATCGATGCACACCTGCAGTCCTAGTGGCTCCCGAGACTGAGGCAGCAGGATCTTGAGTTCAAAGCCAGCCTGGGCAATTTAGCAAGGTCCTAAGCAACTTAGCGAGACCT
Source organism: Marmota marmota marmota (assembly GCF_001458135.2). NCBI lineage: Eukaryota > Metazoa > Chordata > Mammalia > Rodentia > Sciuridae > Marmota > Marmota marmota. Next base: position 19,742,789 of record NW_026000082.1, read on the forward strand.
GTCTCTAAATAAAATATAAAAAAGGGCTGAAGATGTGTCTCAGTGGTTAAGCACCCCTGGTGCCAAAAACAAACAACAAAATAGGGTCTGGGGGCTGGGGTTGTGGCTCAGTGGCAGAGTGCTTGTCTTGCACACGCGAGGCCCTGGGTTTGATCCTCAGCACCACATAAAAATAAACAAAATAAAGGTATTTATTAACTGAAAAAAAAAAAAAAAAAAAAAAGGG
>NW_026000082.1:19743039-19790377 GCF_001458135.2 Marmota marmota marmota
GAAAAAAAAAAAAAAAAAAAAGGGTCTGTGATGCAGTTCAATGTTAGAGCACTTGCCTAGCATGCCTGAGGCTCTGGGGTCAATCTCCAGCACCACAAAAAATAAAAGACAGAAAAAAGAACAAATATGAATGCTGGAGGGATTTTAGGACATCTTGGAGTTGGGTTTTTTGTTTGTTTGTTTGTTTGTTTGTTTGTTTTGTACCAGGGATTGAACCCATGGGTGCTTAACCACTGAACCCTTTTTAATATTTAGAGATAGGGTCTTGCTAAATTGCTCAGTACCTCGCTAAGTGTTGAGGCTGTCTTTGAACTTGCAATCCTCCTGCTTCAGCTTCTTGAACTGCTGGGATTTCAGGCATGCACCACCATGCCTGGATGGAGTTACTTTTTATAATGAGAATTATCAACAGTTTCAGGGAACCATTTATACTGTGCTATCAGAGGACACAGTTTGGGGGACATAGAAATGACTGAAATTCAGTCTTGTAACTTCCATGAGCTCTTAAGTCTAATCAGGGGGATAGATGTCAGAGCAGATCATTCATTACACAGGCACCAGGGGTAAAGATATAGGATCATATGGTGTGATGGAGGGCAAGAGATGGAACATATTACAGCAAAACAGAATTTTTTTTTTCAGTACCAGAGATTGTACCCAGGGTCGCTCTGCCACTGAGCTGCATCCCCAGCTCTTTATTTTTTTGAGACACAGTCTTGCTAAGTTGCTGAACTTGCTTCAGCCTATCTTCTGAATTGATGGGATTACAGGCATATGTCACTGCACCCACTTAAAGCAGATAACCTAAGAGACCTAAGAGACTTGGACTACAGAAATTCCTGAGGTGTTTAGGAGGGCAGTTCATTCTCTGATTTGCCTTTGCTGTGAAAAGAACCACTTAACCTTTCTTGATATATAAAATAAATTCTTTTTTCATCTGGTCATAGCTGGGTTTGTGGAGTATGCTGAGGTGAGGAGAGAGGTGATGGCATACTGAGAACCTTTTTTTTTTTTTTTAATTTTTATTGTTGGTTGTTCAAAACATTACATAGTTCTTGATATATCATATTTCACACTTTGATTCAAGTGGGTTATGAACTCCCATTTTTACCCTGTATACAGATTGCAGAATCACATCAGTTACACATCCATTGATTTACATATTGCCATACTAGTGTCTGTTGTATTCTGCTTTTCCTATCCTCTACTTTTTTTTTTTTTTTTTAATTGTTGTTACCTAAAGCTAACACTGCACATATTCTTGGTATTTCTCCTCTCTGGGTGGTGTTATTCAATGCCAATTCCAGGACACCTCAGGAATTTCTCTCAAATGTCTACTCTGGCCCAGTTCTGAAAATTTTGTGTAGGTTTCCAAAAAATGCACTCCTGGCCACACTTTTGATCCCCTTGTCAGCTCAGTCCCTATTATGGAGAGTTGAATACATGATTAGTATATGCACTTGGCACATGCTTTTTGATAGTGGCCCAGATCATCTGGCCAAACTTTCATTTAACAAACTTTTACCAGGATTTTTTTCTGTGTGCCTGTGCTAGGTAAAAGATATAGAGATGAGTGGGATCATTCCCTGTCCTTGAAAAGGCAAATCTGTAAGCCACTCTGATGCAATGTGATGTATTATACTAAGGGGAACTGGCACCATGCATCAGCAGTGTTTGTGCTACTTTTTGAACCTAAAAAGGTTACCTCTCACCTCAGGGGACTCTGGCTGGGCCTCTTATACATGTGCTTTTCTAGGCAAAATTACTTCATTCAGAAGTCTTCTTTTTGTGTATTGCATACCAAACAGCCTAAAAATTGGGCTGGCTCCTTAGTCTAATTGAGTGTCATATTTTGTAGCCACAGTTGAGTCAGAAATGCAAGCATTATACTAGATGTCCTGAAATTAGCCAACATTGGAGGTAGGGACTAGGTTCCCAAGTAAGCGGCCTTATGACATTGCCTCCACAAACAGTATCCCTTTGTCATAGACCCTAGTTCCTGCTGCTTTCATAAGTATACATTGCTCCTGCCATGGACTTGCTGTCTCCAGCAGAAAGCTTTTAAACCTGACCCTCTGGAGAGGCCAAAGAATTAGGAGAGACCCTCTTAGAATCAGGCGATTGAGGTCTTTACTTTTTAAAAGCCTCACTTTTCTCATTAAACTTAAAAATCTCAGATCTGTCTTTCTGATAGTGTTGTTTTGAAAAAACAATGGTATTATACCTGTGAAAAATGTACCATGTAGAGAACTGGGCAATCATTCACTTACCTGAGGGGTTAGAAAGTATTTTGTAGTCCACTTCCCTCCTAAGACATCCCCACTTTCCTAAACTTACAGTCTAGTTGGGTAAGGTACTATAGAAACATAGACATTTTCATTATAATGTGGCAAATGTTAAGAGAGGAGAAATAAGAATAGGATGCTTTGAGGAAAGGATATTTAACCTTCAGGTGCAGAGAAGTCTTCTCAGAAGAGATGATGCCTGAGCTGAATTTTGAAAATGAATTCTCCTTAATAAGTATATGGTAGAGAATGAATAGTATTCCAGATCAGATGAAAGGAATAGTATAAAAAATGTGATTTTCACTGTGAAGTTGGAGTGGCAGAGGATTAGGTTGACAGAAAAGTCTGACTATATCAGACTATCTAACTTGGATGTTATTTTGTAGATAGGAAAGGAAGAATCATGGCCAGCTTTTTTAAAATAACAGCTTTATTAAGATATAATGCAGGCTGAGATTGTGGCTCAGTGGTAGAGTGCTTGTCTCGCATGTGTGAGGCACTGGGTTCAATCCTCAGCACCACATAAAAATAAATAATTAAAGGTATTGTATCCATCTACAACTAAAAACAAATATTAATTAAAAATATATAATGCACCAAATTTAAGGTATACATTTCAGAGGTTTTTAATATATTCACCCATACCACTATCCAATTATAGAGCCTTTTCATCACCTCAAAAAGAAACTTCACCCTATTTCTCTCTCTTTTTAGCTCTTGGCAACCACTAATCTATTTTTTATTTCTACAGATTTGCTTGTTCTGGACATTTCATACCAATGGAACATGTCATTATCTGCTATTAAATAGAACACAGGTTCACATTTCAGTAAGATAATGCTGGCAGAAATGAGGAAGATGAGTTATGGGAGGCCAACTCTGGAAGCACACAGACCAGTTAGCACAGTATTGAAACATTCAGAGGAAGAATGATAAGGCCCTCAACTAGGGCAACAGTAATAGGAATAAAAAAAAAGGGACCAGTTTGAAAATGTTTAGAAGTTAAAATTGATGGAAATAAGAGTAAAAAGTCTAGGATGAATTCCAGGTTTCTAGTTTAGTAAACTGGGTAGAAAGTGGCAATACCAAAAGACATAAAAATAAAAGCTAGGGGCTTGTGGGTGTAACTCAGTGGTAGAGCCTGTGCTTAGCATGCTTGAGGTCCTGGGTTCAATTACCAACACATGTGTGCACGTATACAAAACTAAAAAACAAAACGAACATAAAAAAATAGTTTTCTAAGTAAAATATTGGGTTTTTTTTGGGGGGGGGGATGAGTTCAGGTTTGTATGAATGGAGTTCAATATGAGTAATCCAGGAGATGTCCAGAAGATTAGATATGCAACTTACCAAAAAAAAGTGGGGGGCTAGGGCTCAGTATATACATTTGAGTCATCAGCACAGAGGTGGTAATTAGAAATGGAGTACCAGAAGAGCATATAGGTCCAAGACAGTACTCTTGAAAGCATCATCTATGGGATGGGAAGAAGAGCCTCCATTGAAGTCTGCAGAGTAGCCAAAGGTAGAGAAGGGAACCCAAAACTGTAGAATCATAGAAGCCAGTTGAGAATAAAAAAGTTGTGGGAATAGTCTCCAACTAGGTAGTCTTAGCTGCATGGCTCTGACTGCCATATTCTGTACATACCCAATACTAACACAATTCTTGAATCATACACAGATGAAGAAAGTAATTAGCTGTGGCATGAACAGAAAGACCAAATAACCTAAGAACTATTTTTGTCTATTGAGCTGTTAGGGAACTCACTGGGATCTTCAATGAGAATATTTCCAGCAGAAGCCACTGAGTGTAAAAAAAAAAGTGTCGCAATCTAAACCTGACTAGCTTAGTGTTTTGTTTGTTTTGGTACTGGGTAGGAATGCTTTACCACTGAACTATATTCCTGGTCCTTTTGTTGAGGCAGTGTCTCAGTTGCTGAGGCCTCTCAGCCTCCTGAGTCACTAGGAAGACAGGCATGCACCTCTATGGCTGATTTAGCTTAGATTTCTTAAAGGGCAGGCTCGGGGTTTTTGGGAAACTTGAAGCTAATCCTGGTCAGGGCTCCTCATTTTTCTTATCACCTCAGATATAGACTATTTGACTTTTTTTTTTTTTGGTTCCAATGACCAACTACTGGCTATGGAGAAACCTTAAGAGAAGTGGCGGTCCATTCCCACTCTAGGAACACTAGGCTGTGCAACCTTAACCCACACTGTAGGTCAATGATCATTCCTGCCTTAGCCATTTCTTAGCTGCTTCTGGAGATGCTACTCAGAAGTCACTTTCTACTAGATGGGTGATTTGCAGAAAGTGAACAGGCCTCTATGAATATGAATATGGGGTAGAAACCGAACAGCATTGACAAGGGTGGTATACTATGGCCACATTCTATTCCTATCCTGCTGCTCCCAAGCTGGCTTTAATAGGGTTGTTTCTAATAGTAAATAGGACTTTAGTCCAAGTCTTAGAGACAAAGAGTCTAAGTTGTTGGTGAAATAGGAGAAAGGAAAAGAGACATGATAGGATAGTGCCCTTTACCCATGGTTTTGGCTAATGCAGACTGGCATAGGGCCCATTTCTTATCAAGTCAGGGAGTTGGGATGCTGATTCGGCAGGACTGATGGGAGGGTCAAAGCCAGGACAAGCACAAGGACAGTCCTTCTTGGAAGCCAGACGATGTATATGTACTTGGGATCCAGGGTAGGAAGTGTGGTGAAATCACAGGCTCCTTCCAGCTTGAGGAAGAATGGTGTAATCACATCAAGGCCAGAATAATTAATGTGTACTTGATGCTGAGTAAGCAAGAGGTGACTTGACAATGTCTTGGCAACTAGACAACAAGGTTGGCAAGGGAAAGGGGGCTGGTCTTGGTCAGATCGGGCCTTACTGGCCCCAGAAAAGTTTCCGTAAGCCAAGGATTCCTGATCTCTGCTGCCTCTGGAGGAAGGGGTGGGGTGAGAATACCTCCTAAGCCAAAGTGGCTTAGGGTTATTTTGAATGCAGCTATTTGGGGAGAGCTGGTTGCTGCTTTATGTTTGTTTATAGGTCATTTGGATACACTTTCTCTGCAGATAACAGCATTTGTTCAGTGAACATATCCTTAGTCTGACTTATGAATTAAATATGGGGAGGAAAAAAGGACCAAACCAGAATCTGCTCCTGAGGTGTTCATAACCTCTGCTAGACTGTAAGAGGAAATAGCATACAGGAGCCAAAGAAGTTGAGAAAAGAGGGAGATATAAAGGTGAGGACTTAAGAGCAATTTGCCTGAAAAGACATAAAAATTTCTTAGGTAAAAGGGAGAACTGGATGAGGATGTGGGGGGTGTGGCTCAGTGGTAGAGTGCATGATTAGCACACATGGGACCCCAGGTTTGATCCCAGCACTACATGAGAAAGAATGAATTCAGACCATCCCAAATGAAAGGGAATGGTTTAAGCAAAGGCAAAGGTTTGGAGGGCTTGTTCAATCTTGAAGTCAGACTTGTTTAAGACAAATTGGATGGGGGAATGCATAGGGATTCCAGGAGCAGCGAGGTGTCAGGTAGAGGTAGGCCAATTGGAGGAGCCAGATCTCTTTTTGCAGTGCTAGGGATCAAACTGAGGGCCTCACACATGCTAAGCACACACTCTGCAACTGAGCTATACCCCCAGCCAGATCAAACTTTTCATCCCAGGAAATGAAGTCACTTGTAATTGGTGGGCAGTGAAAGTTAGTGTAGGCTAGAGTACTTGTCCTAGTTTACCTCACTTGGCAAGTTAAGGCCTGGGACTAGGGTCTGTGCACTCTGAGAAAAGAGGAAGGGAGGCCAAGGACCTGATAGTCTGTCCTACACTATCAGCTTCAAGAGGACAAGGGTTTCTGTTTTGTTTATTGAGATATCTCTGGCTAAGAACATAAAAAGCAAGGGTAAATATTTGAGTTTAGAGACTGAAGTGACACCTAGGGTAGCCACTGAAGTTCCAGAGCTGACTCATCTCTTATGGCTGTCTTAAAGCCTCCATTTCTGACCACTTGAAGTCAGTCAGTGTAGAATGTAGTTCACCGAGAAGCCCTATACTAGGGAGGCATAGGTGATAACTCTATAGCTGGCTAATTCCCACTTGTGAGCCATCTTCTTTTCTTTGGGACCTCTAGAACTGCCTGATAAAGAGAGATGAGAATGGTTATTCTGCAGTGGTGGCTGACTTTGGCCTAGCTGAGAAGATTCCTGATGCCAGGTGAGTAGTCCTAATGGATGCTAGGGCTGCAGAGGAGATTGTTAGGGGAAAATCCAGGTTCCTCCCTGGAGGCTAGGACTTGATCACAATAGTTCAGTGACTGACTTCAGTCAGTCCTACTCTGTACCCATCCATGGGAAATAAGAATTTCCAACATTCAGAAAATTTCCAGTGTGCCAGGCAGTGGTGAATTCATTTTCCTTATAATCTCACCCCACAGCATGGGAAATGAGAAGCTGGCTGTGGTGGGATCACCCTTCTGGATGGCACCCGAGGTTCTCCGAGATGAGCCCTATAATGAGAAGGTAAGTCTGGAGGATCTGGAGACCTAGTTCTCTTTAGAATCCACTTTTAGCAGAAGGTACTAAGGGTCAACCTTTATGTTCAGGTTAAGGAACATTCTTTTTGCCAAAAGCAGCGATGGCATCTGGCAATTGCCCAGTGAATGATTTATATGGGCTATAAGTCCTAGGTCTGGGCTTTTAAGACATGGGGGAAGATACCCCTATCTTCTCATCATTGAGAGGGCAACTGAAGTCTGATTACCCACCAGGCAGATGTGTTCTCTTATGGTATCATCCTCTGCGAAATCATCGCCCGCATCCAGGCTGATCCAGACTATCTTCCCCGCACAGAGGTGAGCTACAGGCTTGGGGCCCAGTGCCACTGGGACGGGGCTGGTTTGAGCCTATAGAACTATTTTGTCCTTGGGGTGGAGTTGCTGGTACTCATTCTGTGGCTACTTCTGAGAGGCAGCTCCCAGCCTCCTCTTTTGAACAGGCCAGGATGGGTGGGGGATTAATGACCTGTCTACCCATGTCCCTGTACCCACCCCACCATACCCATCCACAGAATTTCGGGCTGGACTATGACGCTTTCCAGCACATGGTGGGAGACTGTCCCCCAGACTTTCTGCAGCTCACCTTCAACTGCTGTAATGTGAGTGTCTTTCTCCCTGTGGCTTTGGTCAGGGGCTGTCTGAATCCTTTTCCACCTGGTTAAGACCATAGGGAGAGGCAGCTGATTAGCCTCATGAGGGGACACATTTTCACTGGATGTATAACACCAACTGCACTTCCTCTTCTGGGCCTGGCCAGGGTCTCCAGAGCCCTGGACCAAAGGAAGATAAAAACAGCTTTGTATTACCCAATAATCCTCAGCTTGCAGGGCAGACCTACCACTCCTTGCATTTGGGTATTGAAAGAACTTTGGTCAGGTTTTATTGTTGGACTATGGGTTACGCTTGTTCTGAGGCACATGGAGGAAATGCTTGTTGGCCTTCGTTTTATATAGCTAGATACCCAGGCTAGATCTGTTAGGACAAAAGAGTAGCTAGGCTTTGTTCATGTAATTCCCCAAAATAGATCAGTATCAGAACTCAAGAAAAACAGAAGAAACCAATGTGAGCGTACACTTTTGGAGGGTTGTATTCCAAACAAGGGGATAAGACACACACACAAAAAAAGAACTAAGATAGTAAAAGATAATGACAGTAGCATCTTTCCTGCCTTATCCCTGGGAATCATTCTCATGGCCTAGGGCCTCGGGAAAATCTCAAAAAAGCTGCACATCTGCCTCTTAAAAGATGCTAGAAACACATTCAAATTCCACCTGTGGAGTGGGAGGAGGGCGGAGCTCATGGCTGGTGTGGATGCCTACAGATGGACCCCAAACTGCGTCCATCCTTTGTGGAGATTGAGAAGACCCTGGAGGAAATTATGAACCGCCTACAGGAAGAAGAGCTGGAGAGGGACAAGAAGCTGCAACCCACAGCAAAGGGTAAGAGATCATAGACAATCCAACTTGACCCCAACAGAAGAAATTAGTCTATGGGATCTACCCCCCAGGGCTGTGATTGCAAGAACTTGGGTCTAGAAGGAAGAGGGGCAGGAGATCACGGGGGAAAAAGTACTGGACTCTTTTTTATTAAAGAGTTGTGACTTGACTTACTGCTTTCCTTCTGAGTGTTTCCTCATTGATGAAATGGGACATCAGATCCTACTTTGCTTTCCTGAGTGAAAACACTAATGAAGTGGTACTTTTGTTGATTATGACTACTGAGAATAACCCAGACCTGACTCACTGTTCTTTAGGACCCTTAGAGAAAGTGCCTTCGGGGAAGAGGCTGAGCTCACTGGATGACAAGATCCCCCACAAGTCACCACGTCCAAGACGTACTATTTGGCTGTCTCGAAGCCAGTCAGACATCTTTTCTCGTAAACCCCCACGTACAGTGAGTGTCTTGGACCCCTATTACCAGCCACCAAGAGATGGTGCTACCCGTACCCCCAAAGTCAACCCTTTCAGTGCTCGTCAGGACCTCAAGGGCGGCAAGATCAAGCTCTTTGACCTACCCAGCAAGTCTGTAATCTCCCTGGTATTTGACCTGGATGCACCAGGGCCTAGAACTACACCCCTAGCTGACTGGCAAGAGCCCTTGGCCCCACCTGCTCGCCGATGGCGCTCTTTGCCTGGTTCACCAGAGTTCTTGCATCAGGAGGCCTGTCCATTTGTGTGCCATGAAGAATCACTATCTGATGGGCCCCCACCAAGACTCAGTAGTCTCAAGTACAGGGTAAGAGAGATCCCGCCATTCCGGGCAGCTGCTCCAGCCCATGAGGCCATGGACTGCTCTACTCCCCAGGAAGAAAACGGTTTTGGGCCCAAGCCCCAGGAGACAAGCCCATATTGCAGAAGTGCCTCTGAGGAAATGGAGGTAGAAGAAGGCAAGCCAAGAAACTTGGCTGCAGTCCCCTAATCTATCTCGAGCATAGGACTGCAAGTCCAGGGAGAACAGGATGGGTAAGGGGGTTTAGTCCCTGTCTTACCTTGGGGATGGACCTTCAGTTGAAGCCATAGGGACCCCTTGGTGCACATCCTCCACTCATCCCTGGAGCCTGGTGAGCAGGTCAAGCCAGGCTAAACTTTTGGGTTCCTATTTACCCAATGGCTGCATGAGAGGGAAGGCAGCAGTGAGAGGCCTTCCTAGTTAGGGCCAACTGGTGATGTTAAGCAAGGAGCTCTAGTTTCTACCTGACCCAAGTATAATTCCCCAGACAGGACCAGAGAACTCTTAGTTGTAGGTTGAGCTGGCAGGCGGTATTACCCTGGTTCTTCTACCATCCCAAATCTATGTTGCCTTTTTTGGGGGCATATAAGCTACCGGATGGAACTTGGAGCTGACCAGGAAATGATAAAGGGCTGAAGACTGGGGTGCTTCTTGCCAGTATGTCTAAGACACTTGAATAATTGCTGTTTGCACTTACTGCATGGTCAGACCACATCACTACGTTTCTATGCAGGGGGAGGGCAAGGTAGTGTGGTGGTCATGGCTCTTAGCTAACCCATTCAAAGAACTTTTCCAGTTGACTAATCTATTTTCATATTTATAAAGGAGTCTTAATGTTCTGCCTCATTAAGACTTTCAACCTTGTGGTTGGGAGTGGGGCTGGTTTTGTAGGCCCTAGGGCCTGCTCTATGTTATCAACAGGTGATAAACACCCAGTTGGTTAAATGGTTTATACTTGGACTGATTTTTTTTCCCTTCCTGCTATAGCTGGAGCTTCGGGAACAGTCTGTCCTTACAGAGCCGCAATAAGAAATAACCAAAGAATGAAGTTGGTCAAATATTTTCATAACTCGTTTCTGTTGATTTTTTGGTAAAACTCTTCCAAGACACTTTCAGATTTAAAAATAAAGTTGGTGTTGCAGGTGCTGGTCAGCCTTCTTACTTGTACCCTCATACCTCAGCCTCTGGGGTAAAGGAAAAGGTCCAGGGGCAATGCAGCCAGTATCTGTTAGGCTCTCCCACCTTAACTCTGTGTAGTTGAGTGTGACATTCACAGGCTAGAGAGACCCAAACAACTCCTTCTACTCTCAGCTTTTCTTCCTGGGCTGAATAAATTGGGTCAGCTGCTGCCCCAAGCCAGCTTCATCTTCTGATTGTGGGCTTTGGAGGAACGAGAGAACTGGCTCTTGGCCACTGTGAGGGGGACAGCTTTGCCACTCAGATATACCTTGTTGTGACATTCGGGTAGCCAGGGTTCAGAGCTGCAGGACTGTGGTCCCTGGATCACTCCCACATAGGCCATCACATAACCTGTCATAAAGGCATCAAAACCAGCCCGGTGCAATCCATCCCCAGGCACTGGGTTAAGACTGGCTTGGCCCCCTGGCACTTCTGAGGTAGCCATGTCAGTAGTTTCATACCTTGTTGCTTTAAGCTCCTTCTCCAAGTCATTTTTGTGATCTTGATCAGAGCCAGGCTGGTCCTTTTTATCAACCTCAGCCACTTTCTGATCAATTTCCTCAGCCTTTAGGTCCCCATGGACTTGCTTTGTGGGAGGACCATCCTCAGCTTCCCCGGAGGTCTGTGTCCCAGGCAGGCTCAACAAAGCCCTTCTACGTTTTTCCCTACGTCGTCGCCGCCGCCGCTTATCCTCTATCACAGCCTCATCAGTGTCAATGATAAGATCAATATCATGGGACCGAGGACACTGCGGTCCCATGGGGCACCAGCCATAGGCCTAGAGGTAGGAAAGAGGGCTTATATAAAGGAGTTTCAAATATCAGAACTTCCCCTCCCCCAGGAAATGAGCAAGTGGTCTCACCGAGAAGTTGTCACAGATACTGGTGGGATGAGGACGGTGAGTTGCAGGGGTCATGCAGCAGCGATAGTCAATATGAGCCCTCATGCTAGAAGGATAGCTGCAGAACTCCAGGGTAAGGTGTGGGTTGCCACCTGCCCGCTGCTTCCCATTTTCCCGCTCACTACAAAAGTGCAAGAAGGTATTGGTCCACTAGATCAAAGAGAACAGGGATTTTTGTCTGCTGAATCTTAAAACAGTGCCTAGCACATGGTAAGTGCTTGACAAACATCTTAAGTGAATGAAACAGACTCATACTAGGCCCCACCCCTTTCCCTCAACCATTCCCTCACCATTTCCGGAATGCATATTCTAAGTAGGAGGCCGTGAAGCGGGCATGAAACTCAGCAGCATATTTGGTATCATAAATGCCTGACGGGAACATCTCACAAAGGTCAGCAGTGAAGGTTCCCAGGCTTTCAGGCAGGTGTGCATAGAAGTTCTGGTACAGGAACACCAAGTCTATAAGGCCATTATGCAGCACAAGGGGCCGACGGGCCCGAATTATCTCCAGGAACAGTGTCCGTACTGACTGGCTCTGGCTCTCATTACCCTAGGTGGAAGGGAAGGGGTCAGATAGACTCCTCTACAGGACATTAATCCCAGGTTTCCCCACCTGGAAAATTTTCCCTTGTTATCTAATCCGATGTCACCCACCCTTGTATTAATTTGTCTTGTTTTCCCATATTGTCATTAGTTATTTCCCATACTCACATAAGCAAATTCTTCTCCGGCATCTACCCTAGGGTAGGAAGAAATAAAGTCACTTGAGCGCCAGACTCAAGGTTAAGGAAGCTGAAGTCCTACCTTGTCATTGCCCTTATGGTAGGGTATGCCTTGGGCATACTGGCGATTAAAGTTGAAGCCATGCTGCACCAGGAACTGCACAGACTTTGGTTCTATAACATATTCCTCCATGCACAGCAGGGTGAGATTGAACACCTGGACCAGGTAAGAGTGTTCACCCTGAAAGAGAAAGATATCTGTTATATCAAGATTTGGAAGAAGAAATCCTCACACCTGATGTTCCCCTGCAACTCAACCCTCCTCCCAACAGCCACAAACTTGGGACAGGAGTGAGACAGCTCCTACCTTGTCAGGCTGCAGCTTGAAGCAAGCAAGGCCCAAGGAGAGGATAGAACGGGTCCTAGCAGCATGACACACAGCCTTGTAACGTTCCTCGATGCACCTTGGGGTTGGTTTTGAGGGCAGTTATGGCTGAATTACTTCATGAAAGAACCAAACCATCCAGGACTGTGACTCCCCACACACTCCAGGGTTGATATCTGCCCCTCCTGCCAGGGCTGGAACTAAAGATTTAATACTTACTGATTCAGCAAACTCTTTCTGTCTCCAAGCCCACTCAGTTCCTATGGGTAGATTAAGGAAGGGCTGTGAGTGGCCCCCCAGTACCAGTCCCTTCAAAACCACCTGTCCTCCCTGTTTCCCATCTCATACCGTGTCCACAGCCACAAAGCTAGCAGTCTTTATGGCTAACAAGAGGGATGGCCACATCTCCTTGAAGTTGTCACTTTGCACATCCACCACAGGAACCTGGATTAACTCATCCCCAGATTTTGGGCATTTGTTGATACAACCTGGGTATAAGAATGGTGATCAATGTGCATGCTCCCAGGGGAACAGACACCAAGCTAGCCATAGGGGTTGGGTTCCAATGTTAGCTTTTCTCTTAAACCTTTATGTCCAAAGTGCTTCACTGGAATGGACAGTGCCCTGAATTTGGGGAAAGTCCTCCTCAGCATAAATCAGTAGAAAGGTAAACAAGGTATTCGAGGTTTCTTTTCCCGCTCCCTTTAGTCAATATTTCGCAGGGTTTGAGGATGAGTTCCCTTAAACTCACTTAAGGCGCCTCACTACTGTTCTTATGGTGGCCCCCGCAGCCACAAGCTGTTCCTAGCATGCCCCATCGCCTGATAAATATTGGCCCACACCAGAGCTCTCAATACGTCCTACTTCCTTTCGACCACCACGTGTAACTTGCCCCATTTAAACAAATCACAAGAGTTCTATCCAGACCACATCTCCCGACAGGCCCCACCAGCCCTACGTTCCCAACACTCCCAAGCTTTGCAGCTGAGCGCGCAGCTCGTGGCTGCTTCCGAAGAAAGGAGTTACTTTTCTGAAGGTTAAGGTCTGTCTCTATCAACCAGCCCGAGGTCTTCCCCTCCCCGAGAGCACATAAACTTCTAGAGCGGCCCTTGGGAAGTCGCTCACCGTCTGAGGCCTCTGGAGCTGAAGCTGCGCCATCGTCACTGTCGGCAGCCATGACGCAGAGCGTGCCGCGCGTCCCTCTCTTGAGCTGCCGGAAGACTTCCGTTTAGTCTCCTGGCTCGACTCCGGCGGTCGAGAATGGGGCGGGGTCTCACGCTTGGGGTCGCAGTAGGGTTGGACTTCCGTTCAGACCTCCCGGGCCCTGTGCAGGGAAGTGGGCCCGGCCCGCGCTGAGAGCCTATTGGCTGGTGCTGCGGACTCCCCGCCTGGATTGGCCGGAGCCACGCCCCTCGGTGTTGCGCGGGAGCCGGCGGAGGAGGTAATTTTTCTTACCACGCGCGGCCTGGGGAGGGTGGGAACCCAGTCTTAACGCCTGCGGTGTTTGTCTGCACCGTTCCGGAATGCTTTGGGTGGGCAGGGCGGGATTCCCTAAAGAGGGGGCACTGCCTGAACTGAGCTTAAAATATGCTTATGAGTTAGGCCAGAAGAAGGGCATTGGGGGAAAGAAAGGTGTTCTGGGCGTGGGCAAATTCCCTGGAAAGATGGAGAGCTTAGTGCGGGCGGAGAACATTCCACAGAACAAGGATGCTGAGGTTATAAAGCGACTGACTAATAGGGAAGCATTTGAAAAAGTCCAAGCGATGAAGTAAAATAGAATTAAGGTTCTGGTAGTGGGGATGATGAGGAAGGGTCCATTTGGAAAGCAATTAGAAAGTATAGTTGACCTAGACGGTGTTTGGGCATGACTCTTACTACCGTGAGAGAGGAGAGAGGTATTAGGAGTAGTAGTCTCTTCCCAGGGACTCTAGTTTTCATTCCCTGGGCCCAGCAACTGATTCTCCTTGTTTATTTTTTCTAGGGCATCTTTTAACTTTTCTCCCCCTACTGAGTCCTTTTCGTCATTATTGAGTTGCTTGGACTTATCCCCTTCTTTTTAAAAAAGAAACACCGTCCTCCATTCCATTAATTAAATTAACAAACATTTATAGTGTTTACCTGCCTTTGGCTTTGAGGACACAACAATTAACGGAAGAGATCTAGTCCTGGTCCTCCTGGAGGTTTTTTTTTTGTTGTTGTTGTTTTGTTTTTGTTTTTTGGTTTGTTTGTTTTTTACAGTCAAGTAGGGTGAGCAGGGCTGGATTATGGCTCAGTAGTAGAGGCACTGGGTTTGATCCTCAGCACCACATAAAAATAAATAAAAGTATTGTGTCCATCTACAACTAAAGATATATATATTTTTAAAGTAGGGTAAGCAGACACTAACTGGAAGAATCACAATTAAGTGTGAAATTACAGTTAACAGCTATAATGGAGGGTTGGGATTGTGGCTCAGTGGCAGAGTGCTTGCCTCACACTTGTGAGCCTCAGCATCACATAAAAATAAATAAAATAAAGGTACTGTGTCCATCAAAACTAAAAAATATTAAAAAAAAAAAAAAAAGAGCTATAATGGAGACCTAAGAGAGTAAGGTGCTTGAACATTTAAGCCAAAACCTAAAAAATGATTGGATTTTAGGAAGAACATAGAAAAGCTCTCTCCAAGCAGAGGAAATGGAGTGTATGAGGCCTCAAAGTGGACAGACAACTTTGGAAATTTAAGCAACTAAATTCAGGTAAATGTGGCTTGAGCATAGTAAGAGGAGAGGATGAAACAAGTGCCGCCCTGGTACATGGACCTTCAAGTCTATGTTAACAGTATTGACTCATTCTTTTTTTTTAATATTTATTTTTTAGTTTTAGGTGGACACAATATCTTTATTTTACATTTATGTGGTGTTGAGCATCAAACCCAGTGTCTCACACATGCTAGGCAAGCACTCTACCACTGAGCTACAACCACAGCCCCAAATATTACGTTAATAAGACCTACCTTGACCACATTATTTAAAATTGCAACATTTCATTCCCATTCTGGCATTTTATGCCCTTCATTTTCTCTATTTTTCCTCTTTATGCTAATAGTATTGCCTTCTAACATCCCATATAATTTACTTATTATGTGTTTGTATTGTCTACCCTATTAGAATATAAGCTCCATGAGGACAGGAATTTTTGATTTTTTTTTTTTTTTTTAGTTGTAGGTGGACACAATACCTTTATTTTATTTATTTATATGTGGTGCTGAGGATCAAACCCAGGGCCTCACACATGCTTGGCAAGTGCTGTACCACTGAGCCACAACCCCAGCCCAGGAATCTTTGATGGTTTGTGGTTTGTTTACTGAATAAACAGCTTGACACGTAGTAGACAATCCATATATATTTGTTTAAGGAATTAATGGGAAGCCATTAAAGGTTTTAAGAAAGGAATTGACATGATCATGTCTTGAAAAGGTTACTTTGCTCTTTGGAAAATTGTAGAATAAATTGTGGAAATGAGTGAGTTTGGTAAAAGAAGTCTGGCCATGAAGGGGAGGAGAGTGGGTCTTGGTTGGAAGATTGGAGGAACAGGACCCTGGGGAAAAAGAGAGATCCCTCCTTCACATAAAAGGAGAAAGAAGGAGGTCAATGCAAATGGAGGGAGGTTTGTATTGTTTTTTTCACTGAAGGAGGCTCTTTTATTTATTTTTTTAGTTGTCGGTGGACCTTTAATTTTATTTATTTATGTGTGGTGCTGAGAATTGAACCCAGTACCTCACACATGCTAGGCAAGTAGTCTACCACTGAGCTACAACCTCAGCCCCAGGAAGCAAGCTCTTTTGATGAAAATGAGATGGTAAAGTTGAAACCTTGAGGTAAGAGTTTGAAATAGGCTTGGGATTGCAGCATAGCCAGAGTATAAGAGTGCACACTCAGTTTGAAAGATCAAGTTATTTAATCTCTACAAACCTTTATTTTCTCATAGCTAAAATGGAGGTAGGCCAGCTACTGTGGTGCATGCCTGTAATCCTGGAGGATCATAAGTTCAAAGCCAGCCTCAGCAACTTAGCAAGAAAAAAAATAAAAAGGGCTGAAGATGGAGTTCAGTGGCTAAGCACTCTTGGGTTCAATTCCCAGACCATAAATAAATAAATGGAAGCAGTAGTAGTAAATAAATAAATAAAATGGAGGCAGTAGTAGTACCTGCCTTGGGGAGCCATCAGGAAATTGAAACACTTCATGGGGTCTTACATAAACACTGTTAGTCTCTTTTTTTCCGTTAGAGAAAAGGCAGCCAGAAGAACAGTCAGAGCAGTGACCTTATTGCTAATGGTCAGTTAGTAATAATTGCTAGATCAGAAAGTTATTAGGAATAAAAGTAGTTCATCTCTTCTCCCATTGATTTGCCATTTAGTCTTAGGCAAATCTTTTTCCCTCTCTGATCCTTGGTTTCTCCTTTCTATCAAATAAAGGTTTTAGTGTAACCATGAAATATTTCTAAGTGGAGAAACCTCCCACCCACCCTATGCCCCTAGATACCTTGAAACAACAACATCATAATAAGCATCAGGAACCCGTAAATACTCCCCAACAGAAGACTTTGGTCCTTGGCCCATATTGACCCTCGCTTGTTACTCTGAATTTCTCATGCTAGTACTCCTGTGCTGGTCATGCCTCTCAGTGCCACAGAGAGCCAAGAGCAAACCCTAGGTGTCTTGAGAGTACATGAGAAAAAATAGATACTCTGTGAGTGGTATAGGGATAGAAGTGATTGTAACTACTGTGAGGCCCCAAGATTCAGTCTCATTGTGACCAACTACTTGGGCTGGGTCTTTCTCTTCCAGGCCATCATGAGGAAACTTCAAGCAGCTGTGGGAAGTAATTTGGGAAAGCAGGCAGCCAGCCAGGAGAGAAGGAAGAAACGTGCCCCCAATAGTAGCCAGGCCAAGCCTTCTGCTCCTAAGGGTAAGGAGCTTGGTCCTAGCCCAAGACTCCAGAGGCTGGTTTCATTGGCTGTGAAAGGGTGCAGATTTGGACTGAGAAGGGAACCTGGTATGACTTAAAGCATTAAGACACTATTTAAGGGCATAATTCTGTGTTGCTGTGTGACTTTGGGATAATTGCTCTAATTGGCTACTTTTTTTACCAATAATACAGAGCAATAGCCTATGCTTTTCTTCCCTCATGTGACTTTCATGGGATCAAATGAGTTTATGAGCCTGAAAGTGTTTTGTAAATAGGGAACCCTGCATAGATATTTATCATGTCTAACTAAAACTGTTGGGTTTTCATCATGACCCAGAGACAACAGAGCCAGCAGTATCACTCTGAGAAAATTAAGGCCATAAATTGGGTCAATGCTACATGCAGCTAGACAACTGTGGTTGACTCTAGCTCCAAAGCTTAAGCGCTAGACTGGGAGTAGGGGAGGTCCTGTATAGAGTACACCGCCACAGGCTTCTATGTCCTGGGTTCCTCCTGAGGTGGGTTCCCTATGCAGGGAGGATCTCTGAGTGTCCTGGGACTCCTGCAGACCTGGCCAATCAGCAAGAAGAGAAGATATTTCAGGCCTCTGTCTCCCCATACCATCTATTCAGAAATAGAACTGAAATAACAGCCTTCAGGAAGAGCCTACTGAGCTGGTATGACACAGAGAAGCGGGACCTACCCTGGAGAAGACAGGTAAGCAGATGAGGAACAAGGAGGGTTGGGCAGGAGAATGGCATCCAGGACCTTCCATACTAACTTCCCACCTGGGCTTGCACTGACAGGCAGAGGATGAGGCAGACCTGGATAGGCGAGCATATGCTGGTCAGTACATCTCCTGAAAGCAGGGGTACCTTGCCTGGAAATGTATAGTTCTGGGGCTGTGGGTTAGGAACAAGGCAGGTTAGCAGTACTCTCATGCCAACCCTTCTCCCCTAGTGTGGGTGTCAGAGGTTATGCTGCAGCAGACCCAGGTTGCCACAGTGATCAACTACTATACCCGGTGGATGCAGGTGACACCAGGGAAAAGAGGGGAGGGTTGGGCCAGACCCCAGAAAAGAGCCTATACTTTGGGATGTGTGTAGAGAAATCTTCCTTCACTGCCCTAACCCTTGATCTCTTCTTCTTTTCTGCTTTGGAACTATAGAAATGGCCAACACTGCAGAACCTGGCCAATGCTTCTCTGGAGGTAAAAGCTATCCTTGGGTAGTGAGAATGGGGACAACTGAGGGACTGACCACTTATCTCTTTGACCTGTGACTCCACCTACAGGAGGTGAACCAACTTTGGGCTGGTCTGGGCTACTATTCTCGAGGCCGGCGACTACAGGAGGGAGCTCGGAAGGTAAGGGGTTGCCAAGGGCAGGGTGTAGAAGCCTGGGGCCTCAAGTGTTTCACAACCTTAAACCTTACCCCAATCAGGTGGTAGAAGAGCTAGGGGGCCACATGCCCCGTACAGCAGACACCCTACAGCAGCTCCTACCTGGTGTGGGGCGGTACACAGCTGGAGCCATTGCTTCCATTGCCTTTGGTCAGGTGAGACCATTTCCCACCCACACTTTGTGTGTAGTATCTCCCAGCCAAGGCTAAGTTCTGAACTTCTCTGTACAAGGCAACCGGTGTGGTGGATGGGAATGTAGTACGGGTGCTGTGCCGTGTCCGAGCCATTGGTGCTGATCCCAAGAGCACCCTTGTCTCTCAGCATCTCTGGTATGATACTGGAATAATGGGGGACTATGGGAGGGGTATCTTCAAAGGGTCTTTTCCTCACAGAGGTGTTCTCTTCTTGTAGGAGCCTAGCCCAGCAGCTAGTGGATCCAAACCGACCAGGGGACTTTAATCAAGCAGCCATGGAACTGGGGGCCACAGTGTGCACCCCACAGCGGCCTCTCTGCAGCCAGTGCCCTGTGCAGAGCTTGTGCAGGGCACGCCAGAGGGTGAGCCTCCTGGGGAGGGAGCACTCAGGAATCCTAGGGTATGGCCCTTGCCCCATGACACCCCACCCTGTCTCTCAGGTAGAGCAGGAACAGTTCTCAGCTTCATGGAACCTGCAAGGCACTCTTGACGTGGAGGACTGCAGTGAGTGCGGCCTTAACCCCAACCCCACCCTCTCCTGCCCCTGTCAGGGAGCTGCCTGTAGTTCTTTCTGAACTAGTAAGATCCTGCTGAGTAAGATCCTGCTGAACCAGGCCAAGCCTGCTTTCTGGGCTTGGCACCTAAGCCTTCTTGGACTGAGCAGGGCTTGGGGATCTCTGTTTCCAGCTCCCATCACTGGAAAGTGCCAGCTGTGCCTGCCTTCCACAGAACCCTGGAACCACACGTTGGGAGTGGCCAACTTTCCCAGAAAGGCCAGCCGCAGGCCCCCCAGGGAGGAGTACCTGGCCATCTGTGTTCTGGAGCAGCCCAGAGCCCTTGGGGGTACCCATATTCTGCTGGTGCAAAGGCCTAGCTCAGGTACCCGGATGCTGGGAGTAAAGTGGCACAATCAACAAGGAGGAGTAGAGAGAGGAGTCAGCAGCTAAGGCCTGACCCATACCTGGCTGCCCTCCCTCTCAGGTCTGCTGGCAGGACTATGGGAGTTCCCATCCGTGACCTTGGAGCACTCAGGACAGCATCAGCACAAGGACCTGCTGCAGAAACTACAGAGTTGGACTGGGCCTCTCCCTGCTACCCACCTCCAGTACCTTGGAGAGGTAAGTAAAAGTGGAGGGACCAGGACTGATGACCTCTGTGGCCACATCCACAGATCTATTTCAACCCCCTGATCCTCCTCCCAGGTGAGCCACACTTTCTCTCATATCAAGCTGACATATCAAGTATATGGTCTGGCCCTGGAAGGGCAGACCCCAGTGACCACACCACCTGGTGCTCGATGGCTGACTCGAGAGGAATTTCACACCGCAGCTGTTTCTACTGCCATGAAAAAGGTACTACCTTTGTCTTCATTTTCCCTTTTGTTTCCTACATTGTCTATATGAACCGATTACTGTGTAAATAGGAACACACACATACACACACACACACACACACATTTTAAGCTAAAGTACTGGGGCATAATGTCAAGGGCAGAAAATAGAAGTTTGGCTCTTTTGGAGAAGATGCCAGCCCTGTCCTTACCCCTTACTCTTGGCTAGGTGTTCCGTGTATATGAGGACCATCAGCCAGGGACCTGCAAGGTAAGTCTCATGGCCCTTAAAGTAATGAGGGCAATACAGTGTGAAATGTTTGTGCAAAGGTAGGGCATTATGCAGTCTGCAATGCCCAAGGAGCCATGAACGTTTGGTTAGCTGGAGAAGTTGGCAGAGCCTGCCCAGGTCAGCCAAAGCATAAAAACCAAGCTGCCAAAGCATTTAAGGTGGAAGAGAGGAGCCAGATTTGTACCTCAGGAAGATTTCCTCAGGCTGCTTTTTGTAGAGTTAGGCACAGATAAGATATTTGGAGGCAGCTCTACATATCAGGATAGAACCTGAGCTAGATTAATAAAGAGGAGATGCTGGAAAGAATTCCATGATGTCCTCTCCTCAGTACCTCCCTCTTTTGGCTTCTACACAGGGTTCCAAAAGGTCTCAATTGTCTTCTCCATCCAGCCAGAAAAAGCCCAGCTGGAAAAAGCCCAACCGGGGCCAGCAAGTCCTGGATAGTTTCTTTTGGCCTCATGTCCCCACTGACACACCCAGCCTCAACAGTGCAGCCCAGTGATGCCTCTGAAAGTCCCTATCCCTGAGAGTCCTATTGTTTAATAAAGTGCTTACTTTTTTTGGGGGGGAGGGGGTACTAGGGATTGAACTGAGGGGCACTCAATCACTAAGTCACATCCCCAGCCTCATTTTGTATTTTATTTAGAGACAGGGTCTC
The DNA here is from genome assembly GCF_001458135.2 of Marmota marmota marmota. Classification (NCBI taxonomy): domain Eukaryota; kingdom Metazoa; phylum Chordata; class Mammalia; order Rodentia; family Sciuridae; genus Marmota; species Marmota marmota. The sequence goes on from NW_026000082.1 coordinate 19,764,120, forward strand.
ACTGGGTTCTGGAGCAGCCCAGAGCCCTTGGGGGTACCCGCATTCTGCTGGTGCAGAGGCCTAACTCAGGTACCTGGATGCTGGGAGCAAAGTAGCACAATCAACAGGGAGGAGTAGAGAAAGGAGTCAGCAACTGAGGCCTGACCCATACCTGGCTGCTCTCCCTCTCAGGTCTACTGGCAGGACTATGGGAGTTCCTATCCGTGACCTTGGAGGCATTCAGGGCAGCTGGCTATTGCTGAGGCTGGCTTTGAACCCCGTTATCATCCTGTCTCAGCCTCCCAAGCTGCTGGGATTACAGGCGTGCGCCACTGCGCCCAGCTAAAGTGCTTATTTTTGTAGTCATTTTGGAAAAGTTGCATACTCTCCCTAGCCCCTTTACTCCACACCTCTGAGGGACCCAGAAAATATTGGGTCCTGATTCCCACTTGGTTGAGCTTCCATACAGCTTTAGGCAGAGGGAGGAGGGTGTGTTCTGTCCACATAATCTGTTCTCCTTTCCCAGGAAGTGATGGCTGCTGCAGGGAGCACCTGCCAAGAGTTGACACCCAACACTTTCTAGGTCTCAGGTCAGCTTGATTGGAGCAGTGGTATTATCCTAAAGCAGGTGGTTGGGCTTAACCCTGAACCAGCCTGTCTCTACCTACATGGGTTGCTCCCTAGGGAGAAGGGAAGCACAGAAGAATTTGTCTTAATTACCTACCTCAAATACTAAGTCATTTATTTAGGGATACATTTCACATATAGTGAAAATTCAGAAATGCAAAGGGTTAAAAAAATCATAAATTTGGGGCAGAGAGGGAAATACTATCATAGGGGAACACAAAGGGGTGGGAGTGTAGTTCAGTAATAGAGCATGTTCCTAGCATGTGCAAGGTCCTGGGTTCAGTCCCCATCTTGCAAAAAATAAATTAGTCCTACTCACATTAAAAAAAAAAGAAGAACACAAAGGCTTGTATTAGTTATGTCTGTGACCTAATCATGTAATTTTTTTATTGTTCTTTGTATCTTGTGTATGTATTAGATATTAAATTGTAAGAAATGTTTTATACTTAAACAAACAAACAAAAAACAACACTTCTTTGGAGCCCAGTAAGACTTAACTCCTGGCAGGTACTAAGGAGAAGCAGGGCACACCTGGCCTCGGAGGGTATTGCATTTCAATAGCTGGGCCTCCTCTGAGTGTGTCTCAGGCTACAAGAAAGTGGCTGCATCTAGCTCTGGCTGTCCTCAGGCTTTCTGGCTCCTGGCAGCTTCCTCTTGTATGGATTGCCACAGTGCTCGAATGTTGTCCTGGCCAAACCCTGTGGCCCCTTGCCTCTGAATCAGCTCCAAGAAGAAGGTATCCTCAGCAAAGAGGGACTTGGTGAAGACCTGAAGCAGAAACTTGCCTTTATCTCCATCTAGCAGTATTCCCTGTTGGGCCAGAACGCCAGGTTTGAGCCCCGCAGCTAGGATCTGCTTTTCTTTGCCTGGCTGCTGGTAGTATGCTTCCGGAGGTGTCAGGAGCCGGCCTCCGGCCAAAGCCATACCCTCACTGGCCTCCATGATGTTGGGCGTATACAGTCCTACGTGCTGCAGGCCCGGCCCCCTGTGCCGAACCAGAAACTGCTCCACCTGGTCCTGTCTATAGGTAGCCCCCGGCAGAGACTCGGCCAGCACAAGGGTGGGGACAGTGCTGCCGGGTGGAGTCTGCAGGGCCATGAGCCGCAGCCCCCCATTCCCTGACTCAGCTACCACTTCGAGGCCCAGCTCGGGATCCTCCCCTGGGTTCAACGGCAAGTGGTGAAAGCCCAGGCAGTCCTGGAACCAGCGCCTAAGTGTTGGGGTGCTGCCGGGGGTGCAAGCCAAGGTCAAGTGGTCCACGTGGCTGACCCAACCTGCTTCGGGCTTGGAGGGCACCGGTCCGAAGCCCGGTAGGAAGGGCCCTTGATAGCCGGCACGCTCCAGCAACGTCAGGCTGAGGTTGCCAGCTGGCGAGCTGACCACAGCGTAGGTGGCGGCGCCCTGAGCATCCCGCACGTTAACTGGGGGCACCGGCACACGACAGCCCCGGGACGCCAGCACTTGGGCGGCTGTGCTCGCATCGTCCACATCGAAACACAAGTTCGTGGCGCTGGGCACAGCATGATGTGGGTCTAGACCGTACAGCGGCTCCCCGGGTCCCGCACCCTCATTCACCAAAAAGACGGCGTCTCCGCTGCGTAGGGCCAGTTGCCGCCAGCCACCTGCTTCCCGCACCGCCAGGGGCTGGAAGCCAAAGAGGCACTGCAGATCCCGGGCTAGGGGCTGCCCGGCCGCCACTTGGAAGGCGATGTGACACAGGCGGCGGGCGTGCACGGCCATTACGCGCCTCGTGGCCAGCCGGGCGGTTCTTCTCCTAAGGCAGCTCCCTTGTCGTTCAGAACTCCCAAGACTTTTGGTCCCAAGTTGGTTGTCCAGAGCCGGTTGGAAACTGGTGGAGTCCAGTTCTTCCCAGAGAGCGTGTTCCTCGCTTGCTCTTTTCTAGGGAGGAAATTTAAAATTTAAGCTGGGTGGCCTTGGGAGCTCGGTTCACCTTACAGTGTCATCCAAAGTGGATCTACTTGGGGATCACCGGCCCGGCAAGGGCGAGTAGTAAGGCCACGAGGAACCAGTACTGGGCGGAGCGCGACCGAAGGAGGGCCTATGACTCCGCCTTTGACACGCCTTCCTTCAGATCTGTCGCCTAGGATACAGTGGGGACACTGAGCTGCTCCTTCCCAGGGCCTCGGGCGGGGTCACACTCTTGGGCATGGAGGCCCCTTCCCGAGTCCAGGAAATCACAATAGTCACCTTCATTTAATGCCAGGAACTGGATTCACACTCTACCCGTGACCTCAAAGCAAAGGACACAGCCCTTGTTGGTGAAGGATCCTGAATCCTTCCTTCACAAACATGTGATTTCTTAGCAGTTTCATGCTTTTCTTCACAATTCAGGGGTTATCCTTTAAGTTCTAATGTGCCTTTAAGTTCTTTTTTTTTTTTTTTAAGAGAGAGAATATGAATCTTTTTTGTAGATGGACACAACACAATGCCTTTATTTTTATGTGGTGCTGAGAATTGAACCCCCACCCCCTAGGTCAGTGCTCTACTGCTGAGCCACAATCCCAGCCTGAAGTTCTTTTTTTAATATTAAAATGTTTAGAAGATTTTCATTCCCCTAAACAGTCCAGAAAAATTGATATAAAAAGATGGACCACCAATATGCCATCTATGTGTCTCAGCTACACTTATCTCTCCAAGCCCATTTCTCTCAACATCTTTTGCTCCCTTGTCCCAAGAATTGTAGGGAGGGGGACCCTTTGTTGTTGTTTATTTTGTTGTTCCTGAAAAGAACAGCTGCACTCCACCCTGTCAGGACTAGAACTCAAGTCCTCCTTGCTCTTTGAAGCTTCCTAACTGGCCTTGAGCCAATGCTTTGGGGGTGAGGGGGGCGGTTCTAGCCTTGAGACCCAGGATTGTGTGAGATCAGTGAAGAGAGGAAATTAGAAATCTGGTACTTCAACTGGATGACCCTTTAAGGGTTAAGGAAGGGCATTCAAGAAGGGCAAAAGGCATAAGCAAAAAGCTCAGTGAGGATTAAGCTAAACTCGGGAGAAATAGCATTGGGGAGGCATTTGGGATGGACACTAATACTGTGATGAGTCCTGCTTCCTCACATGTTGAAGTTCGAACATTAGAGAAGCATGCCGAGGCAAGCATATGAAGCAGGGTTTATTTAAAAAGGGGTAACATAGACTTCTCCTGTGAGGGAGAAGGGGGCCATAGCTGGTATCCTGGTATCCCAAGAAGCAAGGTGTTCTGCCCTTTTTATATGTCCTAGACTTCCTTTGTTCTCCTGCTTTCCCCCCTTATCTTTCTCCTTCCAGTGGAGGAGACTAGGCCCAAGAATGCTCGGTGGGAAGGCCAAAAGGTGGGAAATAGGTGGGCTGAAGGGGGAAGGGCAGGGGGGAGTAGACAAGGACACATTAACCTTATAGCTCCCTGTAGGGTAGGGAAATTCCTGGGACAGGTTACCTTGGCAACAAGTTGGAGCAGGGGCAGCTTCTTGATAAGATCCCTCAGGAGACAGTCTCCAACTTCCCAGACTTGCTCACAATTGGCCTCCCAGATCCTACCTGACTTGATTTACCTATCTACACTGACTGCCTAATTCTAGCTTCAACACCAAGGTTTGAAGCATTGCAAGAGATTCAGGAAGCCTTCTCTGTAGGGATTCACTGGCAAGAAGAAAAAGGCAGAGCGCTTGCCTATCATGTGTGAGGCACCGGGTTTGATCCTCAGCACCACATAAAAATAAAGATATTGTGTCCACCTATAACTAAAAAACTTTTTTTTTTTTAAAGGAGGAGGCTATCATAAGGGAACAGGGCTAAGAAAAATAGGCCTGGATGGGTGTTCAAAATTGTAGACAGGAGGAGAATACCTGGAAGCTGGTCAATGCTAAAGGCACTGGGTGTTATTCTGCAGACCAGTGAATGTGAGAACATGAATTCCACAGACAAACTTGAGTTTAAAATTCACCCCTAGCACTTATTACCAAGACTTTTGGTGAGTTGTTTAACTTCTCTGAGCCTTAGTTTCCTCATCTGCAAAAGTGGAGATAATAGGGCTGGGGATGTGGCTGAAGCCGTAGCACACTCGCCTGGCATACACTGGGCGCTGGGTTCTATCCTCAGCACCACATACAAATAAAATAAAGATGTTGTGTCCACCGAAAACTAAAAAATATCAAAAAATTCTCTCTCTCTCTCTTAAAAAAAAATGGAGATAATAATGTCACAGGAGAAGACATCTCTGAAGAGGGTTCCAAGGAGTTACCAGTGAGAAGAGGGAAATTGACCCAGAATCAGGAGGGTTCTTGACATACTTGACAGAAAATATTTTGGGCACTGTGGGTCAGAGGCATAGACAGATTTATCTAGGAAAGCAGATACATATTCAAGAGAGAATGAATGGGGGCAGGCCTTTGGGGTAAAGCAAGGAATACACATTCAAGGGAGAATGTGGGCTATTTCCAGAGGCAGAGACAGCAACCTGTTGGTGTAGGGTGTTAATGTTTATAGAGGGCTGGAGCTAGGGGCTGGTCTAGAAGTAGAAGTAGAGTTACACAATTTTGTGCCAGTTTTCCCTGTGCTTCCTCATTATCCTCTTTTCACAAGGGAATGGTTCAAGGGCATTGGCCAAAGGTGTACAGCTCAGGGGTAGAAGTTTATCTGCATTTCAATGGTTTATGGGAACTTCCATTGAGACTCATTTTCTCCCTTTATTTCCAGATTCCTATCTCAATAGTAACTACCACATCAGGTAGTCATGAAATGAGGTAGAATAAGTGTTCAGTAAATAGTAGCAGTTGCTACTGTGATTATTGTATTATTTTATTTTCTATCATTATACAATGCCATGGCACTTCCCAGAGGGTATTATGAATTCTGCTAGAGGTAAGGGGGCAGGCACTTCACTGTCAAAGCCCAAGCTGCTTAGTCAGAGTAGCTCAATAAATGGCCCAGAGAAAGCTTTGGCTCATTCCAAGGATTCCTGGGTAGCATTAACTCTCTTCACCCTCATCTTCAAAGGACTTCTTAGCCCCAGGCACTGTGGAAAGTATAGGGACTACCTTAGGGAAAGAGTGCCCTATCTCCTGCCTGGCCCCATTTTATTGATTATTTATTATATGACCTTGAGTAATGTTCTCCCTTATTACATGTCAAACTAAGATTGTATAATACCAACTCAGCTTCCTTCTTAGGATATATCATGGGAACAGGTTGATACTGAACCTTGGTCTTGTACTTAATCCTCAAATGATTGCAGAAGCAATGAAAGACAGTAGCCTTGTCATCCCTCCTTGCCAAAAGTATCACGATTACTAGTTCCTAGATCGTGCTGAATTTCTCAGGTTGTACAGTGACATGGGGGAATTGCAGCCAGGCAAGAGGTCTAGGTTTTACCCTCTGAATTGGGTAGGGCCTGAAATGGTACTAACAGTGGCTCTGACTTGGCTGTCTGTGGGGCTCTGATTTTAGTGGAGTCTGAACACAGAGCCCTGGGAGTAGGGCTCTGGAAAAGCTGGGACAGAATGGGCTACCTTGACCCCTCAGAGTCAGAGCCCCACTGAGCAGCTTTAGAATCTACAGACCTTTGGCCCAGCCTCAGGAGTTTGCACTCAATAGTCCCAGTTATAGACAGGGGCTGAGTTTGTGGCTCAGTGGTAGAGCACTTGCCTGGCACTTATGAGGCACTGGGTTCGATCCTCAGCACTACATGAAAATAAATAAATAAAATAAAGGTATTGTGCCCATCTACAACTTAAAAACAGCAGAAACGGGAACCCTGGCCATTCATTTCCCACCTGCTCTAGAGGGGAAAGGTTTGTGGAGGCTAAACGGGAGCTGTCTGAAAGATAAGGGTGATTTTCACTGGAGCATGTTGCTCTGCAAGGGTACTGCCAGGGCACAGACTGGACTCTCGGGCTGAGGGTAGAAGTGGTTGTGCATGTTGGTCTCCCTCCGAGACAGAGACAGATTCCATTTCCTGCAGCTCTACTGGATTCCAGACCATGGCCCACGAAACTCCTTGTTCCCTTACTGTCAGCAACCTGCCGGACTTTTCTCAAGGCCTTCCTGCTGCGGCTATAGCTCAGGGGAGATATGCAGCTAGAGATTGAAGAGAACCGGAAGACACCATTGGAGCGCGCGCCGGGTCAAGCTGCAAGGTGTTGGCGCTGCTGGGGGTTTCCTGCTAATTCTGCCTTCCTTGGCCACAGGGTGTACAGAGACGGTGGCGAGGACTATGGAGGGTCGAGGAGCCCAGTGGCGGAGCCACGTCTTTCCTGCCGCTCTCGGCCTAAGCCTAACAGCTAGCGGGGGCACCGTCCGTTTGGCTCCAAAATCCTCTCAGCTTTGTGTCTCACCTCTCCCTGTCGGCGTAAAGCTCTCCAGACCCAGCCCCTCCCGATCTCTCCGCTCTGCTTTCCTGCGAGAAGAACCCGAAAGCTCGTCCCTTTCTGGATCCGCCCCTTCTCCCGCCCTTCCCTAGTTTTGACCCCGAGCTCCTCCTTCTTTTCTTCCGCCGGAAGCAACCCCGGAAGCTCCTGCCTTTTTGGACCGGTGTCTGCCCTCACGTGACCTTGTCCCACTGCGATTGTGGAGATTTGACATTTTACTGGACGTGACCTAGAAAATTTCAGGGATGATGATATTTAAGTTTTTTTATGTGTGGTAAAATACACATACTATTTACTAACAACCATGTTCGGTGGTATTAAGTATATTCGTGTTGTGCGACAAATCCCATGGTCCATCTTCAGGACTTATTCTTCCCCAACTGAAACTGTACTCAAGAAACAGTGGGTTTCCATTTTCCCTTATCCCAGTGGCAACCAGCTTTCTACTGTTTCTCATTTTAATTTGTAGGAACTTAATGCAAGTGGAATTATACAGTATTTGTGTTTTTATGATTGACTTATTTCACTTAGCATAATGTCCTCAATGTTGTGCCCTGAGGGAAGTGAAGAAGTGAGCCCAATGGCTCTTAAGGGAAAGAACCATTCTCCAGGGAAAGAAAACAAGCCCACTTTACTGATTTTCTCCTCTTTCTAGTATTTTCACTCTCTTAAGAGAGAATTCTGAGGTCTCCTTTACTTAAAAAAAAATTTTTTTTCTGTCCTATGTACTTCTGAAACTGCTATTGTATCTTTCTCCTCACTTCCACAGTCAGACTTCTAATAAGAATTATTGTTATATTTATTGTTTTATTCTGGGAATTGAACTCAGAGCACCACTGAGCTATATCACCATCCCTTTTATTTTGAGATAGGGTCTTGTTAGGTTGCTCAGGATGGCCTTGAACTTGGAATCCTCCTGCCTCAGCCTTCTATGTAGGTGGGATTACAATACTGTGTCATTGTGCATGGCTAAAAATTAAGTTTTCACGTTTTAATTTTGTCACCTTTTCTTTCTTTCTTTTTTCTTTCTTTTTTTTTTTTTTTGTACCAGGGTTTGAACCCAGGAGCATTTTACTGCTAACCTGCATCCCCAGCCCTTTTTATTTTTATTTTAAGACAAGGTTTTGCTGAGTTGCTATAGGACTCGCTAAAGTTGCCCAGGCTGGACATGAATTTGAAATCCTCCTGCCTTGGCTCCATGGTCTCTGGGATTACAGGTATTTGTCACCAGTGCTGAGCAAAATTGGTTTTTAAAGATAGACAAATTATAAAAAGTTCATTAAACATGCTCAATATAAAAACCCAAATGTAGGAAAATATGGACAATTATTATTCTTTGATCACTCTGCAGAGGTCACCACTACTAAAAGTTTCTCATGCATTCTTTTTAAAAGCATCTCATATGCATTTATACAAACATATACATAGCTATCCGTTTATCTTTGTGTGTTAGTATGTGTGTATATGTGTGTATGTGTGTATGGGGATTGAGCCCAGAGCTAGTGAGCTACGTCCCCAGTCCCTAGCTGTTTTTCTTTTTAAAATTTATTTATTTACTTATTTGTTCTAATTTGTTATATGCATTTAAATTCACAGTACACAAATGGAGCACAATTTTTCATTTCTCTGGTTGTACACAAAGTAGAGTCACACATCCATGTCTTCATACATGTACCTAGGGTAATGATGTCCATCTCATTCTACCATCTTTCCTACCCCCATGCCCCCTTCCTCCTCTTTTCCCTATCCAAGATTCCTCCATTCTTCCCATGGATCCCCCACCCCCATTGTGGATCAGTTCCTTAGCCCATTTATTGATTTTTTTTAGTGTTAAGTTTTTTTTGAGTTCTTTATATATCCTGGAGATTAGTGCTCTATCTGATGTGCATGTGGTAAAAAATTGCCTGGCTGTTTTTCTCAACATGTCCAGTCTTAGATACATTTCCATTTCACTACAAATAAATCTTCCGTAATATTTATAATGACTATGTAATTTCCTGATATGTGCATGTGTTATAGTTACATTAACCAGCACTCTCTAATAAACATGCAAGTTGTATTCCATGTTAGCTGTTTATAAATGCCACCATAAATAAGTCTTACCATAAGTCTTTGGCACATGTGAAGTACACTTATAGACCAATCTCTTTTTCTTTTTATTTATTTATTTGTTTTTGTTGTGCTGGGAATCATACTCAGAATGTTGCACATGCTAAGCAAGCTCTCTACCACCGAGCAACATCCTCAGCCTTGTAGGCCAAATTCTTTTTTTTTTTTTGTAAATATTTATTTAATTGTAGATGAACACACAGTATCATTATTTATTTTTATATGGTGCCGAGATTGAACCCAGTGCCTCATACATGCAAGGCAAGCACTTTACCACTGAGCTACAGCCTTAGCCCGTAGGCCAAATTCTTGAAAGCAGAATTGCTACTCTCCAAACCAGTCTCCAATATGTAGCCAACATTAGCATTGGGAAATGCAAATCTAATTATGTTACTGTCCTGCTTAAAACAATTTAATAAGTTCCACCTACGCTTGAGGTCATAACAGAAAAGTCTCCGGTGGTCATTAGACCCTGTTCAACTTCCCAGCTTTTTTATCACCACTGTCCTTCTCCTCCATACTGTAGTTTATTGATATTTTCATGTTTTTTTCCCACCTCCAATTTTTGTTTTCCCACTCACAACTATTCTCTCCTACATGGAATACTCTTTCTTTCCCTCCTGCCTTGATTTGGCTAACATTTTCTTGGTTAGTATACTTCAGTATAAATTTCATTTCCACCATCCCTGAGACTTATTTCCAGTGTCTAATACAAGGTTTGGCACATTTTAAGAGCTCAGTAGATATTTATTAATGAACCAAGGTCTTAAGGACCAAGTGATTCCAAGACTGTCATTTTTTGTATGACCCCTAGGTGTCATCATTGGCCTCAGTTTAACTAGGTCTTGGCTGGGGACCCAGAAGGAATGCTAAGTGATGCCCAACCTGTTCTATCTACCCAGAAGCTGGGAAGGGTTATGGGAAGCTCAGATTTTTCTACCTGGTCTGACACCTCCATCTGCTTTGGCTAACTGCTTTGATAGGGTGACTAGTTTTTTTTCTGGGCTGAACTTCAGAACTCAAAGGGCAAGGATTTTTCAGTACTAAAACTGGGACAATCTCAGTCTGGAAGGGTTGGTCACCCAACCATAGACAGAAGGTCCAAAAACTCTTAAGTCTACCCTGACTAAGGTCTAGGCCCAATAGAAGTTAATTCCACTCCAACCCCAGCACTATCACTGATTAATGGGCACTGTCAAAATTTAGGGAAAGTATATACACTTTAAATAAATATGAAGAGATCCACCTGTGTCTGATTGTAGCTACCATTTATTGAGTGCCACTGGGCATGACCCTTGTAAATATTATTTTTAGTCTATTTGGAAACCGTAAGAGAACAGATGGTTATCTTTTTCAGAAGAGAAAACTGGCAAAGGGTGTAATTCAGTGATGGAGTATGTGCATGAGGCTCTGGGTCCAATCCCCTGTATAAAAAAGAAGAGAAGGAGGGGGCTGGGTGAGGAGGAGACAGAGAGGTTAAGTGACTAGCCTAAGTCACACAGCATGGTAAATTTCAAACCTATGTTTCTCTGCCTATTGAGCTCCTGCACTTTTTATTGAATCTTCAGTTGACCATTTTTTTTCCTACTCTGGTCTTTGTTTAGGAGTATAGGGAAGGACTGGGAGGCAAGAGGCAGATGCAGGTGGAAGGTTTGAGGAAGAGGACATATGATTAGGGCTTGGTGGGGGCACCTAGCATTGACAGTTTGCATATTTGCATATGAGTGGTCTCTGCTTTCCTGAGTTAGATATGGACATAGCTTTGGGATGTCCAGAGAAAGCCCTTCAGGGGCCATTATCCTAACACCAGTCTGTGTCCTCACTGAGAAGCCTAGACTGTGTTTCTCAGAGTCCATGATGGACCCATCTAAGTCTTCTCTGATTCATCTGAATATGGGAGAGGCAAAGAGAAAAGTTAGCAGGAGCAAGCCATAAACTGGAGGGACAAGAGAGGGGTGGAGAGATATGTGGGGACTTTGACAAGGGTCGTATTAAATACAATGCCTTTCCTAAAATTTAGTTTCAGTGAATGGCTGCAGTTAATGATATGGCTTGGCTCCTCTCTTCACAGTGATATTGTGAGGCTAAATTTTATTTTATCCAAATGGTCACCTAGGAATCAAGCTGTTTGTGAACACTAAACAAGAGTTGTGTAGAGGTAAGGACTGGGGCCTGACTGAGATGGGGAGTGGTCAGACCCTGATGGGCATACATCAGTCTGACAGGAAGATATCCAGTCCATGGAAGGTGTAATAAACTAGACTACTTCTGTATTTATTTACATTAAAAACAAAATTCAAACATCCCTCAAGAATTCTTTTTTTTTTTTTTTTTTTTTTTGGTACCAGGGATTGAACCCAGGGTGCTTAACCACTGAGCCACATTCCCAACCTTTTTTAGTTTTTATTTTGAGACTAAGTTGCTTAGGGCCTTGCTAAATTGCTGAGCTGGCTTTGAACTTGGAATCCTCTTGCTTCAGCCTCCTGAGCTCCTGGGATTAGAGGCATGCGACACTGCACGCGGCTCCCTCAAGAATCTTAAATTCTCTTACAAGAAGGTGCAATTCAGAAGCAGTGGAATTTGAGCTGTATGATTTCATTGCATATCTTCCAGGATCCAGAGACTCAGGGTGAAAGATCTGTCCTGGGCCACCTTGGTCCTAGACCTGCTCAACCCCAGCAGCTGGTGCAACCTGTTACCCTGTAACCAATTTCCACCTTATGGCTCCACTCAGCAGCAAGTCCACAGACAAGTAGAACATTAGCAAAGTTCTTATCTGAGCTAAACCATGTCAGTGTCATCTGGACTTCCACCTTCTGCCAGAGAACTGCACATTGCACGTTCTAGAGCAGTTTTTGAGGGCCTGGGCATAATGTAGGGCTAGAGAAGATGGAAATCATTAATTAAGCTGTCACACAGGATTCCTCTGCCTTTCATTCTGAAAATGCCTAGTATGTTACAACTTTGACTAAAGAAAAGAGGGATTTGTGAGGTAGTCACCATCCATGTACCATTACACTGATACAGGACCTTTTGCCAGGGGCTCGTGGAGGGCAGTGATCTGGTATAGTAAAAAGTATATGACTTTAGAGTCAAACAGAATTTGGTTCTCCTACTTTCTTGCTAGGTGACCTTAGGAAAGTTACTCAACCTCTTAATCAATAAATAGAAATAATAATTGGAGGGCTGGGGCTATAGCTCAGTGGCAGAGCATTTGCCTCACATGTGTGAGGCACTGGGTTCGATCCTTAGCACCACATAAAAATAAACAAAATAACGTCAGTCTGTCCATTTACCACTACAAAATTTTTTTTTTAAATAATTGGGTTTCTTCAACCAATAAATGGAGATAATCCCAAATTTGGTATATAAAAAATATGTTTATTGGTGATTGTTGTGTGGCAGGTTATGTTTAAGTGCTTTATAAACAAGAGTATGAATTCATATGACCTTATGAGTTGTATACTTATATTGTCTGTAAAAACAATGTCTTTGCTTTATAGATGCAAAGACTGAGACTGGAGCGCTTGATTAAATTGCCCAAGGTTAAATTGTTAACTAGCTGGGATTTAGACCCAGGATGTAAGCTTTAGCTTTAGCTTACATGTAGTGAGCTACCAAGCCATGGTGCCATATGGAGTGGGGCTGAATAAAGAATAGCTATTAATGGTCATTGTAATTTAGCATTGAGTGCTTTTTATATTCATGGAACTAAGTGTTAATTATTAGCATATTTGGATGCAACACTTATCCTTTTTCTATTTTTTCTACAGCCATGGCAGCAAAGGACTTTGCGCTCTCTATAGCATAGCATCCTGCCTTTGTCCCATCCAGCCCCGGTGGGTGCGTCAGTCTCTGCAAACAACAAAAGATGTGGCTATCCCTGCCCCCATCAGAGCACTAATGGAGGCTGAGGGTGCTTTGATTGGAACTGAGCTAGGAGAGCAGCAGACAGGTACAGATCAGCAGACTGGGACAGGGCTCACAAGAGAGGTCATGCTTAATAAACCTGATTAATTTCTTTGAGCAGCAACAATACAAGAGGACAGGGGTGAAATGAGAGACAGTAATTTATCCTGATTACAAGGCACAGGAGCACAGCTAAAATCAGCAGATTTTGTGAAGATGCTACTGGGGCTTGCAGGCTCAGTTATGGGGGCAGCAATAAGGAAACTCAATGAAGGGAAAAGATTTGCTCATGTTGACCCAGTGAAGAGGAAACTCAGAGCAGGGACAAAGAACAGACTGCCCAAGCCATCTAACCAAGACACAGATCTGACCAAGACACTTCTGCTTAAATCCCTTCCAGTGGTTTCCTGCCTCCTAAATCTGATCATGATGTAGACAATAATAACTGTACTTATTTGATATTTACTATGTGTAAGGTGCTTATGGAGGAGAAAGTTGAGGCACAGAGCTTAAGCAACATGTCCAATTGCATGGTTATTAATACATAATGGGACTCCAACCCCACCTGCTCTCACAGGCTCACCCAAGCTAGAGTTTAATGATGTGTTTCTTCAATCAGATAGGAGGCCCCTCTGTAGCAGGAACAGCAACTTATTAAACTCTGCTGCTCAAGCCTTCTAGTAGTGGAGTACTGAAGCTCCTGGCTCCTCTTGTATTCTCCCTCTGAATACTCTCTGTGCTTAACTATATTTTTGGGTTGGTGGGTACTGGGGATTGAACTCAGGGGCACTCAACCACTGAGCCACATCCCCATTATTTTATTTAGAGACAGGTTCTCTCACTGAGTTGCTTAGTGCCTTGCTTTTGCTGAGACTGGTTTTAAACACTCAATCCTCCTGCCTCAGCCTCCCAAGCCACTGGGAGCCTATCCACATTTTTTTTTTGAGAGAGAGAGAGAGAGAGAGAGAGAGAGAATTTTAATATTTATTTTTTAGTTTTCAGCGGACACAACATGTTTATTTGTATGTGGTGCTGAGGATCGAACCCAGACTGCACGCACACCAGGCGAGCGCACTACCGCTTAAGCCACATCCCCAGCCCCCTATCCACATTTTTTAAAATAGATTTTTTTAGGGCTGGGGTTGTGGCTTAGTGGTTGAGTGCATGAGGCACTGGGTTCGATCCTCAGCACCACATTAAAAAATAAAATAAAGGTATTGTGTCAACCTACTACTAAAAAATAAAAATTTTAAAATACATTCTTTAGTTGTCAGTGGACCTTTATTTTTATTTATTTACTTATATGTGGTACTGAGAGTCGAACCCAGTGCCTCACACATGCTAAGCAAGCACTCTACAACTGAGCTACAACCCCAGCCCTATAGGTTTATTCATATTTTCAGCTTCAATTCCCACTTCCTAGAGGCAGACTTTTAAAGAAAGCAAATGGTTGACCCCCTACCTTTTATTCTACCCTAGATGATTAACCTGAACCTGTCATATTTATTCCATCCTTCTTGCCAATAATTGGTTTAGGAATGAGGATATGCTTTGTTTCTTCCTGGTGAGACTGATAGGACTGTCTTAGTCAGTTTATGCTGCTCTAATAGAATGCCACTGACTGGGTGGCTTAAACAACAACCACTTATCTTTCACAGTTCTGAAGGCTGAGGAGTCTCAGATTGAGGCACTGGAAAATTCAATGTCTGGTGAGGTCCTGCTTCTTAGTTCATAGATTGCTATTTTTCTCACTGGAACATCACATGGTAGAAAGAGGACCAGAGAACTCTCTGATCCCTTTTGTTAGGGCTCTAATATCATTTATGAGAAGTTTGAAATGCCTCAAACTTCTTGTAACTGTTTTGCTAATATACAAGGATGGAGCCAGAAACAGGAAAGGTGATGTAAAGATAGCTGGAAGGAATCTTTGTCCCCAATAGCACTTTATCCCTGGAGGCCGCTCAAACTTCCTTAGGCAAGGGAAATTAAATATGGTCACTGTTGGAGTGATTGAGAGTGGGGTTTCTATTATTTGTAGCAAAAAGCATCCTTACTGATATAAGAGGGAAAACTGACAGCATTTGGTGACTGGGAAATAGCTATGGGATGAAGAAGAGATTGAGGTCCTAGACTTCTGGCTGGTACAATTAGCTGGGCAGTACACATTTTACTCTGATAAAATACATTCTTAATGATATGATTTTTATGGGCCCTTTCCTGTATACTTTTATTTGTTTGTTTGTAGTGCTTGGGATGGAACTCAGGGCCTCATGGATGCTAAGCAAGTACTCTACCACTGAGCTATATAGCCTCAGGCCCCCCCCCCCATATTTTTAAAATTATATATTTTTTTATTGAATTGGCTTAAAAGATGAGTATATTAATATTATATATTAAAACATCTCTTTTGACTTAAAAGTTAGTTTTTTGGGCTGATTTTAAAGGATATTAAATCATTTTTGTGAGTCTTTAAAGTATTACAGTACTAATGTGCCTAGTGGACAGGCTGGCCCTGGATATAGCTTCAGTTATTCATCTCTGCTCCACACCTCTCTTTTTGACCTTCATATACTCCAGACTCTCATATCCAACTGCCTCTTTCTACTTGAGTGTCTTACCTCAAATTCAGCATATCTAAGCCTGAACACATAGTTTCCTGCATATCTTTTATTTGCCTAGTGTCCTTTTTTAAAAAAAATTTTTTTAAAGAGAGAGAGAGTTTTAATATTTATTTTTTAGTTTTTGGCGGACACAACATCTTTGTTTCTATGTGGTGTTAAAGATCGAACCCAGGCCACACGCATGCCAGGCAAGCACGCTACCACTTGAGCCACATCCCCAGCCCTCCTAGTGTCCTTTATCAGAGTGAAATGCCCCGCTAGTTGCACCAGCCAGTAACCTGGAACCTCAACCTCTTCCTCGTTTCATATCATATCCAGTCACCAAATGCTGTCAGTATTCCCTCTTATATGCTCTTTTTTTAAAAAATATTTTTTTGGTAGTTGTCGGTAGGCCTTTATTTTTTTTATTTATACATGGTGCTGAGAATCGAGCCCAGTGCCTCACACATGACAGGCAAGTGTGCTACCGCTGAGCCCCAGCCCCAGCCCCATCTTATATGCTCTTGAAATCATTCACTTCTTATTATTCCTGTCTTCAGTACTATTGTCCTAATCTATGTTACCACATCTCTTGCTTGGAATAATGCTCTGATTGCCAATGGTCTTCCTGTATTCATGAAATCTTTTATCTACACTGTCTTCAGAAGAATCTTTACAAACTGCAAACTTAATCATGTTATTTTCCTGTTTATAGCCTTTTCTTTTACTGCTTTTAGGATTATTTCCTGTCTTTGTTTTTTGGAAGTGTGAGTATAATATATCTCAGTGCGAGTTTTTTTTTTTTTTTTTTTTGAGTCATTATGAAGTTTGTTGAACTTCTTGAATCTTTATATTCATGCCTTTCAACAAATGTATAAAGTTTCCTCTCTGCCTTTCTTCCTTCCTTCCTTCCCATGTGGTCTTGGGGATTCAACCCATGACCTCAATAATGCTGAGCTACACCCTCAACTTCTCAGTCTTTATTTCTTTAAATAGTCTCACCTCCCCTTTTTCTTCTTCTGCAACTCCCACAACATGTATGTTGGTCTACTTGATGGTGTTCCACAGGTCCCTTAGGTTCTTCACTTTTCTTCAGCCTTTTATCTTTCTGTTCCTCAGGCTCAATAATTTCCATTGACCTATCTTCATGTTATTCTGTCTGCTCAAATCTGCCTTTGAATCTGTCCAGAAAATGTTCTGCTTCAGTTATTATACCTTTCAGCTCCATGATTTGTTTGATTTCTTTTCAGGTTTTATTATTGTTTTTATTTTATTAATTTATTGTTTTTTTTAACTTTCTCCACATCTTTCTTTAATCACAAGCTGTTATGATTTTAGTATGGTTTAAGTGTGTCCCTTTAGTTATTTGAACATCCTTAAGATAGTAATTTTAAAGTCTTTGTCTAGTAGGTCAGCTTCAGATTTTTTTCAGGGATGGTTTCTTTTACTTTATTTTGTTTCCTTTGAATTGGCTATAGTTTATCTTTCTTTATATACCGTGTGATTCTTTTTGTTGAACATTTGAATTTAATAATACAGTAAATCTGGAAATCAGATTCTTTTCATTCCTCAGGATTTACTGAGATTTGTTACTATTTTTGCTTATTGTTCAGATTGTTTTAATTGTTATAGGCTATGCCCATGCCAAGGATCAGAATGAAGCATAAACTTAAGGTCTTTTCAAGGCTTTCTGATCTTATACAAGTCCAATTTTCCCTGTATGGCTTTTTTTTTTAATGTTTTGGTTCTTAATATCTGGCTCCCAAAAGGAGTAAAAGAGAAAAATAAAAGGGGGAAGAAAAGAATGCTAGTCCTTAAAATACTCTGGAAGTCACTTCAGGTGGAAGGGGAGGATCCTGCAACAATGCAGTAACAATGGCTGTCTGACTCTTGTATCTTTGTGATTAGAAGAGCACTTTGTGATCAGATCCCCAATATTTAGCCCTTTTTGTATACTTTATTTCCCACAGATGTATACAGGTTGCTCCAGGAACATGTACACATTTGCCTGCCATGGGGTAAGGATAGGGGATGTGTAACTGCTTCTATGCTACACATTTTAGTTGAAATTGACTAAAATCAATTGCAGTTCATCATCAAAGCCTTTGCTTGGAAATTACAAGCTGTTATGATTTTAGTATGGTTTAAGTGTGTCTCTCAAAAATTCATGTTTTGGAAACTTGGTCCTCAATAATATAATAACTCTCAAAATCAGATTCTCTTAATTCCTCAGGGTTTGATGGAATTTGTTACTGTTTTTGTTTATTGTTTAGTGTTTTTTTTTTCTTTTCTTTTTGTACCAGGGATTAAATCCATGGGTGCTTAACTACTGAGCCACACCCAGCTCTTTTTAAAAAATTTAAAATTTTGGTACCAGGGATTGAACTCAGGGGCACTTAGCCACTGAACCACATCCACTGCCCTATTTTCTATTTTATTTAGAGACAGGGTCTCACAGAGTTGTTTAGTGCCTCGTGGTTGCTGAGGCTGGCTTTGAATTTTATCCTGCCTCAGCCTCCATACATGCTGGGATTACAGGTAGATGCCACCAGGCCCAGCTACTATTTAGTTTAGTTTTGTTATAAAGGTGATGCCTTATTGGCTAGTAATTAGGTCACTGGGGGGCTACTCCCGGCAGAGATTAATGAAACTCTTGAGGATCTTGGTTAGCTCCTATGAGAAAAGAGTTGTTAGAAAAAGAGCAAGCCTAGCCCTTAAATCTTTCTGGCTTCCTGTATCACCATGTAATTTTTTTTGTATGTTCTCTTGCTATCATGATGCCATCTGTCATGGTGCCTGCAATGGGGCCCTCACCAGAGGCCAAAGAGATGGGGCTGCCAATCTTGTATTTTCAGTCTTCAAAACAGTGAGATAAATAAACCTGTCTTCTTTTTGGGGAGGTGGGTACCAGGGGTTGAACTAACGGGCACTCAAACACTGAACCACATCCCCCATCCTATTTTGTATTTTATTTAGAGACAAGGTCTCACTGAGTTGCATAGCGCCTCACTTTTGCTGAGACTGACTTTGAACTTGTAATCCTCCTCCCAAACTGCTGGGATTACAGGCATTCGCTACTGCTCCCAGCACCTCTGTTCTCTATATAAAGCACCTATACTCATGTTTTGTGTTACACTAGTGGAAAATGAACTAATATACAAGGTTTCAATAGACTTCATCTTTCCAAAATAGTTACAACAGACAGATTCTGTCAGTGCAATTGTTGTCTAGATGAGGAGATAGATTCCTGGTTCTTCCTACTCACTATTTGCCCAAAATGCCTATCTAAGATTTAATTAGGCAGAAGGTAGAGGTTCCACTCTAACAAAAACTTGGGAATATAAGCATTTAAGGAGTTTATAAGTCTCTGAGTAGAAGTTCAAGGGGATGCAGAGGAATGATTGGGGTTAAGGCAAAAAAGAAGGACTGGGTTAGTTGAGAAGATGTATAAAATTGATAGAGATTTACAAGGAGTGTTAGAAAGGTAAAACGACTTCTTCTTCTTCTTTCTTTCTTTTTTTTTTTTGGTACCAGGGATTGAACTCAGGGCCACTGGACCACTGAGCCACATCCCCAGCCCTATTTTGTATTCTATTTAGAGACAGGGTCTCGCTGAGTTGATTAGTGCCTCATTTTTGCTGAGGCTGGCTTTGAACTCGTGATCCTCCTGCCTCAGCCTCCTGAGCCACTGGGATTACAGGTCTTTGCCACCATGCCTGGCATGACTTCTTTTAATAGGATTTATCCTAAGAATTTCTTTTTTTAATTGTTTGTGTGTGTGTGTGTGTGTGTGTGTTTTAGTTGTAGATGGACACAGTACCTTTATTTTATTTATTTATTTTTATGTGGTGCCGAGGATTGAACCCAGTGCCTCACACATGCTAGGCAAGCACTCTACCACTGAGCCACAACTGCAGCCACCTAAGGGTTTATTGATGAAAAAGGTATACATAGCCTAAATATGATTGGGAACCTTCTTGTGGTTATTTGGTAACAACAGGGTTCCATGGCTCATGCACCTTCACATGGAGGTGCATCATGCAACAAGGGTATAGGTAGCCTGGGGCATCTGCCTCCAGGTTCATGTGGAACGGGCAAGAACTATCCAGAGCCTGACTTGTAGCAAGTCTCTGCCTCCCTCTTTTGCTTTATTGTACTTTGTGTTCCAAACATTGGAACTTACTTTTAGAGCCTCTATTCTGCCATATGTTCTTCCCTGTCACAGGAAGCACATGCTCTGTCCTCTGCCTGGAATGTTCTTATTCATTCTTCAGATCTTGATCAAAATATCACTTTTTTGAGAACCCTAAGTTCCCCCTATCATTAGCTATTATCACATGATATATCTCTCCTAATGGAGCTTATCACAGTTGTAATTTTACATTTATTTATGTATTAATTTACTTAAAAACCATCTCTTCCTCTTGTCCTTAGTTCCACAAGGACCATGACTACTTTATACATATGGTCTCCCAGCATTTATCCCTCTATTTGCATATAATGAATGTAGCAGTTTAAAAATATTTCAAAAAATGTTTTGACACAGTCCCTTTCAAAGGCAGAAGCCTAATTTTCCTCCTGTTGAAGGAAGGCCAGATGTAGGGACTCACTTTAACAAACAGAATGTAGCTAAAGTGATTTCTGTTCCATGTTTGATCCCTCCCGCCTTCCCAGTCTCTCTCTTGGTAGTTCCGGGATGTGTATTCTAGGCAAGCACTCTACCCCTAAGCCATACATCAGCTCCATAGCATTTGATATCTGAAGCTAGGTTATAGAAAAAAGCAACTCCTTCCTATTACTTTCTCACTCTTGAGAACTTATTTGGAGGTTCTAGCAGAGGAGCTATGTTAGTCAGCTTTTTGTCACTGTAAAAAATAGCTGAGAAAAACTACTTAAAGGTGGAAAGACTTATTTTGGCTCATGGTTACAGAGTTTGGCTCATGGTTCAGTCCCTGGTTGGCCAGCTCCATTGCTTTGGGCCTGAAATAAGGTGAGGCAGAATATCGAAGTGAAGGGAGTGGCACAGAAAAGCTGCTTTAGCTCATGACAATTCATGACAGCCAGGAAACAGAGAAAGAGGAAGAAACCAGGAACAAGAAATACCCTTTCAGGACACACCTTCAGTGACCCATTTTATTCAACCATGCTCCACTTCTCTGCAGTTAATAATACCATCAAATATAAATCCCTCAATAGATTAATCCACTGATGAGGTCTGTACCCTATGCTCTATTTTTTTCCCCCAAACCCTACCTTTGAACACTGCTACACAAAGGACCAAACTTTCAATGCATGAGCTTTGGGGGGACATACCAGATCTCAACCGAAACAGGAGCACAGTACTTGTGTACACTTGTCAGAATAGACCTTCTCTATTGGGGAATATCATTCTTCTTTCAAGTGTAGTTTCCAGAGGGACACACATGGAGCTAGCTAGAAGAGGAAGGGAACACTCATATAGCTAGCCAGATCAGTCAAATCAATCCTGGAAATCAATGAGTGACAGATGTCACAGCCAAATTGCCCTTACATCCGCTCTCACTCTTGGATTTCTCCTCTGGGGGTGATCATGCCATATTCTGAGATCACTGGAGAAAACCTATGACAGAGAGCACCTGGAGAAGAACCAAGACCTCCTACCACCAACCAGAGTCATTTGCCAGCCAAAAATAGTGCCATCTTAACAGTAGATCTCCAGCCCCAATCAAGCCCCCAGATGGCTCAGCTCTGACTGACATGTGACTATAACCTCATGAGAGATTCTGAGCCAGAACCACTCTGTCAAGTTGCTCCTTGTATGAGATAATAAATGATTATTATTGTTTTAAACCTCTAAGTTCTGGGGTAAATTTTTATGCAACAATAGAAAATTGATAGAACACATTTTCAATGAATACTGAATGAATCAATGAATCAGAAAATTCATGAATAATTTTTTTGTTTTCTTTTGGTTTGGCATGAATCAGTAATCACATCAGTAATAATTCAACAGGTGCATGAAATTTTCTTTTGCATATTCTCTGCATTTTAGTTTGTAAACTTTGTCATTAATATGAACTGGAGTAAAAAATACAAGTCAGCACAAACAATTAACTCTTGAAAGATTAGGTTTTGTTGAGTGATTTCAGTATGAGGAAAGATTAATTTTGATTGCTCTTCCATAACACATTGCCAAAAGTTAGTTGGCAGATGAGGCAAAACTCAATCATCAAATCACAGGTAAAATTTTGGCCAAGAGTAGTTTGTTGTTGTTTATAAATCTTAATGTATATTTTTACCAAGTCTTTAAGGCAATAAACTTGACTTACATTTTATTATATGCGTTGGCCAAACATTTGCACCTTTTGAGGTATAAAAAAGCCAAATATTTAAGGGTTATCCACCACTGCAATTGCTTTGTCTTTGCTTGCCAGTAGAATTCCCTGAATTCTTTCAACTTCACAGAAAACAAGGAGAGAATTTTGATAGGGAACTGGTAAGAGGTAACATCTGTTATTTCCTGTTGTAGCAGAGCATAGAAATAATGCTTGGCACATACACAGCAGGTGTCCAAAAAGTATTTGTTGAATAAATGAATGAGTCAATAAATCTCTTTATTCATCATAATCATTCAGATGTTAAATGCTATTCCAGTTGCCTAAGTAGTAATGAATATATAACTAACACTATTTGGCAAAAACAGGAAAGTCTGAATTGTGTAGTATCAATTCAACAAGAACAGTTACCTACTGTGTTATTGTTTGTTTATGTTTATATTTTCTTCACAAAAGTATAATTTTTGTTTTACAACTGTGTTGTCAATTAGGGGTGTGGCTTGTTCTGTGGGCTAGCTCACTCCACATCTGTTCCAGTCTCACTACAGTGTGTCTTCCTGGAATGCGGAGGCAGAAAATCTTAAAACTTCATTTTCCAGATTTCTTTGCTGCTAGGGTAATGAAGGAGATGTAGGTTCCTTCAAACAAATGCATTCATATTGGCCCTGAAAATGAACTGAGCTGGGCAAGGAGGGGAGAGAGGAAGAGTTTGAGGCATCCTATCTTGCTGGTCCTGATGGTTGTAAAGCAATTTGGTCTGGAGCTGAAAAGCAGATGATGGTTTTCTAATTTGTCAAGTAGCTTTCTGATGTGAAGAAGGTGGCATAATTACAAAGGTAGTAGCTACTAGTGATAAATTTTATTTAGCTGGTAGTTTCTTGTTCTTGGCAAGAGAAACAGCTTCCTTGAAACTTAGTTCTATGGTTTCACTTGGAAAGTTGTTCCTGGAAGATCAACTTAGAGTCTGTTTCTTCAGTTCATCTAATAATATTGGAAACCATTTGATACTTTCCAATAAATCCCAAAGGAGTAATTTTTTTTTGTCTCTGTCACTGAATTCGAACCAAAGCAAGAGGTTAGGAGTTACTATAAAACTGACAACATGATTTATTACTATATAGATCATTGGAATACAGGTGCAATTTAATATTTATGAAATTTCACATACTCAATTATCAGAGAGATCCAGTTTCAAACAAAAATACATACTCCTACAGCAATCTAAAAGTCAATTTGAAAAAAAGCCTACTGCTGGGCATGATGGTATATGCCTAAAATCCCAGTGACTTGAGACGCTGAGACAGGAGGCCAGTGAGGCCAGCTTCAGCAAATAAGTGAGGCCCCATCTCAAAACAAAAAAGGAGGCAGGAATGGAATGTAGCTCAGTGGTAGAGGGCCCCTGGGTTCACCCCCCAGGAATACACACTCATACACACACACACACAAAAAAAAATCCTACCAAATTTGAATTCTATTGAAGTACTATTTGCTAATTCTTTTGGGACTATGGTTTGCATGCAACAGAATTCTTCTTGACTTAAAAGAAAAATGAATTTATGTAAGGATACAGGTCATCTCATGTGCCGGGTTTCTGTTCTCGAGACTAAAAGGCTCAGGGGTCACTCTAGTTAAACTGGGCTAACTGGGCTGCACGAAATAACCACACAAGAGACACAAATACCTTTTTCTTTGGGGTTGCTGTGACGGCTCCTCTGACCTTAAGGGTCCGCAGAAAGAGAGAGAGCGAGAGCACGCGCTGACCCCTTTTATTGAGGAGAAGCTATTCAAATGAGGCAAGGGGTCAGGTTTCAGGGGGCTGAGTCTATCTTCATGATGTCCACTGTCAGCAGGTTGACTGACACCTGGGTAGGCCACACCCAAGGGCACAGTAAGAGGAGGGGACACACACAAGGCACTTCCATGGAAGATTCTATCCTAAACAGGGCAAGGGGTTATATTACAAAGGAACAGGTGAGCATAGCTTCACCCATGGGGCTGTAGCAAGACACACCCATTTCTGTGACTGAGCGCCTCAGCACCCAGCTGGGGAGTGTAACTCAGTCACCCATAAGGTTGGCCTCCCACACTCATGGAATTCAAGGACAGGATGCATCTGGACCTCAGGAATGGCTTAGAACAAAGGAATTTAGTGCTAAAGAGAACCCAGCTAGCACCCTTATTTTTCTCTGTGTATCTCCTGCATTCTTTCTCATTGCTAACTTTTTCTGATTCTTCTTCATTTAATAGGACAGACAGACTGAGGTAGGTACATCATAGACTCAATTCCAAAATCTTAAGGAAAGTCTATGAGTAGCCCAGCCCAGTTCATTTAATCTCACACCAGCCCCTATTAGCCTGTGTGGCATATGCAGTACACCAGACACATTAGTGTGCTACGATCCTTTGGTTTGATGTAGTGATTTTTTTTTTTTTTATATCAGGGCACAGTGCCATTCCATTTAGCCAGAATCCTTACTAAACGTTCCCTGGACAAAGGGATACCTGGCAATAGGCTGTTAGATACCTACACATTCATTCAATTGAGGGCATACTCTATGCCTGGCATTGGACAATAACGATGAGCAAATTGTCACAGTAGCACTCTTCACAGTATTATGGAGCTTTCATATATCATCCAACTCTTTCCCAAACTTCTTAGGTAGATATTTTAATTTCCTTGAGGAAACTGAGGCTCAGAGTGGTTAAATGACTTATTCAAAGTCATATGGTTGGTGAGTGGCAGAGCTGAAAATTGAACTCATATCTTTCTGACACTACAGTTTATGTTTTCTTCTATGCTGCACTGCTAGACATGATTTTAGGAGATTGTAATCTAAATTAGATCTACCGCTAGAGAGCCAGTGTTTTGTAGATAAGAAGCAGAATACTCTTATCTCCCACATGCCAGATATAGCCAAGATGATACTGCAAGATCAGGCAGGCTGAAAACCAGAGGAGCAGAACTCCTTTCCTAGGAACTTTTCTTCAGAAGCAACAAGCCTGCCACATTTATCTGGGAGAGAGACAGGTGATTCAATTACTCCTTCCAGACACCTGGAATAAAAGTACACCTGAGGCCCTGAAAAAAACAAAAACCTCCTTAGGGAGAAAAGAGGTCAAGGGTCAAGATTAGTGCTTCCCTTTTGAGGGACTCTTGGAATAAATCACAGTCACTAGGCTACTTTACCTTCTAACTCTCCTTCCTACCTGTTAACCTCTCATCTGACCCAGTCTTCCTGCCTTGCCTTGATCCTCAATCATTCCACTGTTTTGTTTTGTTTTAAATATTTTTTTAAGTTGTAGTTGGACACAGTATCTTTATTTTACTTATTTTATTTTTATGTGGTGCTGAGGACCGAACCCAGTGCCTCGCACGTGCTAGGCAAGTATTCTACCACTAAGCCACAACCTCAGCCCCTTGTTTTGTTTTTTTGACAGAAGTAGGGATTGAATCTAGGGCCTCACCATGCTAGGCAAGTGCTCCACCACTGAGCTACATGCTTAGCTCTCTTATATATCTTCTTGAATTTTCATTTCTTAGACTTATGAATATGCCTCTCCTGTATACCTATGTCCTGAAACTGAAGAAGAAAGCTGAGACAGAGGGAGGTGTGGAGTGCAATGGAAGCATCAGAGCACAAGTGAATGAGGGAAGATACTGACCTGAACTCAGGCAGTAAAGGAAGAGGGATGGGACTGAGAAAGTGGCTGATTAGGGGAAGGAGGAGGAAGTGGTGGGCAGGAGGAAGAAGATGACCATGAAAAGCTAGCAGGGATCAGCCTACAACAACAGCAAAATCATCATCCCCCCATCCCCATCTTATGAGGTAAGTACTTTAATTATCAGCATTTCATAATTAAGGTGACCAAGAAATAGAGAGGTGGGGTAAATTGCTCCAGGTCACATACTAGGCAGTGTTAGAGCCAAGATGAAGACAAGTAACCTAACTTCAAAATCTATGTGCTTATATACTCTATGCTGTCTCATAAAGGCACCTCACTAAAACAATGGGGCCTGTTTTTCTTTAGATATCTCTGGGTCCTGGACCAGTCTGTTTGTTTTCATTTCAGCAATGCATTTTCATTTTATTAAAAAGCAAAAATTGTCAGGTGCAGTGGCACTTGCCTGGGATCGCAGAAGCTTGAGAGGCTGAGATAGGAGAACTGCGAATTCAAAGCCAGCCTTAGCAAAGGCAAGGCGCTAAGCAACTGAGTGAGACCCTGTTTCTAAATATAATACAAATAGGGCTGGGGATGTGGCTCAATGGTCAAGTGCTCCTGGATTCAATCCCTGGTACAAAAAAAAAAAAAAAAAAAAAAAAAAGGGCAAGAAATTACAGTCAGCTTGCCACAATCTGT
>NW_026000082.1:19796265-19831477 GCF_001458135.2 Marmota marmota marmota
CTTGCAGGGTCGGGCGGCGGTCTGCCTACCTTGCAGGCGCAGGCGGCGGCTCTGCTCTGCCCTTACTCCAATTGGGGTGATGTGTCTACCATGCCGGCGGGTCGCTGGGCTTATTCCGGGCGCGGGAGGCGGCTCTGCTCTGCCCCTACTCCAATTGGGGTGACGTGTGTACCACACCGGCAGGCCACCGGGCCTGATCCGCCGGTCGGTTGCAGGTCTGCGTACCTTGCAGGCGCGGGCGGTGGCTCTGCTCTGCCCCTCCTCCAATTGGTGTGACTTGTTTACCACACCCGCGGACCCCTGGGCCTGTTCCGGGCGCGGGCGAAGGCTCTGCTCTGCTCCTACTCCAATTGGGGTGACGTGCCAACCACCCTGGCCGGCCGCTGGGCCTGTTCCACCGGTTGGTCACAGGTCTGCCTACCTTTCGGGCGCAGGTGGCGGCTCTGCTCTGCCCCTGCTCCAATTGGGGTGACGTGTGTACCACGCCGGCAGGCCGCTGGGCCTGATCCGCCGGTCTGTCGCAGGTCTGCCTACCTTGCAGGCGCGGGCGGCAGCTCTGCCCTGCCCCTCCTACCAGAAGTTTATTTTCAAGCAGCCTTATTTTTGTTTTCTATTGGCCCCTTAAATTTATTTTGCAGTTAGTTCTTCTCTTACTGTTGGATAAAATTTAAGATAGGTCCCATAACTTTGTGTGTGCGTAGATTGAACCCATCGCCTTGCAAATTCTAGGCAAGCGCTTTACATTGAGTTATATCCCCCGCCCTCTGATAAACATATCCTAAAGGTAAAAAGACTCATCTATATTTTCTTCTGAAATATTCATATACCTTTTCATATTGATTTTTTTTTTCTTTTTGGGACAGGATCTCACTATGTTGCCCAGGCTAATCTCAAACTTGTGAGATCACATGATTCTTCTATCTCAGTTTCCTAAGTAGCTGGGACTACCGGAATTTTAAACCAGGTCTGGCTGGATTCACATCAAATCTTTCACCTGGAGTTGATATTTTATAAATGCTCTGAGGTAGTGTTTTAGTCAGCTTTTTGTCACTATGACTGAAATAATTGACACAAAACAAGTTGGAGGAGGAAATATTTATTTTGGCTTAAGATTTCAAAGGTTTTAGTCCATGGTCAGCTGGATTTTTTGCTCTGGGCCTCAGGCAAGGCAAAACATCATGGCAGAAGAGTGGGCAGAGAAAAACTGCTCAGTTCATGGCTGCCAGGAAGTAGAGAGACAGTGAGCAAGGAAAGGACCACAGATAAGATATAGTCCCCAAGGACATACCTCCTGTTGTGTTTTGGATGTGAGGTGTCCTCCAGAAACTCATGTGTGAGACAATGTAAGAAGCATCAGAGGAGAAATGATTGGGTTGTGAGAGCGTTAACCCAATCAGTGAATTAATCCCCTGATAAGGATTAACTGAGTGGAAACTGAAGGCAGGTAAGGTGTGACTGGGAGTGTGGCTTTGGGGTATATATTTCTATCTGGTAATAGAGTCTATCTCTCTCTGCTTTCTGATCATCATGTGAGATGCTTCCCTGTGCCACACTCTTCTGCCTCTTCTTGAGTCCCAAGGAATGGAGCCTGCTGTCCATGGACTGAGATCTCTGAAACTGTAAGCCCTCAAATAAATTTTTCCTCCTTTAGAGTTGTGCTGGTTGGGTCTTTCAATCACAGAAGCAGAAAAGCTGAATAAAACACCTCCTGTGACCTACTTCCTTGGACCATGTTCTACCTGCCTATAGTTTCCACCTCCTCCCAGTAGTCCATTCAACTTATTAATCTATAAAATGAATTAATCCTCTAATGAGGTTACAGGCTTCATGATCTAATCACTTCCCAGAAGCCTCACCTCTGGATATGGCTTCATTGGGGATCAAATCTTCAACATATGAGCTTCTGGGGGACATTCCAGATCGAAACCATAGTAAGTAGGGACTTATTGTATCTTCCAGTAGATAACTAATTGTCCCCAAATAATTTATTAAATATTTCATTTCTACTACTGATTTAGTGTTACAGCCATGGCAGAACATATCACGTTTTCACTTAGATTTAGACCTGTTACTAGGCTTTTTATTCTATTTCCTGTAGACATTTAGCCCTTATCTTACTATACTACTTAACACTGGATCCTACCTACTCTCTCCTAAACATTATATTTCCTGATCTCAGTTCTTGTCATTCCTTTTTCTTGGACTGTGTTATAATAAATATTGGCTTATCCCATGGATTGTTCTCTGTCCATAGCTTTTACACACATGGGGAGAAATAGTTTTTTTCCTAAAAGCTGTTTCAAAAAAAAAAGTTTATTGAATATATTTTTAAAGTGATTTTTATTTTTAGAATAGCATTATATTTACAGAAAATTTGTAAAGGTAGTACAAAGAATTCTTGAATATCCTTCACCCAGTTTCCCTTATTGTTAACATTCTATATAACCATGGTACATGTATCAAAACTAAAAAAAAAAAACAGCATTGGTAGATTACTATTAACTGAACACTTATTAAGATTTCACCAGGAACACTGGGTGTGATGGCACATGCCTGTAATCCCAGCAGCTCAGGAGGTTGAGGCAGGAGGATCATGAGTTCAAAGCCAGCCTCAGCAAAAGGGAGGTACTAAGCAACTCAATAAGACCCTGTCTCTAAATAAAATACAAAATAGGGTTGGGGATGTGGCTCAGTGGTCGAGTACCCCTAAGTTCAATGCCTGGTAAACTCTCCCCCACTGCCCCCCAAAAAGATTTCACAAGGGAGGGAGGGATGAGTGGTGGTTCACCAGATTGGACAGGGAGAATGAGGAGAAGGGAGGGGAGATGGGAATGGGAAAGATAGTACAATGAATCAGGCATAACTTTCCTATGTTCATATATGAATACATGACCAGTGAAACTCCACATTATGTACAACCACAAGAATGAGAAGTTATATTCTGTGTATGTATGATGTATCAAAATATATTCTACTGTCATGTATAACTAAAAAGAACAACAACAAAAAAAGATTTCACTAGTCCCTTCACTCCAAAAGTTCTTTTTATGTTCCAGGATCCTACCCAAGATACCACATTATATTTAGTTATCATGTTTCCCTATCCTCTTCTGGTCTGACAGTTTCTCATACTTTCTTGCCCTTGATTAGTCTGACAGTTTTAAGATGCATTGACTAGGATTTTACTGTTGTTGTTTTCCTTTTTTTTCTTCAAAATGTCTCTCAATTTGAGTTCCTCTGAGTTTTTCTCATGGTTAGATGGGGAAAATATGTTTTGGGGAGAAATATCACAGAAGTCACATGCCATTTCTCTTCATATAATATAAAGGGTACAGGCTATTAGCATGACTTATCACTGATGATGTTAACCTTGATTGCCTAGCTATATTGATGTTTGATAAATTTCTTCAGTATAAAGTTGCTTCCACTTCCTACTCCTTTCCTGCTGCATTAAAAAAAATAAATAATAATAATAAAATGGAGGGCTATAGTTGTGGCTCAGTGGTAGAGCATTCATGAGGCACTGGGTTCAATCTCCAGCACCAAATAAAAAACTAAATAAACAAAATAAAGGTATTGTGTCCATCTACAACTAAAAATATTTTTAAAAAATGAAATGGAAAACTTAACAAAGTTTCATTAGATACCATGGGGAAAATTATAATATTGAAATTTAGGTTACTCATCTGTTGAGACAAAGATTATCATAGATCAGCATTACTTTTTATCCATTAATATTTTAATATTTGGGAATATTTGGTCCTATCACTTCTCCTGTTTTAAAATCTATAGAGATGATGACTCATAAGTCTCTTCCAGTCCTGAGCTCTCCCCATTAATTTATCCAAGTTTCTGCTATTTTCCCTTTGATTTCTCAAAGGCACTTCAAATTCAATGTATGCTGTTTAAGTCAGCTTTTTCACTCCTGTGACTAAAAGATCTGACCTGAACAATTTTAGGGGAGGAAAAGTTCATTTGAGGGCTCACGGTTTCAGAGGTCTTAGTCCATAGAAGGCCAGCTCCGTTCCTTGAGGCTCAACGTGAGGCAGAACATCATGTGTGGCACAGGGAAGCAGCTCACAGGATGATCAGGAAACAGAGAGAGACTCCACTTGTGAAATACAAAGTATACACCTCAAAGCCACGCCCCCAATTTCCACCTCCCCCAGCGACATCCCACCAGCCTTCAGTTACCACTCAGTTAACCCCTACCAGGGGATTAATTCACTGATTGGGTTAAGGCTCTTACAACCCAATCATTTCTCCTCTAACCCTTCTTGCATTGTCTCACACGTGAGCTTTTGGGGGACACCTCACATCCAAACCATAACATATCCCAAACTGAGTTTTTCATTTCCCCTTTATTACTTCCTGTGTGTCCCATATCTTTACCTTTAACAATGGTCTCTAGCTCAGAAATGGTACCAAATCTATCCATTTGCTCAAAATAGAAACCCACCTTTCATTTCACAACTTTAGGGATCTTCCTAAAACACAGACCTGCATGTATCAGCATTGTTATAGCTATATTAAATCCTTACTCAGGCTTCTGCTTCTTTGGGCACGTGTGTGTGTTTGGTCTCATCTGTTACCACTCCGGAGCTTATTCTTTACCCTTATGCGTACCAAATGGCCTGTGGTTCTTTGAGCATACCCTGTGGGTGATGCTTCTTAATCTTTGTTCTGACTCTTACCCTACCTGAAAGAGTTTCTCCTTCTACTTTTCTCTATTCCACAGTCTTCTTATCCTTCAAGATTCAGCTGAGCATTTTCTTTTTATAAACTTCAAGGCTTTTAGACAGAATTTGCCCCATTCAGTCTTCCCCACTAGACTGTGAGTTCATGAGGGTAGAAATCAGATATTGTTCATCTTATAGCCCCTTTCATCATAGCAACTGCATCAGACTGAGCTGTGCAGAAAACTTTTCATGACCAAGATGATTTCCATTAGGCTCCCATGACATTTAAAGCAGTTATTACATCTTATCATAATTATTAGTCAAAAGCCTTGACATTCCACTGAGGAGATGAACTTCAGGAAGACTGTGTCTGGGTCTTAGTCATGCTAAAGTATCAGTATTTGAACACAGCAGGTATTTATGAATACTTGTTGGGTGAATGCTTAGGGTAGGAACATTTAAAATTGAATTGCTCTTTTTTTTGACTTTCCAACTAAACACTGGCCAAACCATCCTAAGGAAAGTTGATGTTCTTTGTCAATCTACTTAAGTACAAAAGCAATATATAGCTAAAGTGGCACAAAATGGCTAAATAGCTAATGTAAGCATCAAAGCTAGATTGTTTTCCATAAATGTAATATTACAATATAGGTATTCATTTCTCTTAGGCAGGTACAGTAATAGGCAATTAGATAGTATGGCTACTATGTTTAGGGTTACTATGACTAATGCATTACTGTTTAGAAAAAGCAAGCTGAGCAACTGAAAAGTTTCAAAACCCAGCATCAGGAATCAGGAGTACTCCCAGAATTGATTCTAGAGGAGACTGAGAGTCAAGCAGCCAGAAAAGGAGAGATAGGATCTGAATGGAAGGATGTGGAATGGGGAGGTGATGTAAGATTAAATAGAAGAAAGTCTGGCAATGAGGAGAGAAAGGAAGTTGTTCAACAATGGAAAGTGCCTGGCTGCAAGATGAGCATCTGGCAAGGAAGGGACAGGTGACTAATCAATTATAACAGATTCCGCCTACCATTGTCTGGGCTTTGAAAATAAGTTGATGAGGTTTGGATTTAATAAATATTAAAATTCTAAGAACACTTAAGAACTGCTGAGGGAGGCTGTGGAGCGATGATCATATGAGTAGATTTCTAAGGCTAGACTAGACACCTATCTATTATGAATGGTTTGAGACTAACACATCCATCCTGCTACCACAGAGAGAACTTAATGACCCCTCAGGTCTTCATTCCAAACTTCTGAAAAGCAGAGGGAGATTAAATGGTGCTTTCATTCTGCTGTTTCATCATAGAAGCCCTACTATTAATTCAGATTCAATTGACAAGTATTTTTTCTAAACAAAAAAAAGAGATGAAATTGTTGATTTTTTTATGAATATTTCCATTATTTTACATGCCCCTATACAAAGTAAGATTCCACTTGGTAAGTTTATTGGGAATTTATAATAATTTGAATAGAGATGAGTTAAAGTTGAACCTTATTTAAAAACCCCTTTCATCATAGAGTAAAACTTGCATTAAGCAAAAATTGAGAATACATAGGATGACAAATATCCTTGAAGATTTTAAAACACTGTCTTGTGGTAAGAAATCAAAGTGACCTCCTGCCATAGCACCTGTAGGTTGTTCCCATTATTATCTCCCCACAAGGCTATGAACTCCATGAAGGTAGGAGTTTTGGTTTATTTGTTTGGCCTTTCCACTATTCATCTGAGGAGCTGGCATATAAAGATACACAGTGAGTTTTCTTTAAAATCAATCAATCAGTATAAAAATTGCTGGGATTTGGGATCCCCATCTTAGGACATGATGTGAACTATCTTATTATAGGGAGTTTTACTTAAGTTTGTACTTAGTTTCAATAATTATTAAGAAATGTATGATGGATTAGACAAAGGAAAATGAAGGGAAGGGAGGGGAGATGAGAATGGGAAAGACAGTAGAATGAATAAGACATAACTTTCCTGTTTATGTACAAATACATGACCAATGTAACTCCATATCATGTACAACCACAAGAATGGGAAGTTATATTCCATATATGTGTGATATGTTAAAATACATTCTACTGTCATGTACAACCAAAAAGAGCTAATAGAAGAAGAAAAAGAAAAAAAACATATGATGTAGAACACATTACTCAGCCTTTTAGGGCCTCAGTTTTCCCATTTGTAAAGTGAAACTAGTAATGGTACATATCATAGAGTTATTGTGAAGATTCAGGTAGATAAAGCAATGTCTTACTAGATATCAATTCTTACTATAAAATAGGGTTTCTGGACCTCAGCACCATTGAAATTTTAAGGTGGATAATTCTTGGTTCTGGGGAACTGTCCTATGCATTGTTGGATGTTTAGCAGCACCTCTGACTTCTACCCTCTAGATAATATTAGCACCCTCTGTTCCCTACTGCCGCCAAAAATGCTCCAGATATTGCCAGACATCCCACAGGAGGTAAAATTGCCTCTGATCAAGAACCACTACTGGGCTAGGGCTATAACTCAGTGGCAGAGCGCTTGCCTAGCATGTGTGAGACACTGGGTTGGATCTTTAGTACTGCATAAAAATAAAGAAAGCCATTCTGTTAAAAAAAAAAAAGAACCACTACTATCAAGTTATAGTAATTAATGTGATATTAATATAAGGATAGATAAATAGACCCATGGAACAGAAGACAGAAGCTAAAAACATACCCCTGTATATATGGAATGTGATATATGATAAAGGTAGAATTACAAATCGGTGGAAAAGATATTGGATATGTATTAAATGCTGGCACTTTGATTAAAAAATACAATCCTATCTCACACCATTCATAGAAGCTTTTAGAAGAAAGTAGGGGAAATTATCTTTGCTGTTTCAGAGTAAGAATTTCTGAAGTAGGACACAAAAAGCATAAAACTTGAAGGATAGCATTCATACATTTTTACATAAAAAATTACATACATCAGCCAGGCATTTGCTCCTGGCAGGGAGGCTGAGGTAGGAGGATCACAAGTTTGAGGTCAACTTAGCTAAACCCTTAGCAACTTAGCAAGACCCTCAGTAACTAAACAAGACCCTGCCACAAAATAAAAAATAAGGACTGGGACTCTGCATCATGTACAGCCAGAGAACTGTGTGAAGTTGTGCTCCATTTGTATATAATGAGTTGAATGCATTCTGCTGTCATGTTTATCTAATTAGAAAGATTGGGGATGCAGTTCAGTGGTAGAGTACCCTTGGGTTCAATTCTAAATAAAAAAAAAATTGTATACATCAGTTGGGGACATAGTTCAGTGAATAGAGCATTTGCCTAGCATGTACAAGGCCCTGGGTTTAATCTGCAGCATACATCAATGGCATCATAGACAAAGTGAAAATCTTTTTTTCCACCACATTTTTTATTGGTACATTATAGTTGTATATACTGATGGGATGTTGTACATACTGTTGTTACATGTTCATACAAGCACACAATATAACAATATAACTTGGCCAATTTCACACCTCGGCACTTCCCCCATCTCGCCCCACCTTTTACCCATTGGTCCCTCTTCTGTGCTGATCTCCTTTTGATATTTAGGAGATCTATCCCCACCTTTCTTTTTCTTCTTATTCTCTAGCTTCTGCATGAGAGAAAACATACAACCCTTTACTTTCTGAGTTTGACTTATTTCGCCTAACATGATGGTCTCTAGTTCCATCCATTTTCCTACAAATGCCATAATTTCATTTTCTTTTATAATCCATTGATGGACACAACTAGATTAGTTCCATAGTTTGATTATTGTGAATTGTGCTGCTATAAACATGAGTATGCATGTATCACTATAGTAAGATGACTTTAATTCCTCAGGATAAATACCAAGGAGGGATATAGCTAGGTCATGTGGTGGTTCCATGCCAAGTCTTTTGAGGAACCTCCATACTGATTTCCATGGCGGTTATACTAATTTCCAGTTCCACCAAACAGTGTAAAAATATTCAACAAAGTGAAAATCAAAGTGACAAATTGAAAGAAATTATTTCTGACCCAGATATTTTAAAAATATATTTAGAATACAGCAAAGAAGTTGCAGTCAATACTAAATGCCTATAATTTAGTTTCCTAGGCCTGCTGTAATAAATTGCCACACAGTGGATGGATTAAAACAACAGAAGTTTATTATACCATAGTTCTGGCGGCTAAAGTACAAAATCAAAATGTCCACAGAGCTGGTTCCTTCTGAAGGTTCTAAGTGAAAATCATTTTGTGCTTGTTTACTAGCTCTTTGTAATGGAACTTACTTCCCTTCTTTGGTGTTTCTTGGCTTGTTGCTATATTACTCCAATCCCTACCTCTGTCTTCACATGTCTGAGTCTTTCTTTATGTCACAGTCACACCTCAGTTGTTCCAGGGCAATGGAATATGTTTCTGAAAGGCAAAGAAAGTGCCTGGAGACAGCATATGGGACACATGAATTACTGGAGAAAGCTTGTAAGAGACCAGTGACTAATGTAAGAAGAATTCAGTGGCAAATAGACTGAACAGAGCACCTTCAAGGTGCTTTACCAACCAAGTAGTGCCTCCTCCTTTTCAAGGCATTTTGTCCAGTGGCAGCCAACTGACAAGTGACACATACCCTCTCCACAGTGCTCTCAGTTCTGTGCCAATAATCACTGAAAGCAGAGTTTTGTATGTTGGGCTGTAAAAGCAGCAACACCATCAGCAATAGCTTGCTTAGTTTGCTTGTGCGGCCAGCATCCCAAGGAGTAACTGTCCTGGTGTACATGCAAGAAAGTAGCTTTCTACAGACAACTCTAACTTGCCCTAGTTTCCAGTGCGAACAAAAGAAAGCAGTGTCCTTCAAGATAATATGTATCTGGACAGTCCATACCAAGCTTGCTATCATTGTTCCTTTAACTTGGCTACATTTTTGGGAACAGAAAGGGGACATTTAGAGACATGGTGTTTTCCTGTTCCCGTTTTCTTTAAGAATGATACATCATGAGCTTCTTACAAGGACACTGATCATATTTTGGGCCCACTATAATCTAGTATGACTTCATCTTAATTTGACTCTATCTCTGAAGATTCTGTTTCCAAATAAGGCCACATCCTGAGATTCTAGTGGATACGGATTTAAAAAAAATTTTTTTTAGTTGCGGATGGACACAATATCTTTATTTTACTTATTTATTTTTATGTAGTGCTGAGGATCAAACCCAGTGCCTCACACATTGCTAGGCAATCACTCTACCACTGAGCCACAACCCCAGC
The DNA here is from genome assembly GCF_001458135.2 of Marmota marmota marmota. Taxonomy (NCBI): domain Eukaryota; kingdom Metazoa; phylum Chordata; class Mammalia; order Rodentia; family Sciuridae; genus Marmota; species Marmota marmota. The sequence goes on from NW_026000082.1 coordinate 19,806,204, forward strand.
CTCCTGGATATGGATTTTTTTTTTTAAGGAGAGAGAGAGAGAGAGAGAGAGAGAGAGAGAGAGAATTTTTTTTAATATGTATTTTTTAGTTCTCGGCGAACACAACATCTTTATTTGTATGTGGTGCTGAAGATCGAACCCAGGCCGCACGCATGCCAGGCTAACGCGCTACTGCTTGAGCCACATCCCCAGCCCCCTGGATATGGATTTTTGGAGGACATTGTTCAAGTCCATGTAGTCTGCTTTTAACCCCTCAAATTCAAATATGTCTCATGCACAAAATCCCATCCCAACATCCCCAAAAGTCCTAACTCATTTCAACATCAACTCTAAATCTCACATCTCATCTATATATCAACTTAAAAATACAATTTCATAATCTAAATTACCTAATCAAATATACATGTGACACTTTACATGGTCTGTTCTTTTGTTGTTGTTGTTGTAGTTGGACACAATACCTTTATTTATTAATTTATTTTTATGTGGTGCTGAGGATCGAAGCCAGTTCACCTTGCATGTGCTAGGTGAACGCTCTACCACAGAGCTACAACCCCAGCCCCACATGGTCTGTTCTTGAGCGAAATTAATCTTCATTTGTGCACCTATTAAATTAGAAAATCAATTGCTTGTTCTAGAATATAATGGTAGGACACTTTTATCCTGAAAGGGAGAAAATTGAAGGAATAAAAGGAACACTTGTCTCAAACAAGTTTGAAACCCAGCAGAACAAATTCCATTAGGTTTCAAGATTTGAGAATAATCCTATGCAAATTGATTAACTCTCTGTGCCTGAGGGGGCCTCTTTGGTCCCTGCTCCTAGGGCTGCCTCTCTGTCTTCTGCCTCAGTATTATTCTTCCTTTTTATTGAATCATATCATATATGTGTAGCTGAGTAATTGTATCAGCTTGTTTCTTGCCTGTAATCCCTGAAGTCTGACAGTCCTCCTTCATTTCTTTCTGTCTCTGTCCCCTTATGTCAAAGATGTCAGTGTTTCTACTGATAGAATATTCTTAAAAGCCTTGTTCATCTTCCATGTATATTAAGGGGATCTATACCATTGCATAGATAGTTCTCTATAGACCTTTCCTGAATTATTCCATCTCTATTCATAGCTTCTGCTGACATGGTTGATTAGATCCATAAGTCACACTCCAATTTTTTCAGCAGAAATTTGTCCTGCTCCATGCTTGGCTCTGGTTCCAGTGCATACTATCTAAATAGGACGAGAAATTTCCAGATCACTAATAGCTGTTCCTTCCTCAATTTATCTCTTTATTCTCAAACTTTACTATAAACAACAAGAAGAGAAATCAAGTACTACCATCCACATTTTTTTTAGAAATCTCCTGGAGTTTAATAGCCAAGTTCATTGTTTCCAATTTCTACTTTCCACCTAACAATGAAAGTTAAGTATGCCACATTATAAAAAGGATCATCTTTTCTCCAATGTGCAGTAACATGTTTCTCATTTCCATACGAGACCTCACCAAAAGCACCTTAATCTCCATATTTCCAACAGATCTAGAAATTTTATTTTATGTGCCTCAAAATTCATCCATCCTCTATTCATTGCCCAATTTCAAAACCACTTTCATAAATTTGGTATTTGTTACAGCAGTACCCCATTTCCTGATACCAAAATCTGTATTAGTGAGGGTTTTCCAGAATCACCAATAAACGATAAGTAGATGGGTAGATGGATGGATAGATGGATAGATAGATAGATAATGCTGAGACAAGTTCTTTTTTTTTTTTTTTTTTCTGGGAAGCCCCAGATTTTGATCTGATAGCCTTTCAACTGATTGGATGAGGTCTATTTACATCATCAAAGGTACTAAGTTTTCTTTTCCTTTCCTTTTCTTTCTGCAGTACTAAGGATTAACCCAAGGCCTCATGCATACTAGGGAAACACTCTCCCAATGCACTATGTCCCCAGTCCTTTCTATAATTTTATTTTTGAGACAGGATATCACTAAGTTGGTGCTGGGAGCCATTAGCCAAGTAGGTATGACAATTTCCTTGCCAGCGTACTCCATGTTGCTTAGTGGAAGGACTCGTGGAAATAGGACATTTTGCAGTGACATTGCATGTAGGTGACCTTGCTCAAAGACCAGGGCGGATTAGGGTGTTCCCGGTTTAGGATAATCGGGTTTAGGGCGTTCCAGGTTTAAGATTATTCCTGCTGGGAATAGGGCGTATCCTGCTGCCTGAGTTCCCCTTGAGTTCTCACGGGATTCAGACAGTTTTTTTGGGGAGATAGAAGCCCAGTGGAGGGGTATTTGGGCAGAGAACGTGGATTTCCCCAGAATGTGTTTGTAGACGGCTGGTGTGAGTTCGGGAATAAAGAGTTGCTGTTTGAATCTACAAGCTGTGTGGTGGCTCGTGATTGTGTGCCCAGCCAGACTGCGGCGAAGTTGCCTGGGCTGGTCCTGAACTTGCAATTCTCCAAACCCAGACTTCCTAATAGTTGGGATTACAAGTGCTCACCACCATGCCTGACTGGTAATATCCTTTTCTTAAATCAACAGATTATAGATGTTAGCTACACCTATAAAATGTCTTCACCGTAACACTTGGTGTTGGATTTAAAAACTGTTTCCTAGCCAGGCACAGTGGTACATGCCTGTAATCCCAGCAGCTCTGGAAGCTGAGGCAGGAGGATCTCCCAGCCTCATCAAGGACAAGGCTCTAAGCAACTCAACCCTGTCTCTAAATAAAATTCAAAATAGGGCTGGGGATGTAGCTCAGTGGTTGAATGCTGGAGTTCAATCTCCAGTACCTCTCCCCAAAACAAAAAACAAAACAAACAAAACAAAAACCTGTATCCTATAGCCTAACCAATTGACATATAAAGCTAAACATTAAATTAAGAAAACATTAAAGTGGGCAAATGATAATAATAATGGCTAATTCATAAATGAGGGCTCCCAAACTATCAGTAGCATAAATTGGTGTAACCACTTGAAATTCAAGTGAATCAGAAAACAGAAACCGTTCTTTATTTCCTAGGTATGAGAGATTGAATATGTGAATTAGGAATTTATACAACCTTTGGAAGATCAGGGGAATAAAAGCTGAAGAAGATCAGGAAAGTGCCACTGAATATCTCACTCTGAAACACCAATAAGTAAGCGGCTCTCAAGAGCTTGCTACAAAGGCATCACAAATTTCAAGAATCTGAGAAGCTTCTACCAATTGTCTTAAGAGTCTGAAGCAGTGAGTGGATGTAGGTAAGTTTTAAGAGCTCCTGGGAAACTGTATGGCTCTCATGTCTGCCCACATATATGGTTGCAACTACCACTAGAAAACAGTGACTTGTCCTCTTCTGCTCTCCAAATATCATCCAAGTGCATCTTATTGGTAAACTACAACCTGGAACCAGTCAGAGAAGAGGATCTGGAAAATGTGGTTCCTGGCTTCTTTTTCTGTGATGCCTAAGGGTTGAGAGAGGGTAGTAGTGATGCTGAGTTGATAACAGAACTGCTACAATCTATGTACTGTCAATTCAGCAAACATCCACACTTCTTTTTACCTGCAACTCATTCCAAAATAAAAATAACAACATTAGCTAGGGGTGAAGCTCAGTGGTAGAGAACTACCTAGCATGTGAGTGGTCCTAGGTTTAAAAATTCCCAGCACTGTCAACAAAAAAATCATTATACTTCTTTCTAGCATGATGCAAGTATCCCTCATAACAACTGTGTACTCATTCTCTCCTCAAAAGAGAAGGCATAAAATCCTCCTTTAGTCACCTCTGGGTGGTATCCATCCCTTTTCTACTCTATATCATTTTCATATCCTGAAATTATATAACCAGTATTAACATACATTATACTAAATAGAAGAAAATGAGAAAAGCATAGGTAAGAAATAGTAAGAAGTGGTTAATATTTATAAAATTAAGTTAAGGAAGCAAGAAAGACAATATGCATGGTTCTTGTTTTTACAACTGGTCATGTAACCATAATTGGTATTTTTAACTTCTTTTTTTCCATTGCTTATTCCATTTCTCTTTGTGTTTAGTTGTTACCTTAGCTGCTTGTGGTTCTTTTACTTGGTGGGGTGATAAAAACATTTATTTCTGAAGGATCAATGTCAGCAGTGATCTTCCCTATATTCAGTTTTGTATCTTTCCATTAACTTTCCCACTGAATATCAGAGTATTGAGAGGTACCTTGAAATCCTATGATTTCTATATATATTCCTTTCTATTCCTATTGTGTATAAACAATGATATTTCCCCATGATAATCAATATTATTCATAGTAGCATTGTATTAACCATCTTCTTTATTATTAGCTCAGAGAGACCTAAAATAATCAAGCATAGTCTTGCTATCCAGTAGAGTGTATCCTTCTTTTGAAACTACTATCTATAAACCTATAGATCCCAAATTTATAGGTATAGGGAGCAAATATTTTCAAATGAAATTTTAGAGCTGACAGTGATAGAAGCCACCCTCACTTCTACCCTTTGAATCCCAGGTCCTTCTATTCTGGCCAAGGGGAAATCAGCAGCATATATTGGTTGATGGTTTAGTGCATGTACAGTATCCCAAAGGTTGCATCCCAACTATGCAAGATGTCACTTGGCTGGCATATCATTTAGTCTTCAGTAGACCGCTCCTGCTGTTCTTTAAAGTCAACTGCTTAAGGACAATGGGAATGAACCCACTGATGTTCTTCATTTGCTACAGTTAAGTTCTTTGGCCAGAAGTACTGTGTGAACTAGCAAACTAGTGAATTAAAAATTGTATAAGTCCAAGGATTATGATTTTGTCAGAAGAACTGCAGGCCAGGAAGGCAATTCCATGTTCAGAATAAATATCTATTTCAGTTAAGATTAATTGTTGCACGTTTATAAGAAAGGGGTCAATATAACTATTCTGCCATAAGGTGGTTGGCTGGTTTGCCAGAGAATGGTGTCATATCAAAGACTTACTGTTGGTCTCTAATGTTGACTCGTTTAATTCTCATTAATGACTAAAGTCTTGATAAGGGAAAGCCAATATTGATAACTCCATGCATAACTTTTATCTCTGCCTCCAGGGCCATTTTGATCTATTAAGCAAGATTGCCAGGAAGTAGGTGCTGGAGAAAGAGGCTGATTGACATCTACCAGAAAATTTCTAGAATTAATAAATGAATTAAGCAAAGTAGCAGGATCTAAAATCAATACCCATAAATCAAATGCATTTCTATATATCAGTGATGAATCCTCTGAAAGAGAAACTAGGAAAACGACTCCATTCCCAACAGCCTCAAAAAACAAACAAAACAAACAAACAAACAAACAAAAACCAACTTGGGAATAAATTTAACAAAAGAGGTGAAAGACTTCTATAATAAAAACTACAGAACACTAAAAAAAGAAATTGAAGAACTTAGAAGATGGAAAGATCTTCCATGCTCTTGGATAGGCAAAATTAATATTGTTAAAATGGCCATATTACCCAAAGCGCTATACAGATTCAGTGTGACTCCAATTAAAATCCCAATGTCATTTCTTATAGAAATAGAAAAAGAAATCTTGAAATTCATTTGGAAAAATAAGAGACCCAGAATCACCAAAGCAATCCTTAGCAAGAAGAGTGAAGCAGGAGGCATCACAATATCAGGCCTTAAACTGTATTACAAAGCTATAGTAACAAAAATGGCATGGTATTGGCACCAAAATAGACATGTAGACCAACGGTACAGAATAGAAGACACAGAGACAAACCCACATAAATACAGTTATCTGATTGACATCTATAGTGTATGTCACATTGTTCACGTGATTAAGAGCCTTCTTTGAAGTGGTTGTCATTTGATGGGCATTCACATGCAATACAAATATTCTTATACTCTTTATTCCTCAGATTTCCTTCCATCTTCTTTTTCAGGGCCTCACACATGTTAGGGAAACACTCTACTACTGAGCTACATTCCCAGCCTCAAGCTCATTTTTTCCAAATCCCAACTACTCATTAATTGTGTCCTTAAATTAGTGTAAATGCATGCCTTTGACTATCTTTCTTTCCAGGCAAAGGGAACAACTTGTTGCACTGCTTAAAGTTATGCACATGGGAGAATTTTCTGTTCTTTTAGTACCACCCCTGAATGGGGATGTGATACTGTGATCACTCACTTTTAGGTGTTTGCCACAACACTGTCAGAGAGATTCATCAGAAAACCAGGATTGTATTTTTTTCCCCCTCATTTAACTGGTCATAGGCTATAGACATATGTTAAAGGACAGGTATAAATAAATGTAGCAAGAGTAGGTACCATACGCATCTGAGTCACTTGTTCATGCAACTCATTTGTATCTTCAGTTCTAATCAAGGTTGTTCATACATGAGGTAGGGACATTCAATACCTCTTACTTTTATTTGATGATGGAATGCTGCTGCACCTGTCTCATTACCGACTCAATGGTAAGCACCTTGAAAACATGGGCAGTGTTAATACCTAAAAAATAATGTCTGATGTATATTAGGTGTTCAATAAATATTTAAATGAGAAAAATATTTCATTTTTAAAAAATATTTTTTAGTTGTCAACAGACCTTTTTCTTTTTCTAAAATTTATTTTATGTGGTGCTGAGAATCAAACCCAGTACCTCACACATGCTAGGTAAGCACTCTACTACTGAGCCACAACCCCAGCCCAAGATTTCATTTTAATTTGGTAAGTAATTAGATTTATAGAAAAGTTACAAAAAGCATACAGCAAGTCCCTTGCCTAGTGGTCCCCATTGTTAACATCTTACATTGTCATGGTAAATTAGCCAAAGTTAAATAACTAACATTGCTACGTTATTATGACAATTAGAATAAGTGCCAGACTTTGAGTTCCACCAGTTTTTCCATTAGCGTTCCATAATCCAATGCAAGGTACCACATTGCATTTAAATGCTATGTTTTCAGAGTCTGTCTGGTTTGTAATAGTTTCTCAGTCTTATTTTCCGTGACCTTGGCAATTTAGAGGAGTACTGGCAAGATATTCTGTAGAATGCTTACTAATTTTGGTTTGTCCTATGTTTTGTCATGATTATAATGAGCTTATAAGTTTTTGGAAAGAATATCCCAGAGGGCAAGTGCCCTTCTCATCATCCCACCAGGGATGATAGATGAAATCAATAGTGACATCACCCATGATGTTAACTTTCATTACTTGGTTAAGGTGGTGTTTGTCAGGTTTTTCCACTGTAAAGTTGTTATTTTCTGTTCTTCCTTTCAGAGAGTTACTAAGTCTAACCCACTCTAAAAGCAGCTCCTTTAAGCCTCACCCCCACCTCCTAAAGTTGAGACTATCTACATATATTATTTGGAAAGAAGATTCACCTCTATTTTAGTTATAATTTTGTAACATATTTAAAGTTTCTGTGACAGGCTAATCCACTTTTTTTTTTTTTTAATTTTTGTACCAGGGATTGAACCTGGAACATTTAACCACTGAACCATATCTCTGGCCCTTATTTATTTATTTATATTTATTTTGAGACAGAGTCTTGATAAGTTGCTTAGGGCCTCAATAAATTGCTGAGTCTGGCTTTGAACTTGTGATCCTCCTGCCTCAGCCTCCTGATTTGCTGGGATACAGGCATGCACCACTATGCCCAGTTTAATCCACTTATTTTAAAAAAATTGTAATTGTAAATGGACAGAATGGCTTTATTTTATTTGTTTATTTCTATGTGGTGCTAAGGATCAAACCCAGTGTTTCACACATGCCAGGCAAGCACTCTGCCACTGGGCTACAGCCCCAGCCCAAATAATTCACTCATTTTTAAAAATTTGTTTTTATAGTCTTCTAGAAGATATTTAAATTATTTTTAAATTATGTTATACTTACAATTAATTTGATGGTTGATTAGAATTGCACTTAACAATACATTAATTTTGCCAAAGTAACTTCTCACCCCATGTTCTAAAACACAGTAAAAACAAATTCACACACACACAAATATATTAATTTGTGAAGGAGTGGCATCCAGGAGTATGGTATTTGCCTCCATCTAATGAAGTCTATTATGTGCTGATAATTAAGTTCTAGAAGCATAAAAACAAGTATGTGAGGATCTATTTTACAGTCAGACACAAAATCCTGTGGCTTGACAGTCAGTCTGAAGAAGACTGAAATAATGTCCAGGCTGTTCCAGGGAAGAAAAATTATCAGAGATAAAACTTGAGGTTGTTACTGAAACCTGTTTTATTTTGTTTTGTTTTTGGGTTGGGGAGTACTGGGGATTGAACCCAGGAGTGCTTAACCACTGAGCCACATGCCTAGACCTTTTCATTTTTTATTTTGAGAAAGGATCTCAAAGTTACTTAGGGCCTCATTAAATTGCTGAGGCTGGCCTTGAACTTAAGATCTTCCTGCTTTGGCCTCCTGAATCACTGGATTCCAGGCGTGCACAACCATGCCCAGCCTGTTACTTAATTTTGCTACATCAAAGTAAAACATACTGAAAATAAGATTATGAAATAGAATGAGATTTGGGGAAAATGCTGATAAAACCCAGGCATGCCCTTGAGGTTAGGGACCAGGTTTGATTCATCTATGTATTTCCTACAGCTCTAGCACACAAAGGCACACATGAGCGTTCATTGAATGTCTGTTAAATAAATGAATAACTCAGTGAATGCATATTGAACTTAAATTCTTGGCCTTAAACATTTTAGCACACAAAAGATATGTTATTATCATTGTTATGATACACCAGTTTCCAGAGATGATTAATTTTACTTGCTCATATTATCTAAACAATTTGTCACTAGAATTTTTATTTGTGTAAACCGTATTTCACAGTTAAGTTTAAATGATGACAGAATCACAGAAATGACATAAATGTAAGAACATTGAAAATATTCATATTATCAGTCTCAAACATTGAAATATAATTCTATAAAATATTATATTTAAAAAACAGAATAGAAAAATCACAGCCAAGTCATGATTATAACTATGCAAAACAAATTGAGTTGGTATGTGGCAACAAGTACATATTGTTCATACTGCTAAGCATTCCTACTTCTTTTTTACCTTAAAATCGTGTAGATTTTGTGTGGGAAGAAATGATCTCTATTTTTCAGCCATGGGAGGGAGTCCTGATGACTTAGGTCAATCTGAACTTCTTCCTGGCCAAATTAGATGAGCCTATTTATCAGGGTTTCTGGGAAAGAAAAACTTTCAGTTCTCTGGGAGTCACCAAAGAGAATCCCCTGTTTTGGTAATGTGTGATAATGGGAAATATTGCTACTGGTATCAGAAGGGGAGCACTCTTCTTATGCAACTGAGCCTTCAACCTGTGGGATCTGACACTGTCTCCAGGTAAACAGCTTAAGAATTAAATTGAGGTGCTGGGGTTGTGGCTCAGCGGTAGAGTGCTTGCCTAGCACGTGCAAGGTACTGGGTTCGATCCTCAGCACCATATAAAAATATAAAATAAACAAATCAAATAAAGGTATTGGATCCAACTACAACTAAGAAAATAAATTTTAAAAAAAAGAATTAAATTGAATTATAGGATTCCCAGTTGGTGTCTGCTGGAGAATTGCTTATAGTGTGGGAAAAAGTGTACCATGTTGAGTATGAGAGTAGAGAGGAAAAACAACAACAACAACAACAATTTTTATCTTTAGACTGCAACTCTCCAGGGCAACTGTAGAATGCAAAGATAAAGTCAACATAGTGACAAGTGGAATAGAAGAGCTGAGAGAAACCTGGTACTTGGTGATTTAGTTTGTACAGCTGGGTTAAGCCTTATCTGAAGCTAGTCCGACATCTAGACTTTTTGGCAATGCTTTCTTATTTAGATATTTGCAACTGAAATGCCTGGTAGATACATAGGCAAAGATACAGGACAGGAAACAACAAAGAGTTTGATTTGTTGCCATGATGGGATAAGAATAATTTTTTTCTTTCTTTGATTTCTACTAATATTGTTTTCGTGACTCATAACTGATAGAGGTTTCTGGATGTTAAAAAGAACTCAAAAGTTGAGTTCTAAAAACAAGTCTCATATATATTTTTTATACATTTATTTTGTTTATTTATTTTTATGTGGTGCTGAGGATCAAACCCAGTGCCTCATCTGTACAAGGCAAGCAGCCACAAGCCCAGCCCAAGTCTCATATATTAACAGCGCATTTACTCTAAATATTATTATAGCTCATTTAATTTTCTTCTGTACTAAGTATGAACAAGTAGGTAATCTCAGTGTTAAATAGGTGCTCTCAGAATGGAGGCAAGACCATTTCACAAGTGTGTGTGGTGAATGGATATTTTACCAGGGATCTAGAAGAATAGACTGTACAACAGAAGTTTCATAGGTAACCATGCTTCTTTATTGTTTCTTTTTTAAAAAATATTTATTTTATAGTTGAGCACAATATGTGGTGCTGAGGATTGAACTCAGGGCCTCAAATGTGCTAGGTGAGTGCTTTACCGCTGAGCCATAACCCTTCTTTATTGTTTCATTGTCTTGCTTTGTTGTCATCTCTGCGGAACACCAGCCCCAGCTCTTAGGACTAAAGGCTGAGTCTCACTCTTTGTTATCTTCCTCTATAAAATATAATATAAGGTACTCCCTTATCTTCTTTCTCTGTCAGAGATCTGCTCTGACAAAGAGCCTTTTGATGTCTGATTAGTTAGGAGAAGAGGGAGAATACAGGACAAAGACTCCAGGGCCAGAAAGAGGAGTGAGAGGTGTCAAGAGCCCCTTTAAGAAGAAATACTTAAAATGAAGGCACTAAGAAATCTGAGAAATGTCAAAACACTTTATTCAAATCTTCACAAAAACTGGAGAGTTTATAAAGGCAATACAAACTTCTTTAAGAGTGTTACTGTGTTTTTGGAAACACTTTCCCAACACTACAGAATAAGTAAATTCAGCTAAGAGAAGTAAACTTAGGAGAAAAGAAAAGACAAGACCTTGTAATTTCAATTCTTCACTTAGTATGTGGATATTAACCAAGGGATAGAGAAAATGATCAAATAGAAATCTAGAAATACCACTCTGACTGTTGTGCATAGCAAAGACTGAAGAAGTCTGACTGAAGGCAGGGTGGTCAATAGGCAAGCTAGAGACTAAAAGAGGAGATGGTGGCTTAGAGTAGGGTGAACCAAAGATAAGGAAGATTTGAGAACGATTTAAGAGGTAGCATCTCTAACATTTGATGAGTGGTGAGGGAAATATAAAAACCATGAATGCCTAGAACTCTGGCATGAGCAATTATATGGAAAGTGGTTCCAGATGCTGATTCAGGAAGTCTTAGAGAGCAACAGGCATATAGGGGGAATCAAGAGTTAACTTTGGATATGCAGTGTTTGAGATGCTCACAGGGCATCCAAGGACATTGTAAAAGTTGAATATATAGTTCTGGGGTTTAAAAGGGAGGTATGGGGTAGAGATGTCCATGGAGTCATTAGCACATGGATGGGGGCAATGAGAATACCTAGGGGAGGTACCATGTGTTGAGAGAAGTGTAAGACCTAGACCTAGGAAACTCTAGCCTGTAAAATTCTGACAGGGGATTAGGTTAGCAAATGAGACTTAGGTCAGGGAATACAGTGTCACAGAAATCTTGAAAAGGCTTTTGATAAGGAGGGGATGTCATATGCTGTCATGTGTTCAAGCAAGGCAAGGACTGAAAAATTGGTGCTCTTAGAGCTATTTGAATGAAGTGATGGAAGTAGAAATTAAACAAAGAGGTTAAAGTTGAATGAAATGGGAAAAAGTTGAGACAATTAGTATTACAGTTCTTTCAAGAAATTGTAGCCAGGCACAGTAGTACATACCTGTAATCCCAGTTTACTTGGGTGGCTGGGGCAGGAGGATCAGAAGTTCAAGGCCAGCCAGGGCAACTTAGTGAACTCTGTCTCAAAATAAAAAATAAAAAGAATTGGGGATATAGTTAAGTGGTACAGTGCCCCTAGATTCAATCCCCAGTACTGCCCCTACACACAAATAAAAAAGAGAGGAAAAGCAGCTTGGGAGGCTGAGACAGGAGGATCGCAAATTCAAAGCCAGCCTCAGCAACAGCAAGGCGCGTAGTAACTCAGTGAGATCGTGTCTCTAAATAAAATACAAAATAGGGCTGGGGATGTAACTCAGTGGTTGAGTGCCCCTGGGTTTAATCTTGGTACCAAAAATAAATAAATAAATAAATAAACAAACAAACAGATAAATAAATGAAGAGAGAGAGAAAAAAAAGAAAAAGAAATTTGCTTGAGGAAGGCAGTGATGGGGGAAAATGTGGAGTCAACATTTTATGTTTTGTTTTTAGGATGGAGAGAGTTGAGTGGTTGGATATTAATGGAGGGAGCTAGCAGAGAACAGGAAAAAGTAATAAAGACACAAGGTCTCTGAGAAAGTGGGAGAGGAGTCAGAGGGAAGCTCTAGGGCCTCAGTAGAGGGACTGACACTGGACAAAAGAAATGTTGCTTTTCCCTTTCTTTGGAACAGGAGGGAAGGAGAAAGGCATGGATGCAAATGATGTTGAGTTTAGTGGTTGGATGTCAAAAGAGTCCCTATGTGATGACTATTTTCTGTGTGATAGAGGAGACCAGGTCATCTTCTGAGAATAAAAATTTTAGGAGGAGAAAGGGTTGAGGTGAGAGGAAGAGGAGGTTTGAAATAATCCTTAGGTGATGGGAAAATGAACCGTTTGATAAACCACAATGGTCTAACCAGGAAATATTGCCGTTCCAGCTGATTTTAAACCCTTATTTATTTATTTTTGAGACAGGATCTTGCTAAGTTTTGGAGATTGGCCTCAAACTTGCAATCTCCCTGCCTCAGCCTCCTGAGTAGCTGGGATTACAGGCATAACCTATAAGCACCCACCCTGTATATATAGTCAAATTATATTGTTGTTTTGTGTATTGTGTATATGTACAAACATGTAACAACAAATCCCATCCATATGTACGACTGAAATGCACCAATAAAAACTGTGGGGAAAAAAATACCCATCCTGATTTTTAAGGTTTTTTATTTTTTGTTTTTACATTTTTAAAATTAATTTATTTTACTTTATTTTTTACACAAAAAGAGCACAACTTTTCATTTCTCTGGTTGTGCATGATGTAGAGTTGCACCATTCATGCAATCATACCCATACATAGGGGTAATAATGTTCATCTCATTCCACCATCTCCCCACTCTCGCCCTTTCCCTCTGTACAATCTAAAGTTCCTCCATTCTTCCCTTGCTGCCCCCCCACCCCCACCCCAATATGGATCGGCATCCTCTTATCAGAGAAAACATTTGGCCTTTGTTTTTGGGGGATTGACTTGCTTCGCTTAGCATGATATTCTCCAATTTGTCCATTTACCTGTAAATGCCATAATTTCATTCTTCTTTATATAGTTGCTTTATCCATTCATATTAAGGCTTTTTAGTATGAAAAATTCAAACATATACAAAGTAAACTGGATCATATAACAAACTTGATGTCACTTGCCTCCAGTGATTATCAACTTTCTTCTACTTTTGTTTTATCTGTCTCCATCCACTCATCCCCAATTGTTATTATATTTTTGTTTTTGCAGTTATTTTTAAGGTAAATTTACATATAAAAAGAAATTTTAAAAAGAATTGTATAATTTTGACAAGAAGATACACCTTTATAACCCACATCCTTATCATGATATAGGAAACTCTATTGTGTCTTTTCTGTATCAGTTCCTCTCTCTGACTCCCAATCACTATTCTGATTATTATTTTCACTTTAGGTGAGTTTTGCCTGATTTAAAACTTCAAATAAATGCAATTATATATGTATTCTTTAATAAATAGCTTCTTTTGCTTAGCATTGTTTGTGAGATTTTTTTCCATGTGTTGATGCATTTATCAATAGTTTGTTTCTTTTTATTTTTTAATAATTACTCAATGGCAAGAATATGCCATAATTTGTGTATTCATTTGCTTGCTGAAGAATGTTTGGGTTGTTTGATGTGTTATGTTACAGTGAATAAACCTGACATGAACATACTTATACAAATCTTTTTGTAAATATATATCTTAATTTCTCTTGGATATATGCCTAGGAATGAAATTACAGGTCAAAGTGTAGGTTTATGTTTGACTTTTAAGAAATAGCCAAACTTTTTTCCAAAGTGATTGTTTCATTTTAGCGTTCCCACCAGCAATGTACAAAGAGTTCTCTTTGTTTCATATCTTTTCCAACATTTGGTGATGCCAGTTTTAAAAAATTTAAGCCAACCTAGTTAGTGTTGAATGGTATCTATTTTCTTTATAAGTAACGATATTGAATGTTTTTTCATATTATATTTGTCTTTGATATATCCTTTGTGAAGTACCTATTCAAATAATTTGTTTTTCAATATTAATTTTAGGAATTCTTGATATATTGTGAATATTAGTCCTTTATCAGATTTGTTAATATATTCTCGAAGTCTGTGGCTTGCCTATTTTCTTACTGATATTTTTTGATGACAGAAATTTTAATTTTGATGAAGTCTAATTTATCACTTTTTTCTTTCATGATTACTGCTTTATGTGTTATATCTAAGAAAATTTGTTTACTCTTGGATCTCCTTTTTTACCCTTAAATTTTATAGTTTTAGGTCTGTCATGTATTAATTTTTATGTATGGCGTGAGATAGGGATTGAAGTTCATTGCCTTTATATAGATATTCATCTATTCTAGTACTATTTGGTGGAAATGTTTCCTTTTCCTATTAGAGTCTTTGGTGCTTTTAAATCATCATACACACGTGAGTCTATCTGTAGATTCTCTATATAGTTTCAGTGATCTGTATGTTTATTTTTATGCCAATAGCACATAGTCTTAATACCATAGTTTTAATGTAAGTCTTGAAGTCAGTATAAATCCTCCAGCTTGTTTCTTTTTTCAGGATTTTTTTTTTTTTGCCCATTCTAGTTCTAGATATTTTGCATTTCCATAGTTTTAAAAAACTACTGTAAAAAAACAAACTGGGCTGGGGATGGGTCTGAGTGGTAGTACACTTGCCTGGCATGTGTGAGGCACTGGGTTCAATCCTCAGCACTGCATATAAATAAATAAAATAAAGGTCTATCAACAACTAAAAAGAAACAAACAAACAAAAGACTGGGGTTGTGGCTCAGTGGTAGAGCACTTGCCTCACACATATGAGGTACTGGGTTTGATCCTCAGCACCACATAAAAAAATAAATAAGCAAAATAAAGTTACTGTGCCCATCTATAATTAAAAAATATTTAAAAACAAACAAACAAAAAAACCCTGATCAAATCTATAGTAAAATTCAAGGAGAATTTTCACTTTACAATATTGAGTTTTCTTATCCATGAATATGTTAAATCTCTCCCTTCGTTTAAGTCTTTAAAAATATATCTGAAAAATATTTTGTAGTTTTCAGGGTATAGATTTTACTTAGGCTTTGTTAAATTTATACCTCAGTATTTTATGGTTTTGATGCTACTGAAAATTGAACCATTTTAAATCTCACTTTCTAATTATTTATTTCTATCCTATACATGGAGTTGATCAAATATTCTGAGGAACTATGGACTTATGCTGTGAGGTCATACTGGGTCCCATGGCTGGCTCCAAGTTCCAGAAATGTAGCCTGGAGTTTGGATACTCTCTAGCCAGCAAGGGATTTCTTTTATGGAATTGCCTGTTATTGAGCTACTAGAATTGTGCTGATAGCCTGATTTTGAGTTAATTAAATTATTTATATAGACAGAAGTCCTATATATTTTTTTCCTCAGTATCCTGCATTCCCTAATACAGCCCTGACCAAATATGTGATTGTTGCCCTTAGGGAAGGAGGTAAACAACATTATAACACAATTTTATTCTCCCCTTTGTGAAAATATTCAGTCTGGAGAGAACAGCTACTTTTTTTTATCCTTCCATATCTGAAAGAAGGGTAGTTTACTGTTGTCTTCCTCATCCACCTCTGACCTCTGAAATGGGTCCTGGAGGGAAAATAATTTATTCTTAAGGGCAGGGCACTCTGCATCCTTGACCAAAAATTTACTCCTTATTTCCATATAACTACATATGATAACATGGCCAAAATATGTTTCAGCAAAACTGATCCCTTACCCCCACAGCCTGTTCTCTCTTTCACAAGAGCTAGTTGTATATTTGAAGTGTGGTTGGGCCTAGTTGATTCTTTTTCTGATTTTCTATTACATTGAATGTTGGAGTCTTTTCAAGTCTGTGAAGTTGAGATGGGAACCATTATGAAAAGCTAATGTGAATCTTCCGTTTACTCATGGCCTTTATATAATTTATTCATGCTCTTTTAGGCTAGCAAAATTATTCCCATGTTGTTTTCGTATTTCTAATTAACCAAAGTGAACATCATTGATGGGTGGCAGGGCCTCTCAACTGAAGGATGACTTTATGCTGAAATCAGCACCACTCTGGCAGCAAAGCTAAGATTTCTGCCTGACCTTAGCTTTTGTTTCTGGGAGGGAGGAAAGTAATTTTTTTCCTAGGTTTAAATATGTCTTCAACCAATAAATTTCCTATATTTTAAAATATCGATTCTGATAGAACTTGTGGAATGAAAAATAACTGAATTTGATGAAGCTGGAGGGTAGCTGAGAAGTAGAATGTGTGCTCATCATGTATGAGGCCCAGTACAAAATCAAACAAAAAACAAAAACGAAAAACAAATCAACAAAACTGCTTGCAACTGCATTTGACATAACTACAAAATAAAGGTAATCAGCTAGCTAGAGATTTCTGATAAGGAGTGCTGGTGTCCTCAAGGTCAGCACCTCAGCACTCCACGTACCATCTGAGTCATTTCTCCTTAAAAGTCTCTGCTGGCTCCCAAGTTCTTACAGCAGAAAATTTAAGCTCCTTACAATGGCTTAAAAAGTTCTTCACCAGGTGGTCCTCAACTCCTGAAACTTCAGTCACTTCAAAATTTTGCCATGTTTTCACTTCTGGGAAATTTTCTTGAATTATTTCATTAATGATTCCCTCCCTTCTACTTTTCCTGGGACTCCTATTATTCTGATGATTACTTACTGTTTGGACTGATCATCAAATCTTCTTATATCTTATATCCTATTTTCCATCTTTAAGCAATTTTATAATTAGAAAATTTTCTTTGGCTTTACTGGAATTTCTGTTATTATGTATTTAATTTTCAACAGTCATTTTTTTCCCCTTTGAATATTCCTTTCATTTATTGATTTATTAATGACATCCTATTTTTGTTTTATGGATATGTTTGTTATTCTCTCTTCTCTCTGAAAATTTTTTTTTCTCTCTGCAGAAGCTTTATTTTCCTCTCTCTCTATTTTTTTTCCTATTTGTTGCTTTGATCCATGTTTCTCATATTAGAGGCTTTTTTCATAGGTAGAATTCTCAGTGTCTTCTCATAATAGGTTGAAGAACTGATTGGAAGTTTGAACATAAATTGGGTTATTGATTTTGATTTTCTTTCTGAGCAGATGTACACAAGCTGTTTGTTGGGGAATGTCAGTGTCTAATTTAGTTTTTATTTTTAATTTTTAAAATTTTTTTAGTACTGGGGATTGAACTCAGGAACTTTGCACATGATAGGCAGGCACACTACCACTGAACTACATCCCCAGTTCTGACATCACTATCTTTAGATTGTTCTCTTGAGAGTCAGATTCCTAAAAAGTATCTTGCATTTCCTGCCTGAGGAGTAGAGGTCCAGTGTGTGGGGAAGCAATGTGGGGGATGAAATACTGGGGAGTCTCTCTCTCTCTCGCTCTCTAATCTCTCTCTCTCTCTAATATATATATATATATATATATATAATATCTCTCTCTATGTAATATATAATATGTATTATATAATATATACTAATTATCTATATTAGTGTATATATATCTACATAGGCATCTCTCTCTATGTGTATATATAATAAAATATATATTATATATATTCATAGTACTTTGAGCTTCCTGTTTTTTCCAATATACAAGCCTTTAACTATAACTGGCATCCCCAGTCCGAAGGTCCTCATCATATCCTGTCCAGAAAATCAGCTTCACGACTGTTTTGTTAATTTTTAATTTTTGTAGTCTTAGATAGATAGCATGCCTTTATTTTATTTGTTTATTTTTTAATGCAGTGCTAAGGATCAAACCCAGTGCCTCACACTTGCTAGGCAAGCGCTCAGACACTGAGCAAAGGCCCCAGCCCAGCTTCCCAGACTTCTACTGTGGTGAGAAAGAGCTAGTCATGCCACCATCTGGAAATGGGGAATGAGATCTAGAGAAGTAATCACTTACTCAAACAACTTTTTAAAAATTAATTAATTATTTAATTTTAATTAGGTATATTTGACAGCAGAATACATTTAGATTCATTGTACACAATTGCAGCACAATTTTTCATTTCTCCTGTTGTACATGATGTAGTGTCACACCATATGTGCAGTCATACATGTACCTAGGGTAATGATGTCCATCTCATTCCACCATCTTCCCTGTCCCCATTCCCCCTCCCCACCTCTTCCTCCCCTTTGCCCAATCAAAGTTCCTCCATCCCCACTAACCCCCCATCCCGCTATGGATCAGCATCCCACTTATCAGAGAAAAAATTCAGCCTTTGGTTTTTTGGGATTGGCTTACTTCACTTAACATAATATTATCTAACTCCATCTATTTACCTGCAAATCCTATAATTTTATTCTCTTTTAATGCTGAGTAATATTCCATTGTGCATATATACCACAGTTTCTTTTTCCATTCATCTGTTGAAGGGCAACTAGGTTGCTTCCACAGTTTAGCTATTATGAAAAGAGCTGCTATAAACATTGATGTGGCTGCATCACTATAGTATGCTGATTTTAAGTCCTTTGGATATAGATCAAGGAGTGGGATAGCTGGGTCAAATGGTGATTCCATTCCAAGTTTTCTAAGGAATCTGCATACTGCTTTCCAGATTGGTTGCACCAATTTGCAGTCTCACCAGCAATACATTGAGTATGCTTTTCCCTCCACATCTGACTGGCGTAAAATGATTTCTTAGAGTAGTGATTTGCATTTCTCTAATTACTAGAGATATTGAACCATTTTTTTCATATATTTGTTGATCAGATATATATCTTCTTCTGAGAAGTGTGTGTCTGTTCAGCTCCTTAGCCCATTTATTGATTGGGTTGTCTCAAACAGCTTTTATCCAGTCTTTATTTTAGCCACTTTCCTCCAGGCCAAGTTTTGCTATTTGCTGCTACCAGTTTTCATTAATGCCTGACCGTAAGGAGATAGTGGTGGGGAGATGTAGTACTTTAAGGATGGACCACTTATTCTAGAAGTGTGAAATGAAAAACAATTTAAAATATAAAGAGGAATTATAACTGAGAAGTCAAATGCGAGGCTCCTCTTACCCTAGAATAAGAGTTTGTACATGTTGAAAAGCAGATTGTAAAATTGAGAGAGAGAGAGAGAGAGAGAGAGAGAATGCATGAAAAAGAGGGACTAATTGTTACAGGAAGATCTGAAGGAGCTATAGAAACTGGGATGGAGAGCATAGGCAGGGAGCTTATACGAGGCAGGGTGAAAGGAAAGCAGGAGGCTGTGGTCTTTAGAGATGGGAGCAGTGGGGGTGGGTAAACCCAATGGCTTTTTGTTTTGGGTAGAATAGGAAGGATCTTATCAGAATGATGGGTTCAGAGCTTTTAGAGTCTCAATGAAGATTTAGAACAGCCACTGTGAGAAGTAGATCAGAGAATTAATCAAATAAAAATATTTCAAGTGGAAATTGGGGTTGAGAGTTTATGATTACATATCTGAGCAGAATTTCTTTTCATTTTCTTTTTAGCAAGATGCTATGCCCCTGGGCGCAATCCCCAGAAACAAAACAACAACAACTTTTTTAAGAAATTTTTTTTTTAGTTGTAGATGGACACAATACCTTTATTTTGTTTATTTATTTTTATATGATGCTGAGGATCAAACCCAGTGCCTCAAACCTGCGAGATAAGTGTTCTACTGCTGAGCCACAACCCCAGCCCACTACAACAACTTTTAATGCAAACAAAAAACACAAAAAAGCTTGTAAATTTATTTATTTATTTATTTTAAATTTTGGTACTGGGGATTGAACTCAGGGGCACTCAACCACTGAGCCACATCCCCATCAGGGTCTCACTGAGTTGCCTAGTGCCTCACTTTATTCATATATATGTGTGTGTGTGTGTGTGTGTATACACACACTTTATATATACATATATATATAAAGTATATATATAATATATAATATATATATATTTAAGTTGTTGATAGACCTTTATTTATTTATTTATTTATTTATTTATTTATTTATATGAGATGCTGAGAATTGAATCCAGTGCCTCTCACATGCTGGCAGGTGTGTTATGACTGAGCCCCAGCCCCAGCCCCAGTGCCTCACTTTTTGCTGAGGCTGGCTTTGAACTTGAGATCCTCCTGCCTCAGCCTCCAGGGCTGATAGAATTACAGGTGTGCACCACTGAGCCCAGCTGTAAATTTATTTTTATAACAAATTTTTAATTATACTTAAAATAATTAAATATAAAGCATTGCACATTATATTTGATAGCATACTAAGTACTCTGAGCTGAATTGATAAATCATTGTGATATAAACTACACCTTGGATTTATATACATTTTTCATTGTGCATTCCAATTGGATATTCATTTTCAAAGAGCACCCTTGCAAAGTCCAAACAACAAAGTCCCCTCATCCTTTTTCTGAGTATACCATCTGTTCTATAAACCTTATTTGTGGTAAAGAATGCTTTCTTGTGCAAAATTTCTTGATTATATAAAATAAAAACATAAATATAAAAGATTCCATCACCATTGCCACCTTTAAAGAGGAAACCTGAGTATGGTTAACTATTGTGAAAGTTTCCTCCTATTCTCTTACTGTAAGCATAACCCCATCCTTACACAGGTAATCCAGAACAATAGGTAAAGCTATATTCTTTATAAGAGATATTGGCTCAGTAAACAGAAAGAAGAATAAAGGAATTTGAGACCTTAATTCTTTGGTTATTGACTATACCATGAAGGAAAGAGGCAACAGACAAGCTACCATCCTTGGTTTTGGGACTAGCAGCTAACTTTGGTTTTTTTGCCTTTGATATGATCTCTTTCTTTCTCTTTCATCATGGGTTCTCTGTCTGACCTGCATTGTGTTCTAACCTGCTGCATTTTTAGGAGCCTTCTCAGCAAACAAAGCCTTCACCATAACACAGAATATGGAGAATGTCACTACTAGTCTGTGAAACTGAACTTGAAGTAAATGAGTGAAAATTTGGCATAGAAATTCTTTAATGGTGTTGAGTCTCATCCAGGTTGGACTGATTTCTAAACAATGGTGTCACAGATCTACCATTATTCAAAATGCAGTGAGGCTTTCAATCACAGTATGGCTGAGGTGATGTAAAAGTGTTGCTGCAAAGCAGGGGAAATTGAGTAAAAGTCTTCTATGTTCTATGAAATCTCAACAATTTTTTTCTGCAGGAAAAATTTTTTTTTTTGGAAAATATTTGGTAGCTAAAGGCAAGGACTTGGAGTAAAGCATGAGGTTTTTAATTCTTTTTTTTTTTTTAACCTTTATTTATTTTTCTGTGGTGGTGTTGATCCAAACCCAGTGCCTCACACATGCAAGGCAAGTGCTCTACCACTGAGCTACAACTGTAGCCCGGAGGTTTTGAATTTTAATGCACCTGAATTGTGTATAATTTTTAACTGTGCCCCTAATGGACATTGAGCCCAAGAGACCCTCTACCACTGAGCCTTACCTCCAGCCTTTTTTTAAAAAAAATATTTAATAATTATTTAGGGTCTCACTGAATTGCTGAGGCTGGCCTGAAACTTGCAATCCTCCTGCCTTAGCCTCCGGAGTAGCTGGGATTACAAGTGTGCACCACCATGCCCAACCCAAACCTCAGTTTTTCATCTGTAAAAAACGAAATGTGTTTGAACCCTGAGGACTGATAAGTTGATAAATGAAATAATAAGTGCTTATAATACGGTGTGGCACATAGAAAGGGTGCCAATAAAGGCTACTTGGTATATTAATACTGTACCAGAGTCTTAACTAACTGATCTGACTTTGCTAAGGTAATTTTCTGCTTATTTTACCTCCTATGTATCTATGTACTAGAGTTTCCTTTATCCAACTGTGGTTCACCTGCATTTCAGATCTTGGGACCCATCCTGTTCCTAGATAGAATCATATCAACAGCTCTGGCTAGGAACTTGTAGACTCAGGTCTAGAAAATCTGTTTTTTTTTTTTTTTTTTTTTTGAGAGAGAGAGAGAGAGAGAATTTTAGTATTTTATTTTTTAGTTTTCAGCGGACACAACATCTTTGTATGTGGTGCTGAGGATCGAACCCGGGCCGCACGCATGCCAGGCAAGTGCGCTACCGCCTTGACGCCAAAATCCCCAGCCCCCTAGAAAATCTTTGTTCTTGATCTTTTTGCACATGATTTTTGATAAATTATTGCCTCTTATTTTTCAGAAATAGGGGCAGATCAAAGTTTTTTAGGACCAAAGCCTATGCAATCTTGGGTGCTTTACTTAAGAAAAAGAACACATGGGCTGGCTCAAGCGGAAATGCACTTGCCTGGCATGTGCAGGGCGCTGGGTTCGATCCTCAACACCACCTAAAAATAAAATAAAGATGTTGTGTTCACCAAAAACTAAAAAAAAAAATATTAAAATTAAAAAATTCTCTCTCTCTCTTTAAAAAGAAAAAAGAAAATTAACACAATTCTGAATATAAAATTAACTACAAAACCAAAGTAGGTACAAGGATTTTAAAGGGGCTCATGCAAGTGAGGATCATGAAACTCATTTCATTAGCCTCATGGTATATCTATTTTTTATTCAGAGACCTAATCTTCCCATCTTTAAAGTCCCGTATCTGAGCCTTTGCCTTTTTATGTCTGAGTACCTTTTATTTTTGTTTTTGCCCAGGGATAAAGTCTCTCCACAACACCAGAGATGCAGGGTCATGAAATTTGAGAGCTAGAAAAAACCTTAAAGATCATCATGTTTATTCATTTAATTATGAAGAAGAAACTAAGGTCCAGAAACTTGAAGTAATTTTCATGAGCTGTATCACCAAGGAGATAAGAATTAGCACACTTTCCATTGCAAGTATTAGAAAACCCAACTCAAACCTGTTTTAATGAAAGGAACTTCTGGTTAAACATAAGGGGTTGAACATTTGTGTCTATCTCTGCTTCTTCTCCCAAATCAGTCTAGATCATTGCTTCTCAAACTTCAGTATATATATGAATTGACTTGAGAGCTCATTAAAATGCAGCATGGATCCAGCGATTCTGGGGTGGGGCCTGATTCTGTATTTCTATCAAGTACCTAGGTGATGTTGATGTTGCTGGTCTGTGGATCACATTTTGAATAGTAAGTCTCTGGATCCACACTAGAGTAGATCAACGAACTAGAGTCATGCCTGTTTTTGTATGGTCCATGAAAGTCTATGATATATACTTTCTGGCCCTTTACAGAAAAAACTTTTAAGATTCTGATCTAAATAACAGAGAATGAGAAAAGTGTAAACCATGAGGACAGAAAGAATAGAGGAGAGGACAACAATTTAAAAAATCTGGGGGCTATGGGTGTAGCTCAGTGGTAGAGCACTTGCCAAGCATACATGCTGGGTTTGATCCTCAGCATGAATAAACCAAAATGACCTGGAAGGTAGAGTAGATAAGCAAACTGATTTTGTAGAATAAAAGAAGCCCAGGAGAATCCCTGGGAACAGGGGAGCCAAAAGAAGAACACTGTTTACATTGCAAACCTTAGAGAAACTCAGGACTCAGAGGTATCAGGAACATTATTATCAGAACTTGGTCAAGAGGAGTTTGAATTACACACCTGTAATTCCAGCGACTTGGGAAGCTGAGGAAGGAGGATTGCAAGTTAGAGGCCAGCCTTAGCAACTTAGTGAGATTCTGTGCCAAAATAAAAAATAAAAAGGGCTGGGAATGTAGCTTAGTGGTAAGTATCCCTGGGTTCACTTCTCGGTACCACACATGCACAAAAAGGAGCAAACATGGATGAGCAAGGGCTGGGGTTGTGGCTCAGTGGTAGAGCACTTGGTCAGCTTGTATGAGGCACTGGGTTGGATTCTCAGTGCCACATAAAAATAAATAAAATAGAGGTCCATTGACAACTATAAATAAATAAATATTTAAAAAACAGATGAGCAAGATGCCAGAAGAAGTCATTTTAATGAAAAGTAATAGTCTTTTGCCCAATTTCTAGACTTGGGCTGTTTTTCACACCGAGAAACTGTTAATATAAGGTGGCAGAGTTCCCAGGGAAAAGGACCCTGCAATACCACAGAAATATATATGATAACGATTCCCCATGTATTATTCAAAGGAATGTGTAGCCATTTACTTGGGTAACTACATACTGGGGAGAAGGGAATACTAAGATATTTTGTGGACTTTCAGACACAGAGTTTAAATTGATATTCATATAAAGAAGCATGAGTTGTCATTATGATCCTCATGTTAAGGTAGAGATACATGGATCCTGGACAAGGTCTAGATTACAATGGACCCATAAGAGATGTGGACCCACTCACTAGCCATTTCCCTAGTCCTCAAATGTATAATCAAGGATTACATACTTAGCAGTTGGAATAACCCCCACATTGGGTCCTTGACCTCTAGGATGAGAATTATGCTAGAGAAGTCCAAGCAGAAGCCTCTGAAAATGTCTCACTCCCATTTATCCTCAGAGTCTGGGTAGGGACAATGAAGGAGGTTAGTTTCATGTTTAAAGATGAAAAGAATGCAAAGGATACAGTGTGGTCCCTGCAGAATCTAGAGGGATTATAAAGGATGCCTGTAGATTACCATAGGCTCAACCAAGTGGCAGCCCTAATTACAACTGCCATACCAAACATGATATCGTTGCTAGATTAGATTGATAAAGTACAGAGTAAATAGCCATTTAGTTAACAAATGCATTTGTCCTATTATAAAAAAGAGGATCATAAAGAATTATATTCACATGGAACATAATTATTGTATTGGGGTTCTCCTGAGGAGACTTGCAGTATAAACTGGCAACCTGGAGACCCAGGAGAAAGGCTGAGAACCAAAGAGTACTGCCTGAAGCCCAGTACATTTGAGACCCAGGAAGAGCTAATTTTCAGTTTTAACCTAAAAGCAAGGAAAATGTTAATGTCTCAATTTAAAAATAGCCAAGCAGGAAAATACTTTCTTGGTTGGGGAAGACCAGACTTTTTTTTTTTTTTTTTTTTTTTTTTTT
>NW_026000082.1:19832556-19848315 GCF_001458135.2 Marmota marmota marmota
TTTTTTTTTTTTTTTTTTTTTTTTTTTTGTCACCAGGGATTGAACTCAGGGACATTCGACCATTGAGCCACATCTCTAGATCTTTTTTATATTTTATTAGAGACAGAGTGTCACTGAGTTGCTTAGGGCCTTGCTAAGTTGCTGAGGCTAGCTTTGAACTTGAAATCCTCCTGTTTCAGCATCCTGAGCCACTGGGATTACAGGTGTATGCCACTGCACCCAACCTGGGCCAGGCTTTTTGTTCTCTTTAGGCTTTAAACTGAATGAGACTTACATTATGGAGGGCAATCTGTTTGACTACTGATTTAGGTGTTAATCTCACCCCCAAAATACCCTCACAGGAATAACTGGAATAATGCTTGGCTACCTAGTCAAGTTGATACATAAAATTAGCCACCACAGTTATTTGCAGTTTTGCCTTGGGATTATGTTAAATTTCCTATTGTCATAAAGCAGTCTGACCTTGACTATCTCAAAGAACATTACATCAGTTCATTAGATTGATGACATCAAGCTGACTGAATAGAGCAAACAAAAGGCTACCAAGTGCTGGTAGCCTTGGTAAGACACATAGACTTCACAGGGTGGAAGATAAATAAGTTGGAGACTTTGGTAAAATGCACGAGTCCAGTTTCAGGGCATCACAGCATATCTAATCCAAAACAGAAGACAAAATTCTGCATCTTGCATCATGTAACACATGGAATGAGATCTAGAGCTTACTAGGCCTCTTTAGGTTCTGAAGGTAAGAGTCCACACCTAGGAATATTGCTCTATTCCATATACTGAGATAAAACAGAATGCTGCAGTTTCTGTGGGGCCTAGAAAAGGAAAAGACTCTGAGCAGGTCCCTACCATAGGGTAAGAAGCCTTGACACTGGGTTGTATGATCTAACAGATCCAGTTGGAGGTGTCAGTAGTGGGAAAAGATACAATGTGGAGTTTATGGCAAGCCTCTGTGGAAGAATCAAAATGCATGTCCTGGGATTTTGGAGCATGGTCATGCTATTTGCAAGAGAGGATTATATATCCTATGAGCAATAGCTCTTTGTACACTACTGGTCCTGGTCAAGGTGTGACAACTGACTATGGGGTACCATATGTTTTTTTAGCATGAAACCTTTTGATATGAACTGGGTTTGGTTGGATCTGCCAAGTTATAAATTCAGACATACCCAACACTTGTCATAAGATGTAAATGGAATGTCCAAGACTATAAGAACCTGAAGGAGGAACAGAGGACTTTCTGTCCCCCACAACTATAGGCTCTGCAGGAGTTCTACAGTCCTGTCTATTGTACTCTATAAATACCTGAAGGAGAAACAGAGGGCATGAGCAGGAAAATCCAGACCCCCATATCACCTACCATAGTTACACTATTGCTCTTCCCTCAGTTTATACTTAGCTCTGATAAAGTAGCTTAAAGAAGAATAAGAAGCCTGAGGCTGGTTTGTAGGTGGATCTGTTTGGAATGTGAGTGCAAGCCAAAAATGACTAT
This sequence comes from Marmota marmota marmota, assembly GCF_001458135.2. Lineage (NCBI taxonomy): Eukaryota > Metazoa > Chordata > Mammalia > Rodentia > Sciuridae > Marmota > Marmota marmota. The sequence goes on from NW_026000082.1 coordinate 19,834,055, forward strand.
GAACTGTGTTATAGTCATATACAGCAGTGATCCTGAAAAACAGTAGAGAGGTAAAATCATCTAAAGTGGCAGAACTAGGAACAGTGCACCTGGTTGTCCACTGTGTGAGTGAGGGAGAAATGGCTAAAGAGGTGAACATATTAGATTCCTGTGCAGTGACCTAGGCTTGGGCTGTTTTATGAAGGACAGATAAAGAAAAGGATTTAAGCCAGGTGCAGCGGCACACACCTGTGATCCCAGCAGCTCAGGAGGCTAAGACAGGAGGATCATGTGTTCAAAGCCAGCCTCAGCAAAGGCGGGGTGCTAAGCAACTCAGTGAGACCCTGTCTCTAAATAAAATACAAAATAAGACTGGAGATGTGGCTCAGTGGTTGAGTGCCACTAAGTTCAATTCCCAGTAACCCCCCAAAAAAGAAAAGGATTTAATATTACACATTAATTGACCACCAGAGAGCATCCATCTTGGAGGAGACACTGAACAAACAAAATTTCTTGGCCAGGTGGTGCTAACCATCCTTTGTCATTGGCTACCCCAGAACTGACATGACAGGGACATGAAAGAGCATCATGGTAGCATTAGTGGAGGATACATATAGTCCCAACAGCAAGCATTCCCTCTTACCAACTTTAATCTGGCTGTCGCTCCTTCAAATGTCCAAATTGTTGGCAACCCAAATGAACACAACTGCTCTCAGAGACCAACTGACCTCTGTTGGAAGATAGAGTAAGTATATCAGCCCCTTCCATTCTAAAAGAGTAAGGGGCTTGTTTTCAAACAGATAGATATCTGCATATGGGTTTGCCTTTCCTAACTTTAGACCTTAGAGAGCACTAGTATCCAGGAGTTTATGGATCACCCAATCCACAGCCTGGGATTCTACATAGAATAGCTTTCAATCAGGGGACTCACATCACAACAAAAGTTGTGTGGGAGTCAGCTGAGATGAACATGGAATCCATTGGTCATATCACAAAATGTGTTATTCAGAATAAGCCAGCCTCATATAATACTGGAAGACCTTCTATAGGCACAATTGAAGGGCTCAGTTCAGAGACAACATTCTGGAGGGATGAAGTGCTATCCTTCAAGATGATAAGTATGAATTAAATTAGGAGCCTCTATATATGCTGTATCTCCATAGGAAGTAAACATCGGTCCAGAAATCAAGGAGTAACTTATCCTCATTGCCAATAAGTTCTGGCAGATGTTGTACTTTCTGTCCCCACAACTGTAGGCTCTGCAGGAGTTCTACAGTCCTGTCTATTGTACTCTAAATCACAGCTGCTGCCAGCAAACCAGAGACTCCTTGTATACAGAGGCTAGCAGGTGAAAAGAGGAGTTGGCATACTGGCAAGAATCACTGATCCTTCAGCAGGAGACAGTGTTCCTTTTACACAGTGGGGGCAGGGAGGAATACATGTAGAACCCCGGAGTCCTACCTGGGTGCCTCCTTGCTCTACTCTCAACAGACACTTGAAACAATTCTGACCTGGGAAAGCATGGTTATTAAGGACTCGGAACTCTAACGACTGAGGGCTTGGGTCACAACACTAAGTACAAGACCTGCTGATGTGAGAGCTGAGTGTGGGGGAATTCAAAACAAATAGTGGAGGAAGGGAAGGTGAGTGCTAGCTGTGGGCCCCGGGGCCAACTGTAGCAATGCAAAATATCGTTCTTCCCACTAATATTCTTCTTCTCGGTTTTCCCCACAAATCTGCTCCCTGATCCTGAATGGGGAAGTAAATCTGAGAGATGCAAGGGGGAGATTGTGGTATCCATAAAAATGTTCTTCTCAGATCTCTGATTGTGGGGATTATATTTTGCTTTCTATAGGCTGCTCCCAATGACTGAATGAAAGAGCACTAAGACAGGTCTATTCTTGGGAGATGCAGGACTCTTCTGATGGGCAAAGTCTTGCTGAACTTTCTTAGAACCTCACTGCAATCTAAGCCTCTTACACTCAACCCTACTTCCTTCCTTTTTTTTTTTCACTTTCACTGAAATCTCATGGTTTCACAGTCTTCCCTAGTTCCTTTCTCCCCGTGTTCCCTATCCTGTCTCGACTAACATATACCCTGAGTGTCCATCAAAGAAAGAATGGATAAACAATGTATGCTGTGTTCATATCATGGAGTACCACTCAGAATAAAAACAGAGCAGATTGCCATAGAATAACATAAATGACTCTCAAAAACATTATGCTTAGTGGAAAAAAACAGACAGAAGATATTTATACTATATGATTCCATTTAAATAATACCTCTTCGGGCATGGTTATGGATTGGAAAGGGACACAAGGGAATTTTCTGTAATAATAGAAATGTTCTACATTTTGACCTGCATGTACCTCATGGGCGTATATGTACATTAAAAAGTACATTTAAGATTTGAATATTTTAGGGCTGGTGTTGTGGCTCAGTGGTAGAGCACTTGCCTCACATGTGTGAGACACTGGGTTCAATTCTCAGCACCACATACAAATAAATGAATAAAATAAAGGTCCATCAACAACTGAAAAAATTTTTTTTAAAAATTGTGTATTTTAAAGATTTTTTATTTTTTATTTATTTTTATGTGGTGTTGCTGAGGATTGAACCCAGTGCCTCATACATGCTAGGCAAGTGTTCTGTCACTGAGATACAACCCCAGACCCAAGATTTGTGTATTTTAATGCATGTAAACTATACCTTGATAAAGTACTAAAAAAAGGAGGGGGTTTATTGGTTCCATGTAACTGAATGTTGATAGACATAGAGGGCTTCAAGTAAATTTGATTCAGCTATTCAACAATGTCATCAGAAATCTAGTTATTTCCCATTTATCCCATAAACCTTCTGGTGTGTCAACTTCAACCCAAGCCTGACTAACCCTGGTATTCACCACATGCTACTAACAATCTCTTTTCTTTGTCAGGATACTAAGAGAGCTGGGTGTGGTGGTACACAACTGTAATTTCAGCAGCTGGGGAGACTGAGGCAAGAGAATCAGAAGTTCAAAGCCAGACTCAGCAACTTTTCGAGGCCCTAAGCAACTTAGCAAGACCCTGTCTCAAAATAAAAAATAAAAAGGTCTGGGAATGTGCTCAGTGGTTAAGTGCCCCTAGGTTCAATCCCTGGTACCAAAATAACAAAATAAAACAAACAAAAAACACCAAGAGAACTTCTTTCACAAGCTTTCTTTAAAGTGTGAAAACATTTCTTCTTTCCCAGAAATTGTTAACAAACTATATATCTCATTGGTCAATTGAGTTATGACATACACTGATTGAATTTTATCTGTCTATCCCTGAATAAATCATTTCAGAATGGGATATGGATTACTTCAATTGATTAGACAAGTTGGGGTTTACCCTTGGAGCTACATTCCTCTAATTTTATGGCTGCTTCACAATTGGAGAGGGGTGTAATGGATTTAAGGGAGGCAACTATAAGGTTTATTATAATATTTTATTATTTAAAAATTTTTTTATAGTTGTGTATGGACAGAATGTCTTTATTTTATTTGTTTATTTTTATGCAGTGCTAAGGATTGAACGTAGTACCTCACACATGCAAGGCAAGCGTTCTGTCACTGAGCTACAGCCCCAGCCCACAAGATATTATTAATGGCAGAGTTGGGTACTAAGTCCAATCAATTTGATGTCTTTTATCTTTTTTTTTTTTTTCAGTACTTGGAATTGAAAACAGGCCTTGCACATGCTGGGCCTATACTCCAGACCCTCAATATCATTTTTTTTTTGAACAACTAATATATACATGTTTATATTAGTTGTTAATAGACTTTTATTTTATTTATTTATATGTGGTGCTGAGAATCAAACCCAGTGCCTCACACATGCCAGGCAAGTGCGCTGCCGCTGAGCCCCAGCCCCAGCCCCCCTCAATATCATTTTAATCATAGTCTTCCTTTTCCTGTCATCTTTCCCCATCTCCATTTCATCCAGTATTTAGGATATACCCAATCAAAGGAAGCATAGGTATGTCTTTTATATTTTATTTTATTTATTTATTTTTTATTTGTTTTAATTAGTTACACATGACAGTGCAATGATCTTGACATATCATACATTTGAATCAGATGGGATATAATTTTTCATTTTTCTGAGTGTACAGGTTGCAGAATTACATTGGTCATGCAGTCACGTATATACCCACAGCAATAATAATGTCTATTTTATTCTGCTGTCTTTTATATTTTAAAATGCAAGCCAGAATAAATCTCATTAAATAAATGACTGAGTTGCATACAGTTTGTTTGCCAGATGATACCTAAATTTTCATCTCTGGGTCTCATTCAATAACTCACCCTCATCTTCTCACTGATTTCCATGCCATCCTAAGGATTTGATGTCTTGCAAATGCAATTTTAAAGGTTTGTTTCTAATGTTGGCTCAAATATTTCCAGACTTTAAAAGAGCTGTTTTAAGACACTGTGTGTTCTTATTTGTGTTTTCACCTGGACATTGCAATGTTGTTAAAGATGTATCTTTAGACCCTCATGGTCTCCTTGAAATGGGTCAATTCTCTCACTAGAGGACAGAAATCAAACAGAGTCATTGCTAGCCTGTATGCTAACCCCTTGCCAAGAATTATAAAAAGGCACCCAGATATGATGCTATAAGAGCAGGGATGGGCAAATGGAGCGTAGGCTGTATTTCAGCCCCTATTTGCTCTGTATCTAGATGTCCTTGTGTCCTATGACCTCTACAGATTTTTATCACCTTCTCATAATGTTGCTGTAGCCTACAACTCATATTCTGTTTCTAGACTATAATCTCCTGATTCATTTTATGTACTTCTGTCTGATTAATCTTCCTAAAATGCTGTCTTTTGTTATTCTCCTGTCCAAAACACCTTTAATCAGCTTCTCTCTGCCAACTAAAAGAATTTAGATTCCTTAAATTGCATTTGAAAGCTTTTCACAGTGTCTCCTGTCTCCCTTATAGTCTTTTCACTACTCACCACAAACGTTGTGGTCCAATCTGCATTTTCTATTCTCAATCACACCTGTATATTCCCAAACAATTTACATGTCATGTTATTACCATCTGTATTTTTATATTCATGTATTTATTTGTTTAATGTCTGTTTCTGGAAATAGACTGTATGCTCCATGTTGTCTGTATGCTGACCTTTATATTTAAAGCACGAGAACAATAATGGTAACACCAACAAACTGATATTATTTTAATCTGAGCCAATGTTTAGACTAATCTTGAAAAGAGCTGGCAGATGTCAACAATGGCCCCACATAGCTCTCAATAACTCTTTTGACCTCCATATTTACTCCACACAAGCTACATATCAACAAGGCCTTACTTTGAGTTTCATTATTATCCCACCTGCTGATATTTCCAGTAGTTCTTAACCACAAGTCACTGCTGCTTCTCTTTTTTTCTTCTTTTCCTTCCTTTTATTCTTGTCATCTTTTCCCTTTCTTTTTCCTTCCAGTTTTACTATTTATAGACTATAGATGGGTTTCCAATGAAGTATTGGTCATCCCCTTCTAAACTAATCAAATCAATAGCCAGCCCCTCCTGGTTAAATAGGCATATAATTCATAATGTCTCACAAATAGTAGTTTATTTATATTTGTTTAAAATGGCAAATACATGAAAAAACATAAAATGTAGCTTCATAGTTTATTTAAAAAATCACTCTGTTATTCTTAAGTCATAGTGCTGATGTTAACATATACTCATTGAATCCATTTTTAGAAACAATTGGATGGAAGCATTATATTTTCTTTTCCTCCTGTCCAGGAGAGATAATATATAGTTACTTCAATGTTGCTCTTAAAAATTCTTTGGCTCTTATGAAAAACAACTATGGTTTAGAAAGGAGATTTCACTGGATTCAAAATTCAACAAACTAGATGTGAGTCCTGGTTCTGTCACTCACTTGCTAGTGGCTCTCATTAAGATTGTAAAGGTGCTGATCAAGTAGGGATGAATAATAGGGTTACTAAGCAATATTTAGGATCCAACTGAAATTAAAATGTAGTACTTTTGGCTAGTACAATTTGGTGAATTTTCTTCAGCAATTCTTTATTTCCCAGTTAAAACTGTAAAAGGCTGTACCAGTTTTAAGTATTATGTATCATTATTAGGTGTCCTTGCTTCCTTATCTTTCTACAACTTTTTCTGTATCAATTCCCAGTCCCAGAACAGCCCCACATAAGTTTTTTCCCTCTTCCTTAGTGCCCAGATAGGTTTAAACAAATTAGTAACCTTCAATATATAAAACATACAGTGCCTCACAAATAGTAGTTATTTGTATTTGTTTTAAAATGGTATTTTAGAGAACATGCAATGTAGCTTCACAGTCTATAAAAAAATTTACCCTGTTACTTTTAAAGTTATGAAAGTAACAAATACTCACTGAATCAGTTTTTGGGTAGGATAAAATATATATAAATGCCCCCCTCCCCCACTGCTAGGCCTGATAATGGGGCTTGAACCCAGGGCACTCTATCACTGAGCCTCATCATTAGCTTTTTAAATATTTTTATTTTGAGATAGGGTTTTGCTAAATTGTGGAGGCTGGGTTCAAACTTGTGATCCTGCCACTTCAGCCTCTTGAGTCACTGGGATTGTAAGTATGCACCACCACACTTACTAGAAACACTATATTCAGGCAATTTTTTTTCTTTTCCTACTGTCATTGTCTGAATTGAGGCCACTAACAACTTATGAAAAGATTATTGGAATAGGTTCCTAAGTGGTTTCTATGTCTCCTTTTTCTTGCCTTCAAATAGATTCTCCACATCATAGCTAGATTCTTTTCATTGAGGATGTTGATCTATTATGTGCTAAATACAAAGCACAGACTAATGGGGGAAAAGATATGAAAAATAGTTTATATTTAGTGATGCAGTGCTACGTAGATGTATCATAACCTTCACTGCCTTGATTCCCCATTGCCTATATTGTACATTCAACTTCAAACTCCTTCATTTGGCATTTAAGATTATTCACGGGCAAGGGAAGCTTAGTGGTAGAGCTCATGTGGGCACCCAAGGCCCTGGGTTCAATCCTCAGCACTGGGGAAAAAACAAAAAGATTTTATACACAATTTAGCTTTAAGCCAGGTGTGATGGCACACACCTGTAATCCCAGCAACTCAGGAGACTCACACAAGAGTATTGCAAGTTGGAGGTCAGCTTCAGCAATTTAGCAAAGCCCTAAGGAATTTAGTGAGAATTTGTCTCAAAATAAAAAACAAAAAGGGCTGGGTGTGGTGGCACATGTCTGTAATCCCAGCAGCTCAGGAGGCTGAGACAGGAGGATCAAGAGTTTAAAGCCAGCCTCAGCAAACTCGAGGCACTAAGCAACTCAGTGAGACCCTGTCTCTAAATAAAATACAAAGTAGAGCTAGGGATGTGGTTGAGTGCCCCTGAGTTCAATCCCTGGTAACTCCCAAAAAAACCCACAAAATACTCCCCAAAACAAAAAATGGCTGGGGATGTGGCTTACATGTGACAAATAAACCGACCAAACAGAAGCAGCAGCAGTAGCAGCAGCAGCAGCAGCAGCTACAACAAGAGTTGGGGATGTAGCTTAATGGTAGAATGCTTGTCTAGCATGCATAAGGCCCCTGGGTTTGACTGGTAGCACTGAAATAAATAAGTAAATAAAATAAGTAAAGATAAATAAAAATGTAAGGTGAAACAGAAAAACTGTCCTAGAAACAAACCTATGCATATAAGACAAGTTGGTCCTGAAATATTTGACAAATAGTTTTAGTGCAAGTAATAGGTCTTCCTATGGAAAAGATCAAAATTAGATCTGTGGGGGGTTGGGGCTATGGCTCAGCAGTGGCGCCCTTGCCTGGCATGTGTGAGGCATGGGTTTCCATTCTCAGCACCATATATAAATAAATAAAATAAAGGTCTATCAAACATCTAAAAAAACTATATTAAAAAATAAAAATAAAAAAAGACCTAAACATGGAAAAAAAACCCCTCAAAACTATAAGATATAGAACATGGAAGAAGATACTTGCAATGCACATAGAAAGGACTAGTAACCATAACAAACAAATCAAGAAAATGTTTAAAAAATGATATAGTTAAGCAATTAACAGAAGAGGATATATAATGGTTAAAGATGTATAAAATGCAGCTCAACCTAAAAAAAAAAAAACTTGTGTACCAGGCTATCAAAAACTATGCCTGACAATATTGTTTATTGGTGAGGATGTGAAGAAAATAGTACTCATTCAGTGCTGGTGGGAATTGGTTCTAGTAAGCAATATTCAACATGTTTCCAGTAATCCTTGTCTCCTTTTTTTTTTTTTTTGGTGGGGGGAGGGTCCTGGGAATTGAACTCAGGAGCACTCAACCACTGAGCCACATCCCCAGCCCTATATTATATTTTATTTAGAGACAGGGTCTCACTGAGTTGTTTCGCACCTTGCTTTTGCTGAGGCTGGCTTTAAACTTGAGATCCTCCTGCCTCAGCCTCCCGAGCCACTCCTTGCCTCCTTTACAGTCTTTTCTAACACTGAATAAGGGCTGGCTTGATAGGATATAGTATAGTAGAAGTGATGGTGTATGACTTCTGAGGCTAGGTCATAAAAGGAACTGCAACCTTACTTTTTTCTCTTGATTCCTTTTAGGGGAAACTACCAGTGCTGTGAAGGTACTTACACAGCCAATTGGAGAGGTTCATGTGGAGAGAAACTGAGACTCCTGCCCAGAGCCAGCACCAGTTTACCAGCCATGTGAGGCACTTTGGAAGTGGATCCTTTTGTCCCAGTCAAACCTTCAGATGATTGCAGCCTCAGCTAACATCTGATGCCAACTTCATGAAAGATCCTGAGCCACAACCACACAGAAAAACTGCTCTTACATGCCTTACTCATAAAAACCTTGAGAGATAATGTTATTATTGTTTGAATCGCTAAATTTTGGAGTGATTTCGTACTTAGCACTAGATAACTAAAATATTAGGTATAACTACATTGGAACACAAAGTGACAGCATTTAGAAAAACTTGGAAGTGTTTATATCCTATAATTAGCAATTCCACTCTAGCTATATACCCAGGAAAATTTTAGAATATATGCACATAAGGAAAACCAGACAAATGTTCATTTAAGTATTGTTTATAATAAGAAGTAAAAAAAGGGCAATCAAAATGTCCATAATTAGTGAAATAAATTCATAAATAGCATAAATAAGTACACAAATAATTTATCAAGTACTTGCCACATTCTTAGGTACTATTCCATGTAATTCACATGTATTAATTACAAAACAACCTTATTGGGTATTATCTCTATTTTACAAATTAGAAAGCTGAGGCATATAGGGTTTAAGTCACTTCTCTAAGATATATATAGCTAACAATAGTGGTGTTATACTTTGAAATAAAATGTGATATACTTTAAAAAAATTTATTTATTTGTAGGTGGACACAATATCTCTATTTCACTTTTATGTGGTGCTGAGGATCAAACCCAGGGCCTCACGTGTGCTAGGCAAGCACTCCACCACTAAGCCACAACCCCAGCCCCTGATATACTCTTAAGATGGACTATTTTGTGGCACTTAAGAATGAGTGAGGTCTTTGTGTATGCATAGAAAAAAGCAAAGTACCAGAATAAGGGTAGACAGTGTGATATCATTTTATTAAACAAAAATATACAAAACAATGTTATACACACACAATTTAAAAATAGGCTCTAAATTTTCAAGTTACAGTTGCTTCTGGGGAATGTATACAAAGGTGGTTGAAGTGGACTTTAGATGTAGATAATAATGATTATTTGTGAGAATATAGGTATAGATATGCAATTCTCTATATATGTAGTTGAACATAATACCTTTATTTTATTCATTTATTTTTATGTGGTGCTGAGGAGCCAACTCAGCACCTCGAATGTGCTAAGCGAGCACGCTACTGCTGAGTCACAACCCCAGCTAGATATGCTATTCTTTTTTTAAAAAAAAGTTTTTTGTAGTTGTAGATTGACAGAATGCCTTTATTTTATTTGTTTATTTTTATGTGATGGTGAGGATCAAACCCAGTACCTCATGTATGCTAGGCAAGCGCTGTACCACTGAGCCATAGTCCCAGCCACTAGATATGCTATTCTTTGTACTTTATTAATGTCCTTGAAAATTTAAAAAAAGCATCAAATTGAATCAAACTCATAATCATCAAGCTTAACTCTTAATATGTTTAAGTAAAATTTCTTCCTATCTGAACCTCTATTAACTATTTACTCAAATGATTACATCAGACTGACATATTCATTGATTCAAAATAAAATATTCTTGAATGTCTTACACATTAGACACTATTGGCAGCTGTTAGGGATAGGCCGTTACATAGAAATGGTTTTTGCCTTTACAAATCTCATAGTCTAGNTGGGGCTGGCGCGGCTGGTGGCGGCAGTAGCGGCGGCGAAGGTCTGCCATTCCGCCGGGGCATCCGTCTGCTGGACAGCGGCTCCGTGGAGAACGTGCTGCAAGTAGGTAGGTGCTAGTCCGGTCGCTCTCTGGTCCCTGGCCTCCTCTTTTGCAGGTGCTTCCTCTCTGCTAGAGCTTTCAATTGAGACCGCGGCTTTCTGCCCAACTCCTGCCCCCCTGCCGAAGGACAAACAAGTCACATAAAAAACTTTTCTCAACATTTCGTGCAGGTCCACTTCTGCTCCTTTTCCCCACTGGCCCTCTGCCCTTATTTCTTTTTGTTTGAAGATCGAATGGGTCTCTCCTTTTCACTCTTAATGATATTTCACACACCGAAGGCAAAAAGGATGGGGAGGTGTGCGGTTTTGCATTCAATAATTTCGGAAATGTGTTGTTTTTAATTTTAAGTTTAGATAGGAGAGGATTATTAGTGAATCTGGAACAAGCCGTCTTGGAGTGTTTGAGAGGCAGGCTGTCACAGCTAATCTGTAGTCCTAGCAGATTGAATCTGAGTGTAATTAACTTTAACATTGAAAAAGACAACAAAATACTGTGCATTTTAGACGATTTTAATTGTCTGCTTTAATATTTTTTTCCCCCTGACCAGTGATGCTTGGGAATCTAGGCTGAAAACTAACAATAACCGAAGATGGAAATGTGACAGCTTCTTTTCTCCACACCCCAATCCAAGGAAACACACACACACACACACACACACATTCTCTCTCTCTCTTTCTTACACACACACACACACACACACACACACAATCTGGAGTGGGGGTGGGGTCTGTCTTCCTTGTCAGAGCGGAGTAAATCAGAAGCTGGTCACATTGGGTTTTTCAAATGCTTCTCATTTAACAACTCTTCACATTTGCTTTTGTTTTATGTTTTTGTTTGTGCAAAAATGGAAAATGGTTTCTTTTATTCCTCTGGACCTGCTTCTCAGTTTGTTAGTCTTACTAACCATATAAATACAGTACACCTGGATTTATGGAATGGTTAGAATGAAAGAAAAAAATGACATTGTTTAACATTGACTTACTATGTGGAAAATTAAAACACTGTTTTTTCCTATTTGTATTATTATAGCATTCTGGAATTTTACATTATCTTTATGCGTTTTATTATTTAATATATGCTTATATTTACTGAAGAAAATACTGATTTTTGAATGGAGTTGAAAGGAGGTTGTTTCACAAGTGCGCGCGTACACACACACACACACACACACACACCCAAACATCTAGCTTTCTTTTCAGATAAAAACAACATATTTGAAATTCTTTTCCTTTAAATAATAGTACATCGTAATGTTTTATATAGAGCAATATACTTCTGGTTATTGAGAATCACTGAATACTGAGTTTCTTATTAGAACAACAGCATACCACAGTGTGTTTTGCAAATGTGAAACGTTAAGTTTATCCTGTGCCAGAATACAGTTGACAGTAGATTGGGAAAATTTTGCTTATTTTAAAGAGGTTAGGCCTTTGTACATTTGTGTATATTTTAGAAAGAATGAATTGGATTAACAGGTAATTAAAATATGTTGCTTTGAAACTGAAATATTGAAAACATGAAAGTGAATATAGGTTTTTAAAAATATATAAACTTTAATCTTCCAATGACTGTAGATCAGTTAACTTTTAAGATTCTTATTTAAAATATTTTAAATTGAAAAGAGTCAATTTATAATAGATGGATTTGGAATAATTTTCAAATTTGAGGGGGCAAATGAGTTTGTAAGAGATATCTATTTTTAAAATAATTAAAATGTCAAGTTCTAGGTGAAGTCAGATTTTGTGGGTGGGCCCAGATCATGTTTAAATCAGATATTCTCTTTTATGGTATGATAGTTGGTGTGCTTATGAAACGATGGATTGTTACACCATAGTTTTAGGGACCCTGGGAAAAATACATTTGAACATTTTCTGATTCACTTCATCAGTTTACAGATGAAGATAGGAGAAAGAATGAATCATTTTTAGGTAGTGCTGTTTGAGAATCATGAGCTTTGTAATCTTTATTTTTTTTCCTGACCATTTTGTAACTTCTGATTATTTTCTGCATTGAATCAGTAGTGGGAAATCAGTGGACTCATGTATTCTGTAGAAAACAACAAATTTTGAATCAGAACTAAAACGTCCCACCTTGATATCAACTACTGGGAAAACTATAGGTTTGTTATGCTGAAAGGATAATGAAGTGAATCAGAAATACTGTTCCTTTTAAAAAGGGAAAATTGCAAATTAGTCTTTTCATGGATATCTGTAGGTTTGAAACTGTGTCAGTAGATTTTTTTTTTTGTACTAGAGATTGAACCCAAAGGCACTTTACCACTGAGCCACATCCCCAGCTCTATTTTGTATTTTATTTATCGACAGGGTCTCACTGAATTGTTTAGCACTTCACTTTTGCTGAAGGCTGCCTTTGAACTTGTGATCCTCCTGCCTTAGCCTCCCAAACTGCTGGGATTACAGGTGTGTGCCACCATGCCCAGCTGGATTTTTTTTTTTTTTGCTATCATGTTTTAAATTAATTTCTCTCATATTTGGTAAACTTAAGGGAGGGAAATTTCTCAGAAAAGTCAGATTGATTAAAGGAAAAGAAGTATTAGTGTTCTTTTCTTAAACACAGAATTTATTTGGAGTTTTAAAAATTGGGTAAAGTCATGGAGGGGCTTTCTGTACCTAGTAGAATGTAATTATATAAATATTTATCCAGAAATTTTCCGTAGATTCTCACAGGCAACTTTGTCTAATCCCAATATTTTTTTGTCTACACATTATCAAATAAGTACATTATTTGTCCTTACATGGTCTTCAAGATTAGAGCCACAATGCTAAGTACTATTTTATTTTGAAGAGGTGCAATTACAAAGTTAATAATTATAGTCAAAAAAAGATCCATTTCGGGAAGTTATCCATATCTAAAACAAGTAATAAGTCCATAATTAATTATCATCAATAAACATGTCTGTGAAGTTTTTCTGTAGTGTAATTTTTGTGAACTGCAGCAGTCAAGTGCTCTACACTGAGCTGTATACCTGAATTTCCCCAGTTGTTGATTTTTATATGTAATTTGTTTTCATCTATATTGTTTGGAGGAAACAAAAGATACATATCTTTATAGCATCTTGTGTAAATTAGAATAGATAAGATCATAATAAAATTTCATGTGGGGGAAAAATTACCTAATTTATATTTAAAAGATATTTCATCACAGAGGTAGCTGTGTTCCTTTAAGGGATAAGTGTTGACCTTTTTTTAAAAAAAATATTTATTTTTTAGTTGTAGTTGGACACAATACCTTGTGCTAGGTGAGCGGTCTACTGCTGAGCCACAGTCTCAGACCAGTAGTGACCTTTTTTTTATAATATTTATTTTTTAGTTGGACACAATATCTTTATTTTATTTATTTATTTTTATGTGGTGCTGAGGATCAAACCCAGGTCCTGGCACATGCTAGGCGAGCACTCTACTGCTGAGCCACAACCCCAGCCCAGAAGTGACCTTTTTTAAAGCATAGAAATTTATTAAGTTTTAAATCCTTTAGATGTCTTTTTTTAAAAAAAGTAATGAGTTATCTTCTTCCCCCAAAACCCCATCACATCATATACACACATCTTAATGTTTAATAAGCGATTGTTGAATGAATGAATGTTAAGAATGGACTTTCCATTGTTGTGAAACTGAAGGGGCCGGATGCCAGTGCACCTGTAGTCCAAGCTTCTTGGGAGGCTAAGGCAGGAGGATCTCTTGAACCCAGGAGATTGAGATCAGCCTGGACAAAATAAAGAAACCCAGTGTCAAACAAAACAAAGCAACCCCCCCCATCCCCCCTC
>NW_026000082.1:19852763-19858386 GCF_001458135.2 Marmota marmota marmota
CACTTATTGTTGTTTGACTTCATAATGGCTGCCATTCTTATTAGAGTGAGATGGTATCTTAGAGTAGTTTTAATTTGCATTTCTCTGATTGCTAGAGATGGTGAGCATTTTTTCATGTATTTGTTGATTGATTGTATATCCTCTTCTTAGAAGTTTCTATTCAAGTCCTTGGCCCATTTGTTGATTGGGTTATTTGCTTTTTTGTTAACTTTTTGAGTTCTTTGTATACTCAGGAGATTAGAGCTCTATCTAATATTTGAGGGGTAAAAATTTGTTCCCAGGATGTAGGCTCCCTATTCACCTCGCATATTATTTCTCTTGCTGAGAAAAAAACTTTTTAGTTTGAATTCGTCCCATTTGTTGATTCTTGGTTTTAACTCTTGTGCTATAGGTGTCTTATTAAGAAATTTGGGGCCTGCCCCCACGTGTTGAAGATTAGGACCAACTTTATCTTCTATTAGACGCAGAGACTCTGGTCTGATTCCTAGCTCCTTGATTCATTTTGAGTTGACTTTTGTGCATGGTGAGAGAAAGGGATTCAATTTCATTTTGTTGCATATGGATTTCCAGTTTTCCCAGCACCATTTGTTGAAGATGCTATCCTTTCTCCATTGCATGGTTTTAGCACCTTTGTCTAATATAAGGTAGTTGTAATTTTGTGGATTTGTCTCTGTGTCCTCTATTTTGTACCATTGGTCTACCAGCCTGTTTTGGTGCCAGTACCATGTTGTTTTTTTTACTATTGCTCTATAGTATAGTTTAAAATCTGGAATCACGATACCACCAATTTCACTCTTCCTGCTTAGAATTACTTTAGCTATTCTGGGTCTCCTGTTTTTCCAGATGAATTTCATGATTGCTTTTTCTATTTCTGCAAGGAATGTCATTGGGATTTTGATGGAAATTGCATTGAATCTGTAAAGTGCTTTTGGTAGTATGGCCGTCTTAATAATATTAATTCTACCAATCCATGAGCAATGTAAATCCTTCCATCTTCTGAGGTCTTCTTCTATTTCTTTCTTCAGGGTTCTGTAGTTTTCATTGTATAGCTCTTTCACCTCTTTTGTTAATTTGATTCCCGGGTATTTTATTTTTTTTTGAGGATATTGTGAATGGAGTAGTTGTCCTCATTTCCATTTCAGAGAATTTGTCACTGATATACAGGAATGCCTTTGATTTTTTGGTATTGATTTTATATCCTGCCACTTTGCTGAATTCATTTACTAGTTCTAGAAGTTTCTTGGTTGAATTTTTTGGGTCTGCTAGGTATAGGATCATGTCATCGGCAAATAGTGCTAATTTAAGTTCTTCTTTTCCTATATTTATGCCTTTAATTTCTTTCGTCTGTCTAATTGCTCTGGCTACAAGACCCTGTCTTTAAACAAAAAATAAAAAAGGGCTGGGGATGTGGCTCAGTGGATAAGCGCTTTGGGTTTAATTCCCAGGATCACAAAAAAGAATTATATTTTTAACATTCCTTACAAAATATAAATCAATTCCTATATTATAAGTAGTATATAGTTTATTATAGGATGCACATATAAAATAGCCTTTATTGCAATGTTTTGTAATAATAGATGTACTACCTATAAAAGCAAACAGTAGGAAGTGACTAACTGGGAAAATGGGTTCAGCTGGATATATTATTTTATTTTAATATAAGTCCAATTTTAAGAAATATTAAAATTATATCTAATATTGCAAAAAGACTGATAATACTATTTATTATTACAAGTTAGATTATTAACCTTTCATGAAATTCCTTCTGTATGAATGTTCCTTATGCTCTATAATACTTTAATACATACTTGATTCAAATGGATAATACTGACAAGCAGGAAAATGTCAAAAATATCAGATTCAAATCCTTTTTTTCTCAGAACAAACTTTACAGATTTTTGGCTTTACAATAGCTTTGTTATCTTCAGCTAATCCTTTTATTCTTCTTTTAAAAAATTGTTGCTGCTTTTAAGTACCAACATATGATGGAGCTAATCAGTAAAATAGATTTTTGTCCATCCATCCATTGTCATGTGGTCTGAAAGCACATGCATTGTGTCTTTGAAAGTCTTGGTGATAATTAAATCTTTCCCTCTATTCATTCATGGTTTTATTGAATGGAAGCCTGTAGCATTAATAGATTCAGGAAGAGCCAGCTTGTTCTTATTTTGCCTTACTCTATAAATACTTGATAAACTGACATTACTAGTAAGCACCACCAACATACATTGATGTTATTAGTAATAAAAAATTCTTCCCCACATTATAAGAGTGAAAAACTCTTAATCTTGTTAATCATTTCTTCAACTTAATATTATCGTATTCTGTACTACCATGTATGTTTGTAAATATGTATATGTGCCGCATGTGCAATTTAGTCTCCTTATTATGTTTTAGTTTCCTCAACTGTAAATGGATAGGATGATAGGACCTACTTCACAGATTGTTTTGAGGATTAAATTAGTCAATATGTAAAGCACGTAGGAAGAGGCCCACCACATATTTGTAAGTATTCACTGTTATTATTATGGCCTTTAGCAAGGTTGTCAAAGAGTATTTGGTGTTTGTTAACTTCCCTTCTGTAATCTTCATCCCATCTCTGAAGCCTTTGCATTCTGACTTGTGTTTGCACTCACAAAATTAAAAAATTGATCTCCTAAAGGTTGCTAATGACCTCATGGTTGCTAATCACAGCATTCTTTTTCCAGTCCTCATTCTTCATGACCTCTATATAGAATTATCTGTTGTCTACTGCACCTTCCTCTTGAAATTCATTCCTAGATTATTGTTTTACTTCACCATTGTGGTTTTCTTCCTATCTTCTTTTTTTTTTTTTTTGTCCCACAAAAGTAGGATATACCTTCTTGCCTCAAGTCTTCTAATTTAGCAATCTAGTTTATTTCTACAACTTCAATTAGTATTTTATGAACATAAGATAGCATGGTATAATATAGCAGTTTAAATTGTTTAAAACAACTGAACTCTCATTTTTGAAAGAAATTTTTGATGAAATTCCAGTTTTTTCAGCACATACAATCTGAGCTGGTTTGAGGATTGGGATGGAGCCTAGAACTCCATCATGTTGCCAGATACTTCCTCCCTTTGAAATTCTGAAACACTTCCTAATAATCTTACTGTTGAGATTTGGAGTCAAGAGATATGCCTTAGTTTTCTCATATGTAGAACTGTCAATTTTTGTGAGACTCTAAATAAGCTGATATATATGAAAATACTTTATAAATGTCACTGTGTTTGATGACCAAGTCTGTATCTTTGGTTCTTCCTCTGGAGTTCAAGATCAGCATGTATATTTGTCTGGAAAGATTTTTAAATAGGTAGTCTACTAGCCACTCAAAATGAACATGTCTGATAAGGAGTTAATGTCTAGGATGTATAAAGAACTCCAACTCAACAAAAACCAAACAATTCAATTAAAAAATTGGCAAAGGACTTAAATAAATATTTCTCCAAATAAGTTACACAGAGAATAAATGCAAGAAGAGGTGCTCAACATCACTAATCATTAGGAAAATGGAAATCAAAATATCAATAAGATACTACTTGCTACTCATTAGGATAACTATTAAAAATAAAATAATCCTCCCAAACAGAAAATAACAGATGTTGGCAAGGAAGTATAGAAATTGGAACTCTTGGGGCTGGGATTGTGGCTCAGCGGTAGAGCGCTCGCCTAGCATGTGCGGGGGCCCTGGGTTCCATCCTCAGCACCACATAAAAATAAATGAATGGAATAAAAGTATTGTGTTCAACTACAACTAAAAAAATAAATATTAAAAAAAAGAAATTGAACCCTTTGTGAGAATAAAATTAGGAAATGACATGGAAAATGACACTGTGGGGCCTCAGAAAATTAAACAGAAATGTAATTCAGCCGTTCTGCTTCTGGGAATATAAACTAGAAGAATTAAAGGAACTTGAACAGTTATTAAACACTCATGTTTACAGCAGCATTATTCACAACAGCCAAAAGATGGAAGCAGTTCAGATGTTTGTTGACACATGAATAAAGCAACAAAATGTATTATGTGCATAAAAGAAATATTATTCAGCCTTAAAGAAGAATGGAATACTGGTATAGGTGCTAAACATGGATGAAACTTGAAGAAATTATGCTAATTAAAATATCTGATTGCACTTAAATGAGAGACCTAGAATAGGCAAATTTATAGAGATTCAAAGTAGGATGGAGGTTATCAGGGCTTTGGGGAAGGGAGGATGGAGAGTTATGGTTTAATTGGGTTCAAAGTATTATTAGTATGGGATGATTGAAAATTTTGGAGACCGTGGTGATGGTTGTACAACCAGGCGAATGCCACTGAACTGTACATTTAAAAATGGTAAATTATGTATATTTTACTACAATAAAAAGTTAAGGCCACATGTTTGATTCTATTTATATGAAATATTTAGAAGAGTCAAATTCTAGAAATAGAAGGTAGATTATTGGTTTTTCAGAGATGGGGATAGGAGAAGTAATTGCTAATGGGTATGGTGCTTCCTTCTGGGGTGATGATAATGTTCTAAATTCTCATACATTTATGAATATACTAAGTACCACTGAATTGTAAGTTTTTATTTTTTCCCCTTGCAGTGCTGGGGATTGAATCCAGGGCCTTGCACATGCCAGACAAGCACTCTGCCACAGAGCCACATCCCCAATCAGAATTTTATGCTCTAAAAGAGTGAATCTGGGGCTGGGGATGTGGCTCAAGTGGTAGCGTGCTCGCCTAGCATGCGTGCGGCCCGGGTTCGATCCTCAGCACCACATACAAACAAAGATGTTGTGTCCGCCGAAAACTAAAAAATAAATATTAAAAAATTCTCTCTCTCTCTCTTAAAAAAAGAGTGAATCTGATGATTTATGAATTGTATTGCAACATGGTATTATTAGAAAAGCAAATATTTCAAAAAAGAAAGAAAAACCTTCAAAGTTGTTTTGTAGGGAATGAGGTCTAAATTCCTAAGCATTATGTTTGGAGATGTAGGCTCAAATCTTAGTTCTGCCACTTTCTAGCTCTGTAACCTTGGATGAGCTACTTAACTTTTCAGTCTTGGTTTCTTGCTCTGTAAAATTGGGACACAAATGTCAATACGATAGCCAGGCGCAGTGATGCATACCTATAATCTCTGCAGTTGGGGAGGCTGAGGCAGGAGGATTGCAAATTCAAAGCCAGTCTCAGTGACTTAGAGAGACCCTGCTCAAAATAAAAAATACATAGGACTGGAGGTGTAGCTTAGTGGTATAGCAGCATTCCTAGGTTCAGCCCCCAGTACCACCAGGGGGGAAAATGTTATATGATAATTATATGAGAGAATGTATGTGAAAGTTGTTCAGAATTTCTTACATGTTGTTAAAGGTACTGTGAATATTAATTCTCTTTTCCCCTTCTCTGTATTTAAAAATTCTTGCTATTCTTAAAACTTCCATTTTCTTTTTTTTTTGTTTTTTTTTAAATTTTTTATTGTTGGTTGTTCAAAACATTACAAATTTCTTGACATATCATATTCCACACTTTGATTCAAGTGGGTTATGAACTCCCACCTTCACCCCATACACAGATTGCAGAATCACATCAGTTACACATCCATTGATTTACATATT
>NW_026000082.1:19862886-19868385 GCF_001458135.2 Marmota marmota marmota
GGGAGGGCGCGGGGGAAGCTAGTTCTTAACCCAAAATTCATCCAAAATAATTTTATACATTTTTTGGGGGGCAGGTACCAGGGATTGAATTCAGGGCCACTTGACCACTGAGCCACATCCCCCAGCCCTATTTTGTATTTTGAGATAGGGTCTCACTGAGTTGCTTAGTGCCTTGCTTTTTGCTGAGGCTGGCTTTAAACTTGCAATCCTCCTGACTCAGCATCCTGAGCTGCTGGGATTACAGGTGTATGCCACAGTGCCCGGCTAATTTTATGCATTTTAATTGCTGCATTTATTTTTTGAAAAAACATTGAAAAATCTGAAAGGATTTACATCAAATTAATAAATAATCTTTGAAGAAAAGTGGGAATGGGTAGTGGCCAAGAGGGAATTTAGTTTCATCATTGTTGTTCGAATAATTTTTATGGTGTGAATCTAGTCATGCATTTCATGTATAATAAAGTAATAAAAATAAATTAAAGACAATATGATTTATTTAGCCAAAACTTTTGTTAGGCATCTTTTGACTTTCAATTTATGGGCTAGAATGATGTCATCTTATCTTTATAAACTGGATTAGGTCAGGGGTTCTTTAACCTCATATCTATAAATGGCTCTTGGATCCATGAAACCCTGAAATTATTTTCAGATTTTACAAAATGCATGTGGACATTTTTCATAGAAGACAGTACATACTTTAATTTGATATTCAAGGGGGTCCATGTCCCAAATAAATTCAGAAAGCAGTAATTTATGTAGGAGAATAAGAATTCAGTGTATTTGAAAACTCTGCAATTAATTCCTGTTTCCTTTGAGACTTGATGTATATAAAGTAGATGAAAGTGATCCATAAATCTTTTTATCCTACCTATTTTCAGGTTATGAACAGAAGAGTTTTAGGTTTTGTTAAGATTAACATAGCTCTACTCTTCATTACTTTTATTGGTTAAATATTTTAATTTTGGAATCTCTAAAGAATTTATCTCTTCTGTTACTTAATCCAAATGCTGCTGTGCAAGTTGCTTTTTAAAAATTGTTTGAACAAAATGATGGCCTAACATTATTATGCCATAGACACCTGAGCTTTCACAATTTTCACTAGCTCAAGTAAAGTACTACCCTATGAAACTACTGAACAGAGTAGGTCCTACCTACTTCTTTTTAAAGTATGTTTTTAGTTGTAGATGGACATAATACTTTTATTTATTTTCATGTGGTGCTGAGGATCAAACCCAGTGCCTCACATGTGCTAGGCAAGCACTTTACCACTGAGCTACAAACGAAGATCCCCCTACCTATGTCTTTATTGAATCTTCCTTTGGAATCTGTTTTTTTTCCCCCTTGGGTTGCATTCCCTGGGAAATAGACTCTGAGATGGAAATTTGCTTGCAGAAGATATATTAAGGAGTGCTTTTAGGGCCAAGAACACTTACAAGGGAGTAAAGGAAGCAAGATTAGAAGGTCAGAGAGATTGAATTGATATAGTTGTAAGAGACTTTGGCAAGTTCTAGGTAGAGCTCTGGGAGTTGGGATGGCACTTCCAAATTGTCTGGAATGAATATGGGTTGACCTGAGGGGGAGCAGGCATACCTTGGATGTGACATTTTTATTTCTGGGTAGAGATGGAGATGAACTCCACAATTCCTCTTCTAGGAACTACTTGCTGTTTAGCTACAGGAAATGCTTTTATCAGACAGATTCCAGCTTTCAGCTGGTTCAGACATCAGCTGTGATATCTGCCTCATCTGAAGTTACACTCTTTTAAAGTCAACTTGTAGATGGCTGAGCAAGGTGGGAGTATAAAAGTCTAACTTTATACAGCTCTTTCAGCCTAACAGGTACTTCTTTGACCAAGGCAATACTTGTATAAGGGAGTCATACCTGTTGGCTGAGCTTTTGTCAGGACTGTGTTGCAGTTTGACTTCTTTCTCTTTTCAGTCCTGCTTTGGCTACCTTTGCTTCCCAGGTGTTGCTCCCTAATAAGTATCTTGCATCCTGAACTCTATCATGTTTGCTTTCAGAGAACTCAACCTGTTTGAGGGTAGCTTGTGTCAAGGACATAGCTGTGAACTTCCAGCAGCCAACTCTCCAGGTAGTTATGATTGCCTTGATCTTGAGGGAAGGATCTGGTGAATGTATTTCCTGTGACTTGTGGATTCATTTCATATAATAAATCCACCCTGTATGGGAACAACTCCTCCAGGATTCTGTTTAGTCTCTTTTTCTGGGAAAACTTAAGGAATAGGATTAGGGGCCAAATTGCAACCTCTGCTACTGCTGCTAGTCTCCATAACATAATATTGTCTGCTTCCTCTAGTTTCTATTCTAAATTTTTGGCCAGAATCTTCACTGTTCTGGTGGTTTACCTAAGTAAAACAAGGTAAAAAGAGGGTGACTGTCTTCTCAAAGGAGTTCCATCCTTATTACCATATCCTTTCTCAGGCCTTGGCCACTGTATCTGTTCATTTACTTTTAACATTAGGTAGGACCAAGACATGCCTCAGTGATAACCTAGATGCTAAATGTGACTACTCCCTCATGTTACTCTTCTTTGTGTTGGTGGATTCTTTGTTTCATGGCCACCATCTGTTGTTAAGGTAGTATATTATGTGACATTAAAATCAGGCCTGTTGGGGCTGGGGTCGTAGCTCAGTGGTAGGGCACTTGCCTAGCACATGTGAGGCATTGGGTTTGATCCTAAGCATCACATAAAAATTAATAAATAAAATAAGGTATTGTGTCTATCTACAACTAAAAACATTTTAAAAAGTCAGGTCTAGGGCTGGGGATGTGGCTCAAGCAGTAACGTGCTTGCCTGGCATGCGCGGGGCGCTGGGTTCGATCCTCAGCACCACATAAAATAAAGATGTTGTGTCCACCAAAAACTGAAAAATAAATATTAAAAAATTCTCTTTCTCTCTTTAAAAAAAGTCAGGTATATCATTGTAGATTTTGACATCAACTATAACATTGTTTAATATGCTATATTAATGTTTTTGATACAGTATTGGAGTATTAGTTGCAGAATTTTGTAGATTTTGTAGACAGCACAACCTCATATGTTGTCTCTTGCAAATACTAATATAACATCAGAATAATCAACCACAAAAGAAGTCACTCAACCAAAATCTTATGTTTTTATATTTTATTTTAATGTAGTTTCATTTAGAACTTTACTAGTGAGTGGTTTTCACTTTGAGATTAGAATTGATCATTGAGATGTTGGATTTTTTTTTTTTGTTTTTTTTGGTACCAGGGATCAGATCTAGGGGTGCTTAACCATTGAGGCACATGCCCAGCTTTTTTTTTTTTTTTTTGCATTTTATTTAGAGACAGGGTCTCACTGAATTGCTTAGGGCCTCATTATTTTGGTGAGGCTGGTTTTGAACTTGCGATCCTCCTGCCTCTGCCTCCCAAGCTGCTGGGATTACAGGTGTCTGCCTTTGCTCCCAGATGAGATGTTGGATTTTGATTTGTTATGTTATATGGCTATATGATAAATATGTCATCTATCAGACCATAGACTTAAGTTAGTATTATTGAGGGATTTTATAAGGAAGCTATCTTCTTCTTGCTTTGAATTTGAGGCTGACTGATGAGATCTTGAGGAACTCTTAAAGTAGTTCCCCATCAGTACCTTTAATAAGATATACTTAATGTGCCATACAACTCACCCATTTAAAGTGTATAATTTGGTAGTTTTTTGTATATTCACAGCTATGGGACACTATCATCAAAGTCAATTTTAGAATATTTTTCATTACCTTGAAAGAAACCCTATATCCTTTGGTTATTACTCTCTAGTCTTGTCCCTGCTAGTCCTAAGCAATAACTAATCTACTTTCTGTCTTTATGGGTTTGCCTATTCTAGACATTTCATAAGAATTGAATCATATACTGGGTGAGGTGGCGTACACCTGAAAACCAAGTGATTTGGGAGAATAAGGCAGGAGAATCACAAGTTCAAGGCCAACCTCAGCAACTTAGTGAGACCCTGTCTCATAATAAACATAAAAAGGTCTTGTGATAT
The DNA here is from genome assembly GCF_001458135.2 of Marmota marmota marmota. Classification (NCBI taxonomy): domain Eukaryota; kingdom Metazoa; phylum Chordata; class Mammalia; order Rodentia; family Sciuridae; genus Marmota; species Marmota marmota. Next base: position 19,866,917 of record NW_026000082.1, read on the forward strand.
AGCCCAGTGGTATATGCCCCTGGGTTCAATCCTCAATCCTCAATACAAATAAATAAATAAAGAAGTAAATAACTTGAATCATAGTATGTAGTCTTTTGTGACTGGCATCTTTTAACTTTAGTATCTTGTTTTCAAGGTTCATCTGTGTTGTAGTCTGTATCAGTACTTCACTCCTTTTTATTGGTGAATAACGATCTATTACATGGATATAATACATTTTGTTTATCCATTCATTAGTTGTTGAATGTTTGGGTTGTTTTCCTTTTAATTATTATGAATAATAGTGCTGTAAGCATTTATCTACAAGCTTTTGTGTGGATGTGTTTTCACTGCTGTTGGGGGAAATGATTGTAGTATGAGTAGAATTATTGGGTCATACCATAACTATGCTTAACATTTTGAAAAACTGCCAAACCATTTCTGTAAGTGGCCACACCATTTTATAATCCCACCAGCAATATATATATGAGTTTTCCAGTTTTCTTCACAACTTGGTAACACTTTGATTATTGCTATCCTGTGTACATGGGGGAGTATAGCTCATTTCAATTGGTTTTGACTTCCATTTCCTTGATGAATAATGATTTTTTTTTTTACATCTATCCATGCACTTTTCTTTTGGTCATTTGTGTATCTTCTTCAGAGAGATATCTATTCAGATAATTTGCCCCTTTTTGAATTGTCTTTTTACTGTTGAATTATAAGAGTTTTTTATTTATTTTAGATATGAGTCCCCTATTGAATACATGATTTGCAAATAAATTATCATTTTATCTTTCTTGATAGTGTATTCTAAGGCACGAATGTTTTAATTTTTTGGGGGGATATCAGGGATTGAATTCAGGGGTACTTCACCACTGAGCCAACATCCCCAGCCCTATTTTGTTTTTTATTTAGAGACATGGTCTCACTGAGTTGCTTAGCGCCTTGTGTTTGTTGAGGTTGGCTTAGAACTCATTATCCTCCTACTTCAGCCTCCTGAGCCTCTGGGATTACAGCATGCGCCACCATGCCTGGCCAAATGTTTTAATTTTTTATAAAGTACAATTAATCTATTTTTCTTTTGTTGCCTGGTTTCAGCTAGAGGCTGTTGGGGAGGGTCTCTTTCCATACTTTTTTTTGGCTTCTAAAAGTACCTGCATTTCTTGGCTCCTGGCCCTTTCCCCCTTTTTTGCATTGTATCACTTGAACCTCTGCTTCCATTGCCACATTTTCTTTCTCTGACTTTGTCTCCTTGCTTCCTCATATAAGTGCCCTATGATTACATTGGGGCCACTCAGAAAATCTAGGATAATTTCCATGTTTTAAGAACTTTAATCATATAGGTAAAGTCTCTTTTGTCAGGTTTTGGGCATTAGGACATGCTATTGTAAATGAAATTGTTACTTTAATTTCATTTTTAGATTATTTATTGCTAGTATATATAAAGTTTTTTTTTTTTTTTTTTTTTTTTTTTTTTGGGCAAATTA
>NW_026000082.1:19872806-19897179 GCF_001458135.2 Marmota marmota marmota
AAATCCACGTTCTCTGCCCAAATCCACCTCCACTGGGCTTCTATCTCTCAAAAAATACTCTGAATCCCGTGAGAACTCAAGGGGAACTCAGGCAGCAGGATACGCCCTATTCCCAGCAGGAATAATCTTAAACCTTAAACCTGGAACCTAAACCGGGAACGCCCTAATCCGCCTTGGTCCTTGAGCAAGGTCACCTACATTCAATGTCACTGCAACATGGGGTACGCTGGCAAGGAAATTGTCATACCTACTTGGCTAATGGCTCCCAGCATGAAGTGACACAGGGAAGGGGGGAGAAGTGATATAAAGATGTATTATAGATTTGATTATCCTTTGGTATCAAGTAGCACCTGACTGCTCAGTCTCCCTGAAGAGCAGTGAGAATATTCTCAGGCTCTTGTCTCCCACTTAACAAAATTCATAATTAAGAGAAGTTTTTCTAATGAAGTATATCCCTCTCTAATTTTAACCATTATTGATTTTACAGTTTGGGTTGTAGGGTTTGGTTGTAGGGTCAAAGGAATTTCTTTTGCCACTCTGCATTGCCTACAACTTAAGAACTTTAAATTCCTTGTGTGTATAGTGTGTGTATGTGTTTCCTCAATTACCAGGTGGAAAAAAGGGCCTGACCTTGTTATAATCTATGTAGTTCTTAATGGTTGGATATATAAGTAAAAACAAGATTGTAATATATACATAAGAAAATATTTTTTCTTCAGCATCATATTCTTTATTTCTTCCCTATTATTTCTTGTATTGATTATTCCTTATTTTATGCATAGGTTTTGGGAACAAAAGGAACCATTATGTAGCAAAGTAGCCAGTGTTAAGTTATCATAAATGATATTTGTTCTCTTTCCTCTTGTCTTTAGTCCCTGAACCCTTAACCATTCTCCCTTCTTTCTTCTGAGTTCCCTTCCTGAAAAATTCAGGAACATTCAGTACATTCCTGGGAAAACGAGAGAAAAGGAACAGAGGAGAAGGGAGAATGGCAAGAGCCTGATTTCAAGAGAGTATTAGAGCTCATCTGGAACAATGGCCTAGTATAGATGTAAACTTAACTGGAATAAGAAGAGTATCCACATGGAGTCTGAAAGAGTTGAAGATGACTTTTGCATAGAGGTGTGGGGGGGCCACAAAGGCATGGAGTATTAGAATTCAAGTGGAGTGAGCAGGGCATGTCAGGAGGTAGCAACAGTGGGTGTAGGCTCTGAGGAGAGAGAGGAGAGTGTTCTTAAGGAAGGGGGTTGTGGTAGCAATGGAAAATAGATTACTTTCTAGTATTGATCAACTAAGTACAGTACTAAAAGCCAACAAAAGCCAGGCTTCTCACTATCAGAAGAGTGCTAAAATATAGACAGGGAGATAAGCTAGAATGAACCTTGAGATACTGGATTGTAATTGGAGATACCTATGTTAACTTGTGGGGTGTGTGTGTGTGTGTGTGTGTGTGTGTATTTTTTAAGGTATATGTATATATATACACATACACACACACACACGCACACACACACACACACATATACATATATATAAAATTTTGTTCTCAGAGGACCTGGGAGCAGTGCTGTCCCAATGGTAGTAAGCATACCTAATGTTCAGATCTTGGTTTTAAGTGCTTTTGTCCACTAAAAGAATGGGAGCTCCTTGGAAAGCTGGCTCAATCTAGGAGTTGAGGTAGAGAAAGCCCTGAATATGTTCTAGTGTCACAAAGCATGGAAGTTCTTAAAGAATCATGACAGTATGTCACAAGATCACAAAAATTAGCTTGTGGGGGGTTCCCACTGGCCAAATATGGGACAAATTGAGCACCAAATTATGATAGTAATGGATATAATCCAGTTAATAAAGAGAAACTCATGTGGTCATTATGTTATTTATAAGAAATGACTAATTTGAAAATTCCATGTGTATATTTGTATAATGTGAATATAGCTTTCCATGAGATATTTTAACTATAAGTGGAAAAAGAGTAACATGTTATAATAGGAAAGCCTGGCAAACACTACTGTCAGATAAGCAAAATTAACCTTACCAGTAATAGGCCAAATTCTAATTGTATGCCATTTGATAGGATACAATAAGAATATAGCACCACTTCTATGATATTTCTGTTAAAGATGCATAACTTGTATCTAATCCTGATGAAATAATAGACAACATAACTTGTATCTAATCCTGATGAAATAATAGACAACATTTTTCAAAAAACTGGCCTCTAGTCTTTAAAAGTATTGGTTATAAAAGTCAAGGAAAGCTGGGCATGGTGGCACATGCCTGTAATCCCGTCAACTTGGGAGGCTGAGGCAGGAGGATTGCAAGTTCAAAGCCAGCCTCAGCAAAAGTGAGATGCTAAGCAGCTCAGTGAGACCCTATCTCTAAGTAAAATACAAAATAGGGCTGGGAGTGTGGTTCAGTGGTTGAGTGCCCCTGAGTTCATTCCCTGATACCAAAAAAAAAAAAAAAAAANGGTTATGTAGGAGAATGTCCTTATTTGCTTTGTTTTTTAGTTGTTTGTTTTGTGGTGCTAGGGATTGAACCCAGGGCCTTGGCATATGCTAGACAAGCTCTATATCACTGATCTCTGTCCCCAGCCCAAGAATATCCTCATTTGAAGGAAATATACAAAAACTATAGGGTGATGAAGCAGCATGTTGATAAACTTATTCCCAAATGATACATAAACAAAATTATTGGAGGGCTGGATTTGTGGCTCAGTGGTAGAGTGCTTGCTTCGCACATGTGAGGCGCTGAATTCAATTCTCAGCGCCACATAAAAATAAACAAAATAAAAGTATTGTGCTCATCTATAGCAAAAAATAAATAAATAAATAAATAAATAAACAAAAAATTATTGGAGCTGTACTTGGCAACATTTCTTCAAGTTTATGATTGAAAATAAAAATAAATAAATATAATATTTAATCTTTAATTAATTACCATTACTTCTTTTGCTTTGAGTTATTTTAGAGAATGTTTTCTTTAGCTAACATTTCAAATCTGTAGTTATTTGAATAAAATTCATTTTTGAATGTTTTAGTTTTATTTCATGTTCATTTTAAAGGTTAAGTAATCAGCAGTACAAATGTATACTTCTTAGTTTCATTTTAAATAATATTTGGTTATTCAAATTACAGGATAAAATTTTGAAGGTTTTTTAAAACAGTGACTCTTGCCTTTGTTACTTATAGTGTTCTAATTCTTAAAGCTTTGTAAATATTGGCATTTAATTTACTTTTATTTACACAAAAATGGCAAAAACAATATTAAAGATTAACACACAGTACTATGTGTCAGGCACTGTGCTACTTATTTAATAAGTTTTAATTTATTTAATCCTCATTCTTTTGGGGTATGTAGTGTTAATTCTCCGAGTTTTACAGATGAGGAAATTAGGCCCAGATTTAAAAAAAACAAACAAAACTTGTCCAAGTTCATATAGCTAGTTAAGTGGGAAAACTGAGTTAGAACCCTGGTGTTACCGATCTGCTGTGGGTTCTGTAACTCAAGTGGGATAGAAATCACAAATAGGCAAAGTGCAGCTCCTTCATTGTTAGCAGCTTTAAATACCAGACTCTCTGTTCTTAGTGTTAGCAGTTCTCCCCACTTAACCTTAGCAGCTGAAACCAGCAGCTACTGGGAATTCTTTGGAACTCTTAAAATATCCAGAGCCAGCAGCTCTCCATCATTCCCTGCCATTTCTCTGTCTGCTAGGCCCCTCAGTGTTACCATCCTTGGCTGCTGGCTGATTTCAGTGCCAAGAGCCTTTCACATTACCAGCTCTTAGCGCAACCATTTCAAGATAGGAATCATGAATAGGCTAAATAAAACTCTCTGAAAGAGGCTTTAATTAGGACTTACACCGCAATTTAAAAGGAAGCAGTACACAAACTGTTTCAATAAGGTTGAGGGGAAGGCTGCTTATATAGACCAAAAAAAGGCAGGCTCAGTAATACTTATAATATCCTGTGGCTTACTGCAGTCTTTCTGCTTAGTTTTGGGGAAGAGAGGAGATCCTCACAGACCAGAGTGGGGATATCTGGCTGCAGAGGAGGTGGAGTAATCTGAGATGGTTGCCATGATCCAAAGTGCCACAGCCAAAGCAAATCTTTTAGTGGGGGAGGTGATTGGGACAGCCATGACAATCAAATATAGAAGAAAGAAAAATTTTTAAAGTGCCTCTTGGGGAACATAAGGCTCTTCTTTCTGTCTCACAGGAGGTCTGGTTCCTGTGTCTAAGGTCTTAAACACTATGCTACATTTAGTTTTGCATAGTGAAAAATAAATGAACAAATTTTATTTATTTATTTATTTATTTATTTATTTTCGGTGGACACAACAACTTTATTGGTATGTGGTGCTGAGGATCGAACCTGGGCCACATGCATGCCAGGCCAGCACGCTACCGCTTGAGCCACATCCCCAGCCCATGAACAATTTTAAGTACTAAAAAATGTTTGAGAAAGGCAAAAAAAATCAGTTAAAGGAAAAAATTATATAGTGAAATTGTTTCCTTTCCTGTCTGTAAATAAAAAAACTTCAGACAGGCTTTGTATATAGCTTTATCATCTTAAGAACATCCATTCATTCTTATTTTCTCTTATATCAATCACATCTTTAACGCACAGACATTTGTGACTGGCTAGCAGTACTATACCAGAAAAATAACTCTGTAGTTGAGCTCAATATATTCACTTCATATATTGTGAATTTATTAAGCATTTGTGTATTAAATATTAAGCATATTATTAAGCATTTATAGACCTTTTTTCTGTAGTACAAGATGGTTTAATTTGGTGATGGTTATACATTTTAACAGAAAGAAAGAATTTACTTTGTGGTATAGATAGAAAAACCAAACAGATACTTTTATAAATGGGGAAATTTTATAATAAATGGGCTGATTTTATTCACTTTTATTTGTCTTTATGGTCCTCCCATAGAAGTTTTAGATACTCTTAGCTTACTTTCTGAATTTGGTAAAAAGCAGTCAGTTTTAACAAGGGAAGAAAAGAAGTGCAATGTTTGAAAGTTTTACCCAAGACTGGTTTATAAAATTTGCTATGATGGTTATAATCTAACCATGTGGTTTGTTTAATAACTATTGTAAACTCTGTGATCTTAGCGATCCTGGTAAGGTTATGAGGACATGCTGTAAGAGAGGTTTGCAGCAATTTTTAATAGCTCCTTTTATGGGAGGATATTTTTTCCTGAAAGAGTTCAGCTGCAGAAGATTATGTATCTAAAGTTCTTGTTAAAATATAAAGTTCTGTTTTGATATTAGCAGTTTCTTATTTGTGTAGTTTATTTGCTGCAGAACTATCAATTATAGTTAGACCATGCTCAATGATTAGAGTTCAAACTAGCCCCCAAACAGAATTTTTAAGCTGTTTTTTTTGGGAGTTGGGGGGTTGTTTGTTTTTTGTTTTTGATACTGGGGATTCAACTCAGGGTTACTCTGCCAGTGAGCTACATTCCCAACCCTTTAATTTTTTTTTTTTTTTAATTTAAAACAAGGTCTCACTAAGTTTCTGAGGCTGGCCTCAAACTTTCAGTCCTCCTATCTTAGCCTCCCAAGTAGCTGGGATTACAGCCAGAATCATATTTGTTTATTTTTAAAACTATGAGCCACATTTTGGCTCTAGCAATGAATGGATCATCTTTCCTTTATTTTGATCATTATATTTGAGTTCATACATGAATATGTTCTTTTTTTAAAAAAATATTTTTAGTTTTTGACGGACCTTTTATTTTATTATTTATTTATTTGTATGCAGTGCTGAGACTTGAACCCAGTGCCTCATACATACTAGGCAAGCACTCTGCCACTGAGTCACAACCCCAGCCCCATGAATATGTTCTTATAAGTAGATTTTCCCCTGCAGTTTGGAATTGTTTTGAAGGTGTCAAAACAAATGTTTAGGCCTAAAAATTAGGCTCAGTATCAGTTTTAATTTTTTGTTGGACACATGCTATTGGAGGTAACAAATTCAGTTGACTTTCTGACCTTATAACAAAGAAATACCATAAACTAATTTTTTTTGACATCAAATTAATTTTGGGGGCAGGTCTTAATTGCTGTGGTTAGTGCCAGATCTTGTTGAAAAGACAACATAAGAATGTATGTGGCATTTTATTAACTTTTTAAAGAAAATGTAATTTTGGGGAACCGAAAACGTATAGGCAGGAACATGGGCTAATCTGGAAGCCAACACAGGGTAGTTGATGCACTGGCAAAATTTTTCAGTAAGTAACAACACAGTTAATTGAATAAATCTTTATGTTGAAATTTCTTAGTTTTACATTTAAAATGTATTTTTTTCCTCTCAAAAAGTGTAACATTTAAAGTAGATATGAAAAATATATGTGATTTCTAAAATTAAAAAATTAAAAAATTTCTGTATTGTTATAAATGTAATTATTTTTCAATAAGCATGTGAAAGAATGTAAATTCAGTACTATGCTGAATATTGGTAATTATTCAATCATTTTAAAGTTGATAAGAAGTCATTTCGGGGCCACCATTTTTTTTTTTTTGGAGTGTATAACATGCCTTTCTAAAATTAAAACTATTTTTAAATTTATGTAGATACTTGTTCTTAGGACCTTAATGTTTAATTCTTGAATGTGATTTGGTTTGTTTTTGAGCGAGACAGGAGGGAATATGATTAATTCCATGACTGTTATGGATTAGAAAATAATTATTTTTTAAAATAGCTTTATTATTTTTTAATTACTCATTTTAAAAACTCAGAGGAAAAAGGTAAAAATCTAGACATTCTTTGCAGATTCCAAACAGCTTTCTTAGTATATGGGTGCAGTGATTCATGCATACAGTGTTATATAAATAGGCTCATATAGTGTTTTTTGTAACCTTTAAAATGCTTTTGTAGAACCTTTACCTTTAAAAGGAAATAAAATAGCCATGTACACACACACACTCACACACACAAACATACATATGCATACATACAGATGTTGCTCAGTTTTAATATTTTTCCATCTTACAGCCATCATGTTACTGTTGAGTTTTTTTTTTTTTAATTAGGAAGCTATCTCATAACTGGTAATGTTTACATGCATAATATAGTTTTGGTTTTGGTTTTGCAGTGCTGGGAATTGAACCCAGGATCTCATGCATGCACTTAGGCAAGCACTCTACTACTGAGTTATATCTCCTATCCCTCTTACAGATTTCAGTACAGTTTATATGCTTTGTTAAGAGAGCATTGCAATACTAACAGTAAACTTGTCTTACATGAGTGGTGCTGAGGACAAGGGACAGATAATGAAACCAATGTTGGAGGTGCAGAATCTTCTTAGCAGCTCTGTTTTCTGAGCATCCTAAGCGTGCACCAAAGATAGTTTAGTAATAAATGATTTTTGAGTGATGCCAACACAAATTTTTTTTTAAAAAGCATCACATAATGGTCACACTCCACTTTTTTTTTTTTTTGCAGAAGATTTGGTATAAAATTTGTGTCAATTATGTGGTGAAACAGGTAAGCAAAGTAGTGGCAATAGTTAAAAATGGGAGGAGATGGATCAGTGAGATAATATCAGGGCAATGCTTCCCAATACTTTTCCCTTTAGTGGAGCACTGCAGATTTACTTAATAGAAAAATTTAAGTCTTACAAATAAAATGTATTTATTAGTAATCATAGTTCCAGAAAATTTATTTGTAAAATTTATTTATTCTATAGGAATAGGGTAAATAGTGCAACCCTCATTGAGTTGATGGGATTCTAGTTTATTGTAAAAAGAAAGAAAAAGGAAATACTAGTGTTGTGGTTAGTGTTTGCAACTTTAACTGTTTAAAGGGAATGTGCACAATTCTTTTTGTCACCCCAGTGTTGGGCCTTGTGTATGCTAGGCAAGTATTCCACCACTAAGCTGTGTACCCACACCCCAAATTAAATGCAAGTGAAAAAAACAAATAGCAAAGAGAGAATAAGCCATCCAGAAGTTTGAAAGACCATAATATGCTTTAAATGAAGAGAATTCATATTTTCAAATCAGTGCTTTATATCAGTCTCAAAATTTTTGTCTCAGGACCCCTTTGCATTGTTAAAAATGACTGAGGACCCCCAAGGAGCATCGGTTTATATAACACATATCTATTGATATTTAATGTATTAGAAATTAAAACTTATATGAAAAGTACATCTCTTCAAAAAAATGACATTTAAGCTAGATCTGAAGGATGTCTATCAGTGATTTCCAGTTGGTTTAAAAAATGAATGGTTATCATATTCTCAGTTACCTCTCCAGATTAGAAAATATGAAGCCATACCTAGTCACTGAAAATTAAAAAACAAAAACAAAAAACTTTTCTACCATGCTTTAAGAACAACAATAGTAAATAACTAATGTTTAGTGGGCACTTACTATATGCTAAATACGGACTTTATAAACTTTATTAAACTTATGCTAAATAAGGACTTTATCATTTGTTCTATTCTGGAGTGATATACAATTTATAATATTATCTACACTTTACAAATGAAAGAACTGATATCTAGGAGAATTAACTTGACTACTTAAGAGGACAGAATTTTGATATAGAACCTGATTTTTTTTTTTTGGCAGTACTTGGGATTGAATCCAGGGCTGCTTTATCACTGAGCTATACCCCCAGACTTTTTATTTTTATTTTTAAATTTTGAGACAGTGTCTCACTAAGCTACTTGAAATTTTGAGGCTGGCCTTGAAATTTTGACCCTCCTGCCTCAGCCTCCCAAGTTGCTTGGAATACTGGTGTATGCTACCTACCATGCTCAGCAGAACCTGAAAATTTTTTTATAACAACAAATAAACATAGGAACAAAAAAAACAACAAAAAAGTTCTGTGTGTTTAATGTATACTTGTTATTATAACTTATACTAACTTTTTTCATGTGAGCCATATCCATTTACTATAAAATTAAAATATACTAACTTATGTTTTATAGTAAATTTTTAGTATAACTTACTTAAAATATTACTAACAAGCTAAAGTTGTCACCCTAAAAATGCTGTTGGGTTAAAATTTATTGTTATTTTTGTTGTATTGGCGATTTAAGCCAGGGGCAATCTTATTACTGAGCTACACCCCCAACTTCACCCCTAGTCTTTTTTTTCCCCCCTCAGTCCCAGGGATTGAACACAGGTCCTTAGAGATGCTAGGCAAGTGCTCTACCACTGAGCATACACTACCATCCCCTTTTAAAAATTTTATCTTGAGTAGAGCCTCTTGTGTTGTCAAGCTGGTCTCAAACTTGTGACTCTCCTGCCTCAGCTTCCAGAGTTGCTGAGATTATATGTATGCCACAGGTGCTAAAATATTTTTCATATGACTTTCTCATGTAAGAGATGAAATGCAACTAATTCTAGTATACACAGGATTCAGTACAATTGTTTGTGCAATAACAAGTCACTAAAATTTTCCAGATGCAATGGCAGATAACTCTTAGCACAACATAATATGAATTCTACACATTTTTATTTTTAATTTAGCCTCCAGCTGAATTTCATTAGATTTGACTACATTTAGGTTTAGCCTTATTTTGTATATGCTACTGAAGTATAATAAAAGAAAGACATTAATCTCTTCCCATGAGCCCTAATTTTTTGCGGGGGAGGTACTGGGGATTGAACTCAGGGGCATTCGACCACTGAGCTACATCCCTAGCGCTATGTTGTATTTTATTTAGAGACAGTCTCACTGAGATGCTTAGCACCATGCTTTTCCTGAGGCTGGCCTTGAACTTGTAATCCTCCTGTCTCAGCCTCCCAAGCCACTGGGATTATAGGCATGCTCCACCGAGCCCAGCAAGCCCTAATTTTTTATGGTCTTTTATCTCAGTGATTTGTACTATTGTGAAAATTCAGAATTTTATAGTTTTGCAGACCTAATAATTAAAGTTCAGTTATTTCAGGTGGAAACTGCATGAGGTCATGTGTTCAATTCCCAGTACCACCATCAAAAAAAAAAAAAAAAAAGGTCTCAGACATATATTATTATTAGGAATATAAAATAATATAACCTTTCTGGAAAATGATCTGAACATATACTTACTTTATGACCCAGGAATTTTACTTCTAAATATTTACCCAAGTTAAATAAAGTTTATTTTAACAACATCAACAAAATTGTTGATAGTAACAAAATTATGTACAAAATTGTTCATAGTAACTTTGCTCATACTAGCTCCAAATTGGAACAGCCTAGTTGTACTTGAACAAGAGAATTGTTAAATAATCCAGTATGTTCATACAATGAACTACTACTGTTCATTAATTAAAAGGCACAAACTACAACTACAGATGTACACAGCATGAATATGTCTTGAAAAAAATGCTGAATGGAAAAAGCTCTACTCAAAAGAATATGTATTTTTTAATTTTATTATATGAAGTTCTAGAATAAGCAAAATTTTAATCAGTGGTTTTAAAAAAATCAAAACAATGATTGTCTCTGGAGGAGACTGTTTGACTGGTAAGGACATGAGGGAAATTTCTGGTGTAATGGTAAGGTTCTTTATCTTGTTATTAATTACATTTTTGTATCAATCATTAGAAATATGTAGAAGTACAACTGATTTTTTATATTGAATATTGTAAACTTCCTAAATGAACATTTTTATTACCTCTTATAGTTTTGTGTGGATTTCTTAGGATTTTCTGTATGTAAGATTATGTTATCTGTGAATAGAGATAGTTGTTTTACTTCATTCCAATTTGGTACTTATTATTTCTTTTATTTGCCTAATTAGTCTTTCTCAATCACCTTGCCTCCTGTTCCTAGTCTACCCAACCTTGTATAATTAACTGCCTTCTGGATATCTTTTGAACCCATCAAACTTGGTATATCTAAGACTGAACTTATGTTTTCCACCCAAGTCTTTCTCCTCTAAAGTCTCCTTTGTTGGAAGTAACATCACATTCAGATAATTGTTTAGCAAGAAAACTAAGAATCAGCCAGGCGTGACGGCATATACCTATAATCCAGAGACCTGGGAGTCTGAGGCAGGAGGATCACAAATGCAAGGTTAGTCTCATTATATCTAACACATCACTAAGTTCTTATGGTTTTGCTTCTTAATTATCTCTTAAATCATTCTAAAACTTGTCCTCTCTGCCACCACAACCCTTGCCAAACTTTCATCATCTCTTGTCAGGATTATTACACTTGCCTAACAGGTTCCCCCAGAAACCACTCTTGACTTTCTGTTATATGTTCTTCACCTTTCTGTCAGTATGATTCTTCTGAAAAGACAAATGTAACCATGCCATTACCTTACTTAAAACCTTTGAATGGCTTCCTGTTCAAGTTAAGCATGACTTGACCCTGTGGCTCTTTGTATAAAAATCAAAATATGGTATGCAAGGCTCTGTAGGATACTACCTCCCCAGACATAGTTACCCAGGCCTTCTTTTACTTCTTGAATAGATACCTATTGAAGTATAAAAGGACAGGGATCATATACCAATATATATCCAATATATATGGTAGGTACCAATAAATCTTAATTGAATAAATACAAATTCCATATTACTGGGTGTAGTGGCACATACTTGTAATCAGGAGGCTGAGAAAGGAAGATGACAAGTTTAAGGTTAGCCTGGGAAGCTAAGGAAGATCCTGTCTCAAAATAAAAAATTAGAAGGGCTGGTAGAGTGCCCCTGGATTCATTACACAGTTACATACACACACACACACACACACACACACAAACAAAAACAAAAACAAAAACAAAAAAACAGACAAACAAAAAAACCAACCGAAACCAAAACAAGAAGAAATCAAATTATATGCCAAGATGGATGCAGATAACATTAATTCTCTGGATTGTGGTGATGGTTTCATGGATGTATATCTAAACTTACATCCAATTTAACACATCAAAATTTAACAAGTCATATGCTTTATATTAATACAATTTATTGCATCTCATTTTTTCTAAATAAAGCTTCTAAACAAAAAACTGTGTTCCTTTTTATAGTCTTGAGACATCCTTTGTGTCTGAAATCTTTCACCCTTCGTTGTTCAAATAATTTGTATTTATCCTTCAGTCTTTGCTTAAATGTATTTCTTCAGTGTCTGGCTTGGACTCTCCCTTACTGTCTTCCTAGGTCAGGTTTCCCTCTCCTAAACATTTATTATAATTATGAATAATTACATAGTGTTTAATATTTTCTCTTATTGTAGAGTCTAAATGAAGATATAAATCTTGCCATTCTTATTTATTAATGTGTCATTGGAATACATTATAGGCATTCAATATTTGTTGACTATGTTAACAAATGAATTGTGTATTCATTTTTACTTATTGTGCAAATATCTGTTGAGCCATACCATAGGCCAGGTACTATATTAGGTTTAGATTTGGATCAATGAATAAAACAGGCTTTTATATTTGTTCCATGGAACTTAAAGTTAGGACCCAGACAACATCACAGTCAGATGGTGATAAATGCTATGGAGGAAAATAAAGTAAGGAAATGGTGTAATAATGTTGAGATATGTGGAGAATTTGTCTCATTGCTCATATTGACCTATGGGCATTAGAATCTGGGTGGAATCTGGGCATTGAGGAATGACCTGGGAGCACTGAACTCTTTGGAGTTAAGTGGGCATAAAAGGCATTATGAGGGTCTGAAGGTGATTAAGGAACCTGTGCAAGTTGAGCAAGGGGAGGGAGGATCAGGGATCTTGCCAGTATCACACAGAATCCTGGGTTCCTTTTTTTTATTCCAGAAATGGTGGTATTTAGGTGATCTTATTAATGTTCATAAAGAGGTCTGGTTCTTACCTTGATAGTTGCTGATAGATTACTAAGTACTCATTATGGGCCCAATTCTATGGGACAAACAAAAATCTATCTGGATTTAGTCTCTCCTTTCCCTAAAGTAACACAATCTTGTTGACAAGACAAAGTGTAGAAAAATAATTATAATATAAAACAGAATGTAATTGTAGAAATATAAAGGTACTAAAGGATCGAAGAAGGCAAGAATGATTGCAAAGGATTGAGGGTATGTTAGCAGAAATGGGAGCTGGACGGTGGTAGAAGAAGGATAAGATTTCAGTAAACAAAAATGTATGCATTCTAAGCAAGCAGATACTTCTATTTAGATGTCTTTCTTCAGTGCAAAATCATCATGCCTAAAGACAGATATTTTCCAAACTCAGATCTTTCTCCTACTTTTTCCTTTTCGTAACCATTCTCCCTAATGTTTAGACTGTAAACCTTTTAACCACTTTTGTATCTCTCTCCCTCTAAAATAATAACAGCTGCAATGAGTACCATTTATTATAGATTAATTGCAATGATTCAGACACTGTGCTAGATGTTTTACACACATTATCATGCAACTAGTATGATCTGCTTCATAACACTTAGAGTAAAAATATAGTCCATTTCTTATTTCTCTAATTTAGATTAAAACCAACCCCAGTCCCTAGATGCTGTATTTAGCAGACAGATGAATGTTATCCCTTCCCACATGTTGTCTAAAATACAGGCATTTCCCTTTCCCCTGCAGTTGTCTGAAAACTTTAGAGAGTTTATTCATTCTAAACATAATGTATATCTGATTTCCACTAGTCAGCAGGGAAGAATTTTGGTGACTTTCAGTTTGTTACTACTGTTTTTTGTTGCCAGATGGTTCAGAGTCAAAACACTTGTCTCAGCTGTCTGGTGCTGCTGGTCCCCAGGCAGCAATATTTAACTCGTTCAGCTTTTGGTAAAGACCAGTAAGGTCTTTTCAAGTGAGGATGACTTCATGGACAACTCACTTTCTCAGTGCTCCAGTTGACCCAGGGTATTTCTCTTTGTACACTTATTAGTTTCTGGTCACTTCAGGCACACAATTTAGTCCACTCTTTTATGAGGTCCTGCTGTCACAGAAGAGTTGTGCCTAGCTGAGTTTGGGTTTCTTTTTATTTTGCAGACCCTACAATTAGTGTCTTCCTATGAGATTCTCTCAAGGATTAAGCTATTTTTTTTTTCTGCCTTCCAATGCAAAAAACTTGTTGTGTTGTTCCCCTGGTTTACCTTGGTTTGCTTAAGCCAGTTAATCATCCCTGTTAACTAGGGAGGGAGGGGTCTAAGGTGTGTTATTTATTCTAGAGCCTTAAAAATTTTTGCTAGTCCCTGTTGACTAAACAGGAACTTTTTCCTGTCTTCACATTTATATAAAAAATAAAACTACTTAAATGACTGTTTTTAGGACCAAGGTCAGTTTCCCTCTCTTAAAAAAATATATCACCTAAAGTTTTTGAACTGATGGGCATAAGATCTTTTGGGCTGTTGGTAAGATTACAGATTATTGGGCTCACAACTCCAGAGATTCTGATTGATTAGATCCAGGATGAAACCTAAAGATCATATGTTTTTTAAAATGCCCAGTAATTCTCAAACAGATATTCTGCAGATCACCATTGTTAAGTATGAAGAGGATCTATCACTTCTTTGTGCTTTATTTTACTACAACACCAAATTATTTGTTCCTGATCCTCTCTCCTTCTTCTGTCCCCTCCTTAAAGCTTTTCTTATGCCCTGTCACATTCATGTTTTTGTGTATCTCTTTGGATACTGTGCTTACTTCTTTCCTTGTGTGTGTGTGTGTGTGTGTGTTGAGAGAAAGAGTGAACTCACTTCATCCTTTAAAACTGTACATATGTTGCCTTGTCTGTGATTCTTCCAGGTAGAAAAAAAAAAGACTTTAAAAAATTTTACCACTTTTCATATATTGTAATTACCACTCTATATTATATTGATTTATACTAATGTAAGAGTTTGGGTTCTTACTCTGGAAAATAAGGTAGAGCCTAAAGTAAGTGATGCTTAATTTGAGACATGGAATTTAAGTAAGAATGAGCCAGGTTAAGAGGTATAGAGAAAGCATATCAGGTAGAGAATATTGAATTATATAGAGAATGTAGTTCTAGGGGTGAGAGTTAACATGTTTGAGACTAAAAGAAGTTTAATAAAGTTAAGGGAGTTTAGCTAGGATCCTATCAAAGAAGTCCTACTAGGGAGTCTTAAACCAATTAGAATGCTAACTCTGAAGTTTGGAGAAGGAATTAGAATTATGCTTAGAGTAGAGGCCAGGAGAATGGGTTTCAAAAACTATAGTTTTTAGAAAAGATGCCCTTCAATATATGAATGGATTAAAAATGTGGCATATATACACAGTGGAATATTACTTAGCAACAAAAGAGAATAAAATCATGGCATTTGCAGGTAAATAGATGGCGTTGGAGAAGATAATGCTAAGTGAAGTTAGCCAATCCCAAAAAAACAAATGCCAAATGTTTTCTCTGATATAAGGTGACTGACTCATAGTGGGGTAGGGAGGGGGAGCATGGTAGGAATAGAGGAACTCTAGATAGGGCAGAGGGGCGGGAGGGGAAGGGAGGAGGCAGGGGGTTAGCAATAATGGTGGAATGTGATGGATATCATTATCCAAAGTACATGTATGAAGACATGAATTGGTGTGAACATACTTTATATACAAACAGATATGAAAAATTGTGCTCTACATGTGTAATAAGATCTGTAATGCATTCTGCTATCATATATTTAAAAAATAAAATCAATTAAAAAAAGAGAAAAGAATGTTGAGTGCTCCCTTCATTAGAACATATACTAAAATTGGAAACATACAGGGAGACTAGCATGGCCCCTGTGCATGGACAACACACACATTTATTAGTATTTCATTAAAAAATAAAAAGTAAATATTGATTTGGGATACTTGGTACCCATTAAGCATATATAGGAAGTAGTCAACATGACTTATTAAGTATGAGGCAGTAGTTGGAACAAGGATGATTGCCAGATTTCCGGCCTTATGGTAATGCCATTTACCAAGACGAGGGGGCTGGAGAAAGAACAAATGTATTTGGATAATTAGGGGTTATGTTAGATGGAAAAAATGTTGAATTCAGTCTTCAACATGTTGAATTTGAAATGTATGTGAAACATCCAAGTGTAGATAACAAGTGGAGTTTGAAGAAAGAGGAAGAGGTTTGATGTAGCTGTTGCTGAAAAAGAAGACCAAGCTGATGAAGAAAATATAATAAGAACGTCTGATAATATTGTGGGCCCAAATAAAACTTGTGAACCTGAATTCTCAGTAGCATTAGTTAGTCTCATTGTATGGTTTTTGTTTAGCAGTGCTTTCTAGTTTAAGTGCCAACATAGAGAACACAGATAGTTCTAGAATTAAGGTTTTGCCAGGTGGTTTTCAAATGAAGAATTGAGTAACAGATTTTAGACAAGAGAGTATTTAAAATAATGAACCACAGAATCTAAGCTGGATGATGGTGATTTTATTTATCAATATTTTAAAAATGATTACTATAGACTAGGTACCCAAGAGAGCAGTGAAGAATAGAGAAAATGAAGGGACTAATGACTGGAAGTTCAAGTGATATAACATCTATAATGGGATAATTGAGTGAACACTGAAAAAGAAAAGGCATTAGTAGATGATGGGATATGAGACTTAGTGATTTTGGAGGTGGAACAGTTTGGGGTGATGCTGAGATCTAAAATGTGGACAAGCAGAGGTCTTTTTATTTCTCAGACAGTCTCAGTTTCTGGCACTATCCTTTAGTCCCAGGTTGTTAAAGCTTTTGTCCATAGAACACTCTTAAAAAAAACTCTTGGGGAAAAAAAAAAAAGCTTGGCCAAGAAAGTATGTAGCTAAAATGAAGTATGGGATAAAACTTCTGGAAATATGAACATGGGAAAAGTTTAGAGGCAGGTTGTGTGGATAAAGACAATCAGCATAATGGCATGGACACGGATGGAGTGGAGAGATGGGGTCAGTGGATAATGCCAACAATTATCTGTGACCTTGGATAAGTTGCTATGAAATAATAACAACAGTAGTAACTATTTCACTTGGAACAGGCATAAAGTAAATATAGATAAATTCTATTTTAACTTTGTTTTGAAATAATTCAAACATACAGCAAAATTGTAAAAAAAGTATAGGGATGACACCACTGAATATGAGGATATTGAAGCAACTAGACCTCTAATATCTTGTTTTCAGAAATGGTATAAACCACTTTGGGAAAAGATCTGGTGGTTTTTTTTATCAAACTACACATACAACCTACTTATGATCCAGCACTTCTACTTGTAAATTTTTACCAAGATAATGAACACATGTTCATTAAGAAAACATGTATATTAGCGGACAACTGAAAATATTGTCAGCAGAATAAAATATCAACAGAGGAGTAGCTAAAAAACTGATATATTTATGCAGTGAATTAATAATCCATAATAAAATATATTTATCAGTAGTCGGATGTATATGTGTGTGTGTGTATGAACAGAGATACATGTATGTGCTTTTATGTCCCATTTCATTCTTGCACAGAATAGCATACTTTATATACTCGTTTGCAGTTTGCTTTTTTCACTTCACTATATAGCCGAGAAATCACTCCATATCAGTTGAGGGTTTTTGTTTAACTGCTACATAGTACCTCATTAAGTATATATACAATAATATAGTGTTGTTCAACCAGTTTCCTGAATGAATATTTATAGAGTTTCCAGTACTTTCAAACAACAAATAACCTTGCATGTGAGTATTTTGGCATTATTGCAGGATAAATTCATATAAATGGGATTGCAGGGCCAAAGGATAAAACTGCATATGTAGCTGTTTAGTCAGCTTTTTCACTGCTGTGATTGAAAGACTTGACAAAAACACTTTTAGAGGAGGAAAAGTTTATTTGACTGATGTTCGTGGTTTCACAGTCTCAGCCAATAGACAGCCAGCTTCACTGCTCTGAGCCTGAGGTAAAGCAGAACATCAAGACATAAGGGTGTAGAGGAAGAAAGTAGCTCAGGACATGTCAAATAGAAAACAGAAAGAGAGCTCCACTTACGGGGACAAAATATATACCCCAGTGGGCTGGGGTTGTGGCTCAGTAGTAGAGCACTTGCCTACCATGTGTGAGGCACTGGGTTCAATTCTCAGCACAACATATAAATAAATAAAATTAAGGTCCATCAACAACTAAAAAAAAATTTAAAAAAAATATATACCCCAAAGACTTAACCCCAGTGAACTGCCTCCTCCAGTCACACCCTACCTGCCTAGAGTTACAACACCCAGTTAATCTATTCAAGTGGATAAATATATTGGTTAGGCTAAGGCTCTCATAACCCAATCATTTCACCACTAAACTTTCTTGTATGTTGTCTCATACATGAGCTTTTGGGTGACACATCTTATCTAAACCATTGCAGTAGCTTTATTAGACATTGCCAGATTTCCCTCTAAGTGGATTAGGCTAGTTTTCATTTCCAGCAGCAACAAATCAGAGTGCTTATTTCTGCATGGTCTCATCAAGAGAATAAAGTTGTTGTATTTTAAAGTTTATGCCAATCTAATGGGCAAGAAATAGTAACTAAGAATAATTTTAATTTGTATTTTTCTTATTCTGAGTGAAGTTGAACATCTTTTTGTATGTTTAAGGACCATTAAAAATTGAATATATTGGGCTGAAGATGTAGCATTGAGTCAGGGATATAACTGTTTGAGAACTTGCTGTGTGTGTGTGCAAGGCCCTGGGTCCAATACCCAGTAGCACACACAGGCAAAAAGCAAAACAAAACAAAAAAAACCCTGATAACATTTTAAATCTTTTTTAAAAAAATAAATTGGTCATATCCTTTCCCATTTTTTTCTCTCAACATTTTAAAGAACTCAGTTATTAAGAGGACCTTCAGTTTTTGTTGTTTTCCCTCTTGATTTTTATAAGTCCTTTAGCAGTTGTCATTTGTCTTTTAACTTTGTGGTGTTTGGGGTCATGCAAATTTTTTTCTTTTCATTTTTTGTAGTCATAGTTAATAATCTTTTCTCTAATTTTTCTGGACTTTGGAACATAGCTAGAAAACTTCTCCTGCAACAGATTATGGAAAAACCTGCTCATTTTTCTTCTAGTACTTGTGTAATTTAACTTTTTTACATTTAGATCTCTCATTCATATTAAGTCTGTGTGTATGGTATGAAGAGTAGAGCTAATTTTATCTTTTTTACCAATGCTATCCCGTTTTCCCATCATCATTTATTTAAAAATCAATCTTTTCCCTTGCATTTGAAATACCACCTTTTTCATACACTGAATTTCCAAATTGAGTCACACATATGTGTATATATTTCCACAAAATCTTATTGTTATATATATTCATTCTTATTTTTGTCCACTTAACCTATCTTTTACTGATAGTGGTATGTCAAAACTTCCTGTTATTAGTGGTTTCTATCAGTCGTTATTTTACCTCCTTGTTTCTGCTTTATATGGATGATTTTTGTCTTATTGATGTATAGATATGAAGAGCTGTTACATAATCACTTTTAATTTTGTCTTTTAGCAATATAAAATATTCTTTGTTTCATTTTTTTGGCCTAATTCTTCTGTTTGATATCAGGAATACTTTCTTATCGTTTTCATTTGTCAGATATATCTTTTTTCTTTCTTTCTTTTTTAATCCTTTATGCCTTTCTAAATCTCCAATTTAGGTGTAACTCTTGTATGCAACAGAGTTAAATTTAACTTATGAGTCAACTGAAAACATTTTTTTTCAGTAAGTGAGTTAATAAGCCTATTCCATTTATTAATGTATTTAACATGACTAGTCTAAATGCTGTTGTATTAATTTGTGTTTTCATTGCTAACTGTATTTCCTGGGTGGGTCTTTCCTCCCATGCCTTTGTTATTCTTTTTAAATTTATTTTGATATATGGGAAGGTCTGTTTTTGTTTTTTTGTTCTAGTGGTTTTATGTTTATACCTTATATCATGCCCACAATCGTTTTTTTAAAACTTAACCTTTTGCTACATGGTTTGTCACTTTTAAATGATATCCTTTGAATTTCCTATTACTTTTACCATAGTTAATGATCTTATTTTACTTTCCACTCTCTCCTTCTAGAATATATAACATTACATCTAACTTTAAGTCCTAAGTTAGAAAATTTACAACCACCTTTCTTTTGTTTTTTATTGAGATGAAATTCACATAACACAATTGTTTTGAAGTATGCAATGCAGTGGCATTTGGTGCTTTCACAATATTATGTATATACCACCTAGCTCTAGTTTCAAAACTTTTTCATCACTTCAGTAAAATACCCCATTCCCATTAACTTTTATTCACCATTTGCCTCTTTACTCATCCCCTGGCAATCTCTAAACTGCTTTCTGTCTCTTTTCTGAATATTTTATATGAAAGGAATCATACTATATTTCATGTTTTGTGTTTGACTTAAATTCTTAGTTTAATTTTTTTAAATTTTTTTTTTAGTTGTTGATGGACCTTTATTTTATTTATTTGTTTATATGTGATGCTGAAAATCAAACCCAGTGCATCACACATGCTAGGCAAGTGCTCCACCACTAAGCCACAACACCCATCCCAGCTAAACTATTTTATATTTCCACCAACTGTGTACAGGGTTCCTGTTTCTTTACAACCCCACCAAAACTTATTACTTTCTGTTGGTTATAATAAAACAGCCATCTGAGTGTGAAATGTTATCTCATTGTGGTTTTGATTTTCACTTTCTTAATTATTGAGGATATTAAATATTTTTTTTCATGTGCTTATTGGCCATTTGTATTTCATCTTTTTTTTTCTTTTCTCAGTACCAGGGACTGAACCCAAGGCCTCATACATGCTAGGCAAATACTGTACCACTGAGCTACGTTCCCATTCCTTTTTATTTTATTTTGAGATAGGATCTTGCTAATTTCAGGCTGACCTGGAGTTTGGGATCCTCTTGCCTCAGCCTACTGAGGAACTAGAATTATAGGCATATAATTATAGGCATTGTACCTGGCTGTAATTTCTTCTTTGTAGCAACTTTTCAATGGTAATCTTAATGTTATTAGATAATTAACCTTTTTATATCTTTATTTATTTGTTTTATGTGGTGCTGAGGATCAAACCCACTGCCTCACAGATGCTAAGCAAGTGCTCTATCACTGAGCTACAATCCCAGCTCCTACTTTTTAAAAACATGGTTTATAGGGGCAAATGAATAAAGTATTGTTTTATAAAGAATACAATAAATGTGAAATAGGTTTATCATAAAGATACATTTTTTAATTTAAAGAAATATTTAGCTTTCTTTGTATTCTGTACTACCATATGGGTACCATAGGTGATGAGCCTTTTGTAAATAATAAAAGCAAAACTCAACTCTCATATTATTGTTATGTACGTCTTTTCATACTTAAATCCTTGATTTAACTTAGTTCCCTTATGCGTTTTGTTAAGAAGTTTTTTAATTTTTATTTTTTTTAGTTATAGATGGACACAATATCTTTATTTTTGTTTGTTTATTTATTTATTAATTATGTGGTGCTTAGGATCGAACCCAGGGCCTCACACGTGCAAGGCAAGCACTCTACCACTGAGCTACCCCAGCTCCAAGGAAGTTTTTTAAAGGCTGTTTTCAGTCTGGATAGTATAGATAGTGCTGTTTAACACATGTGCCAATATGTAAAATTACTTTCACCTATAAATTATAATTTAACAATGGTATAATGTTTATATATGCCTTACATGAGCATAGCAATTCCACAAAGATCTATGCTAAGTTGTATATTCAATTGATTACATTTATCATTAAGCCTCATAAAGTCTATTAGTTTTCAGTTGGTATTTATAGGTTATTTTACTGTTTGTAAAAATCATTAGGTTTTGTTGCTATTGTCCCCCCTTAAGCAGCTGTGATCTTGTACTATGTTCATAAAAATTAAAGGAAGAAAAAAATGGTATAAATGTTATAGGTCAAGTGCTATAAGGAAAAATATCTGTATTTGGTATATTATAAAAGAGTTCAATGTCTACCTTTGAGAAATGAGGGACTACTGAATATTAGCTAACCAAGGGAGGCTATCGCTGTGTAAAGCTTTGCTCCTTTTAGAGAACTTCATGATGCTCTAGAATATGCAGTTACAATGCTTTGGATCTCACAAAAGCCTGAATACATCTTTGATTGGTTATATATTAAAGGAAATAGCCCACAGCATGGTGCCAGACAAGTGTAGAGCCCAACCAATTTGATCCTTAAGCAGAGAGAAGAATTCTATTCATCATTGAGAGGTTAAATTGTAAAATGTGTAATTATTTCAGCCTAAATTGGTTTACAGCTATTTTTTTTTCAATAAAACTTCTCTTCAAATTGTGAGGCAAGAAGACAGTTTTCATTTTGATGACCTTTCTTGCATTGTGTTTTTCTTTAAGTCCTCCCATTCTACCCTGTGGCCTACTCTGTTTACTGTTCAAGTCTGAATCATAATGTGCATCTGGAGCAATCCTGAATCATGTGACTGACTGAAGTGTCTCTTGTCATTTATTAGACACTCTTTGAATGTCTAATTTTGACATAGTATTTTGTTATATCATGAAGAAACTTGTTCCTGCTCTTGGTGGCTTTTGGGTTTCCTGCATACGTAACGTTTTCTCTCTCTCTTTTTATCTATACAAATATATATTTTTTTGTTTTAAATTACAAAATGGAACAAAGAATGACAGCCACATTGGGCCTTGACAGGGATCCTTTCACTTGAAGGACCACTTCTATAATGAATGATTTTTTTATTCAAGTGAATATTCATATATTTCTCTGACTCTAATTTGTATGAAATGACAGCTTGCAAACCATTTTGTTTGATTACAATTCCTTTACCTTCATTATCTTTTATGTCTATTTAAACTCTGGACTTGCCATATCCATCTTGACCCTCCCCCACATCTCTCTGTTTGTATTTTCTTTCATTGCAATTTTCCTCTTTTCTCTTCTGCGGGTATTCACAGATTGTTTTTGGAGTTCATTAAAAAGGGAGTGTGTTGTCTGGGTAGAAAATTACATTTGCATGCTTGAGAAGGGCCTAAAGGTTTTTTTGTGTGTGTGGGGTTTGGCAAGGATCCTGCTCATTGGGGAAGGGGAGCGAGGAGATGAGAAAAAGGAGGCATAAGATGGGATTTTTTAGAAAGGAAAAAAGAGATGTTGAGATGATTTCTCCTATTCCTATTTTTCCTTTCTACATTATATATGTCAGATTTTTTCTTGCGTGTGTAAACCACTTGACTAACAATGAAATAAATTAGAGGCCTTTCTTAGAACTGTTTTTGAATTCACAATTGAGTTCTACAAAGCAGAAACCTTTCCTACATGGTAATTGTACATTTACAAGTGAAACTGGCAAGTTGCTGTATATAAATATGTGTATATACACATTCACACACACACACACACACACACAAATACACTTTGTGGTAATTGAAAGAGGTTTTGTAGTAAAGTTTTTTTTTTAGTATTAATATGACACTTTATCTAAACTGCTATCTACAAGAAGTTTGGACATGTTTTGAATTAGGATTTCCAACTTTAACTATTTAAATTTTGGGGTATGGGATGTAACTCAGTGGTAAAACACTTGCCTGGTGCGTGTGAGACTCTGGGTTCAGTCCCCAGCACTGCCAAAAAAAAAAATTAAAGTTTTTAGGCATAATTTTATGCCTTTTTGAAGTTGAAAATGTTGATAATAATCTTTTATTAAAGATGATGACATTGGGCTGGGGATGTGGCTCAAGCGGTAGTGCACTCGCCTGGCATGTGTGCGGCCCGGGTTCGATCCTCAGCACCACATACAAACAAAGATGTTGTGTCTGCCGATAACTAAAAAATAATATTAAAATTCTCTCTCTCTCTCTTTCTCTCTTTAAAAAAAAGATGATGACATTTATTATCAAGAAAATGTCATTTGTGACCCTTAGAACATGAGGGAAACGTAGAACATTTATAATAATAGGACTATATTTCTCAGCAGTAAAACCTTCAAAGAATCCAGGTAGGCTTATAGTTAATACCACAAATGTGGTGATGTAGAAGGTTAGGAGTGGGCAGGAAATTATAAGTTACTTTGACTGTGCTATAAAGGTATTAAGAGAAAAGTTGGTTTATCCTAGAGCTGGCCAATGGAAGTAAGGAGTTTTTTTTTTTTTTTTTTAAAGTCTAACATTACATATTCATCAAAATGGCGATATTACCAAAAGTTCTCTATAGGTTCAATGCAATGCAATGCCAATCAAAATCCCAACGGCATTTCTTGTAGAAATAGATAAAGCAATCATGAAATTCATATGGAAAAATAAAAGACCCAGAATAGCAAAAGCAATTCTAAGCAGGAAGTGTGAATCAGGAGGTATAGCAATACCAGATTTCAAACTGTACTACAGAGCAATAGTAACAAAAACAGCATGGTACTGGTACCAAAACAGGTGGGTGGACCAATGGTACAGAATAGAGGACACAGAAACCAATCCACAAAATTACAACT
>NW_026000082.1:19897202-19910934 GCF_001458135.2 Marmota marmota marmota
ATAACAAATAACCCAATCAACAAATGGGCCAAGGACCTGAACAGACACTTCTCAGAGGAGGATATACAATCAATCAACAAGTACATGAAAAAATGCTCACCATCTCTAGCAGTCAGAGAAATGCAAATCAAAACCACCCTAAGATACCATCTCACTCCAGTTAGATTGGCAGCCATTATGAAGTCAAACAACAACAAGTGCTGGTGAGGATGTGGGGAAAAAGGTACACTTGTACATTGCTGGTGGGACTGCAAATTGGTGCGGCCAATTTGGAAAGCAGTATGGAGATTCCTGGGAAAGCTGGGAATGGAACCACCATTTGACCCAGCTATTGCCCTTCTCAGACTATTCCCTGAAGACCTTAAAAAAGCGTACTATAGGGATACTGCTACATCGATGTTCATAGCAGCACAATTCACAATAGCTAGACTGTGGAACCAACTTAGATGCCCTTCGATAGATGAATGGATAAAAAAAATGTGGCATTTATACACAATGGAGTATTACTCAGCACTAAAAAATGACAAAATCATGGAATTTGCAGGCAAATGGATGGCATTAGAGCAGATTATGCTAAGCGAAGCTAGCCAATCCCTAAAAAACAAATGCCAAATGTCTTCTTTGATATAAGGAGAGCAACTAAAAACATAGCAGGGAGGAAGAGCATGAGAAAAAGATTAATATTAAACAGGGTTGAGAGGTGGGAGGGAAAGGGAGAGAGAAGGGAAATTGCATGGAAATGGAAGGAGACCCTTATTGTTATACAAAATTACATATAAGAGGATGTGAGGGGAAAGGGAAAAAAATCAAGGGAGAGAAATGAATTACAGTAGATGGGGTAGAGAGAGAAGATGGGAGGGGAGGGGGGATAGTAGAGGATAGGAAAGATAGCAGAATACAACAGTCACTAGTATGGCAATATGTAAAAACGTGGATGTGTAACCGATGTGATTCTGCAATCTGTATACGGGGTAAAAATGGGAGTTCGTAACCCACTTGAATCAAATGTATGAAATATGATATGTCAAGAGCTTTGTAATGTTTTAACAACCAATAAAAAAAATAAAGTCTAACATTACATATTCTAGTCATTTAGCAGATTTTTTTTTCTTTTTACTTTTTTTGTGGTACTGAGGATTGAATACAGGGCCTTGTTGCATCCTAAGAATGCACTCTGCCACTGAGGGTAGCCTTGAACTTGCAGTCCATCCCAGGGTAGCCTTGAACTTGCAATCCTCCTATTTTAGCTTCTGGAGTTGCTGGGATTACAAGCATGCACCACTGTCCCTGGCTCCCCATCCCTTTTCAAAACATTTTTTTTCACTGAAATCATTCATTTTTATAAAAAAAAATAAGAGATGTGGCAGAAGAGATTAACAGGCAACACTAGGCATCATATACATAAAGAATATCTAGCTTGGTAAAGTTTTACAATCGATTTTATTTTGATACAGGATTTCACTAAGTTGTTCAAGCTGGCCTGGAACTTGTAATCCACCTGCCTCAGTCACCCAAGTAGCTGAGATTACAGGCATGCACCACTGTGCTTGAATATCAACAGATTCTTTAATTGAATTACTGTGTTCCACACATTCTTAGGTAAGAGAAATACAAAGATAAATAAGACATAATAGCTGTCCTCAAGTATCTTATTGTCAGTATGAAAATGTATGTTTGCAATTTATGTACATGGTGTCTATAAAGTCTGGCATATATATATATATATATATATATATATGTGTGTGTGTGTGTGTGTATGTATGTAAATATACATGTATATGTAAATATACAAGTAAATATATATGTATATGTATGTTTTTTGAGATGGAAGGAGTCTTTTATGATGTGTTTTTGCCTGTATTTCCAGACTTTCTGTAAGTGCTGAAAAAAGCTGTATATAGAATAATTTGTATTGCATCAACTATTTGTTCTCTGTTGGGTATTCTCATCAGCATACAAACATAGTTTTATTTCTTACCTCTTTTTTAAAAAAAATATTTTTTCATTATCAGTGGATCTTTATTTAATTTATTTATGTGCAGTGCTGAGAATCGAACTCAGTGCCTCACACATGCTAGACAAGCACTCTACCACTGAGCCCCGACCCCAACCCCTATTTCTTGTCTCTTAACAAAAAAATATTCTTGGGGCTGGATATGTAATTCAGTGAAGCCTTAAATTCAGTTCCCAGGACCAAACCAAACAAACCAAACCAAACAGAAACTCCTCAATTCTACTTTTGTCAGCTGTTGTCCTATTTTTTCACTGTGCTTTGTAGAAAACTTCAAGAATTATCTATATTTGTGAACTTTAACTTCTCTTATTCTATTTTTTCTTAAACGTATTTCAACTTGTGTTTACTGTACTATTCCAAATCTCATCAGAGTCACCAATGACCTCCACATTGCTAATTGTCATTTCTCAATCCTTCTGTACTTGACAGCAGTATTCAATAGTAGATTACTCTCACCCTTAATTCATTTTCTTCACAAGGCTTTTAGAGTACCATGCTCAGTTTTCCACCTCATTCATTGGTAGCTGCATGTCAGTGTCCTTTGCTCATACTTTTTTTTCCCTCTTAACTTTAAAAATAAATAACATTTTTAAAAAATACAGTAAAATTGACTCTTTTTATTTTGAAGTACAGTTCTATGAATTTTAACACAAGTATAAATTCATGTAACCAGTACCATAATCAGATTACACAACAGTAACCTGTCACTTTGAAAATCTCCCTCATGCTGTCCCTTAATAATCAAATCCCTAACACCTGGCAGACAATCATCTGTTCTCTATCACTATAGTTTATCTTTTTAGGGATGTTATTTAAATGGGCTCACACAATACATAACCTTCTAGGTGGTTTCTTTTCTTTTCTTTTTTTTTTAATATTTATTTTTCAGTTTTCGGCGGTACAACATCTTTGTTTGTATGTGGTGCTGAGGATAGAACCCGGGTCGCATGCATGTCAGGCAAGCGCGCTACTGCTTGAACCACATCCCCAGCCCTAGGTAGTTTCCTTTATTCAGCATAATCCCTTTTATATTCTTTTAAGTTATTGCATGTATCTGTAGTTTGTTCCTTCTTATTGCTGAGAAGTATTCCATTATATGAATATGCCAAAAATATTTTTTACTCCTAAAGGATGTTTAGGTTGTTTCCAGTTTTTTGCCAACTATGAGTAGGACTTTTGTAAACATCAATAACCAGGTTGTGTGTTAATATAATTTTCCTTTCTTTAGGGAGAAATCCCAGGAATGGAATTTCTGCATAATATAATAAATGTATGTTTAATTTTATTAAAAAACAAAAGTGCCAAATGTTCTTCCAGAGTGCCTGTACCATTTTATGTTGCCCTTAGCAATACACAAGAGTTCCAGTCATTCCATATCCTCACTAGTAGTCAGTGTTGCCAATATTTTTTATTTTACTCTTTCTCATAGCTATATAATGGTATCTTACTGTGGTTTTAATTTGTAAAATACAATTTTAAATTAGCTTAAGGGCTAGTGGTGATGAATACCTTTTTATGGCCCATTTGTGTATTCTTTTAGGGAAGTATCCACATCTTTTGCCTAATTTTAAATTGGGTTGTTTGTTTTCCTATTTAGAGTTTTGAGTTATTTATTTTTAAAATTGCTTCTTATTAATTTATTTTATTTATCTAGTTGTAGATGGACACACTACCTTTCTTTTATTTATTCATTTTTATGTTGTTCTGAGGATTGAACTCAGTGCCTCATACATGCTAGGTGAGCACTATACCACTGTGTCATAACTGCAGCCCCTATTTATTTATTTTGCTGGGAAATTGAATCCAGGGCCTCTTGCAAGTACTGTTGAACTACATTCCCAGCTCTGGAAAAATATTTCTAATGGAATTCTTATCATAGGCTTTGAGTTTTTTTTTTTTTCTAAAATATGACACACACACAGAGAAAAGTACAGAAAACAGAAATGTCCAGGTCAACCTAAACCCTTGCATAACAACTGGCAGATCCAAAAGCAGAATGAAAGGAGCACCCTGCCTGCTACCTGATCCATGCTCTTTCCCCAACAAAGGTATCTACCATCCTACTTCTAGTTTTAGTCTAGTTTTCAATGTAGTTTTTTTTTTTTTTTTTTTGTATCAGGGATTGAACTCAGGAGCACTCAACCACTGAGCCACATCCCTAGCCCTATTTTGTATTTTATTTATTTAATATATTTAGGATACATGACAAATATTTTCTTGTAGTTTGTGGCTTATTTTTTCCAGCCTTCTAACAGTATCTTTAGTAGAGCAAAAGTTTTTAATATTAATGAAATCCAATTTATCAGTTCTTTTATGCACCATGCTTTTCATGATAGGTGTAAAAACTCTGTCTTATCCCATGTAACAAAGCTTTTCTGCTGTGTGTTATTCTAAATATTTTATACTAACACATTTTGCCTTTAGATTGTGACCCATTTTGAATTAATTTTTGCATTAAATATAAGGTTTAGGTTGAGATTTATTTATTTTTGCTTATGGATGTTTAATGCTCAGTATTAAATGTGTTGGGAAGATTATCCTCTTTATTAAATTATCAGTTTTTTGGCCAGATTTGTGTGGATATATTTCTAGACCCTATTCTGTTTCATTGATTTATATGTTTACTCCTTCACCACACTCTTTGATTACTCTAGTTTTATAATACTTCTTAAAATCAGTGTGAGGTTGAGTGTATATCTCAGTGGTAAAGCATGTGCTTATTAGCATGCACAAGGCCCTGGATTTAATTGCCCCCTCCCAAATTTAATGATTCCTCTAACTTTATCCATTTCTGTAAGAATTAGTTATTCCAGTTTCTTTGCCTTTCCATATAAATTTTAGAATTGATTTGTCCATATTAAATTGTTTTTGAGATCTTAATTGGCATTACGCTAAATCTGCATATCAACTTTAGAAAATTGAAATCTTTTACTATGTTGAGTCTTCAGTTTGTGAACACAGTAGATCTTTGTATTTACTTAGGTTTTCCTGGATTTCTTTCATCACATTTTTGTAGTTTCCAGCAGGTAGATCCTATTCATGTTTTGTTAGACTGATACCTAAATTGTTTACTTTTTGAAAGTTATTATAATTTATTATCTTAAAAATTTTGTTTTGATTTATAAATGTAAAGAAATATAATTGATTTTTGTATGACGATCTTATACCCAAGTCCTTGCCAAAAGCACTTATTAATTCTAGTGTTTTGTAAATTCTGTGAGATGTCATCTTTAAATAAGTTCCAATCTGTATGCTTTTTGTTACTTTTTATTCCCATGTTGTACCAGCATGTAAATTCAAGTGTGATGTTGAATAGGAATTATGAAAATGTACATTTTTGCTGCCTTCCAGGTCTTAGGAAGAAGGAATTTAGTTTTTCGATACTTAGGATTTTGGTCAATACCCTTTATCGGGTTAAAGAAATTTCCCTTTATTCTTGGTTTATTAAGAGATTGTTTTAAAAATCATGAATGAATATTGTATTTGTCAAATATATTTTTCATGTTAATTAGTATCATATTTTTTCTTCTTTAGACTGTTAATATAATGGATTATATAACTTCATTTTCAAATATTGAACCAGCTTTCCATTTACAGAAGAAAGCCCACTTTATTGTGGTATATTATTCTTTGTTTATATTTTTGGATTCAATGTTAACATTTCACATCTTGGTTCATGAGGAATATTAAACTGTAGTTTTATTTTCCTCTTGCCCCTTCCCCCCATTTTAGTACAAAGGTAGTTTTGATCTCATAAGAGGAGTTTGGAAGTGTTCATTTCAGAATGTTTAGATTTTTCTCTTTACTCTTTGGCAAATTCAGGTAATTTGAATTTTTGAGAAATTAGCTCATCTCATCAAAGTTGTTTAATCTGTGTACGTAGAGTTATCCCTGATAATTCTTTTTAAAAAAATTTTTTTAGTTGCAAAGGAACACAATACCTTCATTTTATTTATTTGTAGGTGGTGTTGAGGATCCAACCCAGTACCTCACACATGCTAGGCAAGTGTTCTACCACTGAGCTTAAAACCCCAGCCCTAATAATTTTTTATTATTCCTTTAGTGCCTGCGTGGTCTGTAGTGATATCTCCTCTTTCATTCCTGAAATTGGTAATTCATATCTATCTTCTCTTTTTATTTTGTCAGCATTGGTGGAGGTTTATCATTTTCATTGACTTGACAGAGAAACAGCTTTTGACATCATTGATTTTTCTCTATTATTTTTTTGTATTCAGTTTATTATTGCCTCTTTTCTGCTTGATTTGGGTTTATTTTGCTCTTCTTTTTTGAGTTATGTAAGATTAAAGCTTATATTACTGAATTGAGATCTTCTTTTAAGAAAGAAACATTTAATACTGTAAATTTCCTCTAAACCCTGCTTTAGCTGCATCACACACATCATTTTCAATAAGTTTTAATATTTTTCAGTTTCCCTTGAGATTTCTTTAATCTTTGAATTATCTAGAAACATATTGTTTAATTTCTAGGAGTTTAGAGATTTTTACCATTTCTTCCTATTCTTTATTTCTAATGTAATCCATTTATTATCTAAAAACATATTTTGTATAATTTCAGTTCTTTAAAATTGTTAAGGTTTATTTTGTAATCCAGGATATGAACTATTTCTGTGACTATTCCACAAGCATTTGAAAAGAATGTATATTTCACTGTTGTGGAATCATTTTCTATAAATACCATTACATCCAATTGTTGATTGTATTGTACAATTGGGTATATCATTGGCAATTTTCCCTCTACTAGCTCTACTTCTTACTGATTGAAGAGTGTTGAAGTCTTCAGTTAAGATGTGTCTTTGTCTAGCTTTTTTTTTTTCTTGGTGAGTTGACCCTTTTATCATTATATAATATTGTTTATCTGTGTTTTTAAAAAATATTTTTTAGTTGTTTATGGACCTTTATTTTTCATTTATTTGTATGTGGTGCTGAGAATTGAACCCAGTGCCTCAAGTATGCTGGGCAAGTGCACTACCACTGAGCTACAACCCCAGCCTGCTGTGTTTGTTTTTTAAACTGAAGTCTACTTTGTCTTATATTAATATAGTCAATTCTAACTTTATTTTATTTAATGTTTGCATAGTATATGAATTTTTTTCTTCTCTTACTTTTAGTATATCTATATCATTATATTTGAAGTAATTTTTGTTTTAGTCAGTTTTTTTTTTTTTTTTTTTTTTTTTTTTTTAAGACTCTGGGAATTGAACTCAGGGACACTAGGCCACTGACTCACATCCCCAGCCCTATTTTTGTATTTTTATTTAGAGACAGGATCTCACTGAGTTGCTTAGTGCCTCACTTTTGCTGATGTTGGCTTAGGACTTGTGATCCTCCTGTCTCAGCCTCCCGAGCTGCTGGGATGATAAGCATGTGCCCACGGCACCCGGCAGTCAGCTGGTTTTTGATAAATCTTATGGAGGATGTTGATAGTTTTAGTTTTAGCAGGCAGTCTACCTGATTCAGATCCCAAGTTTGATTACAATGTGTTTTCTTTTCTAATATAGTGTATGTGCCACTCAGTGACCACCTTGGTACTTGGTGGTATTTGTGTTAGTTTAGTTCTTGAGGTCTTCAATATGCTGAATGGAATCTGGTCCACAGGTCCTTGGCTTGGACTGAGCCCAGGAGTTCATAAACAAGTTTATGGGGCTACCCTCTGAGTTCTATGTCTGTGATTTTCCCAGTACGGCTATAGTTACTCCTTTCTTCTGTATAGGTCTTTTCTTCTGCATCTAGATCCATGCAGCAGTAAAACAAAACAAAAAAGAAGAAAAAGAAAGAAAAAAAGAAAAGGACAATGGACATTGGCCCCACCTTGTTAGAACTATAGCTTTACTAAACAGAGGAAAGATTTTGACTCTGGATGACTCCCCTTGCCACTGATTTTGCAGCCACTGCCTTCAGTGTTACCACTTCAGCTTTGTCTGGGAGTTGGAGTATGAGGGGAATGGAGAAAACAAAGGGAAAAAAGTGAGGAATTTTTACACTCTCTCTGAGCATTAAGATTTCCCTTTCTTGTTGCTTGAAAGGCCTTTTCTGGAGCTTTCCCAGTTCTCACTACTGTTTTTTTTTTTTTTTTTGATAAATTTAGACTGGGGATGGGGGATGGGGGGAGAGGATAAATTCACCACTGCTTCAGTGTACTTTGAATTCTAATCTTCTTCCTCAATCTGCTTATACAAATGACTTTCAAAGTTCTCAAATACTGGGCTGGGGATGTGGCTCAAGCGGTAGCGCGCTCGCCTGGCATGCGTGCGGCCCGGGTTCGATCCTCAGCACCACGTACAAAGAAAGATGTTGTGTCTGCTGATAATTAAAAAATAAACATTAAAATTCTCTCTCTTTTAAAAAAAAAAAAAAAGTTCTCAAATACTACTACAAGCATACTATACAAATTTTAAAGCTCTCCTCGTTGGGAAAGATAGAGTGAAGTGTGCTTCTCCCATCTTATTCAGCTCTAGAACCTGAATTCTTTTGTTTTAAGCAATTTTTGTTTTTATATCTTAAGTGGGTTTCTTGTAGGAAGCTATATTAGTCAGCCTTTCTTCACTGTGCCCAATATACCTGACAAGAAAACTTAGAGGAGGAAGAGATTATTTGGGGCTTACAGTTTCAGATATTCAGTCCATGGTTGGTTGCTGTGGGCCTAAGGTGAATTAGAAAGTCATGGCCAAAGGTGTTGGTAGAGAAAAACTTCTCAGCTCATGGCAGCCTGAAAGCAGAGAGGTTTTTCAGGGGGCAGTGTAGGTAGGGTACTGTGTGTGTGTGTATATATATATATATATATATATATATAAGGAACTAGGGACAAAATATAATTCCCAAACACATGTCCCCAGTGACCTTCTTCCTCCAGCTATGCCCACCCTTGCCTACAGTTACCATTCAGTAGTTCTTTCAAATTATTAATCTGTCAAATGGATTAATCCACTGATGAGGTTACAGCTCTCATCATTGCCTAAAAGCTACCCCTCTGAACCTTGCTGCATTGGTGATTATGCTTTCATAAATTTTTTTTGGGGGGCGGGGACCTTTTTAGATCCAAATCATAATAGCAGCATATAATTAAGTCTTGATTTTTATCCAATTTGATAGTCCTTGCCTTTTTATTGGACTGTTTAGACCATTTACATTTAGTATGATTATTGATATGATTGTTTTGAATCTACTACCTTGCTATTTGTTTTCTATTTGTCTCATTTGCATTTTGAGTTTTTAAAATATTTTTAGTTGTAGATGGACACAGTACCTTTATTTTATTTATTTATTTAGACCCCAAGTTTGATTACAATGTGTTTTCTTTTCTAATACAGTGTATGTGCCACTCAGTGGCCACCTTGGTACTTGGTGGTATTATGTTAGTTTAGTTCTTGAGGTCTTCAGTATGCTTTAATATTATTTATTTATTTTTATGTGGTGCTGAGGATCAAACCCAGTGCCTCACACATGCTAGGCAAGCACTCTACCACAGAGCTAATAACCCTAGCCTCCATTTACCTTTTGTTCTCTTTTTACTTTTCTGTTTTCTTTTTCATTATCTTTTATGATTTCATTTTGTTTCCTTTGTTGGCATATTAACTCTACTTCTTTTTTGACAGTTTAATGGTAAATAGAATGTACCAGGGGTCATCAAACTTTTTATGTATAGTGTCTGATAGCAAATACTTTAGGCTTTGTGTGCTATCTCTGTTGTAACTATAATTCTGCTGTTGATGCACAGAAGCAGACAGTAAAATAATGATTGGCTATGTTCCAGTGAAACTTTATTTATGAAAACAGGTGGCACGTCAGATTTGGCCTCAAGGCCATGTTTTCCAAATCTCTGATTATACCTTTAAAACCTTCTGCTTTCAAGTAATATTATACTGTACTACTTGATTTAAAGTAGTAGAACCCCCAGCATAACTAAATAAATAAAGAAAGTAGTAGAGCTATGTTTTTCTGTGCAAGTTGTCCCTAATTTAACTAGTGGAAGGCTTTTCCAGCTGGTGTGTGTGTGTGTGTGTGTGTGTGTGTGTGTATTAACATCTTTTAGTGCTTTTTTGATTTTAGGCAATAATTGAAAGGGGAAAAATGTACCTTCTCTCTTTAGACCTAGAGAATTCTAGATCTAAAAGAACTCTTACTACTTTTAGTAAGAAATAGTTTTTAGAAACCAAGATCTAGGTGATAAGAGTACTTATCACCATAATGGTGTCATTGTTTTTAAGTGTTTTCAATGAGGGAGGAAATTTTCAAAACAATTCATATCAGTATTTCCAAATTAAATTTAATGTTACAGCTTTTTCCTTAAATTTCTCTAACTTTATATTTCTCTTTTGCACAGAAAAATTTGGCTCTTAATAGCATTAATGTTTAATTCTTGCCTTATCTATAATATATGTAAAATAGTATTTAATATTTAAATTACTTCCAACAGTAAATCATACTGTGTGATTCAAGAGTAATCTCTATGAAGTTCTATTCTCTTTAGGTTATATCCTACTAAGGATAAACAGAAAAAATTCTTTTTTAAAAAATTTTTTTTTGTAGTTAGAGATGGACAGAATACCTTTATTTTATTTATTTATTTTTATGTGGTGCTGAAGATCAAACCCAGTGCCTCAAGCATGCTAGGCAAGCACTTTGCCACTGAGCTACAGCCCCAGCCTGAAGAAATTCATTTTTAAAAGTCACTTATTATGGTACATATTTGATATACTTATAAGTATTTGTTTCAAGTTTTTAGCTTTTTATTTTTAGTTTAATTTTTGAATATGTGTGTAGATACATACTTTAAAACTGAAACTTTTATAAAACCATACTCAGACATTTATTATGCTTCTGTTGGTTGCCTGAGAGGTTTCATTGCTGATCCTCAGATCACTCATAGCTGAATTCAGTTAGAGGATGTGCTAGGCTGGAAGGTTCACAGTGGCTTTAGTCATGTGTCAGAAAGTTGGTTATAGCTGAGTGTGAGATATCCTTCAGTAAGCTATTCCAGCTTCCTTTAATGACTGTGTCAGGGCAGCAATCCAAAAGAACAAAAGTGGAAGCCTGTTAATGTCAGCTCTAAAACTGGTCCAGTTGGTTAAAGCAAATCAGAAGGCCTTCCCAGATCCAAAGCAGAAAAGAGATTGGGAAAATGTACCACCCTATTGATGGATATTAGGATTGTCTTCATTCTTTTGCTATTACAAGTTTGTGAGGGTATAAGTTCAGATATTTCCTAGAAATGAGATTGGTAAGAAAATAAACCCTAGGAGGTGGAGATGGAGGTCAGTAAGCAGAGCACTAGAGCACTTGGCTAGCAGCATGAGGCCCTGAGTTCAATCCCGAAAAACAAACAAATAAACAACAACAACAACAACAACAAAACTCCTACCCCCATGTTGGGGTAACTACTTCTGACTATTTCCACTGGTTAACCACTCTAATCCAAGCCAGCATGATCTCTCCTCAATCTCCTGAATTATTACAGCAGTCATGTTGTATATTCTTTATCAGTATATTCTCCACACAGAAACCAAAATGATGATCATGGTCTGCTGAAGACCCTGCAGACTCTAGAGTCTTCATTCCACTCAGTTTAGTTGTCAATGGACCTTTATTTTATTTATATGCAGTGCTGAGAATTGAACCCAGTGCCTCACGCATGCTAGACAAGGGCTCCACCACTGAGCCACAACCCCAGCCCCCCGCCCCCCAACTCAGTTTAAAAGCCAAATTTCATACAATGGTTTTTATAAGGCTCTGCCTAATCTATCATTCCCTCCCCTCTATGACCCCTCTGATTTCTCTTACCACTGCCCCACTAGTTCATTTTGTACCAATCACAGTAGTCTCCCTGCTATTCCTTGAACACACTGGACATGTCTTGTCTTTGGATCTTTATATTTTCTTTTTCCTCTGCTTTAATAGTTTTTGTTTGAAATATCCATATAGCAAATACCCTCCCCTCCTTCAGATCTTTGCTTGGTTGTTACCTTCTCAAAGAAGCAGGCCTCTCTTGTCCTCCATACTTAAAATTACAACTTAACTTTATAGCTCTTTATGCCCACCCCTGATCTTTTTTTTTCTATAGTATGTATCTCCTAGTGAACCACAGTTTACTTATTTATTGTTTTTATTTAATATTAATACTAAAATGGAAGCTCTACAGAAATGGATAAAATTTTTAAAAAAATCTGTTTGAAGGCATCAAAAAGTACCAAGACAGTGAGAATTCATGGGGCTAAGGTCTGGTAAAAGAGAGAAGCCAGGAAGGTAAACCCAGCATTTGGGAATACTTCAGGTAATTGCTGTTTCCAAAAATCAAAATCGTGGCTAAAAGACTGAGAGACTGAATATAGCTACTAACAGTCTTTTTTTTTTTAAGAGAGAGAGAGAGAGAGAGAGAGAGAGAGAATTTTTTTTAAAAAATATTTACTTTTTAGTTTTCGGTGGACACAACATCTTTATTTTTTATTTTTATGTGGTGCTGAGGATTGAACCCAGCGCCCCGCGCATGCCAGGTGAGTGCGCTACCACTTGAGCCACATCCCCAGCCCTACTAACAGTCTTATGGCACTAGAAGAACAAAAAATTAGAGTTGCTGTGGAGAGGCCCTCAGGAAACTCACCCAGTTTTTTTTTTTAATATTTATTTCCCAGTTGTAGTTGGACACAATACCTTTATTTTATTTATTTTTATGTGGTGCTGAGGATCAAACCCAGGGTCCCACACCTGTTAGGCAAGTGCTCCACCTCTGAGCCACAACCTCAGCCCCACTCACCTGGTTTTTATTGGAACCCTAGAAGTAAGGGTGAACCAGCATAACATTAAAAAGAGCTAAAACCCAATTTTTAATAATCTCAGTCCTGATGAGATGAAGATCAGATTAATTAGATCATTCAATGTATGGATTACCCAAGTAACTTGTTTCTGCTTTTCTTTTACTTCCCTTCTTCCATTGTTTACTCTTTGCCTACTTTATACCTTCAGAAAACGAGAATGAAAATTAAATAGTTTTTGTTGTTGTTCAACAGCTGTATTCAGGAATTTGCTAAGAAAGAACATTGAGACTAATGGCTAAAGTTAGGCTTTTAGAATTGCCAGTTTTCAGTATTTGCTACTTAATTCTTTGCAGAGATGACAGAAATTTTTATTATAGAAATAGGGCATTTGAATTTCTGGTTAGAAAAGAAAGATTTCAGTGATATTTGTGACTTATCTTTCATTTTTTTCTGATCAGAAAATATCAGTGCTATATTGTTCTCAAATAAGAATAGAATAGACTTAGCCTGTCATCTTTTTTTTTAATATTGCCAATAAATGGAATTTTGACAATCTTTCCACCTCTTTTTTGTGTGTAACACTTTAGCTGAAGGTATTATTTAAAAGGTTTCTCTTTTTTTTACTGTAGTCTATCTAGGACCTATTTTACACAGGAGAGTATTTTGTAGACTATTTCATTTGATAGTATCTTACTATCAAGGAACAAACTCAAAATTAACACTACTATCATATGAAGATTCTTCCATCTCATTACAACAAATTATATTATTATCTAGATTACATAATTATTTTGACTTTTGCTAATACTTTTCTCTCTTAAAATGTCCTCTGTTAAAACATGGCTAATTTCAAACTTAGTAAAAGTTGATCATTGAGAGAACTAACATTTATATATTACATTTATATATGAATTCCCACTATATATATATATATATATATATATATATAT
>NW_026000082.1:19912142-19929605 GCF_001458135.2 Marmota marmota marmota
TATATATATATATATATATATATATTTGTTTCAACTTCTTTTTAGATAGAAGATTGTAATTTAGAGAGATAATCTAAATTTCTCTTTATATACTATTCATGAAAAACATGGCTTATGTATATCCATGATACCTCTTTCTTGTGAAATATGCTTTTGTGCCCTGAATGTTGGCATAATCAAGTTTCAGTGATATTTGTGACTTATCTTTCATTTTTTTCTGATCAGAAAATATCAGTGCTATATTGTTCTCAAATAAGAATGGAATAGACTTAGCCTATCATCTTTTTTTATACATGTAGAATGAATATAATTTATTAAATTTTGGGAAAACAGAGGCTGGGGATGTGGCTCAAGCAGTAGCACGCTCGCCTGGCATGCGTGCGGCCCGGGTTCGATCCTCAGCACCACATACAAATAAAGATGTTCCGTGTCCGTTGAAAAATAAAAAATATTTTAAAAAATTTTTGGGGAAAATAAACTAGCTTAGTATATTGCTAAATTTTCCTGTTCAAGTAAGTAAATGTTACCCACTCCCCTTTTTAAGCAACAGACTACTTAAAAACCAGCAACTAGACTACTTTAAAAAATAAGCATTCACCCACTTGAATCAAAGTGTGAAATATGATATATCAAGAACTATGTAATGTTTTGAACAGCCAACAATAAAAAATTAAAAAAAAAAGAGATTTGCAGAAATGTAAAAAAAAAAAAAAAGAAAATTATACCTAAGACTCTTCTAAACAAACAATAACAAAGAAATAAAAACAAAAGGAAAGGTTTAAAAAAAAAAATAAGCATTCAATTTTAGAATAGTTGTAGATTTACAAAGAATTTGAAAATAGTAGAGTTCTCATGACCTCATATCATTTCCCTTACTATTAACATCTTACATCTGCATGATAATTCATCACAATTAATGAGCCACTCTTGATACATTATTATCAAGTAAAGACTGTATTTTATTTAGCTTCCTTTAATTTTTGCCCAGCTTCCTTTTTCTGTTCCAGAATTCTCATCAGGATACCATGTTACATTTAGGCATGATTTGTCCTTAGGCTCCTCTTAGCTGTGACAGTTTCTTCAAATGTCTTTGTTTTTGATGACCTTGACAGTTTTTTGTTATGTTCCATTTCTTTTTTGTGGGGCTGGGAATCAAGCCTAAGGCCTCATCAATGCTGAGTGAGTATTCTATTGCTGAGTTATACCCCCAGCCCTATCCTTGATGGTTTTGATGAATATTGGTTACATATGTTGTAAAAGAGCTCTCAATTGGATTTTGTTTGATTTTTTTTCTTATTATTAGATTGGGATTATGGATTTGGGGAGATAAAATGCCATTCTCATCACATTATCAAGGGTACATACTATTATCTTAATGTCAACTCTGATTACCTGACTAGGTTGTGTTGATGGTTTCTCCACTGTAAAAATACTTTCTGTACTGAAAAAATACTTTCTGTACTGAACTCTTCTTAGGAAGGAAGCCACTATGTGTACCCCACTGTGTGTTAGTGTTCTTTTACTGTGACTAAATACTTAAAAGGAGGAATGGTTTATTTTGGCTCATGGTTTCAATCCATGGTCAGTTGTCCCTGTTGCTTTTGGACTGAAAGTATGGCAGCACATCATGATAGGAGATAGAAGGAGAAAGAAAAGAAGAGGGAGAAGGAAGAGGAGGGGAGAGAAGAGGAGAAAGGCTGGGATCCCAATATCCCTTTTAAGGGCACATCTTCAGTAACTTAACTTCCTTCCATGAGGCCCCATCTCCTAAAGATTCTACAACCTCAGAATAGTACTACAGACTGGTGAGTAAGCCTTTAGCACATGCACCTTTGGAAGACATTCAAGATCCAAACTATAGCACGCACACTTAAGGAGTAGGAGTTATGTTCTACTGTTTTGCAGGCTGAATATCAAATATAAATTATTTGAGATGCTTCTGAAAGAAAAAATCTCTTCTTCCGCAGTTATTTATTTGTCCAATTATCTTTATCAGTATTATACCCATGGATTTTTTAAATATTTTGGGTTATAAACCAATACTACCTTATTTTCTGCTTAAATTGTTCCAGCTTTGATCATTGGGAATTTTCTCAGTATCCCTTTGACATCCTCCTTTATTGTAGGTTTCTTTGAACAGTAAGAAACCACTAGGTTACTTTTTGGTGCAGTAGACCTTTTTTTGATACATTAGCCCTTTGCACTTGGTTTTATTTTTTAAATATTTTAATTGGTTTTGTTTTATGAAATTTTATGATCATGATATATAATATTCATGTATTATGAATTTGATATATCATTTAATATATAAAATAAATTATATATTTCAGAGTAATGATTGCTAGAAGGGAGTATTAGTTTTTTGTGCCTTTTTGTGAACTTTAGTATTTCAAACTTTTCTAAATAAGTTACATATTTTATATTTCCTATTAAATAAGAAAGTCCTACCAAGACTTAACACTTTGAGGGTCCTTTCTCAATTGGAAAGCTATACAGCTGAAAAATTTTGACAAATGTTTACCATAAGAAAGTAAATGACTGAAAGGAGAAGGTACTATGTCTGTAGGATAGTGAAAGCTGGTTGTTCTTTTTTTTTAATATTTATTTTTTTAGTAGTTGGACACAATACCTTTATTTATTTATTTATTTTTATGTGGTGCTGAGGATCGAACCTAGGGCCTCGCACATGTGAGGTGAGTGATCTACCACTGAGCCACAACCTCAGCCCAAGTTGGTTGTTGTTATCATAGATTAAAAGTCAAAGAAGGGCTAGGATTGTGGCTCAGCGGTAAAACTCTCGCCTAGCATGTTCGAGACCCTGGGTTTGATCCTCAGCACCACATAAAAATAAATGAAATAAAGGTATTGTGTCTAGCTACAACTAAAAAATAATATTTTAAAAACTCAAAGAAGTAGGCTTTTTAGTTTGTTATCAGTATTATTAAATTCACTAATCTTAATTCTTTTTTTTTTTTTTTAAATATTTATTTATTTATTTTATTTTTTTTTTTTAGTTTTCGGCAGGCACAACATCTTTGTTTGTATGTGGTGCTGAGGATCGAACCTGGGCCGCACGCATGCCAGGCGAGCGCGCTACCACTTGAGCCACATCCCCAGCCCACTAATCTTAATTCTTAGAAGACATGTATCTCTTAGATAATTTTTCAAAAATATTATCATGTATAATTGTAGACTATAAATCACACAGTGCAAACTGTTAAGTCAGCCTATAAACATAAATAATTAAATCTAAGATTTGGCAAATAATTTCTTTTTTTTAAGGAAACATTTTTATTTATTTATTTATTAGTTTGTTTATTTTTATGTGGTACTGAGGATTGAACCCAGTGCCTCACGCATGCTAGGGCTCTACCACTTTGCTACAATCCTAGCCAGTGGCAAATAATTTCAGTAAGTTCTTCCTAAAAAACTAAGTTCTTTTTATATCAGTGACATGATCTAATTTTTTGGTGGGAAAAAACAAATTAAGTTCACCATCTTACTCATTAATTGTATAGTTTAGTGGTGTTAAGTGTATTCATATTGTTGCATAACAGTTCTCTAGAACTTTTTATTCTGCAAAATAAACTATAAACATTAAACACTAATTTGCCCTCCCCTCAACCCTCATTTTTTGGCAACCCCGTTTCTACTCTCTGGTTCCATAACTTTGTCATATGAATGGAATCATACAATATTTGTCTTTTCTTGGATGGCTTATTTCACTTAGCATAATGTCCTCAAGGCTCATCTAGGTCGTGTAGCATG
Source organism: Marmota marmota marmota (assembly GCF_001458135.2). Classification (NCBI taxonomy): domain Eukaryota; kingdom Metazoa; phylum Chordata; class Mammalia; order Rodentia; family Sciuridae; genus Marmota; species Marmota marmota. The sequence continues at coordinate 19,915,911 of NW_026000082.1, forward strand.
TGACAAGACTGCCTTCTCTTTTAAAGCCTACATAATATTCCATTGTATGTATATACTATATTTTTTTGATCCATTCATCTGTCAATGGATGTTTGAATTGTATCCACCTTTGGCTTTTGTGAAAGCCCCCAAAATGGAACTTCTTTGACATCTTGCTTTGAATTCTTTTGAATATATACCCAGAAGTGAGATTATTGGATCATATGGAAATTGTTTTTGTTTTTTTTTTTTTGAAGAATCTGTGTAGGTGTTGTCTATAATGGCTGGGCATTTTACATTTCCTTCCAGCAGTGAATAAGGTTTCTGATTTTTCAACATTCTCATCAACACTTGTTATTTTTTTTTGGTTTCTGATAGTGAATATCACATGAGTGTAAGGTGATACATCTTTTGAAATTTTCACTGGAATTTCTGTTATGATAGTATTGTTCAACATCTTTTCATATACTTGTTAACTATCTTTGGAAAATTACCTATTCATCTTTTTTCTGTGTTTTAATTGAGTCATTCTTGTTGTGTTGTAGAAGTTCATTATACATTCTGGATATCAACTCTATCAGATACCTGATTTGCAAATATTTTCTCCCATTCTATAAGTTGTTGACATGATCTAATTTGGTTTATATATTTTTTTATTTTTAGACATGGTCTTGCCAAGTTACTTAGGCTGCCTGTGAACTTGGGATCCTCCCGCCTCAGCCTCCCAGGCAGCTGGGATTACAGGCATATATCACCATTCTGGGCTGGGCATCTCTCTTGGTGATGGCAGAAGCACAAAATGATTTGTAAGTTCTATATTCAGAACTGGTACCTCATCATTTCCATTCACATTCTATTTGCCAAAGCAAGTTCTATTTCTGAGCCCAAAGTCAGGAGGTAAAGACTAAAAAAAATCATATGGTGAAGTGTGTAGAATCAGAGGGTATAAAGAATTGAGGCCAGTATTTCAGTCTGTCACAGAAGGAGGTAGACATTAATCCAGTGACTCCACAAATATGTAATAAACTATGACACATGTTCTTTTATTCCCAAAGTTCCTCCCTTTCCCCATCCACCCTCCCCCATTATGGATCAGCATCCACTTACCAGAGAGAACATTTGGCCTTTGTTTTTTTAGGATTGGCTTACTTCACTTAGCATGATATTCTCCAACTCCACCCATTTACCTGCAAATTCCATAATTTTATTCTTTTAATGCTGAGTAGTATTTCATTGTGTATATATACAACAGTTTCTTTATCCGTTTATCTGTTGAAGGGCATCTAGGTTGCTCCCACAGTTTAGCTATTGTGAAAAGAACTGCTATAAACATTGATGTGGCTGCATCACTGTAGTATGCTGATTTTGAGTCCTTTGAGTATAGACCAAGGAGTGGGATAGCTAGGTCAAATGGTGATTCCATTCCAAGGAATCTACATACTGCTTTCCAGATAGGTTGCACCAATTGCAGTCCCACTAGCAATACATTGAGTATGCTTTTTCCCCCACATCCTCGCCAACACTTATTGTTGTTTGTATTCTTGATAACTGCCATTCTGATTGGTGTGAGATGAAATCTTAGAGTAGTTTTTATTTGCTTTTGGTTTATATTTTAATAAGAGCACTCTGGCTGCTTATAAATTGTATAAACTACAACAAGAGAGGCAATGGAAAACCAGTTAGAAGGCTCTTTCATAGTCTAAGCAGTAGATGATCGGGGCTTGGCAGTGGCAATGGAAAAATGTGAAAGGAGCAAAGTAGTATTTTTGGAAGTAGAAGGAGAAGACTGGAGAAGAAGCAGATTTGGACAAAAGCTATTCCAGGAGAAAGGGTAGAAGAAGGTACCTGGTTGAGATAGAAAGTATATATACTAGGTATGATGTGGCCATGTGGCATCTTAAGCGACACCAAGTAGGCACTTAAATACAAGAATTTCTTTTTTTTTCTTTAATTTTTTTTTGTAGTTGTATATGGACAGCATGCCTTTATTTTATTAGTTTATTTTTATGTCATGCTGAGGATCGAACCCAGTGCCTCACACATCCTAGATAAGTGCTCTACCACTGAGTCACAACCCCAGGCTGATAAGAATTTCAATTTAAGAAGTATCCAGAACTATAAACATCAATAACTATTTTGGAATAGTCAACATATAATCTGAGACTTCAGTGTAAAACACATAATTCATATAACAATTGAATAAAACACCTCAACATACTTGTATACTTGATCACAACAAGATTTCTACTGTTGTAGTTTATCCTTCTTTTTAAAGAAGTATAACTCTTTTTTTTTGGGGGGGGGGTACCAGGGATTGAACTCAGTGGCACTCGACCACTGAGCTCCATCCTCAGCCCTATTTTGTATTTTATTTAGAGATAGGGTCTCATTGAATTGCTTAGTACATCGCTTTTTCTGAGGCTGGCTTTGAACTTGCGATCTTCCTGCCTCAGCCTCCCGAGCTGCTGGGATTACAGGTGTGTACAACTGTACCCACCCAGCAAGAATTATAACTCTTCTTGATTGTTCTACTTATTGTAATAATGAGGAACTAAGAGAAAGTACTTCTTTGTTTTTCCCCCCCTCCCAGTGCTGAGGGGCCTCAGACTTGGGGGCCTCATGTATGCTAGGCAAGCATTCTGTTCATAGTGGTTTTTCTACTGACTTTCATAGATGTTGTTTCTATTCTGCTATCTTAGCTCAGGTTTTGCTTGCCTCCCAGCATCTTTCAGCATCCTGCTTTTTTCCATTCTAACTCAAAAGGAAAGGAAGTGATTCTGTTTACATATGCACTGTTTTCCCAGGATTATCCTCTGCTGCTTTTTCCAGTCTGGATGGAAGTTCTCTCTTGAATTCTCTGCCACTTCCCGTTCTTTGAAGGCTGGAACTGTTATAAAAGCTAATTGGCATCGGACACAAAAGATTATTCATTAACTTTTCTCTGAGATCCACAGCTCCTTCCAAGCCTGAGTCTAATATCTTTAAGGGACCCATTACTTTCTTTTGAATAGACATTTTACAACACATTTGAATAGAACATGCACAATTTTTAAACAATTGCTTTATATGCTATATTTAGATTAAAAGTTATTTTACCATAGAAGCATTATAAATAGTGGTTTGATATCCCACCTAACTTCAGAGTGTTGTTAGCTTGTGTCACAAGCTATTTCATTTATAATTGACAATAGTTATCCTCTTGTTTCTAGGGCACAGGCTATATTTCCCATGAGTTCTTCTAGTATTGCATAGAAACAGGACTATAGGGATCCCAATACTTTAACTTTCTACTGTTCTTAAAAATTTTTTAGTTGTAGTTGGACACAATACCTTTATTTTATTTATTTTTATGTGATGCTAAGGATCAAACCCGCAGCCTCGCGCATGCTAGGTGAGCACTCCACCGGTGACTCACAACCTCAGGCTCCTAACTTTCTATTCTTACAGTGTGTGTGAGGAACTTGAGATATAAACAGTCCAAATAACTACTTTTATAAAGGAGAAAACAGAGACCCCAGAAAGCTGAATGACGTCTCTTTTAGTGGAGTCTTCTTATCTCAATGAAATTTATACATTTTATTTTCACTGTGTGAGTTTCAGGTGTACAAGATGATGTTTTGTTTTAAAAACACATAGTGAAATGTTTACTACAAAATTTACATTTATTGATACTTCTGCTTGAAATATGTGATAAGCTTTTTAGTATTCTTGTTTCTAGGGCAATGTTTACTACAAAATTTACATTTATTGATACTTCTGCTTGAAATATGTGATAAGCTTTTTAGTATTCTTGTTTCTAGGGCAATGTTTACTACAAAATTTACATTTATTGATACTTCTGCTTGAAATATGTGATAAGCTTTTTAGTATTCTTGATGAATACTTGTGGTGAGCCGCTTCTGCCGTTTATGCAAATTATGGTCGCCATTACAAGATGGCGCTGGCTCCGCTGTGGTCTGTGACAAACAACTCCTTATTTGGGAGAGTTGGCGCATGACTTTTCATCACCCTATGAGAAAGCTCCACGTGGCTGCTTTGCATTGGGGCTTGAGATGCTTTATTAAGGCTGGGAGGGGCATCCGAGAGGGAGATGAAGAACTATCAGGGGCCTGAAATAAACTACTGAAAGAAGATTCCCGAGTGTTGCGTCTTTCTTGCGGGCAAGAAGTCGCGACAAATACTAAAAAGCTTATCACATATTTCATACTGTACTTCACTTTTTTCAACCCATAAAATAATAATAGTGATGATGCCTACCTCAGGGTTATTGTGAGATAAAATGAGTTAGGTATAAAGAGTTATGACAGTGTCTGGCACATAGTAAGTGCTATATAATCAGTTATTATTATCATTAATGAATTGTGATTTTGACTTAGCACCGTGCCCAGCTACAGATGCATTTAATTTGATGTCATCCAATTATTCATTCTTGATTTAATTTCCTGAGTTTTAGGGGTCTTATTAAGAAAATTGTTGCGTATTCCTGTATGATGGAGTATTGATCCTGTTTTCTTATAGCAGTTGTAAAGTTTCTGGTCTAATTGCTAGGTCTTTTATCCACTTTAGGTTGACTTCAGTTCAAGGTTAAGAGATAGGAATCTAGTTTTGTTCTTCTGTATATGGATATCCTGTTCTCCAGTACCACTTGTTAAAGAGGCTGTCTTTTCTTCAACATACATTTTTGGAGCCTTTGTCAAGGATCAGCTGACTGTATCTGCATGAGTTTGTCTTTGTCTTCTAGTCTACTCCATTGGTCTACATGTTTGTTTTTATGCCAGTACAATGACATTTTTGTTACTGAACCTCTGTAGTATAATTTAAAATTTTTTTAGTTGTCAGTGGACCTTTAATTTATTTATATGCAGTGCTGAGAATCGAACCCAGTGCCTCACACATGCTAGGCAAGCACTCTGCCACTGGGCCACAAGCCCAGCCCTCTATAGTATAATTTGAAGTTGGGAATTGTGAATGCCTTTAGCATTGCTCTTACTGCCTAGAATTGCTTTAACTATTCTGTGTCTTTATTCTTCCATATGTATGTTAGAACATTTTTTTCTAGTTCTGTTAAGAAAGTCATTGGTGTTTTGATAGGGACTGCATTGAATCTATATATCACTTTTGGTAATATTATTTTGACTATATTAATTTTCCCTATCCAGGAACATGGGAGATCTTTTCATCTTCTAGTGTCTTCTTCATTTCTTTCTTCATTGCTCTATAGTTTTCATTCTGGAGGTTTTTTACTTCTTTGGTTAGATTTTTCCTAGGTATTTAGTTTTCTTTGAGACTAGTGTGAATAGGGTTGTTTTCTTGATTTCTTTTTCAACAGATTCATTTATTTTAGAGAGAGAGAGAGAGAGAGAGAGAGAGAGAGAATTTTTTAATATTTATTTTTTAGTTTTCGGCAGACACAACATCTTTGTTTGTATGTGGTGCTGAGGATCGAACCCAGGCTGCACGCATGCCAGGCAAGCGTGCTACTGCTTGAGCCACATCCCCAGCCCACAGATTCATTATTGATATATTAAAATCTGTTGATACTTGTATGTTGATTTTGTGTCCTGCTACATTGCTATATTTGTTTATCAGCTCTAGAAGTCTTCTGGAAGAATTTTTTGGGTCCTCTAAGTATAGGATCTTATCATCTGCATTAATAATTTATCTTCTTCCTTTCCTATTTGTATCTCTTTTATTTCTTTCTCTTACCTAATTGATCTGGCTAAAAACTTCAAGTTCTATACTGAATAGGAATGGTGATAGTGGTCAAACATCCTTGTCTTGTTCCTCATTTTGGAGGAAATGCTTTCATTTTTTTCCCCATTAATATGATGTTGTCTTTGAGTTTGTCATATATTAATTACTTTGTGATGTTTATGTAAGTTCCTTCTATTCCTAATTTTTTATGTATTTTTAACATGCATAGATACTGGATTTTGTCAAAGGCTTTCTCTGCATCCAATGAGATGATCATATAATTTTTGTCCTTCTTAATGAGAAACTGATGTGACTCCATTTTTAAAAATAAATAAATAACAGCAGCTTCTACCTCAAGGCCTGTCCTAAGGAAGGGGACGTGACCCTTGTCCTTGGAAAAACCCACAGAGCACTCCTAAGCACATACCCACCCTCCTGAGTTGTTTGTCTGTAAATAACAGGACAGGTCTGTGGTGCCAGGTGTCCCTGACTCAGTTAGGCTAGATGGGGACCCATAGCAACTCCCTTAGCAACCTCCAATCAGCATGAGACAGGGAAAATACTTGGAATGCCAGATGACCCCCAAGTAGTTTATGGTGGTTGATAACATGTTGGGAAACCATGTAATTTAGCACGTACACCCCTCCTGGCCTAAACCAATCAGTTCTTGTACTAACCAATCACCCCTACCCAACTTGTTCCCACCAGTGAATGTGCTAATCAATGTTAAGAGTTGTTGTTTGATTTTCCCACGGTATGGAATGATTTGCTGTGTGATGTTGTGATGCATAGAGTATCCCCCCAAAACCTATAAAATCTCACTGAACAAAGGACCGGGACTCACTCCCTGGGACCACTGCATCGGGAACAGTTGTGAGTCTAGGCTTGAGCTTGCAATAAAGACTGTTGTGTGATTGCATCGGATTCGGCTCCCGGAGGTCTGCTGGGGTCCACGAATCTGGCATAACATTTCTATTTATGTATTAAAGTAAATTTATTAGCTTGAGCCATCAAATTCCTAGAATGAAACCAAATTGATTGTGATATATAATCTTCTTAATGTGTTTTTGAATATGAATTGCAAACATTTTACCAAAGATTTTAAAATGCATGTTCATCAGGAATATTGGTCTATGGTTTTCAGGGATATTAATCAATAGTTTTCTTTTCTTAATGTGTTATCTGGTTTTGGTATTAGGGTGATACAGGCTTCATAGAATGAATATGGGAGTGTCCACCCTCTGCCTTTCTATTTCATGGTATAATTTGAGGAGCACTGACATTAATTCTTCTTTAAAGATCTGGCATAATTCAGCTGGGAATTCATCTTGTCTGAGCATTTCTTTGTTGGAAGGGTTTTAATTACTGCTTCAATTACATTACTTGGTATTGATCTATTTAGGTTTTTTATATCATCTTGATTCAATTTTGGTAGTTGTATGTGTCTAAGAATCAGTCCATTTCTGATTTTCCATTTTTATTGGCATATAAATTTTCAAAGTAGTCCCTAACGATCCTCTGGATTTCAGATCTATCTTTGATGATATGTCTTTTTTAATCTCAAATTTTATTAATTTGGGTCTTATTCCTCTTTCTTTTGGTGAGATTGGCTAAGGTTTTATCAGTCTTGTTTAACTTTTCAAACAACCAACTCTTTGTTTCTTTGATCCTTATTTCCTTCTGTTGGTTTTTGGAAATGGTTCTTGTTTTTCTAGAACCTTGAGATGCATAATTAAGTTGTTTAGGATCTTTCTAATTTGAAAACCATTTTTTTTAGTTGTCAACAGACCTTTTTATTTTTATTCATCTATACACAGTGCTGAAAATCGAACCCAGTGCTTCACCCTGAGCTATCCCAGTCCCTCTTTCTAATGTTTTAATGTAGGCACTCATTTTTATAAGCTTTCCTCTTAGAGCTGCCTTCATGGTGTCCCAGAATTCTTATGTTGCCTCTCTATTCCCATTTGATTCTAGGAATTTTAAAATTTCTTCCTTAATTTCCTCTCTCATCCATTCATCATTCAAAGTGTATTGTTCAGTCTCTTTGTAATTATATAATTTCTCTGGTTTTACTTGCTATTCATTTCTCTCTCTCTTTCCCTCTTTTATGCTGTTGCTTTCTCATTTCATTCCATTATGATCTGATAAAAGGAAAGGGATTATATCAGTTTTTTTTAAATATTTACGTTTTAGTTGTAGTTGAACACAATACCTTTAGTTTATTTATTTATTTTTATGTGGTGCTGAGGATTGAACCCAGGGCCTCGCACACGCTAGGCAAGCGCTCTACCACTGAGCCACAATCCCAGCCCTGGGATTATATCAATTTTATAGTATTTGCTAAGACTTGTTTTGTGTCCTACAATATGGTCTATTTTGAAAAAGGTTCCATGAGCATCTGAGAAGAATGTATTTGACTGTTGTTGGATAAAATATTCTATAGATGTCTGTTAGGTCAATTATTTTTTGTCTCTATGATCTATCTATTGGTGAGAGGCATGTTGAAATCTCACAGTCTTATTGTATTAGGGTCTGAGTCTTAATGTTGGGTAGTATTTGTTTTATGTAAATAGGTACATTTATATTTCAGGCATAAATATTTACTATCATCATATCTTCTTGTTGGATTTTTTCCCTCTACTAATATGAAGTGACCTCTTTTAGCTCAGCAGATTAAATTTGACTTGAAGTCTGTTTCATCAGATCTGAGAATAATCCTCCTGCTGGTTTTTGTCTCCATTTACATGGAATATCTTTTTCTATACTTTTTACTTTCTGCCTGTGGATGACTTTGCCTATATGATGAATCTCTTGGGAGGTATAGTGGCCACATCTGTGATTCCAGTGAAAAGAATCACAACTTTGAAGTCAACCTTGTCAACTTAGCAAGACCCTGTCCTAAAATTAAAAAAAAATTAAAAAGGGCTAGAGATGTAGCTAAGTTATAGAGTGCCCCTGGGTTTGATCCTCAGGAGTGTAAAGGAAAAAAGAAAAAATATGAGTGTCTTAAGTAGCATATAATAGGTCTTGTTTTTTTATCCATTCTTCAGGTTCGTGTCTTTTATTTATTTTTATTTTTTTATACCTTTATTCCACCATTTATCATTTCTCTGTTTGTATGTAAGGTATGTTGACACCAAATTCACATCTTCATACAGGTTTGTGTCTTTTAAAATTGGAGAGTTGAGACCATTTAAATTTAGTGTTATCCTAGAGAGATGTGTACTATTACCTGCCATTTTTAAAAATTTCTGATGTTTATTTCAGTTATAATTCTATTTTGGATAGTTACCATTTTCATGAGATTCATCCATTCTCAGGCTCTGAAGTTTTTTTTTCTTTCTTTTAAATTTATCCTGTATGTTTTTTCCTTAAGTATTTTCTGTAGTAATGGGTTAATAGTCATAAATTCTTTCAGTTTCTGATTATCTTGGAAGAGTTTTTTTCTCCTTTAATTCTGAAGGAGAGCTTTGCTGGCTACAGCAATATTCATAGGCAGTTATTTGAGATGGCTTTAAGAGTCTTTGCTATGAAGTCAAGAGTTGATTCTTACTGGCTTACCTCTAAATGTGACCTAATATTTTTCTCTTGAGGCTTTTAAAATTCTATCCTTTTTCTTGATGTTAGCTATTTAAATTATAATGTGTTATAGAGATCTTATTATTACTATTTTTTATTTTGTCTGAGGGCTTTGGATGCCTCCTGAATATGCATATCCATCTCATTCACAAGGTTTAAGAAATTTTCTGATATTATTTTTTGTTTTATTTTTATGGTACAGGGGATTGAACCCAGGGGTTAGCTACATTCTCAGTCCCCCATCCCCACCATTTATATATATATATGTGTGTGTGTGTGTGTGTGTGTGTAATTTTTTTTAGTAGTAGGTGGACACAATACCTTTATTTTGTTTATTTATTCTTATGTGGTGCTGAAGATAGAATCCAGTGCCTCACACTTGCGAGGCAAGCGCTGTACTACTGAGCCACAACCCCAGCCCCCCAGCCCCTTTTTTTGAGATAGGGTCTTGCTAAGTTGCCCAGGCTGGCCTTAAACGAGTGATCCTCCTGCCTCAGCTCCTGAGTGGCTAGACTTAGGAGCATGGAACATTGTGACCAGCTATAATGTTATTTCACTAAAAAGGTTATCCATGCCCTTCCTTTATATCCCCAAATCTCTTTGATTCCAATAATTCTTAGATTTGGTCTCTTGATACTGATCATGGTCTCTTGTTATCTTTACTTGATTGCTTACTGAGTTTTCAGGATTGTGTACCTTGTCTTTGAGGCCTGAAAATCTGTTTTCTAATCTACTGATGATATTTTCAACTGCATTTTAAATTTTATTTATTGAGTCTTTTATTTCCAGAATATCTCATTTGGTTCTTTTTCAGAATCTCTCTTTATTGAAATGGTCTTTCACCTTCTGTATTTTCTCTTTTAGTTCACTCTTTAGATCTTCTTTTAGTCCATTGATTATTCTAACCAACTTTCAAATTCTTTGTCTGGGATTGCATCCTCTTTGATGTCAATGGATTCAGTTATTGAGGGATTATGGAATTTTGGAGGCATCTTCTTTCCTTGCTTTCTCATGATTCCTATATTTCTGCATTGAGATTTGCCTATCTTCTGGAATGGAGTTCTCTCCCACTATTGTCTTTTTTTAAAAAAATTTAAAAAAAAATTGTTTAGTTGTAGTTGGACACAATATCTTTATTTTATTTTTTTATGTGGTGTTGAGGATTGAGCTCAGGGCCTCACACACATTAGGTGAGCACTCTTCCGCTGAGCCACAATCCCAGCCCCCCACTATTGTCTTGAGGACTTTTTATTAGGCTTCTCTCACTTTACTATGTGTCCTAAACCAGGGTCTATCTCTATGTCAAAGGACCAAGTCAGTGTGGTCTTGGTGCTTTGATCAATTTGTTACATCACTTTCAAGGAACATGAAAATCATCTGTAACTACCAACAATAAAAAATTAAAAAAAAAATCATCTGTAACTGTGAATATGTGAATACATCTCCAGAGGGGAATGCAGATCTGCTTTTGAGTGATTCCAATTTGTTGTGCTGTATTTGAAACTCCTTTTGGCTCAAGCTGTTTGCACAATGGTACAATCTGTAACTCTTGAAATCTTTGTTCTTCTTTTTCCTAGCACTCTGGAAGGGAATGTCCCTTCCTCCATTGGGCAACCATATGCCTAGCATCATTGTAATCTATTACTGTGTCTTTTTCCCTCTTTCTTATTATCTAAAACAACAACAACAACAAAAAAAAACACATTATTCTTGGGCTTCAGCTGATTGCTGCTTCTCAAAGTTGGCATGTAGCTCTGCTTCCCTGTCTCATTGTGAAGCTGCATCACTTGATCCATTTCAAAACTACTGATCCAATTCAAATTATACTGGCTGTCAGTCACTCACCATCTTCTCTGCATCCCAAGATTGGCTGTTTTCACTCAGCACAATTCTCTGGAGATGAAAGTTGTGTACTGCTCTTATGTGTTATAAGGTGGTTATTTTTTTTTTTAATTGTGCGAGAGTATTCCATGGTATGGGTGTATAGTATGATTTAACTGTTCATCCATAGAAGGACATATGTATTTTTTTCCAGTTTTAAGCTATCACGAATAAAGCTACTTTGAACATTCATATGCAGGATTATGTATGAACATTAATTTCCCTGAATGCCCAAGAGTACAATTGTTAAGTCATATAGTATTTGTATGTTTAGTTTTTATTTTTTTAAGTGCTGGGGATTGAAACCAGGGACTCATGCGTGCTAGACAAGTATTCTGTCACTGAGTTATACCCTCAGACTCAAATGTTCAGTATTGTTTTTTTTTTTTTAAAAATATTTATTTATTTTTTAGGTGTAGATGGACACAACATAATGCCTTTTATTTTTATGTGGTGCTGAGGATCGAACCCAGGTCCCACCCGCGCTAGGCGAGCGCTCTATCACTGAGCCACAATCCCAGCCCTATTGTTTTGTTTTTTAAGGAATTACCAATCTAGCGCATGCCTGTAATCCCAGCGGCTTGGGAGGCTAAGGCAGGAAGATCATGAGTTCAAAGCCAACCTCAGCAAAAGCGAGGTGTTAAGCAACTCAGTGAGACTCTGTCTCTAAATAAACACAAAATAAGGGGGCTGGGGATATGGCTTAGTGGCCGAGTGCCCTGAGTTCAATCCCTGGTAAGTCCCCACCCAAAAAAAAAAAAAAAAAGATAAAAAGAAAGAAAGAAATGACCAATCTGCTTTACATAGTCATACCAATTTACATTCCAGTCATCAACTTATGGATGATTCCTTTTTTTTTTCTCACCAGTATTTGATGGTTGTTATTGCTTTTTATTTTAGCCATTCTGATAGATATGTAGCGATATCCCATGGTGTTTTAATTTGCATTTCCCAAATGGCCTATAATGTTTGTCGGGGGTTTTCAGTCCCCGATTCCTCCTGACCTGTGGGAGAGATGGGGAAAGCACACCCCGACCAGGACGAGCCAAGAAAGGCAAAAGTCGCTGGAGGACAATCAGACGTGCCAGGGAGACGAGTCAAAGCAGGATCTCCTTTACTGAGGAAGTACACACAGCTTATATAATGCACAGAAGTCAATCAGGATAAAGGTCAGAGGGGTGGAGCGAGTTCACCTGTACACCCATCCCATGATCTGTAAGGGAAGACGGAGCTGTCCACGAGGGCGGAAGAGTCCTGGACCTATCCTGGAGGCGGTCTCTTTTTTCCTCACCATCTACAGCTGATGGCCAGGCGCCATCCCAGCCACATGTGCGGCCCCAAGACCAGGAAGTGGGCATCAAGTCATGCCCTACAAATGTTAATATCTTTTCACCTGCCATCAGTGTATCCTATGTGGTGAAATTTCTTTTGCCTATTTGTAATTGGATGGTTTGTCTTTTACTATTGAGTTTTAAGAATTTTTTGTATATCCTAGGGCTGAGGCTCAGTGGCAGAGCACTTGCCTATCATGTTTGAGGCACTGGATTCGATCCTTAGCACCACATAAAAATGAAACAAAATAAAAGCATGCTGTTCATCTACAACTATAAAAATTTTTTTAAAATAATTCTTCATATATTCTAAATATTAATCTTTTATTTGATATGATTTTCCATTTTTCTTTCAAAAATTTTTTCTAGGTTTTTAAAAATTATCATTAGGACTTTATGGTTATCCATGGTAGTTGGGCTCATCCCAATAAATTCATACATGCAGGGAAATCAATTTCAGTTCATAATTCCCCCTTTCCCTTCCTTCCTTCTTATCCTTCCTTCTGTCTCTCATTCTTCTCTATTCTACTAAACTTCCTTTTGCTTGTCTATTAATTTGTATTTGATTTCTTTATGTAATCTTATCCTCCCCCTTTCTTTTATTTTACTCTAGCTCGTTTTCAAATATTTTATTGCAGTCTGTAGCTTATCTTCTTAGCCTATTAATGGGTTCTTTCACAGAGCAAGAATCTGTAATTTTGATGACATCTATTTATAGTATTTCTTTTTATGTATTATGCTTTTTGTGTTAAGTCTAAGAACTTTTACTTAGCTCCTGATTCTGAAGATTTTCTCTTTTTTTTCTAAATGTTTATAGTTTTACGTTTTGCATTTGAGTCCTTGAGCCCTTTTGAGTTAAATTTTGTATAGGGAGTGAAGTTTAAATCAAAATTTAATATTATTATTTGCTTATGACTATCCAGTTGTATAATTTTAAAAAATTTATCTTTTAATTGTAGTTGAACATAATACCTTTATTTTATTTATTTAATTTTATGTGGTGCTGAGGATCAAACCCAGGGCCTCACATGTGCTAGGTAAGCGCTTTACCACTGAGCCACAACCCCAGCCCTGTATCATTTTTTTCTTAAGACTTTATTCTCTAATGAACTGCTTTTATACCTTTTTTTAAAAATTTTTTATTGTTGGTTGTTCAAAACATTACATAGTTCTTGATATATCATATTTCACACTTTGATTCAAGTGGGTTATGAGCTCCCATTTTTACCCC
>NW_026000082.1:19929863-20018369 GCF_001458135.2 Marmota marmota marmota
AACTTTTGTTTATCGTGGAAGGTTTTAATTTCATCTTCCATCCTGAAGCTTAATTTCGCTGGATACACAATTCTTGGTTGGAACCCATTTTCTTTCAGTGTTTGAAATATGTTATTCCAGGATCTTCTAGCTTTCAGAGTCTGTGTTGAAAGATCAGCTGTTATCCTGATTGGCTTACCCCTAAATGTGATCTGCTTCCTTTCTCTTGTAGCTTTTAAAATTCTCTCCTTATTCTGTATGTTGGGCATCTTCATTATAATGTGTCTAGGTGTGGGTCTCTTATGATTTTGCACATTCGGCGTCCTGTAGGCTTCTAGGATTTGGGATTCTGTCTCATTCTTCAAGTCTGGGAAGTTTTCTCGTATTATTTCATTGAATAGATTGCTCATTCCTTTGGTTTGAAACTCTGTCCCTTCCTGTATCCCAATGACTCTTAAATTTGGTCTCTTGATGTTATCCCATATTTCTTGGATGTTCTGCTCATGGTTTCTTAACAGTCTTGCTGAGCTGTCTATGTTCTTTTCAAGTTGAAATACTTTATCTTCATTGTCTGATGTTCTATCTTCTAAGTGTTCTACTCTGCTGGTAGTATTCTCAATTGAGTTTTTAAGTTGGTTTATTGCTTCCTGCATTTCTAGGATTTCTGTTTGTTTGTTTTTTATAACCTCTATCTCCCTGTATAGTTGATCTTTTGCTTCTTGGATTTGTTTATGTAATTCATTGTTGAAGTGATCTTTCATTGTCTGATTTTGCTGTCTGATGTCTTCCTTGAGACTCCAGATCATCTGAAGCATGTATATCCTGAATTCTTTATCTGACATTCCATCTGCTGCAGCTATTACCTCTTCTAACGTTGAGTTGACCTGCATTGCTTGTGGTCCTTTCTTTCCTTGTCTCTTCATACTGTTCGCGTTCCTTTCTACTTGGTGAAACTGTTGTGCTATTGAATTTTCCCCCTATATATTTATATTGGTCTTGTATAGTTGCAATGTCTCCCTCGCAGGCGCGGGCGGCGGCTCTGCCCCTCCTCCAATTGGGGCAATGTGCCTACCACGCCGGCAGGCCGCTGGGCCTGCTCTGCCGGTCGGTAGCAGGTCCGCCTACCTTGCAGGCGCGGGCGGTGGCTCTGTCCCTCTGCGGGCCACTAGGCTTTTTCTCTCGGTGGTCGCAGTTCTGCCTACTTTGCAGGCGCAGGCAGCGGCACTGCCCCTCTGCAGGCCTCTGGGGCTGTTCTGCCAGTGGGTCGCAGGTCCGCCTACCTTGCAGGCACGGGGTGGGGGGCGGCTCTACCCTTCCTCAGGCCACTGGGCCTGTTCTGTCTGTCGGTTGCAGGTCTGGCCTGTTCTGTTGGTGGTCACAGTTCCGTTTACCTTGCAGGCGCGGGGGGAGGGGGCGGCTCCCTCTCAGCAGGCCACTGTGCCTGTTCTGCCGGTGGGTCGCAGGCCCGCCTACCTTGCAGGAGTGGTTGGCAGCTCTGCCCCTCCGCGGGCCACTGTATACCTTTTTTTTAAAAAAAAAAAAAAATCAGGATTATATCATGGTTGAAGAAATCAAAGTTATATACGAAAAGCAGTTGTTTTTCTACATACTAGACAATTGGAATTTGAAATCTAAAGAATACTATTTACATTAGCAAAAAAAAGGGAAAAGAAAAAAATGATAGGAATAAAGAGAAATATATACACATAACTCTAACAAAGTATATATAAAGTTTATTTTAGAAAAACTATAAAACTCTGATGAAAGAAATCAAAGAAGATCTGAGTAAAAAGAAACTCAGTATTATTAAGAATCCAGTAGGTGAATGGACAAATAATCTATGGTGTATTTAGACAGTAGAATATTATTCAGTCCTAAAAAGAACTGGGTTGTCAAGTTATGAAGATGTGGAAGAACTTTGAATTCATATTGCTAAATACAAAAGCTACTCTGGAAAAGTTACATACTTTGTGTTTCCAAGTATATGACATTCTAGGAAAGCTAAAATTTTAGAGACAGAAAAAAAAAATCAGTGGTTGCTAGGAGTTTGTCAAATGGTAGTAGGAAAAGAATGAGTAAGGGTGTACTGAAGACATTTAGAGCAATGAAACTATTCTGTATGATACTGTAATAGTAGGCATGACATTGTGCATTTGTCAAACTCATTGGCCCGTACAACATAAGGAATGAGCCTAATTTAAAGTAATTACTAATGTACTTTAAAAAGCATAAATAAATGTCAATTGAGCATATTTATGTGCCTATCCCTCCAACACTATAGTGTTGATTACTATATCTGTTTAACAACTCTTGTATAATGTAGACTTTCTTCCTATTTTATTCTTCTGTTTAATTTTTTGTTTTGTTTTGTTTGTTCTTGCTGTTTTCTGTTGCCTTTCTTTTTCTATGGGTTACTTGAACAGTTTTTAAGAATTTAATTCTGTATATAGTGGTTTTGAGTGTATCTGTTTGCATGGTTTTTTATAGTAGTTGCTTTAGGTATTATGTTATATATACACATAAATTTTTTTTGTGTATGAACTGGGGATTAAATCTGGGGCACTTTTCCACTGATCTAGATATCCAGCCCTTTTTATTTTTTAAATTTTTAGATACATTACCCAGGCTGGCCTCAAACTTGTGATCCTCCTGTCTTAGCCTTCCAAATCGCTGAAATTACTAGCATGCACCACATGTTCAGCTTATATAATTACGGATGAGTCATAGTCTACTAATGTTGGTGTTTTACCATTTCAGGTGAATTACAGAAACCTTAATTTTCTCTTTTTTTTCAATTATTGATAGAACAAGAACACATAATTCTGCTATACTCTCTTTTTCAACTAGCATCTCGTCTTGCATACAGCATGTTTGTACTCCATATCTTCTCATTTCAGAGTCAAAGATATTAATCAACCTTGTATCATTCTGTTTAATGATGTTTTGTATACTATAGTATTGTAGGAATTTCACTGCTTCCATTACTTATAAAATTGGAAATAAGAAACTGATTCCAATTCTTCAGATTTTTCTCATAAGACAATATAGAAGATTTTAATCAACACCTGGCACTCGAACTATCAGTATGTAATCAGTTTTTTTGACTTCAGAAATACCTGAAGAGCAATCTTTACTCTCCTAAGTATAAAGTGCTTCATTAATAACACAGATTCAGAGTCTGAAGCTTGAAGTACAGATAGTAGATTGATGAAAAAACAAATAAAACTACTTCCAGCTTTATCAACACAGCTTATTTTCAGTAATGCTAAAATGCAGAATAAACACCTGTTATGAGATTGGCTAGAGTACAACTGAAGGCTGGTAGGTAGGGCAGAAAAAAACGGTGGACAAATAGTCTAACTTCTAAAAATAATAAGTAATTACCTTGAACAATGAAAATATTTGACTATCAAGTTTAGCTATCTAGGACTAATTTTTTTAAAGTTATTCAGTGTGATCAGCAAGAATATACTTGCTTAGTAATACAAGAATTCCAAGGGATGGTTAGAAATTCATAATACTATGATATACATTTGTTCACCACCTCTGTTCATACCCCCTGTAGACAGGAAAGGAAGAACATATATAAAACATGAAAGAACTTTGTTTTAAGGAGATAATTAGCATAGTTAGGCTGTTTATAATCTTAAAAAGCTGAATACAACAAATCAAATCATTTCAAACACTGAGGAAATTCATGTTATTATGTAGTAGTTGGAGAGCCACATAAAGGCCAAAGAAACCCAAAACATAGGAAAAGTGACTGGATTTTTATAAATTTGATAACTAATCCTCATGTCTAAGACCCAAATCAGAAGGAGCATGACACAAAAAAAAGAAAAGGGTGTTTAGTGGAAGACAGGACAATGATTGAAGTGGAAAATGTAGCAANTATATATTTAGTTTTAGGTGGACACAATATCTTTATTTTATTTTTATGTGGTGCTGAGAATCGAACCCAGTGCCTCATGCATGCTAGGCGAGCGCATCACCACTTGAACCACATCCCCAGCCCCTAATTTTCTCTTTATACTTTTACTTTCCTTGTTTATATAATAGTTGTCTTAAATATATCCTTGACATGTTTAGAAGCAGATCAGTGTTATAATTTTTAATTCAACATAATTTAGAATTTAGCCATAATTTAGAAACTCAATAGGAGAAGGAGAGCCTGTTTTGTTTGCCCATATTTTTGCTTGCTGCCTTTTGTCTTCTTGGTGTTCTGAGGTTCCTTCTTTTCTGATTTCCTTTCTGTTTTAGAGAACTTCCTTTAGTTGTTCTTTTAGGGTAGGCAAAACTAAGATTTCCCTTAGTTTTACTTATCCTGAGAATGTCTTTTGATTTCCTTTTCATTTCTTAAGGATGTTTTTGCTGAATATAAAATTGGAGTTTATAGTTTTTTCTTTCAATACTTGAAAAGCATGCTATTTCCCCTGGCCACTGTTATTTGAATTGTTTATCTCCCATAGGTAAGGTGTTGTTTTTCTTGTTGCTTTGAAGTGTTTTTTTGTTGTGTTTTGTTTTGTTTTTTTGTCTTATTTTTTAGGAGTTTGACTTTGATGTATCCTGATGTGGATTTCTTTGTGTATAATCCTTTTGGGGGTTCACTAAACTTCTGAATATTCAGGTTTGTGTCTTCAGTGAAGTTGGAGCTGATCAGACAGCATTTCAAGTATTTGTTTTTCATCCTTGCCTTCTTTTCTCCTTTTCCAGGGCTCCAGTGACATTAGTTCTTTTGTTATTTTCTGCAGATTCCTGAGTCTCTGGTATTATTTTTTGTTTTATTTTATTTTGTTTTTTAGTCCGTTTTTCCTCTCTTTGTCGGACTGGATAATTTCTATTATTCTGTCTTCAAGTTTACTTATTCTCTTTTTTTTTAAATTTTTTTAGTTGTAGTTGGACACAATACTCTACTTATTCTTATGTGGTGCTAAGGATTGAACCCAGGTCCTTGCACTTGCCAGGCAAGCACTCTACTGCTGAGCCACAACCCCAGCCCCTCACTTATTCTTTTCTTTGTCCTATCTGTTCTGGTGTTGAGTCCATCCATTGAATTTTTTATTGCGGTTTCAGTTCTAAAATTTCCACTTTAAAAAAAATTTTTTTAGTTGTAGATGGCCACAATACCTTTATTTATTTTTATGTGGTGCTAAGGATCAAACCCAGTGCCTCATACATGTGAGGCAAGTGCTTCACCACTGAGCTTCAACTGTAGCTCTCCATGGTTCTTCTTTACATCTTCTGTTTCTTTATTGAGAATTTCTATTTTTTTCCATGTGTTTCAAGTATGTTTTTAATTTCTTGTTGAAGCATTTTTAAGAAGGCCCCTTTATAATCTTTGTCAAATAATTCTATCATTTCTGTCATTTTGATGTTGGTATCTACTGATTGTCTTTTTGATTCAAGTTGAAATTTCCTTGGTTTTTGATATGATAACTGATTGAAACCTGGATTTTTGGGTATTATAAGACTCTGAATTTTTAAATTGTTTAAATTTTATTTATTTATTTAGCAGTGCTGGGGATTGAACTCAGGGCCTCACACATGCTAAGCAAGCACTCTATCACTGAGCTGTACATCCCTATTTAGTCTTTCTGTTTTAGCTGGCTCCTTCTGACACTGTTGAGACTACTTTATTCGTGCCAGGTGGAGGTTGAAGTTCAGATTTTCTGCTTGACTTCCTTCATGCTGATTTTAGAGGATTAGGAATGTCTTATTGCTGTTTGTTGCATGGCCTCTACTGTTAACAGGGGTGGAATGGTGGAGACCTCATCACCACTGAGTGGTGAAAGTCCTGACTTTGCACTAAGCTTTATCTGATACCAATTCAGGGGGGAGAGGAAGACATCAGGGGCACCTTGTTAAAGCTTAATGGACATAGAAGGCTCTTATTAAGCCATTGCTGGTATTAGTAAGGGATAGGATTATGGTTTTCTCAGTGCTGTTTATCAGGTGTACAGTGGATCTTGTGTGGAAGTGTTTTGTTTTACTAGGCTGCTCTTTTCCTGGTCCTTTTGGTAGAGAGAGTAGGCTTTTGTTGGACTGGGTTTGTGTTTGTTTTGTTTTTGTTTGTACTTGTTGGCACTTGTGGGTTGCCAGTTTCTTTACCTCCAAGTCAGAAATATATGAAAAAGAAAATTCAGAGAATTAACCACCCTGTCATTTCTTGAGCCCAGATGTTTCTAGGCAGTTCACCTTCTACTCTCCACTTTTCACAGTCTTCTTACGTTTGTTTTATATATAAAATCTTCAGGGTTTTCCTATGTACTTCATGAGAAGAATATGAAAAGTGTATCTACTTCATCTTCCTAGAAGCAGGAGTTTCTCATGGTTGTAATATAAATTTTAACTATTATAGTCATTGAGTCATTGAGTGCTCACTTTATGCCAAGCATAAGTGTTTTGTATATATTTGTTATTTAATTCTCATATCAATTGTTAAATAGGATTTGTAACCATTTTGCATATGAAGAAGCTGATGTACTGAAAGGTCAAGAAGCTTTCTTAAGATACACAGATGCTAAGTGTCAGTCAGTATTTGAACCCAGGTCTTTTCTAGGGCCTATTTTTCTTAACACTTTGTAATACTGTTTTTCTGGGTATCAGCCTCATATACTGATATTATTTAAAACTATTAAGTACAGTTAATAAATAAGGCTGAATATAATTGTGTATTACAGATAATAAATGCCAAACAAATTATCAAAGGGAAAAATCAGCATAACTTGAGATCATCAATTCACCTTGGAGTTAGTGGAATTTGAATTGGTCAAGAGGAATAAATTGAATTTGAATAGATAGAGGAAAACAAGGAGTAGTTTTGATATGACCAGCCATAAAGATAGAAATGATGTAGTCTGTGGACCCCACCCTCACCACCATTCCTTTTTTTTTTTTTTAATTTTTTTAGTTGTCGTTGGACCTGTATTTTATGTATTTATATATGGTGCTGAGAATTGAACCCAGCACCTCACAGTGCTAGGCAAGGGCTCTATCACTGAGCTACAACCAGACCCCTCACCACCATTCTTAATTGCTTACTATACCAATTCATGTCCTTTGCATTCTTCAAGACTCAATTGAAATCTTAGTGAGTTCATTGACATTTATTCCTTTGTTTCACAAACCTTTACTAATGACCTACTTTATTCAGGCTTTATACTAGCAAAAGAAGAATTCTAATCTTGGCCCTTACGAAAATAAATATATTACAGTTTTTCCAATGTATATACATATAACATGCAAAATACAGATACAGACACATAGTGCTAAAGTGGGAGTAGTCAGTATCTAAATTCAACTTAGAAGAATTAATAGGGTTCTTGTTGAGGAAGTCAGTTCCTAAGCCAATGTGTTGGAATGTTAGGCCTACGTTTTCTTCTAGTAGGTGTAGGGCTTATGGTCTAATGCCTAGGTCTTTGATTCACTTTAAGTTGAGTTTTGTGCAGGGTAAAAGATAGGGATTAAATTTTATTCTGTTACATATGGATTTCCAGTTTTCTCTAGACCATTTGTTGAAGAGGCTATCTTTTTTCTAGTGGATATTTATGGTACCTTTGTCTAGTATGAGATAACTGTATTATGTGGGTTTGTCTCTTTGTCTTCTGTTCCATTAGTCTTTTAAAAAAATATTTATTTTTTAGTTGTAGTTGGACACAATACCTTTATTTTATTTATTTATTTTTATGTGGTGCTGAGGATCGAACCCAGGGCCTCGCATGTGCTAGGCGAGTGCTCTACTGCTGAGCCATGATCCCAGCCCCTGTTCCATTGGTCTTTATGTTTGTTTTGGTGCCTTTGCCATGCTGTTTTTGTTATTATAGCTCTGTTGTTTAATTTAAGTTTGGTATTGTGATGTTTCCTGCTTCGTTTTTCTCCCTAAGGATTGCTTTGGCTATTCTGGGCTTCTTATTTTTCCAAATGAATTTCATGACTTTATGACATTTGCTGGTAAATGGGTGGGTCTGGAGACTATCATGCTAAGTGAAATAAGCCAATCCCCAAAAAACAAAGGTTGAATGTTCTCTAACATGAGGATGCTAACATACAACAAGGGGAGAGTAGTATAGAAATTCAGTGGCTTAGACAAAGGGGAATAAAGGGAAGGATGAGGGGATAGGAATAGGAAAGACAGTGGAATGAATCTAACATGACTTTCCTGTGTACTTGTATGTACACCACAGTGAATCTCCACATCATGTACATCCACAAGACTGGGATCCTAATTAGAATAAGACATATTTCATTTTTGTATAAATATGTCAAAATATACTCTACTGTCATGTATAACTAAAAATAACAAAAAAAGGAATTAATAGGAGATTGCAATTTTTGAAGAAGTAAGACAGGACTGGGGATGTGGCTCAAGCGGTAGCGTGCTCGCCTGACATGCGCGTGGCCCGGGTTCGATCCTCAGCACCACATACAAACAAAGATGTTGTATCCACCGAGAACTAAAAAATAAATATTAAAATTCGCTCTCTCTCTCTCTCTCTCTTTTTAAAAAAAAAAGAAGTAAGACATTCTAGTTACAGGAAATATCTTATTTCCTTATTCCAGTGCCAAACCATATGAAATTGCTAATTTTATGATTCATCCTATTATTAGGATACTAACAAAGTGTCATAGCGTTACGTATTTGAAGGAAATTAAACAGATTTATTTTCTTACAGATCAATGGAAAGGAAAAAGGCTTGAGAAGCCAGTAGGGAGCAGATCACTATTTCATGCTAATGAGCTCAGACTTGACCTTATGCCTGTGAAGAGCTTTAGGCAGAGAGGTTACATGATCATCACCTTGATTTTAGTACAGAAGACTGGAGGGAAGTAATGTTTTGTCATGTGTGTCCACTCTGAGAAAATGGTGGTGACTACCAGGAGTGCTAGATTGAAATGAATAGTGAAGCTCTGTTCAGTTTCAGGAGGGGAGAGTGGCAACATGGTTTTCATGTATTTCCTATTTGTGAATTAAGGGTTTAGAGAGTAGTTAGGAGACTATTGAAGTAATCCACACAAAAAAGGTTTGAGAGCCTGAACCAAGCCAGTAGTGATAGGGATAGAGAGAATAGATAGAACAGATTTGCAAACTTCTATACTTAAAATGATAGAATCAGGAGACTCGATCATCAGTTAGGTGTTGGGGATGAATGACAAGAAAGGAACATAGAATGGCTAGCAGGATTCTGAATGAATGCTGGTGTTACCAACTAAAGCAAAAATTCCAGTGCCAAACAATATGAAATTGCCAGTTTTATGATTCATCCTATTATTAGGATACTAACAAGTTCAGACGTAAGGAAGATGAGAATGGGTATGAAATGCCTAAGGAATATTTAAGGAGGAAGTGCCCTTTTGATAGTTGTCTGTGTTGGGTTGTAGCTTAATCAAGAGGTCTGTTTCATTGAGATATCAGCCTATGTGGTGTTTTGATAAGATTACCTAGAAAGAGGGAGAAAATAAGATAAGGAGAGGCAAGGACAAAACATGAAGAGGTATTTAAAGTATGAATAGAGAATAATGGTATAATGAGAAAAACAAAAATGTCAAAGATGAAGAAACAGAACTAGATGAGAGCATTATCATAGAAATCTAGGGAAGAGAGAAGTTACAAAGGAGGGGAGTTGGTAACATTGTCAGATGCCAGACAGGTCAGCACAGATAAGGATTGTGAAAGTAACACATTTTTATTTTTAAAGAGATATTATTAATGACTTTTGTAACTCCAGTGAAGTGGGATGAGTAGATGCCAAATTACAGTTTGAAAAGTGGAGACTAGGTAAAGAATTGATGACATTATACATAGAGTACTAATTTAAGAAGCTTTATTTATTCAATTTATTCATTAAAATAATAATATACAATAGTACTATTTTAAGCCTTGGAGATACAGAGAGAGATGAAATGTAGTTCCTGCTGTTAAGTAGCTCACAGTTTATTTGGAAAAATAGACACAGTCAGATCACTTTAAAACAGCATGAAATGTAAAGGTATTTTTTTAGAACTCTAGGCAGGTGAAGGGAGTGGAGAAACATTCAGGGAAAGCTTCTAGGAAGAAGTGTTACCACGCTGGATTTTGTAGATTGAATTGGAAATAGTAAGATAGAGAAAAGAAGAAAGAATATTATAGGCAGAAGGGACAGTCTGAATAAAGAGATATAAAGGTAAGAAGCAATATGGATTAATTATATGGAGGAACTGAAAGCAGGTGGTGTTGGGACATTAAAGTGAGCCACAAGAAATGAAGATATATACGCCAAACAACAAATTAGCAAAATTAGTATTTTGAATAAATCACTTAGGTATCTTTGTGGAAAATGGATTTTAGGAAGCAAGGAAGACCAAGTTAAGGATTTACTGTGGTTTCAGCAAAAGATGATGAGTGATTCAATTAGAGAAGTAAAATTATAGAAGGAGAAGGGAGGGCAGATTGGAGAAATATTTACAAATTGAAAGATTGGACATGGAAGGGAAGGGGAATAGAAATTTAGAATAACTTCCAGATTGCAGCCATGAGCAGAACAAACTTTTTGCCCTTATAGTCTACTGCTGGTTGGATGGTAGGGCTAAAGGCTGGCAATTAAAGGCAATTATAAAGTATACAAAGTTCCATGGTAGTAGAAGTGCAGGATTCAATATAAGCAGTTAGTAAGAACAGCTCTTTTTATCTAAGTTACTGGTATACCTTCTTAAAAGAATGATATTTAGCTAAGTGTTGAAGAACTAGTTTGAGCCAGAGAAAGTTATGGGAGAGAAAGAACTTTCCAAGGGTGGGGGGAACAACTTGTGTGATGCCCTTGAAAGCAAAATAAAAATAGATGTTGGGGAATTGGAAAATGTTAGCTAAGATGGAACACTGAATTTTAGGGAGGGAGTGATATGAGAAGATGCTAAGATCAGGCATTTGCAACTGTTAAACCAGTCCTTGGGCTTGGTTTTAAGAGAAGCGGGTTTTGAGTAAGAGACTGATATTATCAGGTTTTCCTTTCTGCTAAAGGTCCACAGCAACTCTCTTTGTGTACCAAACTTTTGGGGGACACTGCTCATAAAACCATAGCAGTGATTAATTGGTTATGAGTTTGAACTAGATTCATGGCAATTGAGGTCATAAATTCTGAGAGAGAGAGAGAGAGAGAGAGAGAGAGAGAGAGAGAGAAGGCAATTCAGGACAGAATCCTAAGGAATATTAAAGTGATTGATAGAGAAATAAGAACATGTAGAGACTGAGAGGCAGCTAAGTGAAAACTGACTCCTACATGAGAGGAAATAATCCAAAGACTCACCATGAAAGGTGATAGATTGCCCTCAACTAGGAGAGAGACATATATTTTAATAAAAAGGAAGGTGAGGGCTGGAGAACAATTTACAGGTTTAGAAGCAAAGAGCCAGTGACTTCTCTTTCTCTTTAATGTCATTTGTTATAAGTGAGATGAGAGATGGAGGGGTTAGAAGTTTGAAGATAGTGTGAAAGTTTTTGAAATAACCACTTTGGGATAGAGAGCTGAATATGGAAAACAATATGAAGAAATGAGGGTTAATTTCAGATTGGTAGCTATAGTTAGCATATTAGTGTCAGTTCGCACAGTTGTGTGAGTTTTCTACACCATTGTTTAGCAACTCCAGGAAATTAGAAAGGGCAGATTATTAAATTCATCTAGAACTGGGGTTCTGCCATTGGGTAAAATGAAAGGATGGTTGTATAAACAAGAACTGAGGAGGGTAGAGAAGGGTGGATGCGCTGAAGTTATTTTTATGGATAGAATATGGGAAATGACTGCTAGCTTCTAATTTCTCTGTAAAATAAGTGGTGAGATATCAGAAAAAAAGTGAAAATGGGAAGTTTTGAGTGGTCACTACCCAACTATGTTAGGTATGAGGATATAAAGGCAAATAATAAATAACACACAACTCATAATCTTGAGTGACTTATAAGTTAGTATGACAGCAGTTGAGACAGCTGCTGAAGAGAGTGGGAGAAGGGTGCATTTCAAGGTAAATGAAAGAAAGGCAGAATTTCTCAAAGAAACTAAGATTGGAAATCATGATGAATTGATGATTAAAGTTTATACTTCTTTCACATTCTTCCAAGGCCTGCTGAAAACTCAACAAATTGCCTCTTCTCACCCCCTAAGAGTACTTGAAATGAGGCTACACAGTTACCTTAAACAGCTTTAAAGAAGGAGTTTTCAAAGTTAAAATATAATGTTTAGAAAAGAGTAAAGTGAAGGATGAGCCTGCGTGCTTAGCTTCTGAGCTAAAATATAGTAGCATAAAGGATGGATTATATAACTGTTTCACAATTTGAGACTCCTGGGATCCAAAAAACAATTTTTATAAGAAAGGTTTGGAATAAGAACAAGGGGCTAAAGGTGCTGGTGAGAAAGTACAATGAGGTAAAAAGGAGGACTATTAACTCAGAGGAAAAAATGGGTGGGCAATATGGCCTTAGCCCTGGATTGAGCTATATTCCCAGCACTAAAGTATTCCTTAAAATACATTTGTAGTGCTGGGCACAGTGGCACATGTCTGTAATCCCAGTAGTTTGGGAGTCTGAGGCAAGAGAATCACAAGTTCAAAGTCAGCCTTAGCAACTTTAGGAAGACCCTGTCTCAGAATAAAAAATAAAAAGGGCTGGGGAATGTAGCTCAGTGGGAGAGCTCCCTTGGGTTCAATCCCTAGTACCAAAACAACAACAAAAACCACTTCTGTAGTGATTTTAGCTGGTATTGTTATGCAAACATTTTGAAATACTTGTTGTTTAAAATACTTTCCTCCATAAAATCCATTGCACACATCTGCATATCTTCTGTAATTGTTGAAGACACTCTTTCTACTAGTGGTTAAATAGTTAACCCCTCTACTTTCCACCTCACTTCTACCAAAGCCACTGTATAACCTTTTCTTTTTTTTTTTTTTTTTTAATATTTATTTATTTATTAGTTTTCGGCGGACACAACATCTTTGTTTGTATGTGGTGCTGAGGCTCAAACCCGGACCGCACGCACGCCAGGCGAGCGTGCTACCGCTTGAGCCACATCCCCAGCCCGATAACCTTTTCTTAGACTTCAGAATTTATCTATGAATGATTCCTATCTACTTTCATGAAAGAGTATCTTGTTCACAAAAGCTATTGAGTATTTTCTGCCATGTTTGCTGAATTAAACAAGGCAACTTAAGTTATAGCATCTAATTTATGTATACTATATAGTCTCTATGTACTCATACAACCCAAACCTATTCATTTATAAATTAGTTTAGATGATTAAGGGGGAATTTCAGATTACTTTTATGAGGAGAATTTAACTGGTTAATTTAAATTTAACCATTAAACCAATGCAAGTTTTTTATAGGACTTGATCCCATTATTGTACTCTGCTAATGATTTTCTCTAGCAGTTGAAGGACAGTATCTCAAACGTGATTGGATAAAAACACTCTTGCTACATTTTCCACTTCAATCATTGTCCTGTCTTCCACTAAACACCCTTTTCTTTTTTTTGTGTCATGCTCCTTCTGATTTGGGTCTTAGACATGAGGATTAGTTATCAAATTTATAAAAATCCAGTCACTTTTCCTATGTTTTGGGTTTCTTTGGCCTTTATGTGGCTCTCCAACTACTACATAATAACATGAATTTCCTCAGTGTTTGAAATGATTTGATTTGTTGTATTCAGCTTTTTAAGATTATAAACAGCCTAACTATGCTAATTATCTCCTTAAAACAAAGTTCTTTCATGTTTTATATATGTTCTTCCTTTCCTGTCTACAGGGGGTATGAACAGAGGTGGTGAACAAATGTATATCATAGTATTATGAATTTCTAACCATCCCTTGGAATTCTTGTATTACTAAGCAAGTATATTCTTGCTGATCACACTGAATAACTTTAAAAAAATTAGTCCTAGATAGCTAAACTTGATAGTCAAATATTTTCATTGTTCAAGGTAATTACTTATTATTTTTAGAAGTTAGACTATTTGTCCACCGTTTTTTTCTGCCCTACCTACCAGCCTTCAGTTGTACTCTAGCCAATCTCATAACAGGTGTTTATTCTGCATTTTAGCATTACTGAAAATAAGCTGTGTTGATAAAGCTGGAAGTAGTTTTATTTGTTTTTTCATCAATCTACTATCTGTACTTCAAGCTTCAGACTCTGAATCTGTGTTATTAATGAAGCACTTTATACTTAGGAGAGTAAAGATTGCTCTTCAGGTATTTCTGAAGTCAAAAAAACTGATTACATACTGATAGTTCGAGTGCCAGGTGTTGATTAAAATCTTCTATATTGTCTTATGAGAAAAATCTGAAGAATTGGAATCAGTTTCTTATTTCCAATTTTATAAGTAATGGAAGCAGTGAAATTCCTACAATACTATAGTATACAAAACATCATTAAACAGAATGATACAAGGTTGATTAATATCTTTGACTCTGAAATGAGAAGATATGGAGTACAAACATGCTGTATGCAAGACGAGATGCTAGTTGAAAAAGAGAGTATAGCAGAATTATGTGTTCTTGTTCTATCAATAATTGAAAAAAAAGAGTACTGAAATCTCCAAATAAAATTGTTAATTTACCTATGCATTCTTTCAATTTTGTCAGCTTTTTTTCCTGTATTTTGGAAATCTTTTATTGAGTGTATGTGCAGGTTGTGTTGATCCTTTCTATCATTATAACATTTCTTTCTTTAGTAATACTCCTTAAAGTCTGTTTTCATAACCACAGCAGCTTTCTTATAATTACACTGGGGAATAGGCATAAACCCAAATTGTACCAGGCATGCTGGGTAGTCTTAGAATGTTTTTGGTGCATTTTTGCCCCCATGAAGAATTGTCTTCCCAAGCTTCCATACAGAGAGATAATTATTTAGGTTGATTTCTTTCCTGATGCTGGCATCACATGATCCTCTGAACATTCTTTTTTTTTTTTTTTTTTTTTAAGAGAGAGTGAGAGAAGAGAGGGGGAGAGAGAGAGAGAGAATTCTAATATTTATTCATTTATTTTAGTTTTCAGCGGACACAACATCTCGTTTTTGTAGGTGGTGCTGAGGATCGAACCTGGGCCGCACACATGCCAGGCGAGCGTGCTACCGCTTGAGCCACATCCCCAGCCCCCTCTGAACATTCTTGACTCTGAATTTACTACCCCTTCAGGATAAGCCTAGAGAAGCAGGTCTTTGATTATATCAGGTTTTTTTTTTTTTTTTCCTGTACCTAGGGAGTATAGATGGTGCCAAAGTAAACCCCAGTCCTGGAGTACTAACATTCCACTTCTATCTCTACTTTCAAGAATGTTTAGTGGCTTTTTGAGAATTTCCCTGTTGTTTATGAGAAACTTCTCCATAATGACACCTCCTGAAGACAAGGTGTGAATTCTCCTGGATCTCATCTATAATTTATACACTCAAGATACTAAGGTCCTTGTAACTTCTTCCCTCCTCCACCTTTCTTGTCCCAGAATACCTACAGATAGTGTGTAGATGAATATTTTTAAGATCAGAGGAAAGAACTTCTCTTTCCATGGACTTCTAGAGCAGTGACCCTTATATAATTCTCACACCAATGGATATGATTGAAGTCAGTTATTCTCAACCAATCATATCCAGTATTGCCCTTTATGAAAAATTTAGGGTTCCCTTTACTTTCCTGAAATGAAACTCATAAATACAATGTAATTTAGTTATCACATAATATTTTTAGATTTCTGCTTGTGCTGAGAATCGAACCCAGGGCTAGGCAAGTGCTCTACTGAGCTATATCCCCAGCTCATCACATAATTTATAATAATAATAATAATAATAACAACAACAACAACACTACCCTACCAACAATATCCTCTACAAAAATAAGTCCATACAATTATTTTTTAATTTGAAGAGAATATTTTCTAACTCATTTTATAATGCTGGTATTATCCTGCTACCAAAACTAGAGAGAGACATTACAAGAAAACTACAACCCAAAATGACAATTTATAATGATATGTTTCAACATGTAAATGCTTGAGCATTTGGAAGAAATAAGAAAACATGATTAAATAATCACATTTTTGTACCTGTTTATAATTTAATTCTTCAGTATGTTGAATACTTAACTCTGTCATATACTTTGGGACTGTGACTATAGCAGAAAAGAAAGACAATTTTTTAAAAAGTCAAAACTAAGCCAGGCATGGTGCTGCATGCCTGTAATTTTACCTACTTGGGAGGCTGAGGCAGGATTATCACAATTTCAAGCCAGTTTAGACAATTTAGCAGACCCTCTCTTAAAATAAAAATGAGATAAATAAAGGACTATGGATGTAACTCAGAGTGCTTGCCTAGCATGTGTGAGGAACTTGATTCTCTTACCAGTAAACACACACACAAAGAAACAAAACAGACAAAACTACCCTATATTCATGGAATGCATGTTCTACTAGGGGGAGATAAGTAATAAATAAGAATATATCAGGTAATGAGTGCTACAGAAAGAAATAGCTAGCCTGAATAGCCCTAGTAAAAAAGAAATTGAATTTGTAGTTAAAAATCATTCTACTGAAAATTCTAGGCCCAGATGACTCAACTGATGAATTCTAAAACAAAACAAAACAAAACAAAAACACTTAAGGATGAAATAATCCCAATTCTACACAAATAAGTCCATACAAATATTTTTTTAATTTGAAGAGAATATTTTCCAGCTCATTTTATAATGCTGGTATTATCCTGCTACCAAAAGTAGAGAGAGACATTACAAGAAAATTACAAACCAAAGACATAAAAACATGACCAGATGACCCCAAAATTCTAAACAGTATTTTAGCAAATCTAGTGATAATGCATCATAGCTAACTGGAATTTTTCTTAGGGTGTTGATTGAACATTTGAAAATTTGATAAATATAATTCACCACATTAACAAAGTTCCGTAGATGCAATAAAGCATTTGACAAAAATCCAAAATCCTTCCCTAATAAAAACCAAAACAATGAAAGGGAGAGACTATTTAGCAATTCATCCTATGTAGCCAGCAATATTCTGGTACCAAAATTAGACCAACATGTTAAAGGAAAAGAAAACTATAGACCAATGTCTGGTGTGAACGTGGATGTATCAATTCTGAACAATTTTAGCAAATGAGATTTAACAGTATGCTAAAAGAATACTACATTATGACTAAGTGAGGTTTCTTCCAGGGATGCAAAGTCAATTTAACATTTAAAAATTATTTAAGGACCTATAGTTACACTCCTAGGTATTTACCAAATAAAATTAAAAATACATGATCAGCCAGATGCTGCTGTATATTCAGAATATATGAAGAACTCTTATACCTGACAGCCTAAAAACAAAAAGCCTAATTAAAACATTGGCAAAGAATTTGAACACAATTTTTTCCAAATAAATGGCCAAAAAGCATATATAAAGATGCTCAGCATTGTTAGTTATTAGGTAAATGCAAATCAAAACTGCAGTGAGTTACTACTATGTAGCACTAGGATGGCTATAACAATTAAATAAAAAAGAAAGAAAAATATGTTGTTAGTGAGAATGTGGAAAAATTAGAACTTTAATACATCCTTTCTGGGATTATGAAATGGTGCAGCCATTTCCTCTTTTGTCTCTTTAAATACATCTATTTAACCAATAATTTATGGTTCCTCAAAATGTTAAAGAATTACCATATGACCAATATTCTTCTAAATATATATCCACAAGAGTTGAAAACAAGGACTTGGATAGATACTCTTATACCAATATTCATAGCAGCGTTAGTCATAGTAACTGAAAGATAGAAACAACCCAAATGTCCATCACTTGATGGTTGTATAAACAAAATGTGATATATCCATGCAATGGAAATTTATTGGGATATAAAAAGGAATGAAATATTTGCACATGCCACAACATGATGGATCTTGTGCAAAGTGAAATATGTCAGACACAAAAGAAAAGTTATTCTATCTTCCCACTTATATGAGATATCTAATGTACAGTTACATGAGGACAGGACATAAAATAGAGATCGCCAGAGATTGGATAGAATGAGTAATGATGATTATTGTTAGTGGATATGGTGTTTCTTTTTGGGATAATGGAATATTTCTGGATATAGTGGTGATAGTTGTGCAACATTGTGAATGTTCTTTTTTTTAAAAAAAAAATTGTAGTTGTAGATGGACAGTATGCCTTTATAAAGCTTATTTTTATGTGGTGCAGAGGATCAAACCCAGTGCCTCAGACATACGAGGCAAGTGCTCTGCCACTGAGCTATAGCACCAGCCCTGAGAATGTTCTAAATGCCATAAAATTGTTCACTTTAAAATGGTTAATTTTATGTTATGTGAATTTTACCCCAATTAGAAAATAGATTTATTTAGCTGGGCATTGTGGTGCACACCTGTAATACTAGCAACTCAGGAGCCTGAAGCAGGAGAATTGCAAGTTCAAGGCCAGCCTCAGCAATTTAGCAAGGCCTTGAACAACTTAGGGAGAACTTGTCTCAAAATAAAAAAGACTCAGGAAGTAGATTAATGGCAAAAGTGCCCTTGGGTTCAATCTTAAATACCAAACGATTTTAAAAAATTAAATAGATGTATTTAAAGAGGGGAAAAAAAGGAAGGAAGTACTGTTACATGCTACAGAAGGATGAGTCTTTACATTATGCTAAATGAAATACCCCAGAGGCCACATATATGATTCCAATTGTAAGTAATGTCAAGAATAGGCAAATCCAGGGGCTGTAGCTGTAGCTCAGTGGTAGAGTGCTTGCCTAGCACATGTGAGGCACTGGGTTCAATCCTCAGCAGCACATAAAAATAAATAAAATAAAGGCATTGTGTCCATGTACAACTAAAAAATTTTTAAATAGGCAAATCCATAGAAACAGAAAATAACAACTGAGTACAGTTTGGATGGTGAATTTTGTATGAATTTTATCTCAATAAAAATGTTTAAAATTAGGAAAGTATAAGCCAAATAATAATTCATATTAACAATTTAGTTAATTAACCATATTAGTAAACTAAAAATGAAAAACCATGTGATGATCTCAGTAAATTTAGAAAAAGAATGTGACAAAATATAGCATCCATTCTTCATTTAAATCCTTCTCACTCAGGAAATAATAACAGAAAACAACAAATAACTAGGAGTAGAACTTTCTCCACCTGTTAAAGATTGTCTACAAAAACCCTAAAGCTAAAATCATGTTGAAAACCTTCTTCCTCAAGCACAGGAACAAGAGAGAAGGATTTTTGCTTTCAGCCTCTATTTAATATTATATGGATGTTCTAGTCAGTGTAATAAGGCAAGGGTAGGGGAAAGATTTTTAATTGGAAAGAAAGAAAACATTTGCAGATGTTCTGATTTTCTATGTAGAAAACCTGATGGAATCTAGAAAAACCTACTAGAACTAAAAGTATATTTGATAAGGTTGCAGGATATAAGATCAATATACAAAAATCAAATCAGTTATATTCCTATTACTAGCAATGAACAATCTGAGATTGATACTAAAAATTCAGTTCCAATTACAGTCATCAACACACACAAAATTCCTAGGAGGTAAATTTGGCAAAAGAATTGCACAGTGAAAAGCACAGGACATTTGTTTGATATAAATGAAGGAAGGGGCTAGGGTGGTGGCTCAGAGGAAGAGAACTCACCTAGCATGCGTGAGGCACTGGGTTCAATCCTCAGTACCACATAAAAATAAAGGTATTGTGTCCACCTGCAACTAAAATAAAAAGCAATGTTTAAAAAAAATGAAGGAAGGCCTAAGTAAATGGAGAGATCTGCTGTTTTATGGGTCAGAAGACAGTATATTGTTGAGATTTTAATTCTCATAACTTGATACATAGATTTAATGCAATCTCAGTCAGAAGTCCAGCAAGCTTCCTGATAAAATTATCTCTAAAATTCTGTGCAAGTTCAAAGTAACCTAGGATAGTTAAAATTACTTTAGGGAGAAGAACAATATTGGAAGACTAAAATGACCTGAAATCAAGACTTAAGTTAGCATAATCAAGACAGTATGGTATTAATATCAGTGAAACGAAATGGAGAATCCAGAAATTGACCTACATGTTGTATGGTCAATTTGGTTTTTAAAAGATTGGTATTTTTGGAGCAGTTTTAGGTTTACAGCAAAATTAATAGGAAAGTACAGGGATTTCCCATATACCTCCTGCTCCTACACATGCATAACCTCCCCATTGTCAGTATACCCCATCTGAGTGTTGCAATTGAAAGACCTACATTGATATATCATAATCACCTAAAGTCCATTGTTTACATCAAGGTTTACTTTGGGTATTGTATATTCTGTGGCTTTTGACAAGTATAATGGCCATGTATCCACCATTATAATATATTATGAGTATTTTCAGTGTCCTAAAAGTCCTTCATGCTTCCCCTTATTAAACCCTTTTTGCCCCTAACCCCTGACAACCATAGGTCTTTTTACTGCCTCCATAGTTTTGACAACCACTGATCTTTTTACTGTCTTCATAGTTTTGCCTTTTCCAGAAAATAACTATAGTTGGGTAACTTTGGAGCAATATGTACTGGGATTTGAGCCCAGGGTCTTATCCCTGCTAAGTGCAAGCTCTACCACTCACTAAGCTACACCCCCATCCCTGAAAATATCAGTTGAAATTATATAGTATGTAGTCTTTTCAGATTGGCTTCTTTCACTTAGTAATGTGCATTTAAATTTTCTTCATGACTTTTCATGGCTTGATAGCTAATTTCTTTTAGCTCAAACTGCTTAAAACTGCTCTAAAAAATAATGTTTTTAAAAAAGTTAAACACTTGCCATATAGTACAATCTCCTCTTCTCTAGGTATTACTCTTAAATAAAAGTAATTAAAAATAAATGAAAGCATATATCCATACAAAGACTTGTACCTAGAATTGGTTGAAGTCCCTAATTCTTGCAGTTGAGATTTTGGTGCCTGGGATTTGGATGTTTGGGAGCCTTCTAGTATATTGCACCAGCATAGCTTATTTTTGACCAGTAACACTTCAGTTTACCCTTTCACTTATTTAAATTTCATTATAACCTAGTAAAATAAACCAATTAATATAATTAAAGATGAGGACAGTATGATGGAAGGAGTAGTTTCCTGATTAGGGTTTGCTAGTCACTGACTAACATAGACCCAGACTAACATAGCTTTTGATATAAATTATAGCATACTCTTCATTCTACCACAGCTACCTCTACTTGTGCCTGAGTGCTGGTTAGTTTGTAGGAAGGAGACTAGAGGCTTAGAGAGCATTGGGAGTAGTAAACTAAATAAGCAGTAGTGAGGACCTAAGCTAAAGTAGTATTGGTAAGATTAGAAAAGGAAGTAGAATACAAGTTGTATTTTTGCCATTCATTTTGTTATTTGCTATAATTTTTACACAATTCTATCTTGAAACTTTATTTTAAATGATTCTCTTAACTGTTGTCATATCTCTTCAGATTATGATATACTCATGGACTATGTGTATCTTAATTATATATCTTCACTGCTCAACTTTAGTACATTGTTCCAAAGATGTTATCTAATATATTGCCAGGATGATTGGCTGAGGGAACAAATGAGTAGCTTATAGAACCTTTTTCTGAGAACTTGTCAGCTGTGTATGTGAGAGGCAAGGAAGAGTACTACCAGTTGTAGAAGTCAGACCATTTTGAGGGACCAGAATGCATCTGGTCAGACATTTTGAATGACCAGAATGCATTCTTGAATAGAGAATGAGAAATCAGGAGGAAAACTGTTTTTATTTTTTTTTTCAGAGAAATGATGAGTTCACAATGAATTTAAAGTGACTTCCTTAGGAGAAATTGCTGGCAGGCAATTGGAAGTGTGATCTAGAACTTAGATTTCTAGAGACACCCTTTTGGGTATTACTAGCAAAAAGTAATCATTGAAATTATTTTAAACTATCCCAGTTTTCACCATCATTTTCTTTCCTATAAATAACTATTACAGCCTCCTAAGTAACTGGTCTACTTCCAGCTAGGTATTTATAGTTTTTAACAGTCAGGAATTGTTGCTGCTCTCTTTCATTCCATTCTCTGTGTTCCTACAAGAATGATCTTTCTAAGACAGATATTGCTGTACTTAAAATAACATTTTAATAGTTCTTACTTGTCTTCAGAAGAGAATCAAAATTCTTTACCTGCCAGGTGTGATGGCACATTCCTGTAATCCCAGTGGCTTGGAAGGCTGAGGCAGGAGGATCATGAGTTCAAAGCCAATCTCAGCAACTTAGTGAGGCACTAAGCAACTCAACAAGACTTTGTCTCTAGATAAAATATTTTTTAAAAAAGAGCTGAGGATATGACTCAGTGGTTAAGTGGTTGAATCCCTGGGTTCAATCTCTGGTATCCTGCAACAAACTAACTCTTTACTAGTTACCTGTATAATCTCAGCCTTCTGTATCTCTTCAGGCTCATCTCCACTATTCTCTCCTTTATTCTCTACCCTGTAGCCATTCATGACCACTTTACAATCCCACATATGGACCAATGGAGTGGTAGTGTTACTACTAATAGCAGTATTTTTTGACAAGTGTTAGGATTGTGCCAGTCATTATTCTAAGTAGTTTCTGTATTGATAGTAGCTAACAATATAGTACATACCATGTATCAGAACCTTTCTAAGAGCTTTACACTTTGCCACATCCACCAGGAGAATCTTCTTAAGTTCCTTTAGACATTCAGACTCATAAGACCATAAGGCCACACTTACCATCATTCTACTCAAAAGTGTATAGGAACAGGGATCAAAGTTTGCCAGCAAAACAACATTAGGCATTCTTCTACAGTGAGACCTTGTACGTGTTCATAGAACTGTGTATAGTTGTCCAGGAGCTATTCTTTGCCTCTATTTCCCCAGGTACAAAGAAATGAGGTCCACATTTGGTATATGTAGGAGTTATCCTAGCTCAAAAGCCTCCCGTACCACAGGAGACATAGGCATAGTGTCTAGGGTCCTTGAAAGGGTCATGCTAAATTTCAAGAGTTACCATACTCATTGGGCTTCCAGCTAGGTATTTATAGTTCTTACCAGTCAGGAATTGCTGCTGCTGTTGTTGTTTTGCAGTGCTGGACATTGAACTGGGGGCTTAATGCATACAAGGCAACCACTTTACCACTAAGCTATATGCCTTATCCTCAGAAATATTTTTTTTTTGTGGGGAGGGGGGTACCAGGGATTGAACTCAGGGGCCCTCAATCACAAAGCCACATCCCCAGCCCTATGTATTTTATTAGAGACAGGGTCTCAATGAGTTGCTTATCACCTCTCCGTCACTGAGGCTAGCTATGAACTCGCAATCCTCCTGCCTCAGCTGAGACACTGAGACACTGGGATGACAGGCATGCATCACTGCCCTAGCCCCAGAAATCAATTTTAACTTAAAGGAAAAACATTCCTTTATTAGGCTTTCAGGGATACATAATTAAATATTTAATCAATTGAAGTCTCATATAGAAGAGTCTCCATTTACCTACTCACATATTAACTCATTAATTCCTCATCACAACAAAATGAGATTGTTACTATTATTAACCCATTTTACAGATAAGGATACTGAGGTATAGAACATGAATCCAGGCAATATGAATCCAGCATGTACACTTTTTTAAATTTTATTTTTTAAATACATGACAGCAGAATGCATTACAATTCTTTATTTTTTTTTGACAGAGAGAGAATTATTTTATTTTTCAGTTTTTGGTGGACACAACATCTTTATTTTATTTTATGTAGTGCTGAGGATCGAACTCAGCACCCCGTGCATGCCAGGCGAGCGCGTTACCGCTTGAGCCACATCCCCAGCTCTGCATTACAATTCTTATTACACATATAGAGCACAGTTTTTCACATCTCTGTTAGTATATAAAGTATGTTCACTCCAATTCGTATCTTCATAGTGTACTTTGGATAATGATATCCATCACATTTCACCATCATTGCTAACCCCCTGCCCCCTCCCTTTCCCACTCACCCCTCTGCCCTATCTAGAGTTCCTCTATTCCTGCATGCTCCTCCTCCCTACCCCACTATGAATCAGCCTCCTTATATCAGAGAAAACATTCAGCATTTGTTTTTTTAGGATTGGCTAACTTCACTTAGCATTATCTTCTCCAACGCCATCCATTTACCTGCAAATGCCATGATTTCATTCTCTTTTATTTCTGAGTAATATTCTATTGTGTATATATGCCACATTTTTATTTATCCATTCATCTATTGAAGGGCATCTAGGTTGGTTCCACAGTTTAACTATTGTGAATTGTGCTGCTATAAATATTGATGTGGCTGTGTCCCTATAGTATGCTGATTTTAAGTCCTTTTGGTATAGACCAAGGAGAGGTATAACTGGGTCAAATGGTGGTTCCATTCCCAGATTTCCAGGGAATCTTCATACTGCTTTCCATATTGGCTGCACCAACTTGCAGTCCCACCAGCAATGTAAAAGTGTATCTCCCTCCCACACACATCCTTGCCAACACTTTTTGTTGTTTGTCTTCATAACAGCTGCCATGCTGACTGGAGTGAGATTATATCTTAGAGAAGTTTTGATTTGCATTTCTCTAATTGCTAGAGATGATGAACATTTTTTCATATATTTGTTGATTGATTGTATTTCCTCTTCTGAGAAGTGTCTGTTCAGGTCCTTGGCCCATTTATTGATTGGGTTATTTGTTTTCTTGGTGTCTACCTTGCTCTTGGATAAGGAGAATTAATATTATCAAAATGACCAAACTACCAAAAGCACTATACAGATTTAATGCAATTCCGATCAAAATCCCAAAGGCATTCCTCATAAAATTAGAAAAAGCAATCATGAAATTCATCTGGAAAAATAAGAGACCCAGAATAGCTAAATCAAACCTTAGCAGGAAGAGTGAAGCAGGTGGCATCACTATACCAAATCTTAAACTATACAGCAGAGCAATAGTAACAAAACCAGCATGATATTGGCACCAAAACAGACTGGTAGACCAATGATACAGATTAAAGGACACAGAGACTAACCCACAAGATTACAATTATCTTATATTAGACAAAGGTGCCCAAAACATGCATTGGAGAATAGATAGCCTCTTCAACAAATGGTGCTGGGAAAACTGGAAATCCATATGCAACAAAATGAACTTAAACCCCTATCTCTCACCAAGCACAAAACTCAGAATGGATCAAGGACCTAGGAATTAGATCAGAGACTCTGCGTCTTATAGAAGAAAAAGTAGGCCCTAATCTTCATCATGTGGGATTAGGCCCCAACTTCCTTAATAAGACTCCTATAGTGCAAGAATTAAAACCAAAAATCAGTAAATGGGATACATTCTAGCTAAAAAGTTTCTTTTCAGCAAAAGAAACAATATGTGAGGTGAATAGAGAGCCTACATCTTGGGAGCAAATTTTTACCACACGCACATCTGATAGAGCACTAATCTCTAAGGTATGTAAAGCATGTACACATTTAATCATTCTGTTAGGCAGAGTAATAGCTCTCCAAAGATGTCCACATCCTAAACATCAGAATGTAACCATGAATATGTTATGTTCCATGGCAAGGGGGAATTAAATTTACCACTCAAATGGTTTTGAGTTGGGGAGATTGTCTTGGATTATCTGGTAGGTCCAATGTAACTATATGAATTCTCATAAATGAAAGAAGAGATTCAGTATCAGATTGGTAC
The DNA here is from genome assembly GCF_001458135.2 of Marmota marmota marmota. NCBI lineage: Eukaryota > Metazoa > Chordata > Mammalia > Rodentia > Sciuridae > Marmota > Marmota marmota. The sequence goes on from NW_026000082.1 coordinate 19,955,532, forward strand.
AATGTGAGACATGGCCATGGCTTGCATTGAAGATGGAGGTAGGGCAGTGTGCCAAGGAATAAATGCAACCTGTAGAAGCTGAAAAGAGCAAAGAAAACAGATTTTCCCCTAGATCTTCAAGAAGGAATGCAGTCCTGCCAACATTTTGATTTTAGCCCAGTGAGACTCATTTTAGACTTGACTTCCAGAACTGTAAAATAATAAATTTGTGCTGTCAGCCACCAAATTTGTGATAATTGCTACAGGAGTAATAGGAAATTAATATAATCACTAAATCATAACTATATTTCCGGCAGCCAGGCTTTCTCGCTGCTGTTTTTCTTCTCTATCTAACCTTTTGCCTCCTTTTCCCATTTCTGGAAAGCCTTTCTTTAGCCCCCTTTTAGTCTATTGGTTGTTTCACCTCTTTGTTATCTTACTCTATAATACTACTTCTGTTGCATGCCAAATAATACATAGTATCTCCCTTCTTTCTTTCTTTTTTAAAATTTATTTATTTATTCTAATTTGTTATACATGGCAATGGAATGCATTTCAATTCATAGCACACATATAGAGCACAATTTTTCATGTTTCACAAAGTTCTACTCACCTCTCAAGATTTAATTCAGAGGCTGGGGTATAACACAGTAGTTGAGCATGTGCCTAGCATGTACAAAGCCCTAGGTTAAATCCCCAGCATGACAGTGATAATTAGGTAGGAAGATAGATTGATTGATTGATTGATTGATTGATTGATTTAACTCAAATATCACTCAATGATACCACTTGTTCATTTTGTCATAAGATTTACTCCCTTAATTATAAATGTTTACTCATCTGTTTCTGCCACTAAACATTCCTCCTTCTCATCTTCATATTCTTGGTACCCATTCTAGTATGTAGCACACAGTAAGAGTTTAAATAATATTTGATGAATAAATGGATTCTATCACTTGGAATTGTTATTGAAATATTATATTTATCCTGAAATTGAAAACATAGTTTTTCCTCATTAGAAACAAAAAATAAGAAAACAAGCTCACTGTGGCCACCATAAAAATTATAAGAGCTCTAGTGCTGCTGATCAAATATTTATCCCTTTCAGCATTCATTCTCTCAAATAGTTATTAAATTTTAGCACTATTTCCATAGAAAATATCCTGGTTCTTTTTCCTTCTCTCACAAATTTTATGTGGGGAAAAAAATCAAATACCTGGCATAATATTTTAGAGCAGAGACTGGGATTCTATTATATGGTCCTAGACCTTTGAGACAAAGAAACTTGCCGGCTCAGGGGTCACTCTAGTTAAACTGGGCTAACTGGGCTGCACGAAATAACCACACAAGAGACACAAATACCTTTTTCTTTGGGGTTGCTGTGACGGCTCCTCTGACCTTAAGGGTCCACAGAAAGAGAGAGAGAGAGAGCACACACATGCGCTGACCCCTTTTATTGAGGAGAAGCTATTCAAATGAGGCAAGGGGTCAGGTTTCAGGGGGCTGAGTCTATCTTTATGATGTCCACTGTCAGCAGGTTGACTGACACCTGGGTAGGCCACACCCAAGGGCACAGTAAGAGGAGGGGACACACACAAGGCACTTCCATGGAAGATTCTATCCTAAACAGGGCAAGGGGTTATATTACAAAGGAACAGGTGAGCATAGCTTCACCCATGGGGCTGTAGCAAGACACACCCATTTCTGTGACTGAGCACCTCAGCACCCAGCTGGGGAGTATAACTCAGTCACCCATAAGGTTGGCCTCCCACAGAAACTTATTTGGATCTACAAGGACTCTTTAGGTTTTTATTTTGTAAGCTACTTCTCAAATAAGAGTATTTCTATCCACCCTTCCACACTCTGCATATTCTTGCCTGCAAAAACATTCCAGAGCATTCTCTACCACATTCTTGGTCTTGAGAGACCCTTTATAAACCACAGAGGAACTTTTGAATCTAGAGATGGGTTAGATGAAAGAAAGCTGTATCTATTTGTCTTTTTGTTTCTTCAATCTGCACTCCAGTATGCAAGTTTAAGTCTTCAGACTCATAGAAGAGCCAGGGATAGTGACACATGTCTATATTTTCACCTACTGGAGGGGTGGGTGCTGAGGCAGGATGATTCAAAGTTCCAGGCCAGCCTCTGCAACTTAGTGAGACCCTGTCTTAAAGGAAAAAAAAAAAAAAAAGGGTGGTGGTGAGAGGGATATAGTTCAGTGGTAAAGTACCTCTGGGTTCAATACACGGTACTGAAAAAAAAAAAAAAGATTTTTTTTTTCCCTTGATGTTTTTATACTTTCAGAGCTTTAGTCTGTTTTAATTCTTTGATCAGGCCAGAGTAAATTTCACTTTAGCTTAGAGCATGACTGTTTTATTAACAAATTTAAACTTGGTTTAATAAATTATATTACCCAGAGCATGAGTAAATATAAATGCATAATTTACAATTTAGATTTTCTAAAGGTGAAAGTTTCAGAGAAACTTTCTAAAGAGAAACATTCTATGAGGAGAAACATTCTATATAGCAGTTTTGTTCACTGCCTTTGAAGTTAGAATAGGAAAGGAATTAAGATATAGAAGAACATAAGGAGATGCTGGCCAATTAATGGGAATTATCTATTAATTATTTTCAGAAAAGTTGCCGACTCTAGAGATTTTTTTCTATGAAGAACCTCTCCTCATATCCAAAGGATGATGTGAATGTATTTAGAACTCTGAGTGAAAACTTTTTTTTTTTTAGAGAGAGAGAGAGAGAGAAAGAATTTTTTTTAATATCTATTTTTCAGTTTTCAGTGGATACAGCATCTTTATTTTATTTTATGTGTGCTGAGGATTGAACCCAGAGCCCCGCGCATGCCAGGCGAGCGCATTACTGCTTGAGCCACATCCCCAGCCCTCTGATTGAAAACTTACTGGGAATGTCTTCTATCTGATTTGGAGTTTATGGAGTCAAGTTACTGTAGAATGTGGAAAAAAAATGGTTTTGCTCCAGTTTCTAAAAAAAATGAAAAGCATTGTTCGTATTGAATTTGTTTTGACATTCTTGCTGCCCCACACAGGTCAAGTTGCAAGATGGAACAAAAGAATAGAGCTAGAGGGTAATATGAGGCATTGACCAAAATGCTATAAATGTTAGGAATGGCATTGTAACTAGCATATGAAGCCTTTAAGTAAAGAATGTTATGTGGGATATGCATTCATTTCCATATTAAAAAGGCCATGTTGGAAATAAAATGTCATGGAGTTTAGAAAAGATGAGGCTTAAGATTGCCTGAAAATTAGTCTTCTGATTACTGTAAGAATTTGATTACAGTTCATATTATATTTATGCATAGGCATTTTTCTTTAGGTCATTTGAGGTTAGGCTGTGTTTGAAACGAAGAAGTCTTTCGATATTGTAATAAGGGAGCCAGCTAGGGTTAGTTAGGACTGCATCTTAGCGGTAAAGTGATTGCTTAACATTTATGTGAGGCCTCAGATTCAGTCCTTAACACTGCAAAAACAAAAACAAAAACAAACCCAAGTCCCAAATTCAAAAGAGAGCCAACAAGAGTTATAGGTGGGAACACTAATATCATTTTTTGGATACTATTGTATGCCAGAAACCTAAGCTATATTTATATACACATATGCGTGCGTGCACACACACACACACACATAAATATGATTCCAATATATTCTGATGACTTGATTCAGTGTACACGTTCTCTGAAAATTAGCCAGGAAATATTTTTCCTCCTGGAAAAGGGTGTCTGGGTAGTTTTTTAATACTTTAAAATAAATCCAGATACTAATTTTGAAGAGCCAAAAATAAATATTTGATCATTGAACATTGTGGTTGATCAGAAATAGCTGTGTATATCTTTTTTCCTTTTGAAAAGCTATTTATTATTTTTATCCTCCCTACCTCATTGGTATGTATAGGCTACTGAATGAAGTAGTTTCTGAAAAACTTTACAATTACATATTGCCCTTTTCTCTGTTTCAGTCAAGAACCTAGGTGATAGTAGCATTGGCCTGTAACATCCATTTTGGCAACATATGTGGCATGTTTATGTGCCCCCTATTTCTGCAGGGAGCTGCTTAAGAAATATGCTATATATTTTTTCCAATCTATAGTCACATCTGTAAACTGAAAATGAGGCATCTGATTTACAATTCCAAATAGATTGGTTATTTCCTAATATACATTATAAACTGTTATCTAAGTCTTATGCATCACAATGTTACCAGGAAAATGAAATTACTATTTTTAAAATAATTATGTTTTATGAATGTTAGATTTTTAAATGAACCTTCCAGATAAGTTCTTCCATTTCTTTCTCTCTCTTTTTTTTACATAAACTATTTCTAAAATAACAACAACAACAAAAAACTCAATCTTTTAAAGCAACACCTAATTCCCCTATAGAGTATCACGTATAAGAATATTGGAAAACTAGGTAACAGAAGCTTATCTCTGAAAGTGAGTGCCTGGGCTTGGGAAGCCTCATTGTTCTTTGACTATCATTGCTGCCACAGATGGAGAGCAGAGACCACTGCCTGCTTAAAAAAAGAAGAAAAAAAAAAGTACTGAGAAGGGACATAGCTGTTCTTCAGAGGTTAGTATAAGAAAAAACTCTTGATTTGCCAGAGAAGTCTGGAAGGGAAGCAGATGGTGGCAAGAAGGGCCCCTCCAGCTTACTCAGCTGCTTAGGGTGACCTCTCTAATATAAACCAACCAAGTAGCTCTCAGGGTAATGGGGCAGCATCATTTGTATTCCCTAATAACAATACTGCCCCTCACTTTGCAATCACTCACACCTTACCCAGTGTGTAAGCACCATCTGCTTCTTGTGAACTTACATAGGCCCTTTCCCTGACTAGTTGGAACTACCATTGAATGATATCTTTGGGAAATGTGATGTTTACAGATTACTTTCACTTGAATCTGATAGGCAAATAAGTATTATCTTCATTTGCATAATTAAGAAATTGAGGCAAAATAGAATTGAGGGATATTGGAATTATAACTAAAGTATTATGATTCTTGATCTCTTTGTTAATAGTCCACAGAGCCATTCCAGTGCTCTTAGTTTAGGTATTAGCATTTGAGTAAAATTTTCTGAAAAGGAAATTACTTATTTTGTAAATATTACCCTCAGTTTCAATCCTTCTCCTGTCTTCTGTTTTGCTAGGTGACTGAAAGGAGAGAAAGAAGGACTTTTGATGTAGCTAGTGGTAGAATGCTTGCCCAGCATGTTTAAGGCCCTGGATTCAATCCCTAGAACTGCATTAAAAAAAGAGAGAGAGAGAGAGAGAAAAAAAAAAAAACTTTTTCTGCTGGTATATTGCCATGACCTTCCAGAAAACAGGAATTAAGTGAAAAGGTCTAATTTACTCTGTGTAATTTCATCAAAACCAAATTTATTTACAAGGCAGTGTTCTCATTCAATGGAATTACATAGTTTATACATTTGCATATGTATTATATATATGAATATACATGTTATATATTTAAACTGACCCCCCAAAATATATGTTTTTTAAAAACCACATTTCTTCTTTTCCCTGCCATTGACCGAAATGACACTCATTTCCATGCATTAGCACCTGCCTAGGGGCCTACTGAATCAAAAGAGCAGTGAGCAAAGTGGTTTTAATTGTCCTAGCTTTGCTAGAGCTTTTCTTGCTCTCAGAAACACAAAAGACTGAATGGTGTTAGAGGGCTGTACTGAGAAGTGTTTTCCTTTAAAACTCTAAGCAGATGATTCAGTTACTGTGGCGGGACATTGTCTTGTACAGATGAGTTCATGAGCCCATCTTCATTCCAACTATGAGAGTATCACAAAGCAATTGTGAGTTGCAGTTGCCTTAAATAATTACCCAGGAAAACCAGGCAAATGTCAGAGTTTACTGATTTGTCATTAATGCAGGACTCTGTCCTCTTAGAATTGTACTTTCTAATTACTTGAATAAAGTTTTGTGTACAAAATTTATACGAATATTGTCATATTCACTGTAACAAAGTGTTTAACAGGCTGTGGAACCAATCTGTTCAAATCCTGACTCTACATTTTGCAAGTTGTATGTATGATCTTAAACAAGTTCCTTTATCTTCCCTGAGCCTGTTTCCTTTTCCAAAAAAGAGAATAATAGAATTTACCTTGTAGAGTAGTTGTGGGAATTTAGTTAATACACAGAAAGCATTTAGAATACTATGTGGCATGTAGTAAGTGTCCAGAAAATGTTAGCTAATAAACCTGTTTATGTTTTTAAAAACTGGTTATAAAAATTGGCAGAAACATGGGGCTGAAGTTGTGGCTCAGCAGTGGAGTGTTCATCTAAACACGTGCAAGGCCCTGGGTTTGATCCTCAGCACCACATAAAAATAAAATCAAGGTATTGTGTCCAATTACAACTAAAATAAAATATTTTTTTAAATTGGCAGAAACAACCAGACATGGTGGAGCATCTCTGAGGAGGCTGAGGAAGGAATATTGCAAATTTGAGGCCAGCCTTGGCAATTTAGGGAGATCTTGTCTCAAAATTAAAAAAAGAGAGAGAGAGAGAGAGAGAGAGACAGGGATGAAGCTCAGTGGTAATAGAAGCCCTAGATTCAATCCCTGTTATGGGTGGCGGGGCACAGAGACACAATTATAAATTACAGAAAATAATCTTGGTGTATCAATATTGTTAACATATATAAATTATTATTTGCTCACCGTTCCAATAAAATTCTTTATTTATTTGCTGATTTCATTTTAATCACAAAATCAGGAATTTCTTAAACATGCCTAGTCCTTTCTGGATTAAGATATGAATAAATTTACATCTAATGTAAATTAAAGATGCAGTTTAGTGTTCATTTCTAATCAGTATTCATTTATACTTAATTTTTATCTACAAACAGACACTTATTAAGCTATTACAGTATGCCTAATGAAAATATAGAGATGAAGAAGATATAACCCTTGCTTTCAAGAAGTTCACAATCTAAAGGGAAAAGGCAAACATAAAAATTATTAATTATGTTGATAGTTGTTATGGTTTAGATGTGGTGTTCCCTGAAAGCTCACATGTGAGACAGTGCAAGAAGGTTTGGAGGAGAAGTGATTGGGTTATAGCCTTAGCCTAATCAGTGAGGTAAGCCTGGATGGGATTAACTAAAGTGGTAGAGTGTGGCTGGAGGAGGTGGGAATTGGGGCGTGGCTTTGGTGTATATATTTGTATCTGGAGAGTGGTTCGTGAGTCTCTCTGCTTCCTGATGTGAGCTGCTTCCCTCTGCCACAGTCTTCTACCACGTTGTTCTGCCTCATCCTGAGCCCCGAGGAATGGAGCTGGCCTTCTCTGGACTAAGACTTTTGAAACCATGAGCCTCAAATAAACTTTTCCTCCCCTACAGTTGTGCTAGTCAGTTCCTTTAGTCACAGCTATTTAAAAAAAAAAAAAAACTGATTAAAATGATAGTCAAGTTCTAATAGATATGACCAATGAAAAATGAAAGCTCAGGAAGAAACACTTAACTAGTTTTCTGGGAATCAAGGAAGACTTCTAAAAATAGGTAGTATTTAAGTCAAGAATTCAGAATGAAAAGGAAATGAGGTCATGCCTGCTCTAGGGAAGTTCACACACAAAGGTATAGATGCTAAGAAAATGGAGAAAACATACCATAGCATCCAAGTACTTTGGTGTGTTTCATGTGTTGAGATGTAGTGGGGAGCAAGTCTGAAGAACTGGAAGCTACATCATAAGAAATATGAACTTTATCGTATATCAGTGGGAAACCATGGAAAGATTTAAAGCAATTCAGTTCAGCAAATATTTGTATAAATGTTAATTCTGTGCCAGATTCTGTGTTAAATACCAGAAACATAAGATAAATAGGTCACAGTTTTATAAGAATGATATGATTTTCTTTATCTTTTGAAAAGATCATTCTGTTATGTTACAGAAGAGTAGAGGAAATAAAATTTGGAGGAAGGAAGATTAGTTAATCTAAGCAAGACATTATGATCTTGAGTTGAGTCGTTGTTTAAGGAAGTTAAAGAGAAAAGGCTGGAATGGAACCAGGTCGTGGCGCATGCCTGCAATCCCAGAAGCTTGGGAGGCTGAGGCAGGGGGATTGCAAGTTCAAAGGCAGCCTCAGTGACAACAAGGCATTAGGCAACTTAGTGAGACCTTATCTCTAAATAAAAATACAAAAAAAAAGGGGGGCAGGTGCTGGGGATGTGGCTCAGTGGTTGAGTGCCCTGGGTTTGATCCTCAGCACCACATAAAAATAAAATCAAGGTATTGTGTCCAATTACAACTAAAATAAAATATTTTTTAAAATTGGCAGAAACAACCAGACATGGTGGCTCCAGTACCCACCCCCTCTGCAAAAAAAATAAATAAAGGTTAGAATGGAGAGATACTTAGGAAGCAGAATCCCAGGATTTAGTGACAAGATTAATTCCAGAGCAAAGGCTCCCACTTGTCTCTGTGGCCTATTGCATGCCACTTTATCCCTTCCTGTTGGGTTTTTCAGTTATATTCTTTGTTCTTTCTGCCTCAGCCCCTCTGCATATTCCCTCTCCCCTCCTTTCTCTCTCTTCTCCCTATAGTCCTCTGTATCATTATTACCATTTCCCTTCCTTTCACTTAATTAATTCTTCCTTCTTCTATCAAATTCTACTCAAGATGTTATTTCCTCAAGGAACTCATCACCTCTGCCCTGAAACCAAGTCAGGTATACCCAGTTGATACTATCCTATCATTCTGTACTTCTTTATATATAACTCTAGATGGACATAGTACCTTTATTTTGTTTATTTTATTTTATTTTTTATGTGGTACTGGGGAATGAACCTCACAAGTGCTAGGCAAGTACTCTATCACTGAGTTACAACTCCAACCCCCATTCTGTACTTATTTATTTGCAGAATTTGTTGTTTAATATCTCTCTCCCTAACTAGACTATAAATCCCATAAGACCAGGAATCATTAAGTCTTTTTAACAGATGTATACATGAGGCCTAACACAGTAAATATTAAATAATTATTAGTTGAATATGTTAGCCTTTATTTAAGGCTTTTTTTTTAAGAAGGGAAAAGAGCCACATATGGTGCACAACCTGTAATCCCAGCTACTCAAGAGGCTGAAACAAGAAGATTGCAAGATTGAGGTCAGCCTGGGCAATTTAGCAAGACCCTGTCTCAAAATAAAAAAACAAAAAATGTTGGGAGTGTAATTCAGTGGTAGAGTCGCACTCCACCCACCCACCCACCCACCGTAGACTCAGTCCCCCTATGAGCCAAGATATTAACTTACTTCTGGGTTTTTGTCTCTTCAAATTTCCCGTGCTCCCAAAGGGAAAGACAATTGCTGAGTTTTTGGTTACCAAATTGAATCTGGACAGGAAACTGCATGTTGAATATTCTCTGTCATTTATCTCTGTTAGGATTCCATTTTTCTATTAGTTTGGTAATTGAGTGAGTATTATGGTAGCAGGCCATATATAAAAAAGATTAAAATTTTTTAAAAAGATTAAATTTAGTTAGTATGATTTAGCAATATCCTAATTTTAGAATTTTTTTTCAAGAAGCAATACCAGGCATCACTCTGATTTTCCTAATCTATGAAAATGACATTGATGTTTTAGAAACATAATGGAAATAAAATTTAGTTGTTAGAAGCTTAGATTCTGAAGCCAGACTTCCTGGGTTCAAATCCTAGCTCTGCCCCACTTTCTTTACCAGCAAATAGGAATAATAATAGTACTAAGCACATAATATTGTGGTAAGTATTAAATGATTAAATATATATATATATATATATATATATATATATTTAATGTTATAATATACGTATAAAAGTGTTAAGAAAAAAAGTACCTAGTACATGATAAGTACTCAAAATATTATCACGTAAAATTATTTATTTTCTTTCTTGATTAAAAGAAGCAATTTATTGTATGTATTCAGGAAGTAAATTGAATTGAAAGAAACACTATAAACTTATTTTTCGTAGTTTTTATAGCCCAAGTTGTTTCGGGATGTGAAATCATGATCATTTCAATTTCTATTCTCATGACGATAATCATGCAATGAAATTAGGACAAATCATGTAACTATTCTGAGTTGCTTCCTCATCTATGAAATGATTATCTCTTAGGATCTTTGTTCATTCTGGGCAGAATCTTTCCTTTTAAATGAATATAAACTCCACAGTCATAAAAATTAAAGTGTCTTCATTTGGTATGATTAACAGCTAAGGTACCAGGTAGTTTCATATGAAAATAATATTTGAATTAAGCCATGAAGAATATGATTTTCTTATTTGGAAACGCACACATACATACTGCATTATATATATGTATATATTATATGTTTATATATAACATATATGTATTAATGTATGTCCAAATGGTCCTTAGTACTTTCTGTTCAATCTCTGGTTCCATTCAGCCTATACCTTGGATTCCCTCAGTCTTAATGTGGAAAAAGAAAATTGTTAATGAACAATTTCAGTTAATTTCTTTTGCTTCTTGTGCTACTGTTCAGTCTAAAAGTCAAGAGAATCAGAACTCTTTTTAATCCTTGAACTACTCATAGGTTTTAAACAATTTCTTCCAGATCTTGAGGCTCTTAGAGCTCTTGGTTCATATTTATGCATGGTAATCTTTAGCAAGGAACCTCCTGTAAAGTGCTTGGTTGTTAGGGCCCTATGAGGCCATTTTGGCACATTTTTTGAATCTTGCTTAAGTAACATATAGAGCATGTTGAAGGAAAAGAAAGCATGACACACTTACAAGGTGATAGAGCTCATATAATAGTAGGTATTTATAGAAAAAGATTTTCCTAGAAGTTGAGATGTCAGAGCCCTGTGATATGTAATCAAGAAGGAGCTATGGAACAATTTTATTGTAGTATTTCTAAACAATGTAGAGGTCAGGAAGAGAAACTATCTTAACCACAGGATAGATAGTTGAAACAAAGCATCTCTTTCTCAGGGTAAGCCTTGCTTTGTGATTTGGGGCTGAGGATGGAACACTGCTTGCAAAACTAAACAGGAACTCTTTGAAAGTATTTTGTGTTTTATTCTGGGTCTGTTCAGTGTTAAAACATTTGAGAGCTTTTTCTTTTTTTTTTTTTAACTTGTGTATGAAGTGATAGAGCCACAAGGGGTACTGCTCCCTGATTGCCTATTTTCTTCAAAAACAAGTCTCTACAAAAACAGGTCTACTATCCCTGACTGTTTTGCACCCCCAAAAAAAGGCAGGCTGAGAAAGGAAGGAAATATGGATGTTGACCCTTATGGCCTGCTACAGCCACTAGTGAAGCAAACATCATATGTAGCTTCCTTTTGTGCCTGGCTACTCCCTCTCCCCCTACTCCATTCAGTATTTTAATCACTTCAAGTCCTAAAACTGTTTTAAAAGTCTATATAATTCTTGGGCATTTGAGTATTTGATAAGTAGGATGATTTCACAATATCTGTGGGGTTTGAAGGATTATTGCAAAGGTAATATTCAGGAAAACTGTTTATAAAATAGTTTACTTTTCTCATGAGTTCTAAGCAGTTTGTGTGGTTGTTTCTGTTACTTCTTTTGTTATGAGCCCACCATATTCCAAGTACAAGCTAGCCACTTTGCATAGTTTTTTTCCCCTTTATTTTATAGGTAAGAGAAAGTGAGAAAGTTAAAAAAAAATAATAATGATATACAAAAGCACTCCTAATGAAATAATAGGTGGAGAAGGTGATGACTATTAAAAATCATGATATGAAAACCTGAAGGGACTTTTTAATAGATGGATCAGTCCTACAACACCAGAATCTACTGATCAATCCTAACCTCAGAAAAAAAAAAAAAAAGACAAGCAATCAGGCATTATGTCTCCTGATATGATGCAATATAAAGTATTACAACCTATGAAGTAATTTCAACAAGAAATTATAACCTATGAAGTAATTTCAACAAAAACAAAAAAATCTGATCAAGTCTCTACAGCAATTATTTTCAATAAATAATTGACATATGGGGGAAGAAAGGGAACTTGTAGCTTAAGGGACATATCAATCATAGTAAATATCTAAGCCTTGTTCACATTCTGATTTGAACAGATCTCCTTTCTTCCTTTTTTCTTTTTTAAAGGTCAACTATGGAACTCTTAATACCAGATATTTGATGTTAAGGAATTATTACTAATTTTAAGTTCCTCTCTTTTAGTAATGCACACAGAGATGTTTACCAAAGAAAGGATATTTCTGGAATTTGCTTCAATATAATCCATGGGAGATTTGAATTGTATTGAGGTGGGAATTGGGAATGGGTAAATTAAATAAATTTGTCTTTTGTTGATATCATTGAAGCTGAGTGATGAACATACCTGGGGACTCATACTGTTCTTCAGATGCCTTTTTTTGTTTTGTTTTAAATAAAAGTTAAATATTAATGGGTACTCAATAAATACATGGTGGAATCAAAAAAGTTTTTAAAAATCAGGCTTCTATGTGTTTTCTTAAATTGGTAGATTATTGATGGACATGTTTATAGCAATTAGGTTTGCAATGAGTAACATTTCATTGAACCTATTCTATGTAGCTTTATTCTCAGGAGTAATGATACTTTTAAAAAATGTTATTAGGTTACAATAAGGCAAGAAGTATGAATATTTGAAACCAACTTTTCCTTTATCTTCTAAGAGATATGATGGGGAAAAGGAGCTACCAGCAAGGAAACTTCCACTGAGCTAGTCAGAGCCTTCTGCCTTTCAGTTGGGCCTAGTCCTGGCGCCTGAACTGTACCAATGTTAATACAGTTGATGGAACCCAAATATTTATTCAGCTCGAATGAACATGTTCCCAAGAGCATCATGAGCCTTAGCCAAAGTCTCTAGGGAGCCATATATGATTAGCTTTTGAAAAATTTTTTGCATAGAGTTTCTCAGTTGTTTTAACATTGACCTGCGGTGGAGACAGCTGGAATCTAAATTGAAACTTGACATTTTCATTCAAATTCTAACTTAATGTAGAGGGCTCAAACCATTATCAATGTTGTTAAATTGAAATTCTAGTGTTTTGGTTCTTATGGATCTGGGAATTGAACTCAGGGCCTCATGTCTGCTAGGCAAACACTAAGCCACATCCCCTAGTTCAAAATTTTAGAATTTTAATAAGCCTGAAAGTTATTTTCCAATGTTTCTAGTTGCATTGTTTTATAGTTTATAATTCAATTAGTTAATTATAGTATTGATTGACATATAATATGCTATTATATAGACAAAGTATGGTGTAATAATTAAGAGTGACCTGGCTGGATGTGATCTGGCTTTGACACTTACTAGAAGAGTGATCTTAATTATTAAACCTCTCTATGCTTGTATTTCCTCATACATAAAATGGAAATAATAATAATTAGAATTTTCCAGAGAAACAGAACCAGTATGAGATACATAGAGGTAGAAGAGGGAGAGAGATTAATATTTATTTCAAGGAATTGGCCTGTTTGAAGTCTGAAATCTGTAGAGTGGACGGGAAACTTTTGTGCTCTGATGTTGCAGTCTTTTGGTTTGTTCTTAATCTACATGACTGCTTTTTTTTTTCCCTTTAATCTACACTACTGCTTTTTTTTTCTCTGATGTTGCAGTCTTGAGGCAGAATTTATTCTTTCTCTTCAGAAATCTGTTTTGCTTCTAAGGTCTTTCAGTTCATTGGATGAGGCCCACCCACACTATTGAGGATTTAGTCAGACAAATTTCTTTTGTAGGTGTGGTTAACACCTACAGTATACCTGCATATCAAAACCTAAAGTAGCTGGGTGTGGTGGCGCATGCCTGTAATCCCAGCCTCAAAATCACCCTCAGCAATTTAGTGAGGCACTTAGCAACTCAAGGAGACCCTGTGTCTAAATATAAAAAAAGGCTGGGGATGTGGCTCCCTGGTTAAGCACCCTTGGGTTCAATCCTCAGTATCAAAAACAAAAAACAAACAAACAAAAAAAAAACCTAGAGTAGTGTTTTAATAGCTATGTACTATAACCTAGTCAGATTAATACATACAGCTAACCATCATAATATCAGTTCATAAAACTATGATAATTAAATGAATTAATGTATACATAGCATTCAGAACTGATCCTAACACATATGAGGCACTCATAAAGTACAAGTAACAGAGCTTTGCTGCCTATTGATGACAGATGAATGGATAAAGAAATTATGATGTATATGCACAATGGAATATTACTCAGCCATAAAGAAGAATGACTTTATGACATTTGTCAATAAATGGATAGACTGGAGACTATCATGCTAAATGAAATACCCCAATACCAGTAAAACCAAAGGTCAGATGTTCTCTCTGATATGTGGATGCTAACCCACAACAAGGGGGTAGAGAAGAAAATAAAAGTTCAGTGGATTAGACAAAGGGGAATGAAGGGAAGGGAGGGAGGATAGGAATTGGAATGACAGTGGAATGAATCTGATATAACTTTCCTATGTACATATATGAATACACTGCAGTGAATCTCAACATTGTGTACACCCACAAGAACTGGGATCCTAATTAGAATAAGATATATTCCATGCTTGTATAAATATATCAAAATAGATTTTACTGTCATGTATAACTAAAAAGGACAAATAAGATAAAAATAAATTTCAAAAAGAGCTTCTTTGCGTAAAATCAGCTAATATTTATTAAGTACCTATATTAGGCAGAGTTTTGGGCCCAACATGGTGGGAGATTGAGTGGTAATCACTGTAGAATCATAATCTGTCTGCACTTAGAGTGAACCTTAATGTGCATCTAGACAAGCCTCATTCTAAAAATGAGAAAGGTGATTCATAATATTTTTTCCACGCAACTTGAGTATTTTTTTAATATTTATTTTTTAGTTGTAGTTGTGGCACTGAGGATCGAACCCAGGGCCTCGCATGCACAAGGCAAGCGCTCTACCACTGAGCCACAACCCCAACCTGAAGTTTTTGTTTTTTTTTTAAAGTAGTGGTTGTGTTAGTCAACTTCACAATCATATAAGGAAATACCTGAAGCAATTAACTTCTAGAGAAAAGATCTGTTTTGACCTGCAGTTCTGAAGGTGCCAAGATCAAGTGGCCCCATGGTTTTAGGCCTCTAGAAGAGCAATATATCATAGTAGGAGTGTGTGGAAGAGCAAACCAGTCACATTTAGATCTAGGAAGCAGAGAGAGAGACTGAGAGATCAGTTTTCCACAATCTCCTTTCACAGAATACCCCTCAATGATCCAAAGACCTTCCTTAAACCTCACATCCTAAAGGTCCACAGAGCCTTCTGGTATTACCACCCTGGGGACCACCCTTCTGGTAGTACCATCCCTTTACACGTGAACCTTTGGGTCTTATTTTAATTAACATAATTATCTGAAACTTGAACTTTGTAAAGTTTTTTCTGTATTTTTAAATTTCATCTAATCATAGTGGTAGCTCTTAAGCTTACATATGCACCTTTTATTATTTGGAAAATCTTCTTGTCAGAAGAATTTTACATATATATGTATATATACACATCATATAAACCATAAACAAATAATATTATAGAATGTATTGCTATCTTTTTAAATAAAGATTATTTAAAACTTCTTTCTGGTTCACAGTGTGCAGTCCAGTTAAATTAACCTCACCTCCTCATTTCCTTCTCAGAGAATTTGTCACTGATATACAGAAATGCCTTTGATTTATCGGTGTTGACTTTATATCCTGATACTTTGCTGAATTCATTTACTAGTTCTAGAAGTTTTCTGGTGGAGCTTTTTGGGTCTTCTAGGTATAGAATCATATCGTCAGCAAATACTGCTAATTTAAGTTCTTCTTTTCCTATACATATCCCTTTAATTTCTTTTGTCTGTCTAATTGCTCTGGCCAGTGTTTCAAGAACTGTGTTAAATAGAAGTGGATAAAGAGGGCATTCTTGTCTTGTTCCAGTTTTTAGAGGGAATGCCTTTAATTTTTCTCCATTTAGAATAATGTTGGCCTGAGGCTTAGTGTAGATAGCTTTACCATGCTGACATATGTTCTTGTTATCCCTAGTAGCCTCAAAAAAACTCAAGTACTTGGGAATCAATGAAAGAGGTGAAAGATCTATACAATGAAAACTACAGGATACTAAAGAAAGAAATCAAAGAAGACCTTAGAAGATGGAAGATCTACCTTGCTCTTGGATAGGCAGAATTAATATTATCAAAATGACCATACTACCAAAAGCACTATATAGATTTAATGCAATTCCAATCAAAATCCCAGTGTCATTCCTCATAAAATTAGAAAAAGCAATCATGACATTCATCTGGAAAAATAAGAGACCCAGAATAGCTAAAGCAAACCTTAGCAGGAAGAGTGAAGCAGATGGCATCACTATACCAGATCTTAAACTATACAGCAGAGCAGTAGTAACAAAACCAGCATGATATTGGCACCAAAACGACTGGAAGACCAATGTTACAGAATAAAGGACACAGAGACTAACCCACAAGATTACAATTATCTTATATTAGACAAAGGTGCCCAAAACATGCATTGGAGAATAGATAGCCTCTTCAACAAATGGTGCTGGGAAAACTAGAAATCCATATGCAACAAAATGAACTTAAACCCCTATCTCTCACCACGCACAAAACTCAAAGTGGATCAAGGACCTAGGAATTAAATCAGAGACTCTGCATCTTATAGAAGAAAAAGTAGGCCCTAATCTTCATCATGTGGGATTAGGCCCCAACTTCCTTAATAAGACTCCTATAGTGCAAGAATTAAAACCAAGAAATAGTAAATGGAATACATTCTAGCTAAAAAGTTTCTTTTCAGCAAAAGAAACAATATGTGAGGTGAATAGAAAGCCTACATCTTGGGAGCAAATTTTTACCCCTCACATATCAGATAGAGCACTAATCTCTAGAGCATATAAAGAACTCAAAAAGCTAAGCACCAAAAACACAACCCAATCAATAAATGGGCCAAGGACCTGAACAGACATTTCTCAGAAGAGGATATACAATCAACAACAAATATATGAAAAAAAATGTTCATCATCTCTAGCAATTAGAGAAATGCAAATCAAAACTACTCTAAGATATCATCTCACTCCCGTCAGAATGGCAGCTGTTATGAAGACAAACAACAATAAGTGTTGGTGAGGATGTGGGGAAAAAGATACACTCATACATTGCTGGTGGGACTGCAAATTGGTGCAGCCAATATGGAAAGCAGTATGGAGATTCCTTGGAAATCTGGGAATGGAACCACCATTTGACCCAGCTATCCCTCTCCTCGGTCTATACCCAAAGGACTTAAAATCAGCATACTACAGAGACACAGCCACATCAATGTTTATAGCAGCACAATTCACAGTAGCTAAACTGTGGAGCCAACCTAGATGCCCTTCAGTGGATGAATGGATTTAAAAAATGTGGCATGTATACACAATGGAACTGTGATGAACTGTGATGTTGGTCAGATCTGACTCTAATCCTACATCTACCACTTGCTAGAGTTTTGGACAAATTACTTAAACTTTCTGAGCCTCACTTTACATTCTTTTAAGATAAGGAAAATAATGACTTCTTAAGGTTGTTGTGATGTTACATTACATACACAACACAGTTCTGGAATGTAGTAGGTTCTTAACAAATATTTGATGATCTCCTTGTTTTTTTGTTACCACCCCGAGGCCTAGAAGTCCTATACCTAAGGTCTTATTAAACTTTTGTTGAATGACTGAATGATTAAATGAATGCATATTCTTGTCAGAAGAATTTTACATATATATGTATATATACACATCATGTAAACCATAAACAAATAATATTATAGAATGTATTGCTATTAGTTTTACTTTTTTCAGTTTAGTTGTAACTTAAAAATGTATTCTGTCTGCCTGTCAAAGTTATTGGTGCTTTGTGTCTATTGAGTAGAGATGGAATTCTAAGTAGTTTCACTGCACCAATCTCTGCCTTCCATATCTTAGAAGGTTTTTTTGCCTTTAAGATATTCCATGTGGTCACCATTTTGGAATTGTATTTTTTCCCCAGTACTGGGTATGAACCCAGAGGAACTTTACCACTCAGCTACATCTGAGAGCTTTAATTTTTTATTTTGAGAACAGGGTCTTGCTAAGGTGCTGAGGCTGGCCTTGAACTTGTGATGCTCTTGCCTCAGCCTACCCAGTAGATAGAATTACATGTGTGCACCCTCACACCCATCACTTGTATGGTTTAAGGAATAAATGTTGTCCTTGATCATCCTCCTGTCCTTCCTTGTGGCATTCTTTTGGTTTCACTTTCATTTATAGCATTCCCTTTAGATTTTACTGATACTAATTGTAGACTTAACTTTACCTACCATTTAGAGCTCAAAATCTACTATAGGAAATTCTTATGGGGTTTCTTTCCTTATTTATATTTGTGACAATGTAGAAGCTATGAACACTCCCCCCAGAAAAATGTACATATGGACAGGTGGGATAGAATATACCTATAATCCCTGAAACTTGGGAGGGTAAGGTAGGAGGATTGCAAGTTTGAGGCCAGCCTCAGCAACTTAGCAAGACCCTAAGCAACTTAGTGAGACCATGTCTCAAAAATAAAAAGGGCTGAGGATGTGACCCAGTGCTAAAACACCCCTGGGCTTCATCCTCAAATTCCAAAAATAAATAAACATTTCAAAAAAAAATAAAATTTAAAAATTTAACAAAGTACAGTTTGTCTTCACTTATCACCATTTCTCCTTTAACTCTGTAGAAAGTACAAGTGTACAAACAAAAGTTCTTATATTAGTTTAGGAGGTTTGTGGACTCCTTTTCTAGATTGTGTGTTTCTTCAGAGCAGTACCTGAGTTTTATTGACCTCTGTGTCTATTGCAAGCCTACACCACACATAAGGGATACTCATTAAATTGTTTGTGAATTGATGAAAGTAAGACTCTTAAAGTTTCTTACTATAGAATCTCTAAACAGGAATTTCTTTTTTTATTGTTGTTTCCTTAGGCTTTCATCTGAGTGGCACAGTAACTGAGCCACCCACTGCTTCTGAACCAGCAGTGACTTACAAAGTTGCAATCAGTTTTGATCGATGCAAAATCACTTCAGTGACATGTGGCTGTGGGAATAAGGACATATTCTACTGTGCTCATGTGGTAGCACTCTCACTCTACAGGATCCGGAAGCCAGACCAAGTCAAATTGCGTCTTCCTATCTCGGAAACCCTTTTCCAGATGAATAGGGACCAGCTACAGAAGTTTATTCAATATTTAATCACGGCACACCACACTGAAGTTCTTCCTACTGCACAAAAGCTGGCAGATGAGATTCTGTCCTCCAACTCAGAAATCAACCAAGTGAATGGTAATTGTATAACATTTTTCTTGCTAAAAATGGTTATTTTCACCACCATTGTCACTAAGCAACCCTCTTCTCTATACCATAGTGCTTTACTATATTTTTAGAGGTTGGGATATTTCTGCAATTGTAGTCATTTAACCTTACAGTTCATTCTGTCCAAAAACTCTGTGTTTAATTCATAGTTTCTTAAAGCAGTCAAATTGTAACATCCTTGTATGCATATGTAGAGGGCAAAAGACTGGAAGGAAATTCATGATAATATTAACAATGGTAATCTATGGATATTAGAATTATAGGTATGGTTTTTAATGCTTTAGTGTAATTTCTATAATAAGTATATGTTATCTTTATAATTTAATAAGAACGTTTATGTTTAAGAATGAAAAAAATGGTTCCTTAGATTTAATAATTCTCTCAGGACTAGTCTCACTAGACAGCCTGATGTTAACCTGGTGCCTCAACCCATACAATGATTTGTCTCATAATGATTTATAAAAGACATCCTTTCCAATTTGTCTTCACTTATCACCATTTCTCCTTTAACTCTGTGAAAAATTCAGAATATAAAATATTATTTAGTTAGTAGACCCACTTTACCATTTACTAGAAGGTAAGTAGTTTGATTCTCACCTACTTTTTTTCTTTTAATATTTTTTTAAATGTAGATGGAAGAAATACGTTTATTTTATTTATTTATTTTTATGTGGTGCTGAGGATCAAACCCAGTGCCTCACACATGCAAGGCAAGTGCTCTACCACTGAGCCACAACCCCAACCCTCATTCTCATCTACTTTTATGAAAAGGCTAAAATATTCTAACCAGTGAACCAGCATAGGGGCATTATAATTTTATTAAATCAAGAGCTTTTTAAAAAATCTTTTAGCTGGAATTTGAAGAACAGCTGAAGAAGCCAATTTTGAACTCCAGTTGTAGTTTATCTTGTTAAAATGATCTATGGTCTTGTTCGTTCATTCCTAAATACAGTCCCCTCCTCTGCTCTCTGAACTTTGAACATTGATATTTCTTATTTAGTCTCATTTTCTCTCTCTCTCTTTTTTTTTTTTTTTTACTTTTCATGATCACTATCTCAGATACATCCTTGACTTCAAATGTCATCTTATACTATGACTCATAGATTTTATTTCCCCAGCCCAGATTTTCTGAGCTTTAGGCTTTATATCCACCTGATTGATCTTAGGATGTCTCTGTGATGTTAAACAATCCTAAGATCAGCATATCTAAATGTGAATTTATGATCCTCTTCCCTAAACTTGCTTATTTTCCTGTATTTACTATCTCAATAATTAGCACTACTGTTTAGTTATTAGATTGTGATGGAAACCTCATAGTTAACCTTGGCATCTTTCTTTCCTATATTCCACGTGCATTCCACTGCAATATCTGTTAATTTTATCCCTTAAATATATTTCATCATTTTCTACTTTTATTGATATTGTTGTCACCTTAAATTAATCAGTCTCTCATCTAGATTGCCACATAGCCTTCTGACTGGTCTTTCCATATCTATCATTGTTCCCTTCTGTTCCATTCTCTGTACAGCCATTCAAAGTAATTTTTCTGTAACTGCAGATATTGTGATATCATTTATCATTTAAAATCCTTTAGTGGCCTCATTTTTCTGGATGCATGATCTGGCTTTTGTCTTCATTTTCACATGATATTCTTTCTTTTTAAGGGAATATCTCCTTCTGTCCTCTCTTCCTATCCCATTCCACTTACAATGGTTATATTTAATGAACAGAATGACTTATGACTTAATGCTGTTTTCAAACAAAAAATACAGTATTTCCTCCTCTCTGTGCCAGACTAATTTCCATTTATTCCTCAGGTGTCATCTTAAATGAGACTTTCTCAAGGAAAGCCTCCTTTGACCCATCTTTCTTTCTACAGAAAAAAAAAAAAATGTGTACACGTGGCAGGTGAGGAAGTTGCTCAGTGGTAAAGTGTTTGCCTAGCATATGTGAGATCCTGGGTTCAAGCCCCAGCAATGCAAAAAAAAGAAAGAAAGAAAAGTACACATGTGATCATTTACTTAACATCTCCCTCCCCAACTAGTCTATAAGCTCCATGAAAACAGGAACCTTATCAATTTTGTTTACCACTGTGTTCAACCTCAGGGCTACAAATGCCCCAAGTATACTGTTTACTGATCCCAAAGGAAGAACTTGGAAGACTCAGTGGAGAGGTTTTAGGCATTTTATTACTTACTCACTCTTTGGCAGCAGCAGACTGGGATACAGTGGAGGACCTCACTGCACCTACAAGTAAGAACCCCAGTTATTGACTTACTCCCTTTTTTGCTGCAACCACCCATTTTGGCAGCTCGGTTTCTCCCCTCCTGGGTCCATTGTAGACCAGTAAACAGTTACACTATTTACCTTTTTTTCTCTCCTATCAAATAAGCACATCTGGCTGGGCAGCGTGGCACCACCTGTAATCACAGCAATTGAGAGGCTAATGCAGGAGGATCACAAGTTTGAGATCAGCCTCAGCAATTTAGTGAGACCTTGTCTCAAAAATAAAAAGGACTGGAAATGTGGCTTAGTGGTAAAGCACCTCTGGGTTCAGTCTTTAGCGTCTAAAATGAAATAAGCAAAACCTTCTGAAATTTTTCTGCTAGTGATTCTCAAGGGCTTTGTCTTATCCAATGGTACTAAATATTTATAAATTGTACCTTATTTCTTCCACAGGTACTGAGACTACCACCATGTGGGTCCCAAGTGTTCTTCACTTTTCTCCATGTCCCTTCACATCCTTAGAGGGTTGTCATTCCATGCCTCCAAACCAGTTGATTAAGGCCTACTTCTTCAGGAAACTAAGTCCTAATCCTGCTTTTTCATATCCTATTGAATAACAGAAGGGTGAAAAATGGTATTCAAACCATCCTTGCACTCTGCTGCTGGGACACCATTGCTATTCTGTCCTTACCCCCATCCTTAGTTCCAAGTTATTTAGAATTCCAGTCCTTGGTTTAACCTCGTTTATTTCAGTTCTGTCTCTCTTGAGCTATTGAAAACCAGAATCCTTAGAGGCAAGACTTTATAATCTACATTTTAAACACAAACCCCAGATGATTATTCTATACATTAACATTTGAGAACACTGTTTATCCTCACTGTGAAAAGTGCATTATTCTGACTAACTTCATATTTTGTATAGTAGAGTAGTCCAAGAAAGAATGGGATAATGGGATTTGGCTCTTTTCATCAGTTTTATACAAAGGGCCTGAAACCAGCTGGTAGATCATGACAGTATACTACTACTGGAGACCAAATAGGTACAGGCTGGTAGTAAAGGGCTAAGGCTTTAGAGAGAGATCAACATACAGATCCTGGCTTAGGTATATTCTGTATGTTAAGTTACTTACCCTATCTAAACTTTAGTTTCTTCATTTTAAAACTAGTATAATAATACCACCTTGTTATGAAGTCAACAAAAATTAATTGACTACTACTATGTACCAGGCACTTTTCTACATGTTGCAAATATATCAGCAAACATAAATTTCTACCCTCAGAGAGCATACATTCTAGTGCACATATGTATATAAAGAGTGCTTACCTTCTTGTCATATAGGAAGCATTAGTAAATGGCTATTAACAAATACTTAAGGATAAGAGATTTGGCTTTACTGCTTTTGGAATATAGAAGAAGTATACATTATAGAATTTGCCAACCTAGAACTTATATCTAGATGGTCAGTGAGACATAGCTTTGCTCATTCTACAAATATTAACTCAATACTATAAATTCTATAAATGTTAACTTAGTACTATAATTAATCAGCACTGTGAGATACAAAAATGAATCTGTTCTTTTAAATTTTCAATTTAGTTGGAAATATGAAAAATGTACTTTTTTTGTTTGTTTGTTTTTTTGGCACTGAGGATTGAACCCATGGATGCTTAACTATTGAGCTGCACTCCAATGCCTTTTTTAAAAAAGTATTTTTTAGTTATACATGGACACGATATTTTAATTTTGTTTATTGATTTTTATGTGGTACTGAGAATTGAACACAGTGCCTTACATGTGAGAGACAAGCTTGCTGCCACTGAGCCACAACCCCAGCCCCCATCCCAACACTTCTTATTTTTTATTTTCAAACAGAGTCTTGGTAAGTTGCTTAGGGCCTTGATAAATTGTGGAGACTGGCCTTGAACTTTCGATCCTCCTGTCTCAGACTCCCAAGTCACTGGGATTACAGGCATGTGCTACCATACAATTTTAATACAAAACAAAATGTAACAGAAATAATGAGTTCTATGAAGAGTGTTTTGCCTTTTTATACTGAATATAAGATGGGCATACTTTTGATAGATGGCAATGAGTTATATGACTAATTTGGTGAGTGGGTAAAGAAAGAGCCTACCCTGTCAAGTGAACTAAGCAGTACATAAACCTCAGCAGTGTTAGCCTTGTCATGTACTTATAGTTTGTGTTTTTCAAACTGATTCTAGAGCTGAAACATTATCAACAGTGAGAATGGTTGACTTTTTTCTTTTTAATCAAAGGACAAGTTAGAGGGAATAGGAGGGAAGTGAAGGGGAAATAAAAGTAAAGTTGTAAGGATATAATGGTTGACTCCTAGGTACACTGTTTCTAGCTGAAACATAGCATAAGTGTAAGAAAAATATGACCAGAAATGAAAGATAAGGACAAAACTGAGGGCCTTGGATGCCAAGCTAAGGCACTGAGACTTAATTTAATAAGTACGTCATTGAAGACTTTTGACCAGTGAAGTGATACGTTTAGAATTATGCTTAGAATAAAACATTTGAAGAAAAGTAGCATATAGTAGATACCATGCACTGGCAGATTATATGAGTTAATCATTTGTTGTGGAATGAGTGAATGTGAACCATCCTAATTCCCTAGAGAGTTAGATGCACTAAAAAAGCTTAGCAGATGGGCTAGGGCTGTGGCTCAGCGGTAGAGCGCTCACCTAACAGGTGCAAGGCCCTGGGTTCAATCCTCAGCACCACATAAATAAATAAAACAAAGGTAAAAAAATTAAGATATACAACTTGGTTTAAAAAAAATAGCAGAAGAGTAACTTTGTTGTGCAAACCCAGATTTCATTTAAATAGGGTTCTGACATAGAGAAATAAGGAAAAAATGTACTAACTGATTAAAATGTGTTATGTGTTTATACTCTATTGCATGACTACATTTATGGAGTGTTGACTTAGGGTCAGTCTCTTATTACTTGGAATCAGGTTTCTAAAAACTTGTCAGAGGACTCTGTCTATAAGACAGTAAGAGAAGATTCAGTTTTCATTCCAAAAATTTTTCCAAAATGCCTGTCACAATACATGCTATAGTTTATGTAGTTATGGATTCAATTGTGAGCAAGGGGCTAACAATCTACTTGGGAAGAGGGCAGCTTATACGAATTGCATTAAATCTGTACAGCACTTTGAGTAGTATGGCCATTTTGATAATATTGATTCTGCCTATCCAGGAGCATGGGAGATCTTTTGAGCTATTGAAAACCAGAATCCTTAGAGGCAAGACTTTATAATCTACATTTTAAATACAAACCCCAGATGATTATTCTATTACATTAACATTGGAGAACACTGTTATCCTCACTGTGAAAAAAGTGCATTATTCTGACTAATTTCATATTTTGTATAGTAGGGTAGTCCAAGAAAGAATGGACTACTCTGTAAATAGTGTAATGAATCCATAACTGCATCAACTATAGCATGTATTGTGACAGGCATTCTGGAAAAGGTTTGGAATGAAAATTGAATCTTCTCTCACTGTCTTATAGACAGAGTCCTGTGACAAGTTTTTAGAAACCTGCTTCCAAGTAATAATAGACTGACTCTAAAAAGCAGTTTTATAGTGAATTTTTAAATAGTTTTTTTATGTTTTAAGAAATAATTTTTTGTTTTAAAATACTACATAGACATTAAGACATATTTGAACTTAATAGAAGAGCAAACAGAAGAAAAAGTGTCAATTACTAGAAAAAATATTCATCACTGTTTTCCTGTTGTGTTTTGAGAATACAAAGAAAAAACAAAGTCAGTTTCCCCTACCATACCCTCTGAACACAACACAGAATGCTTCTATAACCAAAAATGTGGGGATTTTCCTCCACACACTAATCAAACAATTCTTCAGCTGACACCTGATTGTCCTAACCAATTCAATTCTGACAGTATCAACCTGAAGATAGCTAAGATCCTACAACTGAGGGCCGAGTCCTTTCCCACCCCACTTCAGATGCCAATCAAAAAGCCCTAGGTTGATACTATGAAGGCAGTTCTAAGGGGAAAGTTCACTGTATTGAGCTCATTCATTAAAAGAACAGAAAATCACCAAATAAATAACCTAACTTTACATCTCAAAGCCTTAGGAAAAAAAACAAATCGGCACCAAAAGCAGTAGAAGATGGGAAATAATAAAAATCTGAGCCAAAATTAATGAAATTGAAACCAAAAAAATTTTTTAAAAAATCAATGAAACAAAAAGTTGATTTTTTGAAAAAAATAAACAAAATAGGTAAACCCTTAGCCAAACTAATGAATAAGAAGAGAAAATACAAATACTAAAATTCACAATGAAAAAGGAAATACCACCATGGACACCACTGAAATACAGATGATAATCAGAAGCTGCTTTGAAAATCCTTACTCCAATAAAATAGAAAATCTGAAAGTCATCAGATTTCTAGAGACATATTAATTACCCAGCTTGAATCGAGTGGACATAAAAAATTTAAACAGATCAATTTCAAGCAATGAAATTGAAGATGCCATCAGAAGCCTGCTAACAAAGAAAAGCCCAGGACCAGATGGATTCTCAGTCAAGTTCTACAGGACCATCAAAGAAAAACTTATACCAGCACTTCTTAAATTATTCCATGAAATTGAAAAGGAGGGAACCCTTCCAAACTCATTCTATTATCTTCCTGATACCAAAACCAGAAAAAGACAAAATATAGTCCACCATGAACAAGTGGGGTTCATTCCAAGGATGCAAGGTTGGTTTAACATACAGAAATCAATAAATGTAATTCACCACATCAATAGACTTAAAGAAAAGAATCACATGATTATTTCAATAGATGCAGAAAAAGCATTTGACAAAATTCAGCATCCACTCATGCTTGAAACACTAGAAAAACTAGCGATCGTAGGATCATACCTCAACATTATAAAAGCTATACACACTAAACCCAAGGCAAATCTAAATAGAGGAAAAACTCAAAGCATTCCCTCTAAAAACTGAAACAATACAGGGATGCCCTCATTTACCACTCCTATTCAATATAGTCCTCGAAACCCTAGCGAGAGCAATCAGACAAGAGAAAGAAATTAAAAGGATACAAATAGGAAAAGAAGAGCTAAACTATCCCTATTTGTCAACGACATGATTCATATTTAGAAGACCCACAAAACTACTAGGAAATTACTAAAACTCATAAATGAATACAAAGTAGCATGGTTTAGAATCAACACTAATAAATCAATTGCATTTCTGTACACCAAAGATATATCAGCTGAATGAGAAGTTAGGAAAACTATCAACTTTACAGTAGCCTCAAAAAATAAAATATTTTGGGAATCAACCTAACAAAAGAGGTGAAAGACTTCTATAATGAAAACTGCAGAACTAAAGAAAGAAATTGAAGAAGACCTCAAAAAAATGGAAAAGATCTCCATTGCTCCTGGATAGGCAGAATCAATATTATCAAAATGGCCATACTACCAAAAGTTCTGTACAGATTTAATGCAGTTCCTATAAAGATCCCAATGATATTTTTCACAGAAATAGAAAAAGCAAACATGAAATTCATTTGGAAAAATAAGACGCCCTGAATAGCCAAAGCAATCCTTAGCATGGAACGTGATACAGGAGGCATCACAATACCAGACCTTAAATTATACTACTGAGCTATAGTAGTATAAAAATAGCATGGTATTGGCATCAAACCAGTCATGAAGACCATTGGAACAGAAGACACAAGGATAAGCCCACATAAATACAGTTATCTCATCCTAGACAAAGGCACCACAGACATACATTAGAGAAAAGATAGCCTCTTCAACAAATGATGCTGGGAACACTGGAAATACATATGTAATAGAATGAAATTGAACCCCTATATCTCAACCTGCACAAAACTCTAAGTGGATCAAAGACCTAGGCTTTAGACCAGAGACCCTGTATTTACTATTAGAAAAAGTAGGCCCAACACTCTAACATGTTGGCTTCAGAATTCCTCAACAAGACTCCTAAAGTGCAAGAAGTAAAATCAAGAATCGATAAACGGAATGGTATCAAACTGAAAAGCTTCTTCATATCACAGGAATCAATCAAGAATGTGTACAGAGATCCTACAGATTGAGAGAAAATCTTCACCACCAATACCTCAGATAAGGCATTAATTTCCAGGATATACAAAGAACTCAAAAAACTT
Organism: Marmota marmota marmota; assembly: GCF_001458135.2. Taxonomy (NCBI): domain Eukaryota; kingdom Metazoa; phylum Chordata; class Mammalia; order Rodentia; family Sciuridae; genus Marmota; species Marmota marmota. Next base: position 19,983,306 of record NW_026000082.1, read on the forward strand.
AACATGAGAAAAATAAATAACCCAATCAATAAATGGGCAAAGGAACTCAACAGGTACTTCACAGAAGAAGAAATATGAGTGGTAAAATATATGAAAAAATATTCAACATCTCTAGCAATTAGAGAAATACAAATTAAAACTACACAGATTCCATCTTACTCCAGGTTAGAATGGCAGTTATAAACAATACAGGTAAGAATAAATGTTGGTGAGGATGTGGGGGAGAAAGGTACTTTCATACATTATTGGTGGGACTGCAAATTGGTGCAACCTCTATGGAAAACAGTATGGAGATTCCTCAGAAATCTTGAAATGGAGCCACCATTTGACCCAGTTATCCTACTTCTCCATCTATACCCCAAAGACTTAAAAACAGCATACTATAGTGATGCAGCCACATCCATGTTTATAGCAGCTCAACTCACGATAGCTATGCTATGGAAACAACCTAGGTATCCTTCAACAGATGAATGATTAAAGAAAATGTGGTATATATACACAATGGAATATTACTCAGCCATAAAGAAAAATGCAATTATGGCATTTGCCAGTAAAAGGATGGAACCAGAGAATATCATGCTAAGTGAAATAAGCCAATCCCTCCAAAAAACAAAGGCCGAATAGTCTCTGATTTGTGGATGCTCTCCCAAAACAAGGAAGATTGGGGAAGGAAATAATAGAAATAGATTGGACTATACATAGGGTAATGAAGGGAAGGGAGTAGGGAGGGGAATAGGAAAGAGTAGAATTAATTAGTCGTAACTTTCCTAGCTTTGTATTTGTATATACACAACCAGAGTAACTCCACATTATGTATGACAACAAGATTGAGAACCTAATAGAATAAGTTTTACTTTATGTATATATGTTCTTCCAAAATATAGTTTAAAAAAAAAAAAAAGCCCCAGGTTGTTTTAGCTGTGCTTCTGACTACAAATTGAGGTTCCCACAACTCCCCTCTCAATCTTGATTAATTTGCTAGAGTGGCTTACCAAACTCAGGGAAACATTTACTTGTATTCACCAGTTTATTATAAAGAATGTTACAAAAAATACAAATGGAAACATGTACAGGACAAGGTATGAGAGAAGAGAAGCCAAGCTTCCATACTCTCTCCCAGTGTGCCACTCTAGGAACCTCCCCATGTTCTGCCATCTGGAAGCTCTACAAATCCTGTCCCCTTGGGTTTTTATGGAGGCTTCATTACATAAGCATGATTAATTAATTTATTTGTCATTGGTTGGTCAACTTAACCTTCAACCCCTGTCCCTTTCTGGAAGGTTGGGGTATAGAGCTAAAAGTCTTACTTACATCCTTGAATATTCCAAGGATTTTAGAACTTATGTCAGGACGTAGGACAGAGACCAGATACACATTTCATAATATCACCTGTGTATTTCCTAATAGGCTAATCCCCTGATGGTTTTGTATCCTTGAGAGAGGATACAACTATGACTTATGTGAATTTGAAACTAGCATTTGATCTCTTACATGTATTTTGACAAAACCCATAAAACAAGAAATAACCCATCTGTGTTTAATTATGCTCACAACCTGCCTCTAGCTGAGTGTTTAGCATGTGAACTCAAGGATTCATTTCACTGTTCCCATTTCTTACAGGTGCCCCTGATCCCACAGCTGGGGCCAGCATTGATGATGAGAACTGTTGGCACTTAGATGAGGAACAGGTAAAAGAACAAGTGAAGCTCTTTCTCTCCCAGGGAGGTTACTATGGCTCTGGAAAGCCGCTCAACTCAATGTTTGCCAAGGTAAGACATGAAAAGGCTTAATTGTTTTAAACTTTTAAGTAAACTCAGCTCACCATACTTCTGTCTTCATGCATTAAACATATCTCACTTGACTTAGCTAACTGCCTAAAACCTAGTGGGAGGGTTTAAGCAGAGCAGCCCTAAGAAGATTGTATCCAGGGAGCACAACTACCTTACCCTGGTGTCCTGTTTCTTCTCCATTCTAAATAAGCTAGTGTTGCTGGGGGCATTTAATGAGGAGACCATCTTCTCTCTTTGAACCTGAGGTTGCTAAATGAAGCCTCAAAGACTAGTTTCAACAGTGTCCATGGAAGTCAGTGTTTTGAAACTGGGGACCCCTATAATCAACTTTCTTTCTTTTTTTCCCCCTCATACCTTTAGTGAGATATGACCCACATGCCATACAATTCATCCATTTAAAGTATACAATTCAATAGTTTTTGGTATATTCACAGATATATGCAGCCATCATCACAATTAGCATTTTCATCATCTCAAAAGAAAACTCATACCTCAGCCTATCCCACTCTCATCCTCCATATCCCTTTACTCTAGCCCTCTAATGTACTTTTAGTCTCTATAGGTTTCCCTGTTCTGGACTTTCATATGAATAGAATCATATAGTATGTAGTGTTTTATGACTGGCTTCTTTCACTTAGCCTAGTTTTTTTTTTTTTTTTCCTAGGTTTATCTGTGTTTTAGCATGAATCAGTACTTCATTCCTTTTTTTTATGGCCTAATGATAGTCCATGGTATGGACACTCCACATTTTTTTTATCTTTTTTTTCCTGTAGATAAATGAATGTGGACATTTGGATAGTTTTTACCTTTTGGCTATTATAAATAATGTTGCTATAAACATTATTGTACAAGTTCCTTGTGGGCCATTTTCCAAGGTGGTTGCATCATTTTTACAATCTTACCAACAATATATGTGGTTCTGATTTCTCTATATTTTGGCCAACACATGTTATCTGACTTTTTGATTCTAGCCAGCCTAGTTGATATGACAAGGTATCTCGTTATGTAAAACAAGCTTTCTTGGCACATGCAGAGACCTTGCTTACAGGTCTTGCTTCTTTCTGGCTCTTTGGATATGTTGTGCTCAATACATCAACATACCCTACTCTCCTTCCTTCTTTCCTATCCTTTTATTCTCTATACTGTGTATCTCTTGCCCTTCCTTATGTGTCAGGTTCGAGAGATGCTACGGATGAGAGATTCTAATGGAGCCAGGATGCTGACACTTATAACTGAGCAGTTTATGGCTGACCCACGACTCACACTTTGGAGGCAGCAAGGAACAAGCATGACAGACAAGTGCAGGCAGCTCTGGGATGAACTAGGTAAGTTGCCATCTCTCAGAGAAGTGCTATGTCCAACCACCTCACCCCCTGGTGACATTAGTGATCATTTGCTATCAGTTATTGCCTGGGTCTTGCTGAATCTAACTGGTGGAATATTGAAGTTCTACACCATAGTAACTCTGAACTTACCTTTTTTTGCTTCTGTAGCATTGTGCTTTGCTATTGACATTAGCATTCTGTTCCATATGATACCCACATAAAAGCCCTGGCTGAAATAAAACCTCTTTACTTAGTTTTTGTTGAATAGCACTAGCCAAGTTTTTCACATATTTGTCAGACTCACCCTTGTTGCTTTCTCTGAGTCTTCTCTTCTATATCACTCATGGCAAGAACTCATATACATAATATGACAGTTTCCAAGGCTTAGACTTTGACTTACTGTTCCTTCTCCATACTCTCTTAAGAATTTTTTCTTTGTGGGGGGGAGTGCTACCAGAGATGGAACTCAGGGATACTCAAACACTGAGCCACATCCCCAGCCCTATTTTGTATTTTATTTAGAGACAAGGTCTCACTGAGATGCTTAATGCCTCGCCATTGCCAAGGCTGACTTTGAACTTGCGATCCTCCTGCCTCAGCCTCCTGAATTGCTGGAGGCAAGAATTTCAGCCACTGTGCCTGGCAAGAATTTTTTTTTTTTTAATATCATGACTTCAGAGCTTACTTGCAGATCTCAAACTTACTTCTTTCCATTCATCTAGTCCCATGTTAGAGGCTACCCATTTGCCATTTCCACTGGGAATTCCAAATTAACTTGGGCCTTCTACAAAAATAGGTTCCCATGCTAGCATTGACCCTAGTGTTCCTTACTCTACCAAATTTATTGTCAGGCACCCATATTTCTTTAATTCCCTACATCCAGATTCCAACTTCATTTCATTTCATGACCTTTAAGTGCTTTTAGTGTCCATTCTAATTTTTTCTTCCCTATCACCCCTAGTCTGATAGAAGACCTTAGAACTTTTAGATTAGATTAGAACTTTGGCCTTCTGAATGGCCTCTCTATTCTAATTTCTCCCCAATCAAGGCAATCCTCTTTGGTCATTATTTCTCTTTTTCATTCCCCTGCTTCAAGACAAAATTTGCAATGCTAATACTTAGCTCCTCTACCTATTGGCAGAATCTTCTATACCCTGAACTCATCATTCAACCCTTGCCGCATTTGGGGTTATATTGAGAAAGTTCTCATGTGGTATATTCTAAAGTTCTAATACAGCTCCTCCATATGTACCCTGCACCAGAAAACAAACTTCCCACTCATACAAAATACCACAAGAAATGATGGCAGCCAACTTGGGATTTCAGTGAGTTCTAGAATGAAGCCTGTGTTTAATAGTATAGCTCTGAAGATGTCGAGGTTATGGCTTAATGACTTTGGTACCATCCTTGGTTATTTGGGGACTGGTAAGCCTGGGTTTTTAGTTTGGGTGGTGAGGCTTTTCTATACAACCTAGAGTAATAATGGCTTTGCTGTTCTTATTAATTGCAAATAGGGGAGGAAAAAATGGGGGGGATCATGAACTGAAATCAATTTCCATGCATGTATGAGTTTTTCAGGATGAGCAAAACTACTCTTATAACTATAAAGCTCTAATAAAAATAATAATAAATAGGTACATTATTGGTATGTGCTAGTCTTTGTGTTGAAGATTATACTCTCATTATTTCATTTAATTCTCATAATAATTTTATGAAGTACTTGTACACTTATTGCAAGGAAACAAAAACAAATCTGGTTACTGCTGCATACAGAATAAAATAAGGAATTATAGATAAAGTCTCTCTGCTGTAATGTAGTGACACTTTCTGGAGTGTAAGAATGTTACACTATGAACTGGGTTGTGGCTCAGTGGTAGAGCACTTCCCTCGAATGTGAAGCACTGGGTTCGATTCTCAGCACTGCATATAAATAAATGAATAAAGTAAAGGTTCATCAACAACTAAAAAAACATTAAAAAAAATGTTACACTATTAGTCTATAGCTACAGTTCAACCAGTTGTTTTCCAGAGGCTGACTTTGAACTTGTGATCCTTCTGCCTCTTGCCTCATGACACAAAGTATGGAAACTTAGAAACTGCTTCTAAACTATTCCCTTGAAAGGGATTGTAGATATGGACTTCCTTCCAGGGTAAGATACTTCTATATGAGAAAACTTTGCTCAGAATAATTCAGTATTTTCTTTAGGGTCACACACTATTAAGTGGAGGTTCTAACACTGGACTCCTGCTCTGTCTGATTCTAAGTCAAGCATTCCTCAGTTCTATCTTATGTCCTTTCCTCAATCCCACAAAAGTGTATGTTGCTTGAGAATTTGAAATTATCCTTCTTCAGAGAGTCAGTCTCATCTGAGGCCTAAGTGTCTTAGAGTGACTTCTGTGCCAATCATGGGATTGTGATTTGGATTTGGACTTGGCTTTTGGGACAAAAAGTAACTGTGGGGCTGGGGATGTGGCTCAAACGGTAGCGCGCTCGCCTGGCATGCGTGCGGCCCGGGTTCGATCCTCAGCACCACATACAAACAAAGATGTTGTGTCTGTCGAAAACTAAAAAAAAATAAATATTAAAATTCTCTCTCTCTCTCTTTAACAAAAAAAAAGTAGCTGTGAGGAAGTAAACAGAGCTGTTTCACAGGGTTTTTAAAGTTTTGTAATATACTTGTGTTCATTATGAATAATTCTCATTTCTGACATTTTCATATCTAAGAAAATATTTATAAGACATGTTTACCTGTGGAGGGTCTAGGCGGGGGTGGTAGGAACTACCAATTATAATAAAATAAAATAAGCTCACTGCTTTTAGTTCCTGAGCTAGACAAAATAAAAGCAATCAGACATGATGATTCCTCACCTTCCCACTTGCAAATGTATTTACCCAGTCACATCTGTACCCGTATGCTTGGCCTTCTCTTCTTTTAAAATCTAGTGAATATGTTCCCATGAAAGACCAATCCTTATTTATTTGCTCTGGATTCTTCCTATCTCCTTTTCTCAAGAATTATGCTCCTGCAGTTTTCTCCTTTCTCTGACATTACTAATTTCTCTTACTGTGTGTGTGTGTGTGTGTGGCTGGCTGTCTGTCTCTCAGATCATTCCTATCAATGTGCAGTTATGCTCTGATATCTTGAATCTCAAATTTAATAAAGTTTGTTTGATGTTCCAACCACCCCTCCTGCAACTACCACCCCATTTCTCACCTTCCCTTCAAAGTAATACTTCTAAAAATAGTGGTCATTCTTTCCATTTCTCCCTTCAGCATACTCCGGTTGGGTTTCCATTGTTCACTGCTGCCACTCTACTAAAGTAACTCTTGTCAGAATCACCAGTGATTTCCATATTGCTAGACACAATATGAAGACATCTTATCAGTTGTCATCTTATTTGACTTCTTAGCAGTTTTCAATAAAATTAACCATACTCTTCTTGAAACTTATTCTTCTATGAGTTTCTATAACTGTACATGCTCTTGGTTTTCTTCCTATATTTCTGACTACTTTTTCTCAGTCCCATATGCATCCTCCTCTACCTTCCCTCAGTACTTCTAAATACTGAGTATCACACATATACAGCACAATTTTTCATATCTTCAGTTGAATATAAAGAATGTTGACACCAATTCGTGTCTTCATACATGTCCTTTGGATAATGATGTCCATCACATTCCACCATCCTTGCTAACCCCCTGCCCCCTCTCTTTCCCTCCCACTCCTCTACCCTATCTAGAGTTCCTCTATTCCTACCCCACTATGAATCACCCTCCTTATATCAAAGAAAACATTTGGCATTTGTTTTGGGGGGGATTGGCTAACTTCATTTAGCATTATCTTCTCCAACTCCATCCATTTACCTGCAAATGCCATGATTTTATTCTCTTTTATTGCTGAGTAAAATTCCATTGTGTATATATGCCACATTTTTAAAATCCATTCATCCACTGAAAGGCATCTAGGTTGGCTCCACAGTTTAGCTATTGTGAATTGTGCTGTTATAAACATTGATGTGGCTGTGTCTCTGTAGCATGCTGATTTTAAGTCCTTTGGGTATAGACCGAGGAGAGGGATAGCTGGGTCAAATGGTGGTTCCATTCCCAGATTTCCAAGGAATCTCCATACTGCTTTCCATATTGGCTGCACCAACTTGCAGTCCCACCAGCAATGTATGAGTGTGCCTTTTCCCCCACATCCTCACCAACACTTATTGTTGTTTGTCTTCATAACAGCTGCCATTCTGACGGGAGTGAGATGATATCTTAGAGTAGTTTTGATTTGCATTTCTCTAATTGCTAGAGATGATGAACATTTTTTTCATATATTTGTTGATTGTATATCCTCTTCTGAGAAATGTCTGTTCAGGTCCTTGGCCCATTTATTGATTGGGTTATTTGTGTTTTTGGTGCTTAGCTTTTTGAGTTCTTTATTTACTTTAGAGATAGTGCTCTATCGGATGTATGAGGGGTAAAAATTTGCTCCCAGGATATAGGCTTTCTATTGACCTCACAGATTGTTTCTTTGTGCTGTATATGTATAATAAGAATTGTAATGCATTCCACTGTCACTTATTTTTAAAAAAAGCAATCAGTCAATCAACCAATACTGATTATCCCACAGCACCCACCTCCCTGTATATGTTTGCTACGTGGATGATTACATTCATTTCCATGGTTTTAAATGCATCCAGATGAAGGCAAGTAACAAATTTCCATATGTAAGGGTTGGGAGTGTAGTTCAGTGGTAGAGTACTTGCTTAGCATGCACAAGACCCTGGATTCTAACCCCAGGACCCCAAAAGAACAAAAACAAATTTATATCTCTAGCTTTGACCCTTTCCCTTGAGCTTCAGACTGTGTCCAGCTGCCTATAACTTCTAAGAATTCTAAGAAACATCTTAAACTCAATATAGCCATTACAGAACTCTTAATTCCACTGCCAAACCCTGATTTTCCCTTGTTGTCCCCATTCAGTACACAGTATCAGATGTGATTTTTTTTTTTTTTTTTTTTTTGGTACCAGGGATTGAACCCAGAGGCCCTTAACCATTGAACCACATCCCCAGCCCTCCCCCCATTTTAAGACAGGATCTTGCTAAATTGCTGAGGCTGGGCTTGAATTTGTAATCCTCCTGTCTCAGCCTTCCAGGTTGTTGGGATTACAGGTGTGTGCCATAATGTTCAGCTGTATTTAGTTACTTACAAAGAAAATGTAAGCAAAATTCTTGTTCCCCCATTTTCTACCTTCTATATCCAAACCAAGACTATTTTATCCTTAAGAGTTTGAAGAGCGAATGAAATAATCTATATAAAATGCTTAAAATAATACCTAGCTGATAAAAAGAAAGAGAAGATTGCTATTCTTATTATGTTAAATAATAAGTATGTACATTTTAAACTTCCATAATAGCTACCTTTGCTTAGAATTTTTGACACTGTTTTAAGTTGCAGGAAAACACACATGCTTTTGGATGCTGATAACACAGTATTATGAATGCTATTATATATAGGCAACTGTAGGATTTATCTTGCTTTGGACCTTAGAGATGTGACAGTTTCTGAAACAAATTATAAGAACCTAATTAATAAGAGATAAAACTCATTTTAAATTTATAGGCGAAAGTACTTAAACTTACTTTCTAGGGCTCCTCTTCTTAATATCGGAATGATGAAATAGGAATTCCTATGTGACAATAGCATTAGTACTGTTTCTTTACCTCTTAAAGCCTCTCTCACCTTACTCAATCTGTCTTCCATTCCTATTATCTTAATGATTTTGCCATTTTTAGATCACAAGTCTTTCAAGTAGCCAAATATAGTGGCTTCCTTTTGGTCTTCATTTCTATATATGAAGATTAAATGTGAAAATCTTTTTCTTTGCTATAGATGAAAAGCATTTCTTCAACTATAAAATAAATACTACTATTATGATTACCTTATGAGCCATTATTATAATTATTACTAGTATTCTTTCTTCTTTATAGCACATTTTTAAAATGAAGTTGAACCAATAAAATGAACTTTCATTTTCAGTTAGCTATCTCAAATTGAGGCTAAGATGACCTTTTAAAACATTCCTGTTTGATTTTGAGGACCTTTGAAATACTGTTTGAATGTACCTCCATCCATGGAGGATGTAACTCCATCACAAAATATATTTAATTAAGAAGCACTTCATCCATGATTATTGCTGACTGGAGATTGAGAAGTTATCTGGCAAAGCCACATAACCAACCTTGGAAAAAAATAAGCAGCTTTTCTTTAAAAGGAGGGTGATGTGGTGAAAGAAACAGTATCCCTGGTTATATGAAATATGTGATACTGTGCCCAGTAACAGAAAATTGAAGAAAGTAATGGTTTTGAGGAATCACAAGTTGATCAGCAGTTTCAGAATCTAAGTCCCAAAATAAATCATTTTCCTTGAAAAAAGGAAATACTAAGATTCTACTCTATACCAGGTAATATACTAGACTCTTAATAAACGTGATCCCATTTAATTGTCATACTATCCCTACAAAGTAGATATTTTTATGTTATTGGCTTTACAATTGAGGCTTTTACAACTGATTGAAGGTCACAAAGTCCAACTAGCCAATAAGTGAGACTTTTTCTGAGCACTTTCCTTCCACCCCTTGTCCTTGTACTAAATTCCTTTCTTCTGTGGTGCTGTTACACCCTGAAAATATCTTTATATCAACACATATATCTGAATGGTTTTGTATTTATTTATCGGTCTCTCCCATTAGACAGTTCCTCAAGGGTAGGAACAGTGTCTTCTTCACCAGTACAATACTTTAGTGAATAGAAGGCTTTAAAAAAAATATTTGTAAGACTGCAGATTTGAGCTAAGTGTTCGAGCCTAAATCTGTCTTGTTTGTCATCAGAGGCACACAGGTGCAGATATCCAGATAGTTATTGTGCTTTAAAGTAACTTTGAGATGCAAAAATAAGACAGGTTTGAAAATCCTTGCAAGTTTTTTTTTTGTTTTTTGTTTTTTTTTTTTTTTTGAGAAAAGCCGATGCTTGGTTGTTTTTGTTATTCGGGATCTTTTTGGTATTCCACTACTGTACCATAATTAGTCATCAGTGTATTTAAGATAATCAAGGCAGTGAGTGATGAAAAGGCTACTATTTTGTCATTCTGTTAAGCACATGCTGATAAATGTTATCCCATTTAATTGTCATATTTTTATGTTTTTGGCTTTACATTACTAATTTCTCCAGCCACCGTGGCTTTGGAAACTGAAATGAAACATAAATGAAACTGAAACATTAAAGCTTACATGTATATCAAAGGAGAGTTATCAAGAATGTGGATTGCTGTCTTTTCTAGGGGCTTTATGGGTGTGCATAATTTTAAATCCACACTGCAAACTGGAGGAGAAGTCCTGTTGGCTGCAGCAGCTGCAGAAGTGGAGCGACCTGGATGTCTGTCCCCTGGAGGATGGGAACTATGGGCATGAACTTCCCAACATCACCAATGCACTTCCCCAGAATGGCAATCACAGCCCAGGTGAGTCAAGTATCCTTTTAGGTTCTTTGTCTCTAGAACTTCAAAAGGTAAGAGGGTAAAGCCCTAAAACAATGGTAACTGGACAGCCTCTTGGTTGTCCAAATTACCATTCTAAATATGAAAAGTCTGTCTTTTTATTCATTCTAAGTCTTAAATAAGGATAAGCCTTTGTCTTTGACATTGGGTATGTTGTTCTTTTCCACATCTAGAGTATCCTTACAGTACCCAGCACAAGGTCCTAGAGCCCTCTTCATGATTCCTCAGTACCCTTCAGTATTCCTCAATACCCTCAGTATCTTTGTGTCTAATGGATCTTGGCCTCCGTTTGGTGTTGACTTTAGCCCAGAAGACCTTTTGAAAAGTGGAAAAAATGGCCCTTTCTTATTCTGTTTCTTGTTCTCTGTTTCCCTCAAGTTTTTATATAGCACATATTTGGAGTTGGGGGTCATCCTCCAAGTATTGCCAGGATTCCTGCCCCATTTTAAGACAAATTCAGGGCAGTGATACTATACCATCTGTCTTTTGAGTCCACTGTCCTAAAGACTTTGCTTGGTATCAATAGTCATGTCAGTTTTATTTCACCTAACTCAAGCTATTTGATATTGACAACTGATGGCTTTTTTTTTTTAACTCATTGAGAATCTTTACTGATAAGAGATTTCATTAGATACTGATTTTATAATTTGTTCCTTTTAAGTAATAATTCTGTTGGCATTTTAATCTAAAATTATTATTTTGCTTGATCCTTCTGTTATACCGTATTTAATTTAGTATTTAAAATAACTAAAGTAATGAGTGGTGAAAAGGCTACAGTCTTATCACTTCTTTCAACCTACTATAGTACCTAGTACTCATCTATGGGCAACACGGGAAGCCACCATTTTAATATTGACCTTGGATAGAATAGAGAGGGTCAAATGCATACAAACACATGCCTCCAGTCTGGCAGTTTCTTCCTTGTCATAATATATTGGTTCTTCATTGTTACTGGTTCTCCTTTGAGAATGTCACTTCCTCTGCTTTCTTCCCAAGTTGTGACTGGTATCTGTCTCTCATATCCCATTACCAGTGGAACTGGAGAAGTAATAGAAAGCATCCTATAAACTTTTTTTGCCGTTTCTACATCATTATTCAGCCATCCCATCTTCCTAAAATACCTCCTACTTTTAAAATTTTATGCCATCAAACCAGACTATCTTCTACTTCCACCCTCTTGTTTTAGCCATCTGTAGACTTCTGCATCAATACCCTCATTCCTTGAAGATTTTTTAACTATTGACTTACTAATACTACTTTCTGTCACTCCTCTTGTCATAATTCTCGGTGATTTCAGTAGCTGCAAAAATGATCCTTCCAGCATTGTGGTCTCCAGTTCTTTGACTCCCTCTTTTTCAGTTACTTTAATCTTCCACCTTAATTTAACCATCCAATCCCAAAGTTGTGCCCTAAACTTTGTCATTACCAATAACTATATCCTCTTCATCATCTCAATTTTAAACATCTCCAATTATTATCACCAGACTTTCTTGCTTATTTTCTTTAATATCCCAATTTCCAGTAATTAATTGGCCCACTAGAAATTTTGATCTTACCATATTTTCACTGTCTTGATAGCCTCATTGTCCTTGTTACCCAGGTAGATTCCTTGGTACATCACTCTCTAGTGTACACAGTGAGCTCCCCCTTTGCCTTTGTTATACTCATGTGGCAAAACTCTATAAACTTTGTGCATTCCAATTCCCTTATTACGTGGTACTCACACCTATACAACTGAACATGGCTAGAGAGAAACAATCATAACTGGTCTTATTTTAAATTTATGACCACAAATTTCAAGTGGATCATTAATGTTTTCTGCACATCTATTACATTTTCCTAGCCTGTACTGTTTTACTCTTCTTAACTACTCTATCATATCATCTTTTCCCTAAAACTCTATATACTTTGTCCTTCCTCTTTCTTGCTTTCAGCTGAGTTTTGCTTCCTGATCACTGACATTAGATAAGGAAGCAGAAATAAATTTCCCATTACCACCTCTGTGGCGTTGGTTCAAAAGAATTGCTATCCTGCTGGGTGTGGTGACACACACCTATAATCCCAGTGGCTTGGGAGGCTGAGGCATGAGGATCACAAATTAAAAGCCAGCCTCAGTAAAAGCAAGACTCTAAGCAACTCAGTGAAACCCTGTCTCTAAATAAAATACAAAATAGGGCTGGGGATGTGGCTCAGTGGTTGAGTGCCCCTGAGTTCAATCCCTAGGACTGAAAAAAAAAAAAAAAAAGAATTACAGTCCTAATTAATCAAAGAATCACTGTCTTTGCCCATCTAATCCAAGTCCAAACCTTCCACTTATTCTCAAGGTCCTATTCTTTTTCTTTTATCCAAAATAATGCTGTAGGAATTATCTCCCATCTCTCCTGCATCACAAATTTTTCCCTCCCTCTGGACCATTCCTATAAGTATGCAAGCACATTATTATATGTCCCATTCTTTTTAAAATATTTTTTTAGTTGTAGATGAACACAATACCTTTATTTTACTTGTTTTTATTTTTGCTTGGTACCGGGGACCCAACCCAGTGCCTCACGCATGCTAGGCAAGCAGTCTACCATTGAGTCACAACCCCCGCCCCATATGTCCCATTCTTAAATAAAACAAAACAGAAAACACTCTTGCTTCTCCACATGCTTCTCTAGTTACCAGCATATTTTTCTGAGGTGGTTAGAATTAAGAAAAAATGTTCGAAAGAACAGTGTATACTTATTATCTTCTTTTCCTCTCCTCTGATTCTTTTTTTTAAATTCATTTTTAAAAAATGACAGCAGAATGCATTACAATTCTTATTACACATATATACCACAATTTTTTATATCTCTATTTGTATATAAAGTATGTTGACACCAATTCATTCGTGTCTTCATACATATACTTTGGATAATGTTGTCTATCACATTCCACTATCCTTGTTAACCCCCTGCCCCCTCCCTTTCCCTCCCACCTCTCTGCCCTATCTAGAATTCCTCTATTCCTCCCATGCTCCCCCTCCCTACCCCACTATGAATCAGCCTCCTTATATTAGAGAAAACATTCGGCATTTGTTTTTTGGGGGATTGGCTAACTTCACATAGCATTATCTTCTCCAACGCCATCCATTTACCTGCAAATGCCATGATTTTATTCTCTTTTATTGCTGAGTAATATTTTATTGTGTATATATGCCACATTTTTTTTTATCCATTCATCTATTGAAGGGCATCTAGGTTGGCTCCACAGTTTAGCTATTGTTAATTGTGCTGCTATAAACATTGATGTGGCTGTGTCCTTGTAGTATGTTGATTTTAAGTTCTTTGGGTATAGTCTGAGGAGAGGGATAGCTGTGTCAAATGGTGGTTCCATTCCTAGATTTCCAAGGAATCTCCATACTGCTTTTCATATTGGCTGCACCAGGTTTTCATTCCCACCACCACTGAAAAAACTCTTATACTAGTCACTAAAGCTTTGCTTGATATCTTTGCTTTTGTAAAAAGGTTCTTCTGATAGAGGGCTAAACCTAGTGATTGTCAATCATAATCTTTTTTTTTTAAGGCATCATCAGATTTATTGTTAGAACTTCTAAATTAGTTGAGGTAATTGTATGAATCTTTGCTCCTTGCAAAGACAGTCAAATTAACCTAAATATTAAATTTGAGGTGTTTACATATGGTGGTAAAATGCCTCTTTATATGTATCAAGAAATTATGAAACCCACAATTTCTGAAACTTATAGTCTTAATTGCCCTAAACATTGTTCATACATTTCTCTTTTTTTTTAAGTCAGTCATAATCTTAAATGACCTTTTAGCAGTATTTGACACACTGACCATTCTCTCCATGGAATATCTTTGTCACTTCATTTCTAAGACATCAATCTCTCTTGGTTCCCCTTACTTAATTGGCCCTTTCTTCTAAATCTGAAGTGTCTCTTCCCCTCCTTCCAAACCTAAAAATGCTGTAATGCTCAGGGCTTAGACATCATATCACTTATCTTTCTATATTAAATTGGTGATTGCATTGTTTTAATAATCATCTATATGCTAACAATTCCCAAATGGATATCTTCCATCCTCCTCAATTCTATTCTTGTATATTTAACTGCTTTTTGATATATCTGCTTATATATTAATAGGCATCTCAGTGGATTTCTTTCTTTTAAGCCCTACCCAAATCTGTTTCTCCTACATTCTTCCCTGTCTCCGTATCTGGCATCTTTATCTGAAAAATCTTTGTGTCGTTCTTGATTCTTCTCTTTGTCCTTCTCCTCAAATCTAATCTGTGAGCAAATCTCATTGCATTTGCCTTCAAAGTATATTCATTATTCAGCTGCTCACCATTTCTGCTGTTGGTACTCTGAGCCAGTACCATCATTTTCATAAATTATTGTAGCAGCTGCCCATATAGCTTGCTCATTCCATCCCTCGCTGTTCTCAAACATTCCAAATATATTCACATATCAGGACTTAGTACTTTCTGGGTCTTCTACCTGGAATGTTCTTACTAAATATCACTAAAGCTTGCCCCTTGTTCCTGCAGATCTTTACTCAAATGTTTTCCTTTTTTTTTTTTTTTTTTAATGGGGTCTTTCTATGTTCCTGGACCCAAATGATCCTCTTCCCTTAGCCTTTCAAGTGGCTGGGACTGTAGGCACAGACCACTGTTCCTGGCTGTTCAAATGTTATCTTATATTCTATATAAAACAATAACTCTACTTACTGTCAACTAGCCTTTCTCCCTAACTGTACTTTAGTTTTTTCCATAGTACTTGTAACCAGATAATATAGCTGAAATACTGTATATTTAACTATCTCTCCCCATTTGGATGTAAAGTTCTATAAATATAAGGACTTTTATATCCTGAGCACCTAGAACAGTATTGCTATGTATTAGGCATACAATATATTCTAATTTAATGAATTATAAAACATACTGAGAGCCCAGTCCCCCTGGAAAATTCTCAATTCAGCAGGAGGGAGACTTAGACTATAGCCAGCAGAAGAGTTAGTGTGCTTCCACTGAGGGACTGAACAAGAAGCAATTTCAATAAGTACTTTCAGTGCTACTCTGATGATAATATCCTTTAATTATCTGAGCCTATACCCGGTGGGATATGTTAAATTCTAAAGAGATGAGCAGATTCCAAAACCTTTTCCTATGTGGTTGAATATGTTAGTTTCTTTCATGTTTAATCTGAATCTTCTGACTTTCCTGGACAGTTTTTTGTATGTAATCAATAGATATACACCTACTTGAGTATATCTGGAAATATTTGTATAGTTCAGGTCTTGGTCCCAAATAGTTTTAACTGCTCTTAATCTGACAAAAAATATCTAAATTATCCCTTTTTAAATTTTTTTCTTAAATGTCATTTCCCCGAGTCCCCCAAGTCATAGTTTATGACAACGTATCTTCCATTTGATTTACCTGCATACCACCCATAAGAATTGAATTTATCTACAGTATTCATTTCCCTGTTACACTTTTTCTGAAAAGAGATGACATGGTAAGAGTCCAATGAGAAAACAAGTTATTCTTTCGCCAGCATCAGCTTTTCTTATAAGGAATAAAATTTTAAGTCTGAAGCTATCAGTGAGATTTTTTAAAGTATCAGATTATACAGGGCTTTAACTCTTTTTCAGCTTTTAATATGAATTCCATGGAAGCCCTAAGTCTGCCAAGGATCATGCTGCAAATGATACAAATTGTGGATTAGTCAGGGAAATTACCTGACTGCTTCTCTCTACCATTGACCTCTATAGAAACAGTTTGTATCCTCATGATTGAGCAACTGAAAACCACTGCCTCTCCTAGTTTTCATGAACCTCTGAGTCCCAGTAGATATTGGTCTTCTGTAAAAGGAGGAAGGCAGCCATAGATTTTTGTAAAAAGGTTCTTCTGATAAAGGGCACAGATATACTAATGATTATCCAGGAAGGAAGCAGCACAACAAATATCCAGATTGTGGAGTGGTTGTTCTCATTGCTCTTATACTATTCTTCTGCCCAACCTCTCACCCTGATGAAGACCCAGGAATTAGAACTTCTGATTATCTAACATTGTGCTGCTGCATTTTTTTTTCTTTCCCTAGACTCCTTATCCAGACCAAGACGAACAGTGTTCACTAGAGCCATCGAGGGCCGTGAGTTACATTGGCAGGACAGCCACCTACAGAGAATAATCAGCAGTGATATATATACAGCTCCTGCCTGCCAACGAGAAAGTGAGCGACTACTCTTTAATTCCCATGGCCAGCCACTGTGGCTTGGTAAGTCTAGCCCTCATCTACTCCAAGATTTTCAGAGCCCAACCTCAACTCATATGAGGCCCAAAGGAGCCATCTGTGTAAGTACCAGCAAAACCAACTACAATTTGGATAGTCTTTATATAGCTCTTTTGAGGCCTTTTGAGATTCAGGATATTTATTTGAAGCTATTTGCATATGTGCTTAGTTGAGGTACAGTAATTTCAAATAGGATTTGTATCCTATCCCCTAAACTTTGGGAGGATAAAGGAGTTAATACATCTCAAGGAGTATAACATAGCCATTAGATATCAGTTTACAGGCTCTCTCAGTCATTGGTTACTGAGCAACGTTATATTCTACTCTGAAATTATATATTTTGCTTAAAAAAAACACCATTTCCTGGGCATGATGGTACACCAGCGGCTCAGGAGGCTGAGGCAGGAGAATTGTGAGTTCAAAACAAGCCTCAGCAACTTAGCAAGATCCTGTCTCAAAAGAAAATATAAAAAAGGGATGTGTCTCAGTGGTTAAGCACTCCTGGGTTCAATCCCTAGTTTAAAACAAACAAACAAACAAGGACTGGGGTCATAGTTCAGTGGTATACCGCTTGCCTAGCATGTGTGAGGCACTGGGTTTGATTCTCAGTACCACATATAAATAACTAAATAAATAAAATAGAGGTCCATTGACAACTAAAATCAAAAACAAAAAATAAACACCAAGTTTGAAACTTAAATTACCCTGTTCTGGCAACTAGGACACAGTCTTCATTTGTCATCAAGCTGTCTTCCTTTCTTCTTTCCCAACTTCCTACCTTCCCTCATAACAGGATAAAACTGTTCCATCTTAAGTTTAAACCTTCCTCTAAGAGAGTATTCTTTTTTTAATATTTATTTTTCAGTTTTAGGTGGACACAATATCTTTATTTTTATGTGGTGCTGAGAATCGAACCCCATGCCTCATGCATGCTAGGCGAGCGTGCTACCACTTGAGCCACATCCCCAGCCCAGAGAGTATTCTTATTATCAGTCTATCCTTGACTTTATTATAGAATACCCACTCCAAAATAAAAACTTTTTTAAAAATATTCATTTTTGAGTCTTCAAATAATCACATATATTTTCGTTATTTTACCCAATTCCCTACTCCATCTCTCACCCCATAAAAGCTCTAGCTGAATCTGGATATGTCCCTGTAAAAAAACAAAACAAAAAAACTTGGCCAAACTCCCTGTGGGTCACTACCTAAAATTACCTCTGATCATCTTTCCTCTTTTCTCAAGTACTTCTAAAACATAAACCTAACAAGCATGTGAAAAATGTACACCTCATTAATAAATAAAGATATATATTAAAACTATACTGAGACCAGGCACAGTGGTGCACGCCTATAATCCCAGCGACTTGGGAGGCTGAGACAGGAGGATCACAAGTTCAAAACCAGCCTCAGCAACTTAGCAAGGCCAAAGCAACTCAGTAAGAACCTGTCTCTAAATAAAATATAAAAAGGGGCTAGGGATGTGGCTCAGTGGTTAAGCGCTCCTGGGTTCAATTCCCCAATACTAGAATAAAACAAACAAAAAACAGCACTGAGATACCATTTTTAATTATCAAATGGCCAGGAATTTTTAAAATAAAGATAATTAGTTTCTGGGTGTGAGAAGTTGCATGAGATAGGTAGGAATTTAAATGCTTTTAGCCTTTCTGAAGGATATTTTAGTAACACCTTATCAAGTCTTTAAAATACTTTTTTTTTTTGTACTAGGAATTGAACCCAGTGCCTGACGCTTTCCAGTCAAGTGCTCTACTACTGAGCAATATACCCAGTCCTTTTTAAAATTTATTTTGAGACAGCATCTCTTCAAGTTGTCCATGCTGGCCTCAAACTTGAGATCCTCCAGTCTCAACTTCCTGAGTAGCTGGTATTACTGGCAGATGCCACCACGCCCAGCTCATTTATACCATTTGATAAGGGAATTTCACATCTTGGAATTTCTCCTGAGCAATAATTAAAGATATGCTTAAAGCTAAGAGATTCATTAGGAATGGACATAAATAATGCACAAATGGAAAAATTGGAAATAATATAAATATCCACCAATATGAGATTAATTCTGTGGAAGTACAGATATTCATTGGAATGATATGTATAATTATAATGTGCTATTAAGCAAAAAAATCTACTTATAAAACAATAATTATATCCCATTTTAGTGAAAAATTAATAGCTTAAATATGAATAAAACTAGAAAGAGTATTATTTGGTTTTTATTTTATATTTTGTTTATATTTTTAAATCTGTGATTATTTCTAAAAGAAATAATAATAGCCTTAAAAGAAACGGATAAACCATAAAGCTTGTTATAATCACTTGGCCATTTATAAGCCTTTAATAATCTTCCATTATCCCTAAGGTGAATCTAAACTCTTCCTAATGATGTTCAAACCTCTTTACAATCCAGATCTACTTTTCCAGGCTATTTCTAGCCATATAACTTAATGCTAGCTACCCATATATGCCATTCTCCAAAGATGTTTTGTTACATAGAATACTTTTTATACTTTTACTTATATGCCTTTTCTTATATACCTTTGCAAAGAATGCCTTCCCTATTTATCTACCTATTCATGATCTTGCTTGTCCTTCAAAGCACAGCTCAAATATTATTTTTTCTGTGTATATATCTATCATGTCACTTTTTCGTTAACTGTTTATGTATCATTTGTGAGCTCTTTGAAGGCAGTGGTCATTTCTTATTCATCTTTGTACTTTTAACATACTGCCGGGTGTTTAGTAGGTCTTTAGGAAATATAGAATAGACAAATGAATAAGGCTTTTCCCATTGGGCAGTTAGTTTTTACCTCCAGTGGGTTCCTATAATACATGTTCACAAAGAGGTTCTGTATCTTTTTAACTTATTTTATTTTATTTTTTTGGTGTAGATGGACACAACACAATGCATTTTATTTTTTTATGTGGTGCTGAGGATCAAACCCAGGCCCCACCCGTGCTAGGCGAGCGCTGTACCGCAGAGCCACAATCCCAGCCCCAATTTATTTTACTTTTAAATTTGTTCTAATTAGTTACAGGGACTGTATTTTGTCATCCTAGTTGTGTGTCCCTTTCTACACTCTACCACTGAACTGAAGCTACAAGATAGCTCTTTCAAGGAGGCAACTGTGACTTATTTAACTTTTTAAAAAGTATTTGTAGTTTTAGATGGACACAATACCTTTATTTTATTTATATATTTTTATGTGGTGCAGAGGATCAAGCCCAGTGCCTCACACATACTAGGCAGGTTCTCTACCTTTGGGGCTACAACCCCAGCCCCTTATTCAACTTTTTTATCCTGAAAGATTAAAAAAAAAAATACAGTTCCTTGTATTAAATAGATATCAGGTTGAATTTGAAGAACTGGACTGAACACAAACTCCCTTTGTCAAGCATGAAGTTTCCTATTTTTTGTGTTTTTTGGGGGTGTGGTATGGCAGATTGAAAAACCAGGGGTGCTTTACTACTGAGCCACATCTCTAGTCCTTTTTTATTTTTCACTTTGAGATAGGGTCTTGCTGAATGCTGAGGGCCTCTCTAAATTGCTGAGGCTGGCCTTGAACACAAGATCCTCCTGCCTCAGCCTCCTGAGTTGCTGGGATTACAGGCGTGTGCCGCCATGCCTGGCATCCTGATTTGAAATTTTAACTCAATCAAGATATTTTCTTTTTATCTGGTAGAGCATGTGCCTACAGCTTGTGCTCGTGTCGATGCCTTGCGTTCTCATGGTTATCCAAAAGAGGCCCTCAGACTCACGGTGGCCATTATTAATACTCTGAGGTTGCAACAGCAGCGGCAGCTGGAAATCTACAAGCATCAGAAGAAAGGTATGATGATTAGGAGTCATCTTACCTCTTTAGGCCTAAGGCTAATGAGGATCCTCAGGGGATATAAGACCTAGAACCTATTTTTCATTAAGTATCATGGTGTGGCAGGAGCTAGGGAATTCCAGGAATTCTGCCTGCTGTGTGAAATGCCTCACTTTTTCTCTGTGGATCTCAGTTTTCTCAGCAGTAAAATGGAAACAATGATGCCTTCCTGCTTCCTCAGAGTGCAGATGAAAGGACCACTAACTAAGGTCTGGCATGAGAGGACCCTTTCAAAGCTGTAAAGCTGTATCCACATATGAACTACCAGCAGGCAATCTAAATTCACATCACATGGCCTAACAACTGGCTGGTGAGATTATGACCAGTCCTGTCAACCCAAGACAAGATAATAAAGGAAGCTTTTGTATAACTTCCAGGGTTAAGACCTGAATGAGACTGATAAGGAGAGCTAAACAGGGGAAAAGAGCAATGTGTCTCTATCACTGTCTGAAACTTTGAACCTGCTTGTTTTTAGAACTGTTGCAGAGAGGAACCACAACCATCACAAACCTGGAGGGCTGGGTGGGCCACCCTCTGGATCCCATTGGCTGCCTGTTTCTCACTTTGACTGAAGCCTGCCGCCTGAATGATGATGGCTATATGGAAGTGTCAGGTACAAGGGTCAGCTTTCGACAAGCCAGGACTGTCCTTGGCAGCCCTGTCCTCCCTGCCAAACTATGTTCCTCTCCTCTTATAGCCTTTTTTTTTTTCAATCTTGTCCAAACTCAGCATTCCTGAGAGGTTTCTTTCTTTCCTTTCTTTCCTACTTTCCATTCCCACCCTGTGGTCTGTTCCTATTTTACCTTACCAGCTTCCTTGCTCCTCTGATTTCCCTACCACAAATGGCTAAAGAATGTAGTCCAGGACTAGAAGAATATCAGAAGTCTGAGGCCATAACTTCAGAGCAGTCCAGAAATGGGAGAGAACATCCACCAAAAAGGTGTATCAAGCCAGGCATGGTGGCACATCCCTATAGTCCCAGCAACTTGGAAAGTTGAGGCAGGAGGATTTTTTGCCCAGAAATTTAAGCCAGCCTGGGCAACATAGTGAGACCCTGTCATAAGAAAAAAAAAAAGTATATATCCCTTGCAATTGAATAATACTCTCTGATTTCCTTTAAACATTCACCTTCATGGTGTTTTTGCGCCAGTTTTACAAATGAGAAATAGAGGAGAATAGTCTAACAGAATCACAGAGTGGCCCAGACTAGAAAGAGACAGAATTTATTCTTCTTTCCTTTATGGCTTTACTATATTGTTTACCTATATCTACTTGAGTATTTATTTAGCACACTGCATTATAATTTGTTTACAAATTATTATTTTTTATCAATTTTATCAGTTACTTTTTGAAAGCATAAATTATGACTTAATTGTCTTTGTAATCATAACACTCAGTATAGAACCTGCCATTTAATAGTCTTCTGTAAATACTTACCAGATGAAGGAAAAAGGAAATCAAGATTTTAGCTTTTTTTTTTCAATACTAGGACTTGAACCTGGGGATTCTATACCACTAATCTACATCATCAGCCCTTTTTATTTTTTGTTTTGAAACAGGGTCTTACCAAGTTGTGGAGGTTGGCCTTGAACTTATAATCTTCCTGCATCAGCCTCCCAAATAACTGGGATTTCAGACGTTTGCCTTTTTTTTTTGTTGTTTGTTAATTTTGTTTTTTAAAGAGATCTCATTGTGTGTCACCCAGGCTGGCCTCAAATTCCCAGGATTAAGTGATCCTCCCATAGCAGCCTCCAAAGTAGCTGGAACCACAGGCACATACCAATACACCTAAGACTTTGACTTTTTTTTTTTTGGTGGAGGGATACCAGGGATTGAACTTAGAGGCACTCAACCACTGAGCGACATCCCAAGCCCTATTTTGTATTTAATTTAGAGACAGGGTCTCACTGAGTTACTTACCACCTTGCTTTTGCTGAGGCTGGCTTTGAACTCTGATCCTCCTGCCTCAGCCTCCTGAGCTGCTAGGAGGAGTTCAGGCATGCGCCACTGTGCCCAGCTAGGACTTTTACTTTTAAACCTGAGATTATGATTCCATTGGTGGAACATATAAAATAATAATAACATAGAATTTGCAAGTGTTACCAAAATAAGAGTTTTAACTGGATACAGATTTTTTTTTCTATGTAGAAATGAAAGGATTAGCCCAAACTGTGCTAGGGTTGCCATTATCTTCACACTGATACCCTGGTATGGAATCATCATCTTTAATGAGTTTTATCTGCACAGAAACATTTATAGCTTGAAAACCTGAGGTTGCATTTGGTTTATTTGTTCACCACTGATGTATATTTAACTCCTTCCATATGTTAGGCCCTGGAGATACATGGAACAAGTTAGTCTCATCCCTTTAAGGTGTTCACACTGTAGTAAAAGAGATGGACAATTGTGATATTTTATAATGTATACGATAGCAAAAGATAAGTATTCAATTTTATACTTCTCAACAGGCCTGGCCAGTTCATTATGTTATGAAGGAGGTGGAAACCTTTGTGCCTCTGTGTAACCTTTTTTCAGTGAATTTTTCTTACTGCTCTGGGGTTCTGATTTAGCTTCTGAAATATCTATTGACCAAGCAGTATTCCAAAGTGGGAGGGTCTGGAGGGATAGAAGAATCTGCCAGGCCTATCCTAAAGAACCTGGTACCCTGTTACCCTCAGATATGAGTGAAAGCAGACTCCCTGTGTACCAGCATGTACCTGTGGCTACAGACTGCGCAAACAGCAGTGAGTCCTACCTGTCATTAGCCCTGGAAGTTGCTTTGATGGGCATGGGTCAACAGAGGGTAATGCCTGAAGGCCTCTATGCACAGGACAAAGTATGTCGTAATGAGGAACAACTTCTAAGCCAACTCCAGGAACTGCAGCTGGACGATGAGCTAGTACAAACACTGCGGAAACAGTGTATCTTGCTACTAGAAGGTAAGTAGAGAAGGGGATATTGTCACACTGTCTTTGCTTATGACCCTGGGCACCCTTCCTCTACCTGCACAGATACAGGAATATTTATGACATTAAAATACAATGAAGGTTCCCATGGCTGGCAAACATGTATGAGACCCTGAGGCCCTAAAGTCTAGCCTGGTGAATGGAAGCATACAGATAAATTAAACTGTCTGGCTTATCTTCTTCCTGCAGGAGGCCCCTTCAGTGGTCTAGGAGAAGTCATCCACCGAGAGAGTGTCCCCATGCATACCTTTGCCAAGTATTTGTTCTCAGCTTTGCTGCCTCATGATCCAGATCTGTCCTATAAATTAGCCCTTCGTGCCATGAGGTGGGTAGCCCATTTCCAATCCATTATCCCTACCAAATCAGAAGTCTTCAGTGCTCTCTCTCTCTGGCTATCTTCTCTTTTCTTCTTTGTCTGTTCTGTTGATCTGCCACCAAATCTGCCTTAAAATGGCTCTGATATTTTCAACTGATCTAGGATTCCTATCTGGGATTCTATGTTGAAGACCCACTTCACTCCCTTGCTATACTCATGGTAGATTGTCTGAAAAAGCCCCTGAGACATCATGATATATTATTAGATAGGAACACCCAGGACTTGAGTCTTCATTTTCTGGAGTCAATGAGGCAGCCTGAGAAAGTGTTGGAGCCCTTCCGTAACTCACTTGAGTCATGGTTCCCAAGTACACGTCCTCAGAGGAATCTAGAGGAAGTAGAGATAAATAGGTATACTTCAAGACTTGAAAACTAGTGAGCTTTGGGGATCTTGCTTCCAAACTAGAATAGAATCCTTGGTTTGCACATGTTAACTTCTGTAGGTAGCAGAGTATACACAAGAATATTAATTAGATTGTAAGACTGAGAGAACTCCTCAGCTAAAACAGGAAAGTCCTTGGCATATACTTATGTTTTTAAAAATAACCCTTGGGCTGGGGTTGTGGTTCAGAAGTAATGCGCTTGCCTAGCATGCGTGAGGCACTGGATTCAATTCTCTGCACCACATACAAATAAATAAAATGAAGATCCATCAACAACTAAAACAAAAAAAATTAAAAAATAAAAATAACCCTATTGCTTTTGACTGACTTTTCAAGTTCATGTGTAGTGGGGACTATTCAGCTTGGATTCTACAAGTGCTCAATCACTCACTTCATGTAGAGTATAGACCCATACGTTTTGAAAACCTCCAAAGCTCTTACTTAATCCTTCCCTCCTAAGTTCCTCCCCAGAAAAGAGCAAGCTTCTCTAAAGTGGCTCAGATAGCCAAGGTCTAGATGATAACTGATGACTCTTCCTGGTTCTTTTAGGTTACCTGTTCTAGAAAATTCAGCTTCTGCAGGCGACACTTCCCACCCTCACCATATGGTGTCTGTGGTACCCAGCCGTTATCCTCGATGGTTTACACTTGGACATCTGGAATCACAGCAATGTGAACTAGCCTCCACAATGCTGACTGCTGCCAAAGGTAAGTACAGATAGACCTTAGATACTGGTGTCCCCACTGTGCTTGCCTAGCCATGGCCATCAAAGGGTTGGCCTGCAGTCTCCTGAGGAGACAGTTGACTTTAAAGTGATAGGAATCCTTACTTTCATTGCTAATAAGAAAGAGCACCTGGGTCCAAAATTTTGCCCTAGTTTCTAATTGTAGGAACCTGTGTATATAGAATTAAGTTATTTTTAGTTAACTTCTAATATAAACTTTCATATAATAAAGTCAGTTTACTTTCCAAGCCTCAGTTTCAGAATCTATAAAATGGGGATCATTGTCAATGACCTATCAACCTCCCAGAGCCACTGGAGGATGTAATGAAATGATGACTAAGATAGAGCTTACAGATCTCCTTACAAATCAGAGTTCTTAATTTTTCCAGTACCCCCTGGTCAAAAGTAGAGATTCCAGGGTGACACTTAGTCTTTTAAGCTCACATACTACGTATGCAGGCATCACTGCAAAAAGAAATGAAAATTAGCACCTAGATGAAGAGCAATAATAAAACACCAGCTTCCATGGATTCTTGAGTATTTTGTATTAGGAAACTATATGGGTTTTTTAAGCATTTTTGCTTTGTTTTTGTTTTGCTGCTGCTTTTTGAGATGGAGTATTGCTTTGTTGTTGTTTTGTTTTGTTTGTTTTTTAATAATTTTTTGATGTTGATGGGCCTTTATTTAATTAATTAATTTATTTATTTAGGTACCGGGGATTGAACTCAGGGAAACTCGACCACTGAGCCACATCCCCAGCCCTATTTTATATTTTATTTAGAGACATGGTCTCACTGAGTTGCTTAGCACCTTGCTGTTGCTGAGACTGGCTTTGAACTTGCAATCCTTCTGTCTCAGTCTCCTGAGCTGCTGGAATTACAGGGGTGTGCCACCACGCCTGGCATTCATTTGTTTTTATGTGGTGCTGAGAATCAAACCCAGTGCCTCACACATGCTAGGCAAGCACTCAACCACTGAGCTACAGTCCCACCCCTATTGTTTTTTGAGATGGGGGTCAAACTTATCCTGAATTCCCAGGCTCAAGGAATCATTCTGTTCTACCTCCTGAGTGCTAACACTCACGAGTGCTGACACTCAGGCATGTGCCCAACATTTTCTTAATTAAAAATAACTTTATGTTTTATTTTCTTATTGGCAAAAAAATACATGCTTATTGCAAAAAAAGGGAAAAGATATGGATAAAGCAATGTACAAATGATCAAGAAACCAGTAGAAAGGATATGATTTTACATTTCACAAAAAAAAAAGATACAAATGATATTTTAAAAAATTAAAGTGCTTGTTCTCACTTGAGATATGCAAATTAAAATTACACCTGAGATAACATTTTTCATTAGTTTTATTAGGAAAAAAATCAAATTTGATGATAACCAACCATGAGAGGAACAGGTAGCCTGACATGGATTATTAGATTCCTAGCAGGATAAAGAGGATGACTGCTGAACCAAGGAACTCAGGGAACCTCAAGCAGAAGAAACGTGCAGAAAACTATACCAAAGCACATGATATTCAAATTGTTTAAAACCAATAGTTTAAAAAAAATCTTATTTAAAACAAATAGAGTTAAATTTAAAAAAACACACAAAAGACAAAAGACAAGTATAATAGCAAATTTCTTATTAAAAAACAATGTAAACCAGAAGACAGTTGAGAAAAAAAAATTCTTTAAAAGTACTTAAAAGTCTGGTGCTGTCATGCATGCCTGTAATCCCAGTGGCTTAGGAAACTGAGGCAGGAGGATCGCGAGTTCAAAGCCAGCCTTAGCAACAGTGAGGCACTAAGCAACTCAGTGAGACCATGTCTCTAAATAAAATACAAAATGGGTAGGGATATGGCTTAGTGGTTGAGTGCCCCTTGTTCAATCCCTGGTACCCCAAAATTTTAAAAAAATACTTTAAAAAAGTCAACCTAGAATTCTGCACCAATGAAAATGCCTTTTAAAAAAAATGAAATAAGACAAGTGCTGTGTCAGACACCTGTAAACCCAGCAACTAATGAGGCTGAGGCAGAAGGATTGCAAGTTTGAAGCCAACCTGGGCAACTTGGTGAAACCTTGTCTCAAAATAAAAAACACAAAAGCTACGGTAGGTCTAGGGTTGCAGCTCAATGGTAGAACACTTGCCTAGCATGTGTGAGGCATTGGGTTTGAGACTCAGCACCACATAAAAATAAAAGTATTGTGTCCATTTACAACTAAAAAAACTGTTTTTTAATTTCAAAAATAAGGCTAGGGTAGAGTTCCCCTGGGTTTAATCCCCAGTATTTAAAAAAAATTTTTTTCAAGCACATGCCTATAATCTCAGAGACTTGGGAGTCTGAGGCAGGAGAGTGACAAGTTCAAGGCCAGCCTCAGTAACTTAATAAAACCTTGTCTCAAAATTAAAAAATAAAAAAGGCTGGGATGTAGCTCAGCAGTAGAGCCCCCCCGCCAAGGGTTCAAGCCCCAGTACCAAATCAAAACAAAACCCATCTTCAGATAACCCCAGTGGAATTAGAAATAAGTAATAAAAAGACATCTGAAAAATACTCCAATTATTTGGATAAATCACATTTTTATACAACTCATGAACTAAAGGGAAAGACACAAGGGGGAAAAAAAAAAGCACAAAACACCAAAACATGTGGAATGCACGTTTGAAGGAAATTTTTAGTGCTAAATGCCTATATTTGAAAAGAAGAAGCATTGCAAATCAGTGATCTTGGATCTATCTCAGTGGTAAAAGGCCCTTAGATTCAATTCCTAGAACTTCAAAAAAGAAAAGCAAACAGCAAAAAGGAAA
This sequence comes from Marmota marmota marmota, assembly GCF_001458135.2. Taxonomy (NCBI): domain Eukaryota; kingdom Metazoa; phylum Chordata; class Mammalia; order Rodentia; family Sciuridae; genus Marmota; species Marmota marmota. Next base: position 20,011,387 of record NW_026000082.1, read on the forward strand.
ACAAATGAGGGCTGGGGTTGTAGCTCAGTGCATGCGTGTGGCCCGGGTTCAATCCTCAGCACCACATACAAACAAAGATGTTGTGTCCGCCAATAACTAAAATAAATAAATAAATATTAAAAAATTCTCTCTCTCTCTAAAAAAAAGGAAACATGCAACAGAATGAAAAGGCAACTTACAGAATGGGAGAAGATATTTATAAACCATATATCTGATAAGAGATTAAATTTCAAAAGATATAAGGAACCTTTAAATTCAGTATCAAAAAACCTTAATAACCTGATTTTAAAATGAACTAAGAACTTGAACAGATATTTCTCCAAAGAAGAAATACAAATAGCCAACAAGTAGATGAAAAGATGCTTAAAATCATAGATCATCAGGGAAATCAAAATCAAAATCCATAGTGACATATCTCACACCTCTCAGGATGACTTTTTTGAAAAATACAAGAGACAATAAATAGTAATGAAGAGTGGAAAATTTAGAACCCTGATTACACTATGGTGGAAATATAAAATGGTACAGCCACTATGGAAAACAGTATGGAGATTCCTTTAAAAAATTAGCATATAGCTACTGTTGGATCCAGCAATCTCACTTCTGGTTATTTGTCCAAAAGAACTGAAATCATGATCTTGAGGAGATAACAGCACTGATACTCAGTTCACTGCAGCACTACTCACAAAAGCTAAGATGAGGAAACAATTTAAATGTCCATCAGTATGAATGGATTTTTTTAATGTGACATATAAATACAATGGAATATTTTTTAAATTTTTTTATTTGTTCTCTTTAGTTATACATGACAGTAGAATTTATTTTAACATATCATACATACACATAATATAACTTACCATTCTTGTGGTTGTACATGATGTGGAGTTTCACTGATCATGTATTCATACATAAACACAGGAAAGTTTTGTTGGATTTATTCTACTGTCTTTCCCATTCCCATCTTCCCTCCCTTTCCCCATCCCTCCCTGTCCAATCCAGTGAACCTCCACTCAGACCCTGCCTATTGTGAGTCAGCATCCACATATCAGAGAAAATATTTGGCCTTTGGTTTTGGATTTGGCTTATTTTACTTTGCACAATAGTGTCCAGTTCCATCCATTTACCAGCAAATACCATATTTTATTCTTCTGAGTGATATTCCATTGTGTACATGTACATGTACCACATTTTCCTTATCCAATCATTTGTTGAAGGACACCTAGGTTGGTTCCATAGCTAAGCTATTGTGAATTGAGCTGCTATGAACATTGATGTGGCTGCATCACTACAGTATGCTGATTTTAAGTCCTTTGGGTACATGCCGAGGAATGGGATAACTGGGTCAAATGGTGGTTCCATTCTGAGTTTTCTGAGGAATCTCCAGAGTGTTTGCACTAATTTGCAGGCCCACTCGCAGTGTCCAAGTGTATCTTTTTGCCTACATCCTCACCAACATTTATTGTTACTTGTATTCCTGATAATTGCCAATGTACAATTGCCAATATACAATGGAATATTAGTCAACCTTAAAAAATAAGGAAATCTTGAGCTGGGGTTGTGGCTCAGTGGTAGAGTGCTTGCCTAGCACATGTGAGGCCCTGGGTTCAATCCTTAGCACCACATAAAAATAAATAAATTAAAGTATTGTGTCCAACTATAACTAAAAAATAAATGTTAAAAAAAATAAGGAAATTTTGAAATATGTCCTCAAGGAAATCTTGAGAGTCAGCATCCACATATCAGAGAAAACATTTGGCCAAGGAAATCTTGCAGACATTATGCTAAATGAAATTAGCCAATCACCAAAAGACAGACACTGTATGATTCCACTTATATGAGGTATCTAAAATAGTCAGATTCATAAAAGTCAAAATGGGCATAAAGTTTAAGTTAAGTAAGATGAATAAGCTCTAGACCTATGCTATACATTTTATCTAGACTCAACAATAATGTATTATACTCTTAAGACATTAAAAATCTAGGTGTTGGGTTGGGATTGTAGCTTAGTGGTAGAGCGCTTGCCTAGCACATGAGGCACTGGGTTTGATCCTCAGCACTACATAAATAAAATAAAAGTATTATTTCCATCTACAATGAAAAATGTTTTTTTAAAGGTAGACATTGTGTTAAATGTTCTTAGCAGAGTAAAGATTTTTAAAACATTAATTAAGCCAGTGTCAGGGCTGTAGCTCAGTGGTAGAACATATGTTTAGCATGTGCTGGCTCTGGGTTCAATCCCAGCACCAAAAATAAATAAAACAAAAAATAAACCAGTCACAAAGGATCATGTATTGACACTGGATAATTTCATTTAGAGATGCACCTTGACTTACAGTGGGGATAAACCCATCTTAAGTTGGAAAAGAAAAAAAAAATATATGTGTGTGTGTGTGTGTGTGTGTGTGTGTGTGTGTGTGTTGTATTTGGACACAATACCTTTATTTTACTTATTTTTTTAGAAGGTGCTGAGGATTGAACCCAGGGCCTTGCATGTGCTAGGCGAGCACTCTACCACTGAGCCACAACCCTAGCCCTTAAGTTGAAAATATTTTAAGTAAAAAATACATTTAATACACTTCATTTATCAGCATCATAGCTCTACCTAATTAACCTTAAATGTGTTCAAAATACTTGTGTTTGCCTGTAGTTGGAGAAAATCACCTAGCACAATGCCTGTTTTATAATGAAGTATTGTATATCTTATGTAATTTATTGAATATTGTACTGAAAGTGAAAAGTAGAATGGTTGTATGCTTATGCTTTCACGTCATCATGAAATTGAAGACCCTAAGTCTAATCATCATCCTAAGTAGAAACATCATAAATAGGGGACCATTTGTATATCAAATATTCTGAAGAAGCAAGTCTATAGAAACAGAGTAGATTAGTACAGTGCCTAGGGCTAGGAGCAACATGGGATAAGAGGTAAAATGTAAGGGATGCAGGATTTCTTTACAGGGTAATGAAATGTTCTAAAATTGTGGAGCCAGACATGGTAGTGCACATCTGCAACCCCAGCTACTTGAGAGACTGAGACAGAAGGGTAACAAGTGTGAGGCCAGCCTCAGAAACTTAGCAAGACCTTGCCTCAAAATATAAGAATAAAAAGTGCTGGGGATATGGCTCAGTGGTAAAGCACCCCTGGGCTCAATCCCCAGTACTGGAATAATTAATTAATTAATTAATTTAATGATTGTGGGGATGGCTCTGCTAGTATACTAAAACCAAATTGGACATTTTAAATGGATGAGTTATATTTTAATAAAGCATTTAAAAGAGAGAACTAGATATGGCAGGAAGATTCCAAGATCAAGGCCAGCCTTGGCAACGTAGCAAGACCTGTCTCAAAAATAAAAAATAAAAGGTCTGGGATGTGTCTCAGTGGTAGAGTTCAACCCTCAAAATAAAATAAAGAAACAAAAAAGAGAGAAAGGGAGTGAGGGAAGAAGAACAGATATCCATATTGGAAGGGAAAAAGAAAACTATTTTCTGATGACATCGTTGTCTACATAGAAAATCCTATGAAATAAACAACAACAATATAAACTGTTAGAATTAGGTTTAGCAAAGTTGCAGGATATAAGATCAATGTACAAAAATCAGCATTTTTCCATACCAGCAATGAAATGATCAGAAATTAAATTTTAATCATCTTTATAATAGCATAAAAAAATACTAAATACTTGAGGATAAATCTCGACAAAAGATGTACAAGATTTATATAACAAAAACCATAAAATATTGCTGATGGACATAAAGACTTACATAAATTATGTGCACATGGATTGAAAGACTCAGTATTGTTAAGATAGTGATTCTCTGAAATTGACCTACAGATTCAATGCAATCTCATTCAAAATCCCAGCAGATTTCTTTGAATAGAAATTGATGATATGGAAATGCAGAGGACCTAGAATAACCAAAAACAACTTTGTGAAAGAAGAATAAAGTGGGAAGGCTCATATGTCCTGATTTCAAGACTCGTTTAAAGAAATAACAATTAGGGGTTGGGGTTGTGGCTCAGCAGTAGAGTGCTTGCTTAGCACGTGCGAGGCCCTAGGTTCTATCCTCAGCACCACATAAAAATAAATAAATGAAATAAGGATATTGTGTCCAACTACATCTAGAAAATAAATATTAAAAAAAGAAATAATAATTAGTACACTAATTAGTGTAATCATAGACAAATTATTGATGAAAAAGAACAGTGTCCACAAATAAACCTGCATATTTGTGTTCTATTTTGATAAAGGGGCAAAAACATTTGAGCTGAAAAAAATTTTTTTCAGTCAACCATAAACCACATATAAAAATTCATAAACAGATTAAGGACCTAAATGTAAAAGCTGAAAATATAAAACTTTTAGAAGAAAACATTGGACAAAGTAATTTTCCTTTTGAGTTAGACAAAGATTGTTTAGATATAACACTAAAAATACATTTTTAAAAGTTGATATGTTGGGGCTGGGGCTGTAGCTCAGTGGTAGAGCACTTGCCTTGCAGGGGTGAGGCCCTGGGTTTGATCCTTAGCACCACATAAAAATAAATAAATAAATAAAGATATGTGTTCACCTACAACTGAAAAAATATATATAAAAAAGAAGTTGGTATGTTGATGGGAAGGACAGTAGAATGAGACACACATTATTACCCTATATACATGTATGATTATACTACTGGTGTGACTCTGCACCATGTCCAGCCAGAGTAATGAGAAGTTGTGCTCCCTTTGTGTGCAATGTGTCAAAATGCATTCTACTGCAAAATAAACAAACAAATAAACAAATAAATAAAAAGTTGATGTGTTGGACTGGATGAAAAAACTACAAACTTTCACTGTGAAAACCATTGTGATAACATAGATAATAGCTACTGGTATAGCCACTGATTATAATGCATTGGATAGGGTTTATTCTAATATGCATCTGTATTTTATACTGATATGAGTAAATAAACAAATATAGTGGAATGAGGATCTGGCAACCATATAATACTTAATTCAGCCAAGAAGCACCAATGGGTACTAAAGCTATTGGAAAGTACTTTATGAGGAACAGGATATTTACATAGTCTCAGTATCTCTCCACAAAATACTTACAAATTATAAAGGGAAAATGTACAACTTGACAGTGGAAAAGCCTGGCATATTACATAGAAAATGGATTTCATTGTGGCATATTTGTACATATATATAACATACTTTAATTATAACTTACCTTTACCCTCCTTTACCCTGCTATTCCCTCCCCCTGATCCCCTTCCCCTTTTCGAATAGTCTCCCTTCTACTTTCATGTTATCTTCCCCCTCCCCACCCCTAGATTCCATAAGAAAAACAGTGATTCTTGTCTTTCTGAGTCTGGCTTGTTTTGTTTAACATGATCTTCAGTTACATCCATTTTCCTTCAGATGAAATCATTTAGTTCTTCTTTATGGCTGAGTAGTACTCCATTATGTATAACACCACATTTCTTTTTTACATTTATCCATATAAGAGCACCTAAGCTAATTCTGTAACTTGGCTATTGTGAATTGTGTTGTATGATAAAATGGGTATGCAGATATCTCTATAGAATGCTGACTTTAGTGTGTTCAGGTACAGCTGGATCATATAATAATCATATTTTAGTTCTTGAGGAACCTCCACACCAACTTCCAAAGTGACTATACTTTCCCACCAATAATGTATATAAAAGTTCCTTTTTCTCTACATCCTTACCAGCATTTATTGTTTTTTTTTTATTCTTAATGATAACCATTCTGACTGGGATGAGATGCATCTCCTTATAGTTTTTTTGTTGTTTTTGTTATTGTTGTTGTTTTAGTTGTAGATGGATCCAATACCTTTATTTTATTTATTTATTTATGTGGTGCTGAGGATTGAACCCAGCACCTCACATGTGCTAGGCAAGTGCTCTACCACTGAGCTACATCTCCAGCCCTCCTTATAGTTTTTCTTTTCCTTATAGTTTTGATTTACATTTCCCTGTTGGCTAAAATACCCAAACACACACACACACACACACACAAAATGTGCATGCGCACACGCGCACACGCGCACACGCGCACACACACACACACACACACCATTCCAGCATATGAGAACCAGCCACAAGATGCCATAAGACTAAAGAAAGGCACATCCAGGATTTCACAGAATGCAGTTAATTGGGTATTTATGACAGAAGCATAGTCAAAGATGGCAGCAATATTAGTGAGTCCCATGATTTGAGTCAGAGGGAAGAGGAGGCTTATATAGCAGTCAGGACAAAAGTGATTTTTATCCAAGCTAGTGTGAACCTGGTTTATCTCAAACTAATTTCAAAGATATCAGACACGTTCCTGGAGCTTACAGCACCAGGCCTTGGTCATTAAACTCCAAATAACCTTTCTAATGGTTTTGTTTATTTATAGAATGCCTGCGGAGCTGTGTGGAGAAAACAGACTAGGATTACTCAGGGGTTGTAATGGTGGTTTTGACCAAAGATGGCTACAGTCAGGTCAAGATGAATCTCTATAGAAACCCAAACTACTTTTTCATAAGTTGGACAGCTTCTAAAACCTGACCTTAACCAACATTAGGCATTAGTTGTTTCATTACCCTTTTCCCAGTCACAGATATTTCTGCTACTCACTAATATTGTGTTCCCTTTTTGTGTTGTTGGACGTGTTTTGTCAATTAAATTTAAGTACCTTATAAAAAATGCCCCCAAAATTGAAAATACTCCCATGGATAAAAAAAAGAAAGAAAGAAAAAGAAGCATCTATCATTATTAATAGCACAAAATATAGAGTTAAGAGTTAAGTTAAGGTGTACTTGATCAAGTACACCTAAGAGGTATCTTACTAAAGAATATGGTGTGGAGGGCTGGGGATGTGGCTCAAGTGGTAGCATGCTCACCTGGCATGCGTGCGGCCTGGGTTCGATCCTCAGCACCACATACAAACAAAGATGTTGTGTCCGCCAAAAAAAAAAAAAAAAACC